>NC_079191.1:414710459-415347959 GCF_029499605.1 Hyla sarda
TATAGTCTGCCTCCAGCTCTCGATTTCTACCTGATTGACTGGAATTCCACGTCTTTCCTTTGAATTTCTGGGAATTATGGGGAATTTCTGCATGAATATACAGAGGACTTAACAAGTGTTTTCATTAATTGAAAAAGTTTGAATACCGCACAAAATCCGCATTTTGCAGAGAAAAAAATGCCCCGTTCACGTCAATGGGCTTCCGCGGCAGAATATTGCAGAAAAAAATTCTGCAATGTTAATGGGACAGCGGAATCCCATGGGAGTTAATAAGGCTATAAACACATGCAGAATTTTCATGCGGAAATTCCGCGTGTGAACATAGCCTAACACCTAGGCGCCAGGATGAAATTCTCAGTAGCCATGGCGACCTGGTGCCTGGGATTTGTCGAGCCTTAGCTAAGACACAGTTGGGAGCTAGAGAGGGGAGCAACGCAATCCCATGAGCTAATAGTTAAAAAGTGTGCGGCAAGATGAGCTGAGGAATGTGAAGAAAAGGTACAACAAATGATAAAATTAAATGTTCGAAAAAACACTTTTAAGAGCCTGAATAAAAGAAAAAAAGCTGAATGTCTCCAACAAGGAATGGCCGGTCTATGAGAATAACTGAGCTCTTTACAATTTCGTATTTACTACTACTTCTATAATAGAGAATGCAAGTATTTATTAAATGAAAGTTTTTACGGCCCCGCATGACTCTACTACTAGTAATATCTGGTAATCATTGCAGAATTAAAGAAAATGCTACAAAATCATTTGTTGCATTTAGCTCAGACAACCACTAGATGGCACTATAAACCTATACTTTGAATTATTCGTTTGAACACTTTGGTGTATACAGTACCATGTTATTTGTTCATGTATCTGGATTCTAAAGCATGTTGTATTATATTTGATGATTTACACTGCTCAAAAAAAATAAAGGGAACACTAAGATAACGCATCCTAGATCTGAATGAATGAACTAATCGTATGGAATACTTTCGTCTTTACATAGTTGAATGTGCGGACAACAAAATCACACAAAAATTATCAATGGAAATCAAATTTATCAACCCATGGAGGTCTGGATATGGAGTCACACTCAAAATCACAGTGGAAAACCCCACTACAGGCTGATCCAACTTTATGTAATGTCTTTAAAACAAGTCACAATGAGGCTCAGTAGGGTGTGTGGCCTCCACGTGCCCGTATGACCTCCCTACAACACCTGGGCATGCTCCTGATGATGTGGTAGACGGTCTCCTGAGGGATGTCCTCCCAGACCTGGACTAAAGCATCCGCCAACTCCTGGACAGTCTGTGGTGCAATGTGGCGTTGGTGGATGGAGCGAGACATGATGTCCCAGATGGGCTCAATCGGATTCCGGTCTGGGGAACGGGCGGGCCAGTCCAGAGCATCAATGCCTTCCTTTTGCAGGAACTGCTGACACACTCCAGCCACATGAGGTCTAGCATTGTCTTGCATTAGGAGGAACCCAGGGCCAACCGCACCAGCATATGGTCTCACAAGGGGTCTGAGGATCTCATCTCTGTACCTAATGGCAGTCAGGCTACCTCTGGCAAGCACATTGAGGGCTGTGCGGCCCCCCAAAGAAATGTCACCCCACACCATTACTGACCAACCGCCAAACCGGTCATGCTGGAGGATGTTGCAGACAGCAGAACTTTCTCCACGGTGTCCCAGACTGTCATGTCTGTCACATCTGCTCAGTGTGAACCTGCTTTTATCTGTGAAGAGCACAGGGCGAATTTGCCAATCTTGGTGTTCTCTGGGAAGTACAAAACGTCCTACACGGTGATGGGCTGTAAGCACAACCCCCACATGTGGACATCGGGCCCTCATACCTCCCTCATGGAGTCTGTTTCTGACCGTCTGAGTGGACACTGGCACATTTGTATCCTGCTGGAGGTCATTTTGCAGGGCTCTGGCAGTGCTCCTCCTGCTCCTCCTTGCACAAAGGTGGAGGTAGCGGTCCTGCTGCTGGGTTGTTGCCCTCCTACGGCCTCCTCCACGTCTCCTGATGTACTGGTCTGGTAGCGCCTCCATGCTCTGGAAACTACGCTGACAGACACATCAAACCTTCTTGCCACAGCTCGCATTGATGTGCCATCCTGGATGAGCTGCACTACCTGAGCCACTTGTGTGGGTTGTAGACTCCGTCTCATGCTACCACTAGAGTGAAAGCACCGCCAGCATTCAAAAGTGACCAAAACATCAGCCAGGAAGCATAGGAACTGAGAAGTGGTCTGTGGTCACCACCTGCAGAACCACTCCTTTATTGGGGGGTGTCTTGCTAATTGCCTATAATTTCCACCTGTTGTCTGTTCCATTTGCACAACAACATATGAAATTGATTATCAATCAGTGTTCTTCCTGAGTGGACAGTGTGATTTCACAGAAGTGTCATTGATTTGGAGTTACATTGTGTTGTTTAAGTGTTCCCTTTATTTTTTTGAGCAGTGTATATTGATAGAAGTATATTTAAAATGTTATGCAAAATTGATAAAGTTAAAATATTTCATTAAAGAATATAGCTTCTATTTACTCTGTATGTGTGTAACTACCACTAGATGGCAGCATCTGATTGGTGAAACTGGCATAATTCAATCCATAACAGAATGTTTCTCCTAGATGGTAGGGGAGCTATGCCGGTCATGACATCGTGCTTTCCTAAACACAGCTCCTTGAGTGTTAGGGCTCATTTTGTTTTTGTTTTTTCTTTGGGTAAAAAAAGAGAAAAAAAGTAAGAAGGAAATAAAGAAAAGTAAGAAAGGGAATGCAGTTGACACTAGGACCGCTCGGAAATGCGCCATCTCCATAGACGGCAATGAGTTTCTGAGAAGATTCTGCAAAAGAATTGACAGGCATATTTTGACATGTTTTTATTTTTCGTATTTTTTCCCAGAATTTTTTTAATTCACATTATTCCATACAATATATGTACCCAAAAAGCATTCTTATAAAAAAACACAACTTGTCCTGCAAAATACAAGATCCAAAAACTTTTTTGGTCACTAAGGGGTTAAAATAAATTTAATTGAGACGTTCATTTAAAATCTACAATAAAAAAGTGACATTTTGGGGAGGGTAAACCCAACAGCTTTGAGCCGCCGACATCACAGGTTAGAAGAACCTCATGGAAACTTTCAGTCTTTCATTTGGCGTGCAGCCATGAACCTTACAGTACGCAGACCGTGTCATACAGCGTATATACTGTAACACTGTAACGCAGGCCACTGCTTTGCTGAGTTTGCAGTGAGTTTTGCAAGAGCCCGAAAACCACACGTTACATCACTCAGTGACTCTGTCCACGGTTACTCTTTCAAAACCTTTAAAAGGGTTTCTCCAATTTTTGAAAAACATGGCCACTTTCTGCTAAAACAGTGCCACGCCAGTCCACAGATTGTGGGTGGTACACCTGGCCACACCTCTGCCCTGCCCCTCTTCTACCCAAATCCCTCCTCATGCACTACTTCTACATACAAAATGAAATGAAATATATATAACGTAGGTAAGATAATTTTCCATGACCAATAATACCTGTATATAAGGAGTAAATATATACCACCACACAATTACTGAATAATACTAACATACTGTACTGAACTAAACCATTATACACACACCAGTATTCCTCCATACAGTTCCCAAATAGTGGTAGATACCAGCTGTACACAGGATCTGTATACCGTATACTGTAAGTGATTATTTACAGGGCCATATAGAGATAGACAGTGTCGTCCTTTTTCGTTTTCTTTTCTTATTATATTGCCCTCCTGCACAGTTAAAGGGCAGGTAGGTAGGTAGCCAGGTAGGTATGTAAGTAGGTGTGTAATTAGGTAGCCAGGTATATAAGTATCCAGGTAACTAGCTAGGTAGTTTGTCATTACATCACTCACTTTACCATAAAATCTATGGCGAAAGCAAATAATATTTGTGGGTCGAATTTTCTTTCAAAAACAGCGCAGTTTGCAAATTTTGGAGGGGTTTGTTACTACACAAAAATGACACATTGGCCCAGATTTATCAAACTGTGTTAGAGAAAAAATTGAGCGATTTTCTCACAGCAACCAATCATAGTTCAGCTTTCACATTACCACAACTCCTATGCTCCTATACAATAGCTGAGATCTCTGGTGGTTGCTGCCTCAGCAAAGACTTTTTTTTCAAAGAGACTGAATTGTAATGGCCGCCCCTTTATATAGTGGGGGGCTGGACTAAAGCCCATTGGTCAAACTGTGGGTCGTAGGTTAAGCTGGTGCTCTCTGGGAGAACATGTGACAACAAATCATGTGACTACATAACACAACATGTGACAGCTTACACAGGTCCTTGAGACCTCCCACAGGTCCTCTATACTAACTATACATAGGGATCCTGTCTAGGCATTAAAATGATATACACACCTTTATAAAACCAACAGGGGGAAGACCTTGCAGGGGAGCCCCCAGGTCACTGAGGGACTCAACCTGACAGGGCCTAAGGGTGGTACAGGACGAATAAGGAAAAAAAATGCTAGGAAAAATTACAACCTACATGGACACATGGCATTTATTCTGGTGTTTTTTTAATTTTATTTTTTTATCTATCGACATCTATGGGAGAAAAAACACCACAATATCTTGAGGGAAAAAATATATACAGGGCATGCGGCAATTTAGAGAAAAAACACGTGTAACAAGTGTTAAAAAAAACAAACAAATATAAATACGCCATGTGGGTCTGGCATTTCATATTGACTTTCAGCTAACATCTGGGCACAGTGGGGAAGATTTATCAAAACCTGTCCAGAGGAAAAGTTGCCAGTTGCCCATAGCAACCAATCATTTTTAAAAAGGCCTCTAAGAAATGAAACAACACAATCTTGACTAGGGGATATTATAGCTGCTATGACCCCCACCAAGCAATTTACTATTTACCACCTTTACCTTTTACTTAACTTTCCCCTTTCAATAAATGACATAAGACGTGTGTTGGTTTATGAACGTCATACATAACAACAATAACCTGTCCTAACATTAGGATGTCTATTAGCGCAGGAGAAGAACCTGAGGGGCACCGTTACCAGACCAAAAGGTGATGGGATCTTCACTTGCTCCTAGCCGTAGCTCACCTGCACAGGAGCACGATTTTGTGAAGCCCACCAACCCGAATTCCACCTTCTGGCTGGGAACCGCTCCCAGCCCACCTCCACACCATCCAACATACCATGCCCATCCACTGGTGCTTCCCCAGATTCCTCTCCTGACCCCACCACAACGGGGACAAGTGACCCCTTACTTGCCCCCGTTCCTCCACAGCCTCAATGCTCTCTCCACCGTCTCCCTCAATTTCAGAATCCAAAGATCCATGCCCATCACATTAAGATGGATACCATCGGAGGCAATAAAATCCGGTGCCCCATCCTCCAAATCCAAATCTGGCCACAAATTTACTCACGGCCTTGTTAATCTTAATCCTAGCCTTGTTGATCGCCACAACTGACCGAGCCTGCCTCCATTTCCTCCTGGCCACCATCTCAGACCACACAAGGAACAACTCTGGGAAAGAGGACCACAAGCGCAACAAGTCCAGTTTGATGTCCCTGATTAAGTCCCGCGACCTGCGCACCCCCAAGTCATTCCCTCCCAGATGGACAACCAGGACATCCGGGGACCGGTCTAACTGAGCAAAGAACTGGACCCTGGACAGCAGCTCCGACCACCTCATGCCTCCCTTCCCCAGCCACGAACCATCCAGCCCTAACTGCCTTCCTGCTGGCCGAACCCCCACGCGTGCTGCCCCCCGCGTCACATAGGAATGGCCGATAATCCAAACAAGCCCAGCCACATTACCTGAAATGACAAAAAAGAAAAGAAAATACAGTACAATCTACAAACGCAAATGCACACATCACAACAAATGAGGACGAACGTACAGCCTATATCTCTCAGACTCCCACCTCCCAATCCGCTTAACCATCTCCGGCCCCAGGCCCCACCGAGATGCCTCGGTCGCCGCACCTATCCGGAAGCAATGAGAACTGTACTCCTCCGCCACGTACCCCGTCGCGCGCAAAAACTTACGGAAAACCCCCCACAAACTGAAAACGGGTCAGCATGGACAAGCAACAGACCCGCAATCCCCACCCGCAAAGCCAAAAAAGCTGAGTAAGAATTCACCGGGCACATCGCCGAACCCCACAGCCGCGCCAAACGCATCACCACCCCCCGACCCAGCTGGTCCATCTTCGACCGCCGAATCCGACACAGCAAAACCCTATCTACCAAAGCCATGTCCGAAAAAAGAAGCCCCCCGGCCCGACAACTACTGGGAGACACCAACTCGGATATCCCAAAAGCCCAAAAAAACGCCAACGCAAAAGCCAAACGGAATAAACGCAGCTCATATTCTGAAAAACACACCCCTTCCAATAAAGAACCCAAGCGCAACAACAAAGAAAAAGTCACCGGTTTACGCATATCCCTAGAACTTCCGAAAACCCCGCAACACCTGTCGCACCAGAAAATACTTCGTCCCATCCGGCGCACCCCTGGCCTTAAACCAAAAAGCCAAAGCCGCCATCCGACGACTAAGATTAGACAGGGACACCCTCTCACAAAATGCCCTGCCCACATAGAATAAAAGGGCCGCCTCCCACTCCGAAGGGGCGCCTGCCACGGACAGCTGCTGAAGCAATTGCTCCCAATCCGCCCACCACCGACTATAGGACTCCCAGGTCGACCGGGTCACAGACCGCCTAACAAGGCCCATTGCCACCACTAAACCAGCCTCCACAGCCGCTCCGGACAAGGAATCCCCCGCTCCTCGGCCTCCGGTGCCAAAACGGTGACTCGAAAACGGTCCCACTGCAAACGAGAGAGAGCATAAATGACTGAGTTAATCACCCCCCGCACATGCAAAGCTCCAACCCCCGCAGCACAAGATGACGCAGCAGCGTAACCACCAGCAGAGAATTCGCCATCTGGTTGTTGATGGCCTGTACCACCCCCATGTTATCGCAATGGAAGCAAACCTTCCTATTGCGAAACAATTAACTCCTCACCTCCAGGGCCACCACAATCAGGAACAATTCTAGCAAAGCCAAGTTCCAGGTCAAACCCGCCACCCGCCAGACCTCCAGCCATTGCCCCACACACCATTGACCCTGCAAATAGGCCCAGAAAACCGCAGCCACCCGCCGCATCGGTAAACAACTCCAAAACGCAATTAGAAACTGGGCGCCCCATCACCACCGACCGTCCATTGTACCTGCCCAAAAACTCCTGCCAAACCCGCAAATCCACCCTCAAGTCCGCTGACAACCGCACATAGTGAGTAGGCTGAGAAACCCCCGCAGTAGCCGCCAGCCGCCGGCAAAAAATCCTCCCCATGGGCATGATCCTGCAGGCAAAATTGAGACGGCCCAGTAGTGACTTGACCTCTCGCAACTGCAATTTCTTAACCCTGCACGCCCTATCAACTTCCACCTTCAGCTCGCTCAGCTTCTCATCAGGCAGCCGACACTCCATCGCTGCGGTATCAATAATGATACCCAGAAACTTAACAGACGTAGACGGGCCCTCAGTCTTGTCTGGCTCCAATGGGACGCCAAAACACGTTGCGACCTGCTCCATCTCTTGCAACAGCACCGCACAGACCCTTGACCCAGCCGGGCCAAGAAAAAGGAAATCGTCCAAATAGTGCAACACCGAGTCCAACTGGTCTACCACCCACTCTAAAAATGAACTAAACCGCTCAAAAAATGCACATGAGATAGAACATCCCATGAGCAAACAAAGATCAACGAAAAAACTATCCTCTAAACAACAACCCAACAGGTAAAAACTGTCAGGATGGACAGACATGCAGGCGAAAAGCTGCCTCTATGTCTGTCTTCGCCAATAAAGCCCCCCGCCCGTATCGCCCCCACACCAATGCAGCGTCAAAGGAAGTGTACGACACCGCACACAAGGCCGGGTCAATGCCATCATTCACAGACCCTCCTTCAGGGTGAGAGAGATGGTGAATGAGGCGAAACTTGTTAGGCTCCTTTTTGGGCACCAGGCCCAAAGGCGAAACACGCAGGCCTTCAATAGGAGGGCCTGCAAAGGGACCAGCCATCCTACCCAGCTCCACCTCCTTCATAAGTTTTTCCTCTACAAGCTCCGGGCGGGCCCGCGCCGAAACCAAATTCCGCAATAAACCCCCTGAACCCGCCGACCTGGAAAAGGGGATCTGAAAACCCTCCGCAAAACCCAGGCACAACAGCTCCGCCGCCTCCCTATTTGGGTAAAGCGTGAGGAAAGGCGCCATCCTTTCCACCCGCATCGGCGTCGCCCCTCTTCTGGTCAGCCTCTCCCTGCTTACCCTTTCCCCGCCGGAAACAGCGCGACAAACCGTGGCCACCCACCCCGCAGCCGCAGCATTCGTGCTTGAACCGGCAATCCGACCCGAACTTGCAGCTCCCTTTGTTAAATTGCCAACAAACCCCGCGGACCGCCCTGACCCTGAACCCGAACCACCGACCCCGTCCCGAAAGGACTGCGGCCCGGTCCCGCTACGTAATGCCGCACCTCTCCACCAGCACCCGACGCCGCCACCACCGGAGCCACCGCCGACACACCTGACCTGGCCCCCCCAACTGGACCTAACTCCCCTAATCAGCCTCATCCACAAAACTATATCCTTATGATCCCATCGCAGATCTGGACGCCCCACCATACGTTGCTGGAACTGCTCGTCGTACCGAAGCCACGCCGTGCCCCCGTAGACCCGATACGCCTCCCCCACCGCATCCATATAGCAGAAGAGCCGGAACAGGATTCTGGCGCCTTCTCACCCACTACACTAGCCAGGATTGCGAAGGCCTGAAGCCAGTTAGAGAACGTCCGCGGTATCAGCCGATACCGCCGACGCTCCTCCTCCTCCACCTTCTCCATCCGTTTGGACTCGTCCGGCCGGACCCTGTCCAAATTGAATTTTTCAAGCGGCAGGAGCGAAAAAATGTTGACATACTCCCGCTTCCATATTTTTTCCCTGACCTCCGCTTTGAGATGAGCGCCCAACGGGCCCTCAAAACAAACATAGATCTCACCCCTAGCCGCATCCGCAAGCCGCACCCCTCCACCGGAGCCGCCGCCGACACACCTGACCTGGCCCCCCCAACTGGACCTAACTCCCCTAATCCCCCCCCAGCCTGCTGCACCCCCCCAGCACCCGCAGACCCCCAAAACAGGCACCGGAGACCCCTGGGAGCCCCCCACCCCCAGGCCGCCTCTCCCGCAGCAAAGCTTGCAAACCATCAAGAAAAAATTGCAAATCACCCCCCCCCCCAGAACCCCCCAAATTGGAGACAGTGGTAGACTCACCCGACCTCACCGGCTCGGAACCAGCGGCTGTAACTCCAGATGAAGGGCGACTCCTGACATCTCGGGCTGTATGCTCACCGACCAAGGATGGGACCGGGAGGACAGACGACACCGCAGCAGCAGATGACGCCCCACCAGTGGCGCTGATGGTCAGTGGCGGCGACCGGACCCCGCTGCCGCCCGCTCCCGCCCGCTCCCGCTACAACCCCGGAGGGAAGCAGGGGACCAGGCAGCGGGACCAGGGTCTCTGTGGTATCCTCAGCCAGCAGCAGCAGATCATCTTCACTGACCTCACTGAGATCAGCCTCTATCTCGTCTCCTCCCAGAAGCACCGCCCCCCTCCTGGCAGCAGCAGCAGGGGACACTGTAGCTCCACCCCTCCTGCTCCCCCTGGAAGAGGAAGCAGTGGGCGCATCATGTAGCACTGCCTGGGTCACCACCAGGCCTTTAGGAGTCTGCCCCCCCCCCCCCCCCCGACTGAGGGCAAGAGGAAACAGCAGCCCTGGAGCTCCGCCGGGCCCGCCCCCCAGAGCGGGCCGCACCATGCGCTGGTCCCTCACTGCGGCCCCGGGACACGCCGACAGCACGCCCCGCACTGTTCCTCACTACAGGCCCACCGATAGGGGCCTGCCCGGACCGCCCCCCCCGCCCGACGCTCCGGACCCACGGCTGGAAGCGTTCCGGTGAAGGACTCACCCGCCGGCGCCTGGTATTGGAGAGGAGGCAGGAAGCAAGCGCTCTGGAGGACGAGAGCGACGGCCGCTGGAACGGGGCCCGAACTCCACCGCCGGCAGCACCTGGGATGCGGTGAGTGATTTGAAGCGCGTCCTCAAGCCACCAGGAGCAGCACCTGAGGACCTCATCCCGCACACGCTGCAAGATCGCCTCCATATCTGCCATGGCACAGGTAGGGACTGGACACTTCTTCAGCCACGCAGATTGTGGCCCCCACACGTGACCACTAGCCTTTAAAGCTTTCCCTAACTCTTCCCTACTTCCTCTCTAAAAGCCCGCGCTCCCTAGCCCCCTCCTCAAACCTACCTCACATTAACCCCTTCCTGTCTGCATAATACCCCTGTCATGGGGCCCCTCCGGTTCCATTTTGTCCCCTCCAGGGCTTTCTGATTGGTCACTACGAGCAACTTTTCCTACGGACAGGTTTTGATCTCCCCCTGCGCCCGGTCCCGGTAAATGAAACAGGGACACGCCGTGACCCTGCGTCCCGCCGGGTCAGTCCCGGCGGCTAATGATAGCCGGGATCCTGCGATAATAGCGTGCGGCACCGATTGTTGTGCCGCGCGCTATTAACCCTTTAGATGCGGTGATCAAAGTTGATCGCCGCGTCTAAAATGAAAGTGAAAGCTTCCCGGCAGCTCAGTCGGGTTGATCGGGACCATCGCGATAAAATCACGATGTCCCGATCAGCTAGCACGCGAGCGGAAGTCCCCTCACCTGTCTCCGTCACGTCCGATCGGCGATTGATTGCTCCAAGCCTGAGATACAGGCTTAAGCAATCGACCGCCTATAACACTGATCAATGCATGGCTATGGGAGCTATAACACTGCAAAAAAAAAGTGGAAAAAAAAGTTTAACCCCTTCCCTAATAAAAGTTTGAATCACCCCCCTTTTCCCATAAAAAAAAAACAGTGTCAATAAAAATAAAGACATGTGGTATTGTCGCGTGCGGAAATGTCTGAATTATAAAAATATATCATTAATTAAACCGCACGGTCAATGCCGTACACGCGAAAAAATTCCAAAGTCCAAAATTGTGTATTTTTGGTCACTTTTTATATCATGAAAAAGTGAATAAAAAGCGAAAAAGTCCGATCAATGCAAAAATGGTACCGATAAAAACTTCAGATCACGGCGCAAAAAATACAACCCTCATACATCCCCATATGCGGAAAAATGAAAAAGTTATAGGGGTCAGAAGATGAGAATTTTTAACGTATAAATTTTCCTGTATGTAGTTATGATTTTTTCAGAAGTACGACCAAATCAAACCTATAAAATATCATTTCAATCGTATGGACCTACAGAATAAAGATAAGGTGTCATTTATACCAAAAAATGCACTGCGTAGAAACAGAAGCCCCCAAAATTTACAAAATAGCATTTTTTCTTCAATTTTGTCGCACAATGAATTTTTTTTCTGTTTCGTCATGGATTTTTTTGGTAAAATGACTAATGTCATTACAAAGTAGAATTGGTGGCGCAAAAAATAAGCCCTCATATGGAATTTTATGTGCAAAATTGAAAGCGTTATGATTTTTAGAAGGTGATGAGGAAAAAATGAAAATGCAAAAATGGAAAACCCTGCGTCCTTAACTCCTTGGGGACGAAGGGCGTATGCATACGCCCTCGCGTCCCGTCACTTAAGGCATTTCCGATCACTGCTGCTCGCCGGGCGGTGATCGGACCGGGATGACTGCTGATATCTATCAGCAGGCATCCCGTGGCAATGCCTAGGGGGGTCATGATACCCCCCCATATCGGCGATCGCAGCAAATTGCAGGTCAATTCAGACCTGCGATTTGCCGCGATCCGGGCAAATCGGGTCACTGGTGACCCGATCTCCTGGAAAATAAGAGACAGCTCCGACCAGCCTAAAGCATAGGAGCGAGGTGGCAGTGTTGCCACCCCCTCCTATCCCCTGCCATTGGTCGGTCAGGCTGACCACCAATGGCAGGAGGGGGGCGGGGGGGGGGGTTAGAGTTCATTTCCCCCGCTTTGGCCACCGATCGGAAGTCGGTACAGAGCGGGGGGAACACGGGCGGAGAGGGGGGGGGGCATGGCCCGGCTTTCCCGGACCGGAGGAGGCGGCGGAGGCGGCATCAGGAACCAGCGGCACGAGCAGGAGGAGCGGCGGCCGGAAAGTGCGGCTGAGAAGGCTGCAGTGAAGATCGCGATAAGTGATCTTCACTGTGGCCTTCTAAAAGCTGCAAAACTACAACTCCCAGCATGCCCACACAGCCAAAGGCTGTCTGGGCATGCTGGGAGTTGTAGTTTTGCAACATCTGGAGGGTCACAGTTTGGAGACCACTGTGTAGTGGTCTCTAAACTGTGGTCCTCCAGATGTTGCCAAACTACAACTTTCAGCATGCACTGACTGTCTGGGCATGCTGGGAGTTGTAGTTTTGCAACATCTGAAGTGGCACAGTTTGGAGACCACTATATGGTGGTCTCCAAACTGTAGCCCTCCAGATGTTCCAAAACTACAACTCCCAGCATGCCCAGACAGTCAGGGATGCTGGGCGTGTAGTTCTGCAATATCTGGCCCTTCAGATGTTGCAGAACTACAACTCCCAGCATGCCTGGACAGTCTGGGCATGCTTGGAGTTGTAGTTTTGCAACATCTGGAGGGCTACAGTTTGGAGGCCACTGTTCTTCCCCAGTTGTTGCATAACTACAACTCCTAGCATGCCCAGACTGTCCAGGCATGCTGGGAGTTGTAGTTCTGCAACATCTGAAGGGACAGATATTGCAGAACTACACGCCCAGCATCCCTGACTGTCTGGCCGTGCTGGGAATTGTAGTTTTGCAACAGCTGTAGGCACACTGGTTGGGAAACACTGAGCTAGAGTCTTTTTCCTAACTCAGTGATTCCAACCCGTGTGCCTCCAGCTGTTGCAAAACTACAACTCCCAGAGTGCACTGACAGACTGTACATGCTGGGAGTTGTAGTCTTGCAACAGCTGGAGGCACATGGGTTGGAATCACTGAGCTAGAGTCTGTTTTCTAACTCAGTGGTTCCCCACCAGTGTGTCTACAGCTGTTGTAAAACTACAACTCCCAGCATGTACGGTCTGTCAGTGCATTCTGGGAGTTGTCATTTTGCCACAGCTGAAGGTTTGGGGCACCCCCCACCCCCCCATGTGAATGTACAGGGTACATTCACACGGGCGGGTTTACAGTGGGTTTCCTTCAAGGAAACTTACTGTGAACCCCTGCCTGTGTGAATGTAACCTAAAAACACTACACTAACAAATAATAAAAAGTAAAACACTACACATACACCCCCTTACACGTCGCCCCCCCCCCCCAATAAAAATAAAAAACGTCTCATACGGCAGTGTTTCCTAAACGGCGCCTCCAGCTGTTCCAAAACCACAACTCCCAGTGTTGCCGGACACCCATAGACTATATTGGCAGGCTGGGAGTCTTGCAACAGCTGGAGGCACCCTGTTTGGGAAACACTACTGTAGGGTTTTGGTGGAGACAAGCCCCATCCTTGTAACCGGGTCCACCCCTACTGCAAATTCCTTATTCAGGCCTCAAATGCGCATGGCACTCTCTCACTTCAGAGCCCTGTCGTATTTCAAGGCAACAGTTTAGGGCCACATATGGGGTATCTCCGTACTCGGGAGAAATTGCGTTACAAAGTTTGGGGGGATTTTTCTCCCATTACCCTTTGTAGAAATGGTAAATTTGGGGAAAAAATGCACTTTAGTGAAAACATTTTTTTTTTCATTTACCCATCCAAATTTAACGAAAAGTCGTCAAACATCTGTGGGGTGTTAAGGCTCACCGGACCCCTTGTTACGTGCCTTGAGGGGTGTAGTTTCCAAAATGGTATGCCATGTGTTTTTTTTTTTTTTTTGCTGTTCTGGCACCATAGGGGCTTCCTAAATGTGACATGCCCCCAAGAACCATTTCAGCAAAATTCACTCTCCAAAATCCCATTGTCGCTCCTTCCCTTCTGAGCCCTCTACTGCGCCCGCCGAACACTTGACATACACATATGAGGTATTTCCATACTCAAGAGAAATTGGGTTACAAATTTTGGGGGGCTTTTTCTCCCATTTCCCCTTGTAAAATTTCAAAAACTGGGTCTACAAGAACATGCGAGTGTAAAAAAATTAAGATTTTGAATTTTCTCCTTCACTTTGCTGCTATTCCTGTGAAACACCTAAAGGGTTAACACACTTACTGAATGTCATTTTGAATACTTTGGGGGGTGCAGTTTTTATAATGGGGTCATTTATGGGGTATTTCTCATATGAAGGCCCTTCAAATCCACTTCAAAACTGAACTGGCCCCTGAAAAATTCCGATTTTGAAAATTTTGTGAAAAATTGGAAAATTGCTTCTGAACTTTTAAGCCCTCTAATGTCTTCCAAAAGTAAAAACACGTCAACTTTATGATGCAAACATAAAGTAGACATATTGTATTTGTGAATCAAAATATTATTTGTTTAGAATGTTTACTTTCGTTACAAGCAGAGAGCTTCAAAGTTAGAAAAATGCTAAATTTTCAATTTTTTCATCAAATTTTGGAATTTTTCACCAAGAAATGATGCAAGTATCGACAAAAATTTACCACTATCATAAAGTAGAATATGTCACGAAAAAACAATCTCGGAATCAGAATGAAAAGTAAAAGCATTCCAGAGTTATTAATGCTTAAAGTGACAGTGGTCAGAATTGCAAAAAATGCTCCCGTCCTTAGGGTTATAATGGGCTCCGTCCCCAAGGAGTTAAGGGGTTAAAAACCGCATCTGTTTTCAGCCTAAGGCCATGTTCACACAGTGTAATATCAGATTTTTTTTTAGCTGTAAATGGCTAAATAAAACAGCTTTTTGCTTTATTTCCATTTTTCACCCATAAATGTTCGCAGTCTAAGGGTCTATTCACACGGCAGAAATTCTATTAGCGGAATTCCACCTAAGATGAATGCCCAATAGACTTCTATGGGATTCCACACTTCTGAATTTCCGCACCAATTCCACACAAAATCCGCACTAGCCAGAAACCACCCAAGGAAGCGGAAGCGCGGCTGAGGGTCTCTCTTCCTGATCTTTGTGTGCGAGACTGAGAGTCCATCTTGGTCACATGGCACAAAGCTGGAAGAGAACATGCTTAGGCTCCTTTCACACTGCTGTGAAAATTTGTGCTTGACACGTCTTTTTCTCCCGCTATGTTCCTGCGGAATAACGGATGCAATAACGGACGTCAGAGAATCGCATTCAAGTGAATGGGATCCTCTGTGCCCGTTATGCCTCCAGTTAGGCTCCGTCACACTAACGGTCGATAAAGGCAGAAAAAAAAAGAGATAGCCTTAAAGGGGTTATCCAGGAAAAAACTTTTTTTTTTTTTTATATATCAACTGGCTCCAGAAAGTTAAACAGATTTGTAAATTACTTCTATTAAAAAATCTTAATCCTTTCAGTACTTATGAGCTTCTGAAGTTAAGGTTGTTCTTTTCTGTCTAAGTCCTCTCTGATGACACGTGTCTCCGGAACTGCCCAGTTTAGAAGCAAATCCCCATAGCAAACCTCTTCTAAACTGGGCGGTTCCCGAGACACGTGTCATCAGAGAGCACTTAGACAGAAAGAACAACCTTAACTTCAGAAGCTCATAAGTACTGAAAGGATTAAGATTTTTTAATAGAAGTAATTTACAAATCTGTTTAACTTTCTGGAGCCAGTTGATATATAAAAAAATGTTTTTTCCTGGATAACCCCTTAATGGTCGTTTGTGGCGGAGCCCAGCAGCAGTGTGAAAGTAGCCTTATGCCAACGGCTGTCCGGGCATGCTGGGAGTTGATATTTTGCAACATCTGGAGGGCCACAGTTAGAGATAAGCAAACTTACAGTAAATTCGATTCGTCACAAACTTCTCTGCTCGGCGGTTGCTGACTTTTCCTGCATAAATTAGTTCAGCTTTCACGTGCTCACGTGGGCTGGAAAAGGTGGATACAGTCCTAGGAGACTCTTTCCTAGGACTGTATCCACCTTTTCCAGCCCACCGGAGCACCTGAAAGCTGAACTAATTTATGCAGGAAAAGTCAGCAACCGCCGAGCCGAGAAGTTTGTGACGAATTGAATTTACTGTAAGTTCTCATCTCTAGCCACAATCTAAGACCACTGCCCTGTAACGATATGCCATTGACAAATCCTCATAACAATGTGCAAATCATAGAACCCACATAAAATTCTGCCAACCACAGAGCCCCCATAACAATATGCCAGTGTCATACCCTAATGTTCCAACAGCAGATCCCTTCATTACTATAATCATGCCACATACGCCTTCTGCATGCCAACCCCTTTCCCACTAGTTGTCACAGCTTGGCTGGCATGTTTGCAGTTTACCTGGCTGCCTAGGAATAGGTAACCCAGACTGCAGGGACCTAAGGGGTTAAGGAGAAAGGTTAGGTTTAGCTGCCCTCCCTTTTTCCCTAGGTAGGTGAGGATAAGGTGGGTACCCTCATGGGGTATATCAAGACCATCCCTCCACTTGGTGATTCCTTTTGAGACTCACCAGCACCTTAGTGAAGTTGTCCCGCCTGCCCGCCACTCCCTGGTTATTCTAAATAATCGTATGACCTGTTGCTAGATTGTCACGTGCCCTGTTGTAAGGTGCGTTGGTTTTTGTTACCCCTGTTGAAATTTATTTTTTTTATTATAATAAAATATTTAAAAAAATAAATAAAACTGAGAAAAACCAATTATTGATAATTTTTATTTTACTGGATGTGCCTGCGCCCCGTTGGGTCACAGGCTGGCCTGGACAGTGATGACCTGGAGGAGAAAGGGCCGATGGCACATATGCCCTTCGGGGACCCAGCGGCAGGCATACCACTTCAGCTGAAGCAGTAGGTCGATTTACATTTATGTGATGTTCATGTTAACTGCAATGTAGTTGTTATGTGGTTATTTATATATTGGCCCTCATTTATCATTGGAAACTCGACAGTTTTTGTCGTTTTTTGTTTTTTTTTGGCTCAGACATCATGTGACAAACTGCGACAAGCCTTTCCTACGAACCCGACTCGGGGCTTTTGAAAGCCTAAAAAGGGGCGTTTCCCGACCAAAACCTTGGTTTCCCACTGATTTATTAAGGAACCCGACCCGAATTTTATGGTTTCAGTGTCCTTTCTTTCCCACTGCTTCAAGCAGTGGGAAAAAGTGTTTGCCATTTCCCTAATTTTGGAATCTTCATCATTTTTGTTGTTTTTTTGCGACAAAAAATCCGACTGCGCCCAAAAAAATCCGACAGCGACAACACTTGCGACAAATTAATAAATTGATATGGAAAAAGATGGTTGGATTAAAAGCCCCCCCAAAAAAACAACCTGACTTTTTTGATAAATGAGGGCCCACTGTTATTTATAATAAATGAGTTGTGACCGCCACCAAGCCCAGTTAAAATGGAGTTACGTGTTATGCCATTATTGAGACAGAAGGGGAGGGCATTTGGATATGGTCGGTAAAGGGGGACTGTTCTATGCAACCCTGACTTGTGCTGTTTTTGATTCTGATATGCTAAACTTTAGCATTAGTAATCCATACAGTGCAGAATTCTCAGAATGTTTCAGTCAAAATGACTTTCATCAGATAGTCTCCCAAAGCATGGTGGGCATCAAATTACCACATCCCAACATGTTTCCAGTGTCCAGCATTCATCAGGGGTTAATCGGAAAAGGATTACAGAAGACTCAGTTACAGCACAGCACTGATGACAGCCACCACGCAGTGCCATGAGAATTATGAGAATTACATACTTTATGGATTGCCAATAAAGATTATGCATATGACATTTTGAGTGCCAAGTGTTTCTATGAATTGTAAGAAGGCATGGAGTCCTCTTTTAGCACTGTGAATTACACAGGGAGTGACATAGTTCTATTGCCAATATAGTTTACCTTATGCTGGGTTCATAAGTAGTGGTAGTATGCCAAGTGGACAATTATTAATGTGGAAACTCCACACACAATTTACTGCAAATGACCACAGCTTTGCAATATGGTTGTGAAGTTTTCACTACTAAAACATATGATGTAAAGCATACCTGTCAGATCCCACAAAAAAAAACAAAAAACTGTTATATGTTACTCAGTACCTAATCCTGATCATGTACAGTACAGACCAAAAGTTTGGACACCTTCTCATTCAGAGTTTTCTTTATTTTCATGACTATGAAAATTGTAGATTCACACTGAAGGCATCAAAACTATGAATTAACACATGTGGAATTATATACAAAACAAAAAAGTGTGAAACAACTGAAAATCTGTCATATTCTAGGTTCCAGCCACCTTTGCTTTGATTCCTGCTTTGCACTCTTGGCATTCTCTTGATGAGCTTCAAGAGGTAGTCACCTGAAATGGTCTTCCAACAGTCTTGAAGGAGTTCCCGGAGATGCTTAGCATTTGTTGGCCCTTTTGCCTTCACTCTGCGGTCCAGCTCACCCCAAACCATCTCGATTGTGTTCAGGTCCGGTGACTGTGGAGGGCAGGTCATCTAGCGCAGCACCCCATCACTCTCCTTCTTGGTCAAATAGCCCTTACACAGCCTGGAGGTGTTTGGGGTCATTGTCCTGTTGAAAAATAAATGATGGTCCAACTAAACGCAAACCTAATGGAATAGCAGCCGCTGCAAGATGCTGTGGTAGCCATGCTGGTTCCGTATGCCTTCAATTTTGAATAAATCCCCAACAGTGTCACCAGCAAAGCCCCCCCCCCCCACCATCACACCTCCTCCCCCACACCATCACACCTCCTCCTCCATGCTTCACGGTGGGAACCAGGCATGTAGAGTCCATCCGTTCACCTTTTCTTCGTTGCACAAAGAGACGGAGGTTGGAACCAAAGATCTAAAATTTGGACTCATCAGACCAAAGCACAGATTTCCACTGGTCTAATGTCCATTCCTTGTGTTCTTTCGCCCAAAAAAGTCTCTTCTGCTTGGTGCCTGTCCTTAGCAGTGGTTTCCTAACAGAGATTCTACCATGAAGGCCTGATTCACACAGTCTCCTCTTAACAGTTGTTCTAGAGATGTGTCTGCTGCTAGAACTCTGTGGCATTGACCTGGTCTCTAATCTGAGCTGCTGTTAACCTGCGATTTCTGAGGCTGGTGACTTGGATGAACTTATCCTCCGCAGCAGAGGTGACTCTTGGTCTTATTTTCCTGGGTCCGCATGTGAGCCAGTTTCTTTGTTGCTCTTGATGGTTTTTGTGACTGCACCTGGGGACACTCTCCAACTAGAATATGACATATTTTCAGTTGTTTCAGACTTTTTTGTTATGTCTATAATTCCACATGTGTTAATTCATAGTTTTGATGCCTTCAGTGTGAATCTACAATTTTCATAGTCATGAAAATAAAGAAAACTCTTTGAATGAGAAGGTGTCCAAACTTTTGGTCTGCACTGTATGTGTAATTTTTATGCTTCTTTCACTGATATTTCACTTAAAAATAGCATAGTACAGCTGCTCAATGTCTTTTTCCTCTTCCCAAAGAGGGGGCGTGTCCCTCTCTTGCCTTCAGTGTGCATGACTCCTCCCCCTATCTCAGTCCGCTGACTCACTGCTCTGTGGATTCTGGCAGCCCTTCTCTGTAACCCTTTCCTCTCTGGTGTTATGCTGTACACACACAATAATTATTGGGGATTGCCTGTACTCTACCACTAACGACAATATGGTGAGTGCATAACTTACATCTTCCTAAATTAGCGCAAAGGTTTAGTGCTAAAAGTACAGTGGTGTGCCTACAGCCTTTGCAAAATGACAACTCCCAGCATGCCCATGCATCCTATGACTGTCCAGGCATGCTTGGAGTTGTAGTTTTGCAACAGCTGGAGGCACATGTTTGGTGTTTCTGCAGGCTGTGTTCCTCCTGCATCCTTGTCAATCAGCCATCTCGTGTTCATGATCCTTGGACACGCACATGCTGCTGTGGGGGGGACTCATCAGTGTCCCAGGAGGTATGGGGACCCCAAGTGGTGGGATTTTCAAAGGCAGTTTTATTTAATAACGTGATCATTTTTTAAGAAGTATATTAGAAAAACTATTGTTTTGCCAAGATGTACAACATATAGAAAGTTTTTATATATGACAGTGCTTATTTAAATTTTTTTTTTATAAGGCTCAACCAAAAGATGCACCACAAAACCGCAGCGTTTCAAAGTAATACGTGTGCAGTTTTGCCCCATGCATGGTAACTGGCCATGTGCCACAATAACAAGGTGGTAGACTGCTACCCTTAGAGACCAAAGTGTTGTTTTTTTTTGTCACACAGCCAAGTTCTTTTTGGTGCAGGTTTCAGTATATGGTCAGGTTCATGTGTTGCGGACGCAGAGCGAACGACATAGCTAGGGTGCTCAATGTTAGAGAACTAAGTTCTCTAACCAATATTGGTATTGTGCCAAGGGACTGGCGCAAGGCGAATGTGGTGCCAATCTTCAAAAAGGGCTCTAGGTCTTCCCCAGGAAACTATAGACCGGTAAGTTTAACGTGCATTGTGGGTAAATAGTTTGAAGGACTTATAAGGGATTACATACAGGAATACATAGGGGATAATAGTATTATAAGTGATAGCCAGCATGGGTTTACTAAGGATAGAAGTTGTCAAACCAATCTAATTTGCTTTTATGAAGAGGTGAGTAGAAGCCTTGACAGAGGAATGGCTGTGGATATAGTGTTTCTGGATTTTGCTAAAGAGTTTGATACTGTCCCTCATAGACGTCTGACAGGTAAGTTAAGGTCTTTGGGTTTGGAAACTTTAGTTTGTAACTGGATTGAACACTGGCTCATGGATCGTACCCAGAGAGTGGTTGTCAATGATTCGTACTCTGATTGGTCCCCGGTAATTAGTGGTGTACCCCAAGGTTTTGTACTGGGCCCGCTGTTGTTTAATTTATTTATCAATGATATAGAGGATGGTATTAACAGCTCTGTTTCTATCTTTGCAGATGACACCAAGCTTTGTAGCACGGTACAGTCTATAGAGGATGTGCATAAGTTACAAGATGACTTGGATAGACTAAGTGTCTGGGCCTCCACTTGGCAAATGAGGTTCAATGTGGATAAATGTAAAGTTATGCATCTGGGTACTAATAACCTGCATGCATCGTATGTTTTAGGGGGGATTAAACTGTCAGAGTCACTGGTAGAGAAGGATCTGGGTGTACTTGTAGATCACAGACTACAGAATAGCATGCAATGTCAGGCTGCTGCTTCCAAAGCCGGCAGGATATTGTCATGTATCAAAAGAGGCATGGACTCGAGGGAAAGGGACATAATACTCCCCCTTTATAAATCATTGGTACGGCCTCACCTGGAATATGCTGTTCAGTTTTGGTCACCTGTCCATAAAAGGGACACTGTGGAGCTGGAAAGGGTGCAGAGACGCGCAACTAAACTAATATGGGGCATGGAACATCTTAACTATGAGGAGCGATTAAAGGAGTTACAATTGTTTAGTCTTGAGAAGAGACGTTTGAGGGGGGATATGATAAACGTATATAAGTATATTAATGGCCCATACAAAAAATATGGAGAAAAACTGTTCCAGGTCAAACCCCCCCAAAGGACGAGGGGGCACTCCCTCCATCTGGAGAAGAAAAGGTTTAGTCTCAAGGGGCGACACGCCTTCTTTACCATAAGAACTGTGAACTTATGGAACAGTCTACCTCAGGAACTGGTCATAGCAGGAAAAATTAACAGCTTTAAAACAGGGCTAGATACATTCCTGGAACAAAATAACATTAATGCTTATGCAGAAATATAAAATCCCATCCCTTCCCCAATATCGCGCCACACCCCTACCCTTCAATTCCCTGGTTGAACTTGATGGACGTATGTCTTTTTTCAACCGTACTAACTATGTAACTATGTAATGTTTAATATGAGTTGCCCAAAAACCATGTGCTCTACCAGTTCTTGACTAGAAACCGTGGAACCTTGTGGTAAACCATTTGTGGTTTTTCTAATTGGTTCTTGGCCATGCGGCACAATACCATCCCCCAGCTGCCACAAATGAACCTCAACAGATTTGTTGTGTTTCGCTTTCCATTTACCAGCTCTGTGCACCAGGGCTCGACTTGTGAAAGACAGGAATATTATTTAGTCAGAATAAGGAAAAGAAATGTGAATACTGATAACAATAAGTGATTGTGAAATCTCTGGCACAGCTGTTCTCTCACAGAACTAGATAGTACAGATGGTCTGGACCTGCTTGTTATCTGAGATACACACTAGGCTTCATCAATGGAGACTGATGTGGTGGCCCGGTACAGGAGTTGTTGCCCTGTACCCTTGCTGCCCTGTCAGGCAACCCCCCTTCAGGGTCCCCTGGGCCCCCCTTGCACCTGTCCCCTCATGTACATATGTTTACCATGTATTATACTGTGTAATGTGTGAAGAAAGTGTTGTCACTTTTAGACTGTTTAACATGTGAGTTGTCATGTGATTGTTACCCAGAAGGCATCAGTGACCAGGTGATCCCAAGAGTGACCAATGGGATCCCACCAGAGTCTCCCCCATATAAGCCCTGAGTGGAGCCTCTGCTCGCTCTCTTGGAGCTTAGAGCTCTTTCTGGTGAGGTCCAGTGCAGTCGGGTCTAGGAGTGTGTCAGGAGCCATAGGAGGCCTCAAGTCAAGTCTGCAGCCACAAGTCTACAAATCTACAAGTAAGCCACAGTCACAGTCTTGTCAGTCACAAGTCAGTCAAGTCAAAGTCATCTAGTAACATAGTTCATAAGGTTTAAAAAAGACCAGAGTCCATTAAGTTCAACCTATAACCCTAGTGAGTCCCTACTGAGTTGATCCAGAGGAAGGCAAAAAACCCTCATACTAGAGGTAAAAATTCCCTCCTGACTCCAAATATGGCATCAGAATAAATCCCTGGATCAACCTTCTGTCCCTATAGATGTAGTATACATAACCTGTAATGTTATTATTGTCCAAAAATGCATCCAGACCCCTTTTAAATTCTTTTACAGAGTTCACCATGACCACCTCCTCAGGCAGAGAATTCCACAGTCTCACTGCTCTTACAGTAAAGAACCTCTGTCTGTGCTGGTGTAGAAACCTTCTTTCCTCTAAACGTAGAGGATGCCCCATTGTTATAGATACAGTCCTGGGTATCAATAGATCATGGGAAAGATCTCTGTACTGCCCTTTGATATATTTATACATAGTTATTAGGTCTCCCCTAAGCCTTCTTTTATCTAAACTAAATAACCCCAATTCTGATAATCTTTCTGGGTACTGTAGTCCTCCCATTCCCCGTATTACTCTGGTTGCCCGTCTTTGAACCCTCTCCGGCTCCACTATATATTTCTTGTACACTGGTGCCCAGTACTGTACACAGTATTCTATGTGTGGTCTGACTAGTGATTTGTACAGCGGTAGAATTATTTCCTTGTCGTGTGCATTTACGGGGCTGAATGCCATCTGGACCTGGCGATTTGTCTATTCAGATTTTTTGTAGGCAGCACTGTACTTCTTCCTGGGTTAGACAGGTGACCTGTACTTCTTCCTGGGTTAGACAGGTGACCTGTACTTCTTCCTGGGTTAGACAGGTGACCTGTGCAGGGGAGTTTACTTTATCTTGCTGTATTTCACCTGGCATTTCATTTTCCTTGGTGAATAAGAGAAGAAGTGGAGAAGAATTTGTTTAATATATTTGCTTATATTTCTTTCTTATTATTTTTTAAAGGGCCTACACTTTTATTTTTAACCTTTTTGCTATTTATATAGGAAAAAAAACATTTTGGGGTTAGTTTTACTCTCTTGGGCAATGAGTCTTTCTGTCTCTATTTTTGCGGCTTTTATCTGTTCATTATATATTTTACATTTTTCTCTGTAGCTTTTTAATGCTTCTTCACTGCCGTCCTCTTTTAGTAGTTGAAATGCTTTATTTTAGTCATTTATTGCCCCCTTAGCATTTTTATTCATCCACATTGGTTTTCTTTTATTTCTGACCCTTTTATTCCCATAAGGTATATACATCTTACAGTGAGAGTTTAAGATATTTTTAAAAGTCTCCTATTTAGTGTCAGTATTCTTGTTTTTGAGGAAATTATCCCAATTTATATTGTTAAGGGCTTCTCTGAGTTGATCAAACTTTGGCTTCCTAAAGTTAATTGTGTGGTAGCTTCGGGGTGTAGGGTGTAGGTGGTGTAGCTGTGCAGTGTTGAAAGGGTGTTGGATTAACCCTTAACTGTCATGACGCCATGGTGCGGGTTCTTCCTCTATAGATATATATCCTACCGCCACCCGTCCCAGGAACGATAGGGAGGAATAAAGGATTGTCCACAACCGGAGGTTTAGTAAACTGTAGATAACTTTACTGCAGCTTTTATGCAGGTTGATAACGGCAAACAGTCTATACAGAAGAGTAGTCTGTAAGTTCCTCACAGTTGGTTGGACCTTGTAGTATATAAGCTCTGAGTCTGGAATAACGCTGTTCTGCTGGATTTAGGGGAATTATTTAGGTCCAGCAGTCACGCAGGATTAACGGGATTTAGATTTGGTAGACTCACGGTTAGTAAGCTTCTGAATTGGTAGGCTTCAGGTCTAAATCCTCTTGCAGAATTGTACAGAGTGATGCTTTCTCTAGAGATGATCAGGAGCAAGAGAGCGATCATTGGATACCGCGCCCTTATATGGAGAGGGGCAGGCTTAGAGCTTATTGGTTCCCACCAGCTGTTAGCCCTTTCACAAAGCATTATGGTACATCATGTGACCACATCACGTGCCCTGGAAGGTCCTTAAGCTTAACTTAACCTTAGACTAAGTGATCATTTGACCTAAGGTCCTGGAAGTACTATACATATACATTAATTATATAAATTATATACATCAAACACAATAAAATTAAAGAAGGAAGAGGTGACTAGGGGTTATCCCACTAGGAGGATCCTACCGGTACATAGGAACTCTGACTTTGGGGAGTTAGCACACAAGGTACGGTACAAGGTAAGGTACCGGGACACCACAATTGTTTTTGTGGCCCCTCGAGAGATTCCCTTATTGAAGAACTAGCTAAAATATATTATATTATGATCACTATTTCATACATGTCCTTCTACTTACACATTAGTTACTCTGTAAGGTGTTTTGGTTAATATTAAGTCTAGTAGGGCGCCCCCTCTGGTCGGGCCCTTAACCATTTGGGACAGATAATTGTCTTTAGTTATAGTCAGAAACCTGTTTCCTTTATGAGATTCACAGGTCTCAGTCTCCCAGTTTATATCAGGATAGGTGATGTCCCCCATTATTATCACCTCGTTCTGATTTGCTGCCTTTTTTATTTGCCTCAGTAATTCATCTTCTGCCTCTTCCATTATGTTTGGTGGCTTATAACAAACCACAATCAGAATTTTTTTTTATTTTTATCTCCATATAATTCTACCCATAATGACTCCACATTATCGTTTCCCTCCCGTATATCCTTCCGCAGTGCGGCCTTCAGACTGGACTTTACATAAAGACAAACTCCTCCCCCTTTCCGTTTTGTCCGATCCTTCCTGAATAGACTATAACCCTGTATGTTGACCACCAGTCACAGCTATCGTACAACCAAGTCTCTGTTATACCCACTATGTCATAATTCTCCTCAGACATCAACCCCTCCAGTTCGTCAGTTTTATTGGTCAGACTTCTGGCGTTAGTCAACATGCAATTCAGTGGTGTATGTTATTTCTTCCTATGAAGCCTATCCCTATTAACTATTCTAACCTCTCCCTCCGCTCCACCCCCAGGTACATTAATAATTCCCCCCTTTCTATCTACACTATCTCCCCCCCCTCTTACCCCCCCCCCTTCTCAGTCCCTAGTTTAAACACTCATCCACCCTTCTAGCCATCTTCTCCCCAAGCACAGCTGTACCCTCCCCATTGAGGTTCAGCCCGTCCCTACGGTAGAGCTGGTAACCAACAGCGAAGTCGGCCCAGATCTCCATGAACCCAAACCCTCCTTCCTACACCAGCTTCTGAGCCACTTGTTTACCTCCCTGATCTCCCGCTGCTTCTCTGTCAAGTCAGCGTGGCCTGCACTAAATTGTCCCATTCTACTACAAGTCCCAGGAAGCCCTTAAGGTCTCTGAAGTCACTGATCACCTCCGTGGGCCCTGGCTGAACTGTATAGACTTTACCATCTGTCTAAACTCAATAAAGCTACCGTTGCCGGTAACTTGGCGTTGGAGTCATTATTGCCCCTGTGCCTACCTTTGGGTGGATCACGAATACAATGGGTTAATGCCATCTGCCCCTAGGGTAATTCCATCTGTCCTGCATCACACCCCATACCACACTGACATAGAAGTTGCCGTAGCAACCAACCAGAGCTCAGCATCCATTTTGTAAACTGCAGTGCAAAAATGAAAACTTGATATTGATTGGTTGCTTGGGATCACCTGTTGTTTATCTGAGACACACAAGGCCCACTCGATGGATACTACCATAGCAACCAATCGGTGTCCTTTTTTTTTTTTTTTTTACATTAACCCCTTAAGGACTGAGCCCTTTTTCACCTTAACCCCTTAAGGACTCAGCCCATTTTGGCCTTAAGGACTCAGACAATTAAATTTTTACGTTTTCATTTTTTCCTCCTCGCCTTCTAAAAATCATAACTCTTTTATATTTTCATCCACAGACTAGTATGAGGGCTTGTTTTTTGCGCGACCAGTTGTCCTTTGTAATGACATCACTCATTATATCATAAAATGTATGGCGCAACCAAAAAACACTATTTTTGTGGGGAAATTAAAACGAAAAACGCAATTTTGCAAATTTTGGAAGGTTTTGTTTTCACGCCGTACAATTTCTGGTAAAAATGACGTGT
This sequence comes from Hyla sarda, assembly GCF_029499605.1. Lineage (NCBI taxonomy): Eukaryota > Metazoa > Chordata > Amphibia > Anura > Hylidae > Hyla > Hyla sarda. The sequence goes on from NC_079191.1 coordinate 414,737,387, forward strand.
GTTCTTTATTCTGAGGGTCAATACGATTAAAATGATACCCATTATTATATACTTTTATATTATTGTTGCGCTTAAAAAAAATCACAAACTTTTTAACCAAATTAGTACGTTTATAATCCCTTTATTTTGATGACCTATAACTTTTTTATTTTTCCGTATAAGCGGCGGGATGGGGGCTCATTTTTTGCGCCATGATCTGTACTTTTTTTTGATACCACATTTGCATATAAAAAACTTTTAATACATTTTTTATAATTTTTTTTTTTAATAAAATGTATTAAAAAAGTAGGAATTTGGGACTTTTTTAATTTTTTTTCGTTCACGCCGTTCACCGTACGGGATCATTAACATTTTATTTTAATAGTTCGGACATTTACGCACGCGGCGATACCAAATATGTCTATAAAAATGTTTTTTACGCTTTTTGGGGGTAAAATAGGAAAAAACGGACGTTTTACTTTTTTATTGGGGGAGGGGATTTTTCACTTTTTTTTTACTTTTACTTTTACATTTTTTTAATTTTTTTTTTACACTTGAATAGTCCCCATAGGGGACTATTCATAGCAATACCATGATTGCTAATACTGATCTGTTCTATGTATAGGACATAGAACAGATCAGTATTATCGGTCATCTCCTGCTCTGGTCTGCTCGATCACAGACCAGAGCAGGAGACGCCGGGAGCCGCACGGAGGAAGGTGAGGGGACCTCCGTGCGGCGTTATGAATGAACGGATCCCCGCAGCAGCGCTGCGGGCGATCCGATCGTTCATTTTAATCGCGAACTGCCGCAGATGCCGGGATCTGTATTGATCCCGGCACCTGAGGGGTTAATGGCGGACGCCCGCGAGATCGCGGGCGTCGGCCATTGCCGGCGGGTCCCTGGCTGCGATCAGCAGCCGGGATCAGCCGCGCATGACACGGGCATCGCTCCGATGCCCGCGGTTATGCTTAGGACGTAAATGTACGTCCTGGTGCGTTAAGTACCACCTCACCAGGACGTACATTTACGTCCTGCGTCCTTAAGGGGTTAAGGACTCAGACATTTTTTGCAATTCTGACCACTGTCACTTTAAACATTAATAACTCTGGAATGCTTTTAGTTATCAATCTGATTCTGAGAATGTTTTTTCGTGACATATTCTACTTTAACATAGTGGTAAAATTTTATGGTAACTTGCATCCTTTCTTGGTGAAAAATCCCCAAATTTGATGGAAAATTTGAAAATTTTGCATTTTTCTAACTTTGAAGCTCTCTGCTTGTAAGGAAAATGGATATTAAAAATATTTTTTTTTATTCACATATACAATATGTCTACTTTATGTTTGCATCATAAAATTGATTAGTTTTTACTTTTGGAAGACACCAGAGGGCTTCAAAGTTCAGCAGCAATTTTCCAATTTTTCACAAAATTTTTAAACTCGTTTTTTTTCAGGGACCAGTTCAGGTTTGAAGTGGATTTGAAGGATCTTCATATTAGAAATACCCCATAAAAGACCCCATTATAAAAACTGCACCCCCCAAAGTGTTCAAAATGACATTCAGTCAGCGTTTTAACCCTTTAGGTGTTTCACAGGAATAGCAGCAAAGTGAAGGAGAAAATTCACAATCTTAATTTTTTACACTCGCATGTTCTTGTAGACCCAATTTTTTAATTTTTGCAAGGGGTAAAAAGGAGAAAACTTTTACTTGTATTTGAAACCCAATTTCTCTCGAGTAAGCACATACCTCATATGTCTATGTTAATTGTTCGGCGGGCGCAGTAGAGGGCTCAGAAGGGAAGGAGCGACAAATGGTTTTTGGGGGGCATGTCACATTTAGGAAGCCCCTATGGTGCCAGAACAGCAAAAAACCCCACATGGCATACCATTTTGGAAACTAGACCCCTCGGGGAACATAACAAGGGGTAAAGTGAACCTTAATACCCCACAGGTGATTCACAACTTTTGCATATGTAAAAAAAAAAAAAAAAAATTTCCCTAAAATGCTTGGTTTCCCAAAAGTTTAACATTTTTAAAAAGAGTAATAGCAGAAAATACCCCCCAAAATTTGAAGCCAAATTTCTCCCGATTCAGAAAACACCCCATATGGGGGTGAAAAGTGCTCTGGTGGCGCACTACAGGTCTCAGAAGAGAAGGAGTCACATTTGGCTTTTTTGAAGGAAATTTTGCTCTGGGGGCATGCCGCATTTAGGAAGCCCCTATGGTGCCAGGATAGCAAAAAAAAAAAAACACATGGCATACCATTTTGGAAACTAGACCCCTTGGGGAACGTAACAAGGGGTAAAGTGAACCTTAATACCCCACAGGGGTTTCACAACTTTTGCATATGTAAAAAAAAAAAAAAAATTACTTAAAATGCTTGGTTTCCCCAAAAATTTACATTTTTACAAAGGGTTAAAGCAGAAAATACCCCCCAAAATTTGAAGCCCAATTTCTCCCGATTCAGAAAACACCCCATATGGGGGTGAAAAGTGCTCTGCTGGCGCACTACAGGTCTCAGAAGAGAAGGAGTCACATTTGGCTTTTTGAAAACAAATTTTGCTCTGGGGGCATGCCGCATTTAGGAAGCCCCTATGGTGCCAGGACAGCAAAAAAAAAAACACTTGGCATACCATTTTGGAAACTAGATCCCTCGGGGAACGTAATAAGGGGTTAAGTGAACCTTAATACCCCACAGGTGTTTCACGACTTTTGCATATGTAAAAAAAAATTTTTTTTTTAACCTAAAATGCCTCTTTTCCCAAAAATTTTACATTTTTAAAAAGGGTAAAAGCAGAAAATACCCCCCAAAATTTGTAACACAATTTCTCCCGAGTACGGCGATACCCCATATGTGTCCCTAAACTGTTGCCTTGAAATACGACAGGGCTCCAAAGTGAGAGCGCCATGCGCATTTGAGGCCTAAATTAGGGACTTGCATAGGGGTGGACATAGGGGTATTCTACGCCAGTGATTCCCAAACAGGGTGCCTCCAGCTGTTGTAAAACTCCCAGCATGCCTAGACAGTCCGTGGCTATCTGGCAATACTGGGAGTAGTTGTTTTGCAACAGCTGGAGGCTCCGTTTTGGAAAAAGTGGCGTACCAGACGTTTTTCATTTTTATTGGGGAGGGGGGCTGTGTAGGGGTATGTGTATATGTAGTGTTTTTTACTTTTTATTTTATTTTTTGTTAGTGTAGTGTAGTGTTTTTAGGGTACAGTTGCACGGGCGGGGGTTCACAGTAGTTTTTCGCTGGCAGTTTGAGCTGCGGCAGAAAATTTGCTGCAGCTCAAACTTGCAGCCGGATACTTACTGTAATCCTACGCCCATGTGAGTGTACCCTGTACGTTCACATTGGGGGGTGGGAGAAACATCCAGCTGTTGCATAACTACAAGACCCAGCATGCCCTTCCGCTGTCCGTACATGCTGGGAGTTGTAGTTTGCAACAGCTGGAGGCACACTGGTTGTGAAACACCGAGTTTGGTAACAAACTCAGTGTTTTGCAACCAGTGTGCCTTCAGCTGTTGCAAAAGCTACAACCCCCAGCATGTACGGACAGCGGAAGGGCATGCTGGGTCGTGTAGTTATGCAACAGCTGGAGGCATACTACTTTGACTGGGGATGCTGGGGACTGTAGTTATGCAACAGCTGGAGACACACTGGTTTGCTACATAACTCAGTGTGCCTTCAGCTGTTGCAAAACTACAACTCCCAGCAGTCACCGACAGCCAACGGGCATGCTGGGAGTTGTAGTTATGCAACCAGCAGATGCACTACTACAACTCCCAGCATGCACTTTAGCTGTTTGTGCAAGCTGGGAGTTGTAGTTACACAACAGCTGAAGGTACACTTTTCCATAGAAAAAATGTGCCTCCAGCTGTTGCAAAACTACAAGTCCCAGCATGCCCATAAGGGCATGCTGGGAGTTGTGGTGGTCTGTCTCCTGCTGTTGCATAACTACAGCTCCCAGCATGCCCTTTTTGCCTGCTGGGAGCTGTTGCTAAGCAACAGCAGGAGGCTGTCACTCACCTCCAACGATCCTCACCGCGCAGGTCAGTCCCTCGTCGTCGCCGCTGCTCCTGGGGCCCCGATCCCAACATTAATGCCGGGGATCGGGGTCCCCAGCACCCGGGGTGCACGTCCCGCACCCGCTCACGTCCTCCGGAAGAGGGGCAGAGCGGGTTGCGGGAGTGACAACCGCAGCAGGCGCCCTGATTGGCCGGCCGGGAGACCGGCCGACGAATCAGGGCGATCGTGAGGTGGCACCAGAACAGCCTGTAATTCCGGGTCACCGGGTCACTGGAGACCCGATTGACCCGGAATCTGCCGCAGATCGCTGGACTGAATTGTCCAGCGATCTGCGGCCATCGCCGACATGGGGGGGCATAATGACCCCCCTGGGCGATATGCCCCGATGCCTGCTGAACGATTTCAGCAGGCATCGGGCACTGGCTCCCCTCCAGCTAGCGGCGGGGGGCCGGGATTTGACAGGACGTACTCAAACGTCCTGAGTCCTTAAGGACTCGGAAAAGGGGCCGTTTGAGTACGTCCTGCGTCCTTAAGGGGTTAAAGGGGTATTCCAGGAAAAAAAATTTTTTTTTATATATATATCAACTGACTCCAGAAATTTAAACAGATTTGTAAATTACTTCTATTAAAAAAATCTTAATCCTTCCAATAATTATCAGCTGCTGAAGTTGAGTTGTTCTTTTCTGTCTGGCAACAGTGCTCTCTGCTGACATCTCTGCTTGTCTCGGGAACTGCACAGAGCAGAATAGGTTTGCTATGGGGATTTGCTTCTACTCTGGACAGTTCCCGAGACACGTGTCAGAAGAGAGCACTTAGCCAGAAAAGAACAACTCAACTTCAGCAACTAAAAAGTACTGAAAGGATTAAGATTTTTTAATAGAAGTAATTTACAAATCTGTTTAACTTTCTGGATATATATTAAAAAGTTTTTTCCTGGATAACCCCTTTAAACACGAACTCTGGCTGCTTAAAGGGGTACTCCCGTGGAAAACTTTTTTTTTTTTTAAATCAACTGGTGCCAGAAAGTTAATCAGATTTGTAAATCACTTCTATAAAAAAAAAAATCTTAATCCTACCAGTACTTTTTAGGGGCTGTATACTGTATAATCAAAAAAAAGAAATGCATTTCCTGTGATGTCATGACCATAGTGCTCTCTGCTGACCTCTGCTGTCCATTTTAGGAACCGTCCAGAGCAGCATATGTTTGCTATGGGGATTTTCTCCTGCTCTGGACAGTTCCTAAAATGGACAGCAGAGGTCAGCAGAGAGCACTGTGGTCTTGACATCAGAGGAAATGCATTTCTTTTTTGGATTTCTCTTTAGTATACAGCCCCTAAAAAGTACTGGAAGGATTAAGATTTTTTAATAGAAGTGATTTGCAAATCTGTTTAACTTTCTGAAACCAGTTGTTTAAAAAAAAAGTTTTCCACGGGAGTACCCCTTTAAGGGTTTTGTGTAGTTTTTCTAGTCCCCTTCTCACGTTAGGCCACGTGAGTTTTGCATTAGTTGATGTAATTTCATGTATACATGTGATAGATACATAAATCGTGATGTGAATGTGGCCTTATTGAGAAAATACAATCACACCCCCAACATATATGTCTGCCGTATACTAAAACATGAAGTGGGGGGGGGGGGAGACTTATTTATCAACCAAATATGACGTTTTCATGGATCAAGGCCTATTTTGTGCACACATTTTTGACTTTTCACAATTTAACTTTTTTAGCATTTACTGTGAAGTGGGTGGGACTTTAGGAAAAGTGGGCTGGAAATCTGTCAGTCAGTGGGGGATATGCCCCCTTTTTAGATTAATCCCCACCTATTTTCTTCAAAGTGGCAAGCACGGCGGAAACCCATAAAAAAGTCAGACATTTTTACGCTAGAGCTTTACTTTTTACTTTTTAATGACAAAACCCTGGATAAAACATAATAATAAATTCACATCACGGTCATTATATAAAATAATATAAATAAAATATGTACCTTATGATAACTTAAAAACAAAACTACAATGCATTGTGCAAAGGTCAAGACCCTAAAGTAAAAAAAATTTGGGCTGATAGAAACTTGTGAGGCAAAAAAAAAATAATTTTTGTGGGTTTTTAGGCCAAAATTATCTTGGTTCTTAAAGACATTCTCATCTGGCTGATAACCTCACTCTGCTGCTGCTGTGTGCTCACACTTTTGGGAATGCTGGTGGACGGGCTTTGGTCAGGGGCAGATCAATTGCTTCTGTGTCTGACAGCCCCAAGCTAAAACACTATGCCTGCAGCTGTCATATGTGGTGAATGTGTTTGAGATAAGCCAAGCAGGGAGCCTAATGTGCACTCAGGAGCTCTTCCAGCCACTGCACAGGGAGTGACATCAACATTGTTTCTTAAGCAGAGCTGGTGGACGGGATCCCATTGTCAACAAGAGAGAGAGATAAGAGAAATCTACAAAAGCCAAATGCAAACTTGTTTATGCTGACATGCTCTACACATAGATAGATGGTTAAAGAAAAGGGAATTACCCCATTATGGGGTTAAGACCGCCAGACTTATGGTATTCTGTATTCCTTGAAAACGTTATGGGTTTTCCCTCTTTGTACATGCCATTATGCAACATTTAGTAAATTTACTGTTTTTCTTTATCAACTTCCTTTGTGTGTAATATCATCTTGTAAATCTGTTCTCTTTCTTTGCCTGAGGATACAAGGTCTGCTGAGGATTCTATATGAAATAGTGGCTAAAATAACACATGGAAGCTAAAAGAAAAAATATAAATACAGTAGTGTCACAGATTATGTGAAAAAACATTGGAATTTATATAATAAACTTAAGTGAAACTATACTTTGTAACTGCCTTAAATAATTCCCAAAGAAGGGTAGAAAAACAACATATCCTTTTCAGATATCCATATGCGCATTTACTAAACTGTTTTTCTGATCTTCACAATAGACAATGCCTATTTTGTGTAGGCAGCTCCTATTAAGCACATTGGCTTAGATTTATCAATTTAAGACAAACAAACGTGTCTGATTTGCCCATAAAAAACAATCACAGTTTAGCTTTTATATTGCTAGAGCATTGAGAATTAAAACTTGAGCTGCGATTGGTCCCTAAGGGCAAATAAGACACATTTAAAAAAAACTAGGACAGTGAGTAAACATCCACAGTGCAGGGAGAAAAACTAAGTCAATTTTGCACTCTTTCTTTCCGCAATGTGTTTGAGTTAATCAACATTTCTGGGATGCTTGAGGACATTATTTGTTGCATCACTTAATGCTTCTTCGGAAGCTTTAGAAAAGCATCTGAGCCCTGAGGCAGCAGCTTCAAACCATGATACTCCCTTAAAGGGGTACTCGGCTGCTCAGCGTTTGGAACAAACTGTTCCCCTCAATGCAAGTCTTCCATAGACTTGCATTGAGAGGCGGGGCGTGAAGTCATGAGGGGCAGGGCTATGACATCACAAGCTCCCGGCTCCAGCGTTCAGAACAGTTTGTTCCAAACGCTGAGCAGCGGAGTACCCCTTTAACAATAGGAATGAGGTTTTGGTGTATGGTGTGAATTGTTATATTACTTTCAAACATAGCAATGTGCATTTGGATGAAAAGCTTCCACTTTGTGGAACTGCCCATAGAACATAGAAGCCTGGTAAAACATTCAGGGGATCTTGAACTCGAGGTGGGTCACAATGCTTTTTGGATACATGAACAGAGGTTTTTGCCGGCCGTAGAGTCTTCTGTGAAATTTCTTTCTGTTACCCTTGGGTTCTTTCTCTCCTCATTTTGGTGTAACATACTTACCCTGCTATGCTCCAGGGGTGATCACAGCTCTTTGTCTCTTGCGGCCCTGACAGCGTAGCTTAGTAGTTATGGCCTTGGTAGTTACTAGCCTTGTTGGTGCGCTGGGCCAATCATGCTTGGTCCCGACATCCTACGCTTCCCAAGGCACTTTAAATGAAATGGCCATCTGCTGACCACAGACTCATGTGATTGGTATTACACAGTGCCAGGGGCGGCAACCGGGGTGGACCCTTTGTTCGGCACCCCATCTGCACTCCCCATAATTACACCCCCCTCCCTTCCCCCCTCTAACTGCACCCCCTCCCTCCCCAATTACACCCCTCCCCCCTTAATTACACCCCCTCCCTCCCCTTAATTACACCCCCTCCTCCCTTCACATAGAATTATTTACTTACATTTTGATGATGCCTCCGTCCGACCGCTGGTGATGGATCCTTACGCACCTTTAAAAGATCCGTGAAGCCGACGTCAGCGTCGTGATGTCACGTTGCGCACCGCCGCAACACTCCTCCCCCTGCTGCTCTGACTCCACAGATGCAGGCACCGGGTGGAAAAGCATCGCGGTGCAGCAGTGGATGGGGGTGACTCCGTCATGGCACCCCCCTTGTGAGTGACACCTGGGGCGGGCACCCCCCTTTGGTACGCCACTGCACAGTGCCTCGCCTGAGTAACAGTGTTCCTGGATCTTCTGTGTTCTGACCTCTTAACTGACTACCTTGTTCCTCCATTTGTCTCTCATTTCTAGTATTGCTGTTCCCTCCCTGATATCTAATCTTTTGGTTTGGCTTCTGACCCATCTCTGGTACTCAACTGTAATGACATTTCCTCCTGGCTTTGCCCTTAGCTCTGATTTGACCACGCTACTGACATCCATTACTGATACAGCTAGTTGACCCTGCTCGTTCCTTAGCTCACTAGGGGGTACTTGTGTAGGTTTCACCCGTCCGAAATGCAGCCATGATCATCCAATTTCTCAAAAGGATCTGGAGAAGACAATGGGATTTACCTTAGAGTGGAGTGGAGTATTATCTGTGTGTGTGTGGAGGGGGGGGTTCCCCAACAGGTATTTTTCCGTGGTATTTACTAATGTTTCCCTACATTTTGCTCTTTTTTTACAACTGCTGTGAGCTGTGGGGTTTTCCAGAACTCAAGTCCCCCACATTATATGTAGAAAGCTTAGTAAATATGTTGGGATCTTTTTTTTTAAATCGTCAGGGACACTCCCCTTTCCAGCAGTCAGGCCCCCTTTTCTCGGTTACCATGCCCCCCTTTTTGGACAGTTGGTCAGGTTTTTGAAATTGCACCTCAATTTGGTGCACAACCCGACAAAACAGATCGGGTTTACAATATGGCAAATATGTTCAATAAAAGAAGTGAATGGTTGATCTGTTTGAGTCTTTTTAGTTTAGTTAGATGGTGTTTGTCTATAACTGTGATTTTATATCACAACCAGACCACATTTTATTCACTATGATTGCAGAAATCTAGGTCAGTCCGCTTACTTTTTCTTAAGGGAGTATTGTGGTGTAGGAACTTATTCACTATCCAAAGGGATAAGTGTCTGATCGAGGGGGGGGGGAGGGGTCTGAACGTGGGGGTCCAACCACTGGCATGGCACCCCAGCTCTCCCCTGGAGTGTAGAGTTCGACACCCGCAACACCCGGCAGTTGACGCATCCCCTCCATGTATCTCTATTGGAGAGCCAGAGAACGCTGTATCTCCATGCATGGCGGGGGTGTAGCATGCTTCATGTGACAGTCAACACGCTTTGTTCCTGGGGTGCCGCACAGGAGATCGTGGGGGATCCCGTAATCAGCCCCCCCCCCCCTCCCCGTGATCAGTGTTCCTGCACTACAGTACTCCTTTAACCTATATATATATATGTATATATATATATATATATATATATATATATATATAGAGAGAGAGAGAGAGAGAGTCAAGGGTTTGTTTGTTTTTTAGAGAGTATTGTCTACATGCAGCATATTATTTGTGCATAATATGGTGGTATTATGTAGACTGAAATTATGAGAAAATGGTCTTGAATGTGGGAAGCATCAGGGGCCTATTTTGTTTGTCGTTCAGGCAAGGCCAGCTCTACCTACAGGCAAAATACCACCTGCTACCCGCTAACCCTCCCTCCGACAACACCCGAAACAAACACCAACCCCCACCCCCGGTACCATATGCGCGTCACGCTCCTCTTTGAGGTCCGTGACAGAGCATGAACACCAACCCTCCCCTATTCTGTGCCCCTCCCCGCCCCAGTACCATAATATCCTCTCTAAGGTCTGTGACGGTGTGTGCGGCGCATTGCTTCTGTCAGCTGCTTCTCCATCACCAACCAAACAGGAGGCTTGTTCCAGCGGGTCACCCTAGTAGTATAGCGGGGTGTGTCAAAGGGCAGAGGCAATGGACGGAGTCAAGGGGGAGGCAAAATTAGCTTTTGCCTAGGGTGGCAAAAATCCTTGCACCAGCCCTGTGTTCAGGGCCCCATTTTCTATAAAAACAGCCCTAAACCTACAGACAGTAGGGATAGATTTGGTGTTGGAATTAGGGGTTAGTGACTATGATATATATTATAGGGGTGATGAAAAGAAAAAGTAGATCACTTGCCCATATCAACCGATCAGGTTTCAATTCTCAAAGAGCTGCAGCATAATATATGCACCACAATCCTAGTAGTGTTTTGTCCTTTCTAAAAAATTTGCATTTTTTGCATCTTGTATTAGTTAGAAGCATTTGTGTATTTTTATACCTACTTCTCTGATGTCTATGCAAACCCTGGTTGCCTTTACATCTGAAATCATTGTGGGTGATGTTAATAGCTCAGCATCATTTTGGCTCTTGCACTAGCTGTGTTAAAGGGGTACTCCGCCGCTAGACATCTTATCCCCTATCCAAAGGATAGGGGATAAGATGTCTAATCGCGGGGGTCCCGCCGCCCAGCGGCGGGACCCCTGCGATTAGGCATCTTATCCCCTATGCTTTGGATTGGGGATGAGATGTGTAGCGGCGGAGTACCCCTTTAAACACATTCTGCACCAAATAATTTGTGTTGTATACATACAGTATTTTTTAGTGCTGAACACTTGACCAGCTTCCTCTTTCTATTGCGACATTAGTTTCTTCGCATGTGTGTGTTTACATACATAATTCTCCATAGTAACCGGTTTGAGTAGAATGTAATTTTAGTTATGTGCATGCGGCGAGCCGTGTACAGAGGAATGCCAGGCTTGCCTCGATTTCGTCATACAGTCACCTGTTCCAAATAGTGTTAAAACAAGTAAACATTGTATCCAGCAAACAGGTAAAGCTGTAATAAAGCAGGTTGACTGTTTTGCAATTGCAGTTTGCGGTTGTTTGTAGAGACATGAACCCATCAAACCATTTATAGATCTTTTAAATTGGCACTGTTTTTGTGGTGACCCAGTACAGGATGTTGTCCTGTCAGGGAAATGTCCTCTCAGGCACTTCCAGTGTCACTGTTCTGGGCCCACTACTCCAGGGAATATTGTATTTTGTTTTCATGTTTATCAGTGTTACTGTAACCTTACGGGAAGTCATGCAAAGTAAACCAGGTGATTTTGATGCCCCAGTGGGATGCCCCCACCTTAATCCTTATGTAGTGTAGGGAAGGGGGGTGGGGGGGGGGGGAGTTGTTCAGTCTAGTTCTAGTTCCAGCTAGTGTGAGCGGAGGTACAGTGTGGAGAGGAGATGGGAGAAGTCTGTGATAGTCCGACAAGGTCCGAGGAGAAGTCTAAAATCTACAGCCACCCAATTATTAAGAACCCTGTCAGACAGGTACAGTCTCAAGCCTGGTAATAGGCTAAAAGCTCCGGGGGAATATTCTTTAGTCAGTCTTAAGTCAGCGTGGGTTGTCACAAGTCACAAGTTGAAGTCTAAAATCTAAAGTCTAGAGTCCATAGTGGCCATCATTCAGCTCAGTAAAAACAACTACAAGTGCCAGCAAGGCAACAAGGTCCTAAGGGTTACTCTGCATCTCCCCTGTTCTGATCTGTACTGAAAAGGATTTTACCAACATTCCTGCCTCAGTAAAAGATTTTAAAAGGTTTTCCGTAACCTTGCATCTGTAGTCATTATTGTGCTTGGCCCAGGAGAACTAAAACCTAAATCAAACTTTTGAACATGGTGGTTAATGCTACCCTGGCATCACGAACTGTGCATTACAACATTCACACCGTAGGCACCATATTTTGATTGGTCAGGATCTGAGTGTTCAGACTCCAACCAATCAAAAGAACAAACCAGGAAGAGTGCGCGCTTAGTGCCTTCTCTCCCAACTCTGTGTTGCAGAATCTGGACGGTCTCTTAGACACAGAGTGGGGAGAGGTGAGCACCCAGCTCATTCTCATGATTGTTTGGGGGTCTGAACACTTAAATAATAACCCCAAAATACTTTTGATGTCCCTAGGACATGTAAAAAAAATTTATAACGTCAGGTACACTTTAACTATACTGCCTTTTTTTTTTTATAGGAGATGTTATATCGTATTAATTTTAAACATATTGCTAGAATATTCCATCACTTCAATGAGTGAGTATGTAGGAAGGTCCATCATCTAGGATGCCCACTGATCATAACAAGGTTGCTCTCTTTCAGATTGTTTGTACACCACCCTATCCATGAACCAAAGACCATGTATGATGGCACAAAGCCCCTTGAATGTATGTCTGCAATTGAGAGCATTCTTATGCAGAGCCAGCTAATCGTGACCCCATTAACCAGTTAAACTCAATGCTCTGCAATGTTCTGGAACCCAATAGAGAACGAATGGAGCACTGGCTATGCATCTGCAGTGTTCTCCTTTAATTTCAGGGGACACTTTACCTCCATTCTCTTGATTGCTGGAAGTCCCAGTGGTCTAACTACCACGGATCAGCTTGTTGTGATATGTTCTTAAAATGGGTCCGGTAAGTCGTGAGGTGCAGCCCCCATAGATCCTTTTTCAAATACATTTCACAAATGCTCAATTGGATTGAGAACTGAGAAGCCAGACTACACCTTCATCATGTTGTCATGTTCCTCAAACCATTCCTGGACATTTTTTTTGCAGGATGGCTGAAACATTATCCTGCTAAAAGAGGCCACTGCCATTAGAGGGTGAACATGGTCTGTACATTGCTTAGGTAGGTGGTATACATCACAGTAACAACCACATGAACTCCAGGACTGTCACGATGCCGACTGGCAGGAGGCCGGCTGGCAGGTAGTGGATCCTCTGTGCCAGAGAGGGATTGGCGAGGACCGCGCTAGTGGACCGGTTCTAAGCCACTACAGGTTTTCACCAGAGCCCGCCGCAAAGCGGGATGGTCTTGCTGCGGCGGTAGTGACCAGGTCGTATCCACTAGCAACGGCTCACCTCTCTGACTGCTGAAGATAGGCGAGGTACAAGGGAGTAGGCAGAAGCAAGGTCGGACGTAGCCGAAGGTCGAGGGCAGGCGGCAAGGATCGTAGTCAGGGGCAACGGCAGGAGGTCAGGAACACGGGCTAGGAACAGACAAGGGAACGCTTTCACTAGGCACTAAGGCAACAAGATCCGGCAAGGGAGTGCAGGGGAAGTGAGGTAATATAGGGAAGTACACAGGTGATCACACTAATGGGTAATTGGGAAGATTGGGCCAGGCACCAACATTGGTGCACTGGCCCTTTAAATTGCAGAGACCCGGCGCGCGCGTGCCCTAGGGAGCGGGGCCGCGCGCGCCGGGACAGGACCGACGGAGAGCGAGTCAGGTACGGGGACCGGGGTGCGCATCGCGAGCGGGCGCCACCCGCATCGCGAATCGCATCCCGGCTGGAGGCGGTACCGCAGCGCACCCGGTCAGTGGACCTGACCGGGGCGCTGCAGCAACGAGGATGAGGCGAGCGCTCCGGGGAGGAACGGGGACCCGGAGCGCTCGGCGTAACAGTACCCCCCCCCTTGGGTCTCCCCCTCTTCTTGGGGCCAAAGAACCTGAGGAAAAAAAAGTCAATTTTTCCGTGATGAGGTCCGATGCACATTAGGAGGGGTTCTGTGCGGAAACGCATGAGACAGTCCAATCTTTTATTGTTAATACAATAGATGTAGAGGGGTCTGGCGAGACTGGTCACAGGGACGTAGAACCTGTTGATAAGAGAGGCCAAAAAAAATTTTCCTGCAGATCCGGAATCCAAGGAGACCATAGTAGAGAAGGAGAAGGTAGAGGCAGATATCCGCACAGGCACAGTAAGGCGTGGAGAAGCAGAGTTGACATCAAGAACTGTGTCACCTTTGTGCGGAGTCAGCGTACGTCTTTCCAGGCGGGGAGGACGGATAGGACAATCCTTCAGGAAGTGTTCGGTACCGGCATAGTACAGGCAAAGATTCTCCATGCGGCGTCGTGTCCTCTCTTGAGGTGTCAAGCGAGACCGGTCAACTTGCATAGCCTCCGCGGCGGGAAGCACAGGAACGGATTGCAGAGGACCAGAGGAGAGAGGAGCCGGGGAGAAAAAACGCTTCGTGCGAACAAAGTCCATATCCAGGCGGAGCTCCAGACGCCATCCGGAAGAACGCATGTCAATGCGAGTGGCAAGATGAATGAGTTCATGTAGGTCAGCAGGAGTCTCTCGTGCGGCCAGAACATCTTTAATGTTGCAGCTGTAGCTGTGATTGAAGTTGCTGTATCTGCGGCTGCAGCTGCTGTATCTGTGACTGAAGACGCAGTGCCTCGGAGGTCAAGTATGCCAGCTGTTGATCTCGTTGGGCGATCTTTAGGGCTAGCTGGGCGACCAGTGTAGGATCTTCAGCGGGATCCATGGCCGGATCTACTGTCAACAGGTTCTACGTCCCTGTGACCAGTCTCGCCAGACCCCTCTACATCTATTGTATTAACAATAAAAGATTGGACTGTCTCATGCGTTTCCGCACAGAACCCCTCCTAATGTGCATCGGACCTCATCACGGAAAAATTGACTTTTTTTTCCTCAGGTTCTTTGGCCCCAAGAAGAGGGGGAGACCCAAGGGGGGGGGGTACTGTTACGCCGAGCGCTCCGGGTCCCCGTTCCTCCCCGGAGCGCTCGCCTCATCCTCGTTGCTGCAGCGCCCCGGTCAGGTCCACTGACCGGGGCGCTGCAGCAACGAGGATGAGGCGAGCGCTCCGGGGAGGAACGGGGACCCGGAGCGCTCGGCGTAACAGTACCCCCCCCCCACTGTCACGATGCCGGCTGGCAGGAGGCCGGCTGGCAGGTAGTGGATCCTCTGTGCCAGAGAGGGATTGGCGAGGACCGCGCTAGTGGACCGGTTCTAAGCCACTACAGGTTTTCACCAGAGCCCGCCGCAAAGCGGGATGGTCTTGCTGCGGCGGTAGTGACCAGGTCGTATCCACTAGCAACGGCTCACCTCTCTGACTGCTGAAGATAGGCGAGGTACAAGGGAGTAGGCAGAAGCAAGGTCGGACGTAGCAGAAGGTCGAGGGCAGGCGGCAAGGATCGTAGTCAGGGGCAACGGCAGGAGGTCAGGAACACGGGCTAGGAACAGACAAGGGAACGCTTTCACTAGGCACTAAGGCAACAAGATCCGGCAAGGGAGTGCAGGGGAAGTGAGGTAATATAGGGAAGTACACAGGTGATCACACTAATGGGTAATTGGGAAGATTGGGCCAGGCACCAACATTGGTGCACTGGCCCTTTAAATTGCAGAGACCCGGCGCGCGCGTGCCCTAGGGAGCGGGGCCGCGCGCGCCGGGACAGGACCGACGGAGAGCGAGTCAGGTACGGGGACCGGGGTGCGCATCGCGAGCGGGCGCCACCCGCATCGCGAATCGCATCCCGGCTGGAGGCGGTACCGCAGCGCACCCGGTCAGTGGACCTGACCGGGGCGCTGCAGCAACGAGGATGAGGCGAGCGCTCCGGGGAGGAACGGGGACCCGGAGCGCTCGGCGTAACAAGGACCCAAGGTTTCCCAGCAGAACATTGCCCAGAGCATTATACTGCCAGCACCATCTAGCTTTCTGGTAGTACATCTTGATGCCATCTGTTTTCCAGGTAAGTGACGCACACATACCTGTCTGCTACATGATGTAAAAGAAAAATGTGATCAGATCAGGCTGCCTTCTTCTACTGCTCCGTGGTCCAGTTCTGGTGCTCCTGGGCCCATTGTAGACACTTTTTTGCACTTTGGGACTGAAATGCATCTACATGGCCCCATACAGTGCCATACCCTGTGTGTTTTGACACTTTTGTATTATAGCCTGCAGAGACTTTTTCAGCACTTTGTACTATAGTAGCTCTTCTGTAGGACTGACCAGACAGGCTACACTTCACTCCTCAAGGAGTCTTGGGAGCCCATGAACCTGTCACTGGTTTATCCTTCCTTGGAAGACTTTTGGTAGATACTGACCACTGAATATCAGGAATACCACCAAAAAAATGACCATTTTGGAGATGTTTTGACCCAGTCGTCTAAACATCATATAGGTCCCAGTCACAGTCATTTAGATCCTTGTGTCTGCTCATGTTTCTGCTGCCAACACAAGAACAAGAACTGACTGTTCGTGAGGCCTTATAAATGTTACTTCATGACAATCAGATCAATGAGATAGATGATAGATAGATAGATAGATGGATGGATATGATATAGATAGATAAATATGAGATAGATAGATATGAGATGGATGATAGATATGAGATAGATAGATATGAGATAGATAGAAATTAGATAGATAGATATGAGATAGATAGATAGATATGAGATGGATAGATAGATAGATATGAGATGGATAAATAGATAGATATGAAATAGATAGATATGAGTTAGATAGATAGATATGAGATAGATAAATATATAGATATGAGATAGATAGATATGAGATAGATAGATATGAGATAGATAGATAGATATTTGGTGTCCCGGTACAGGACCTTGTCCTGTCCCTTGTCTAAAGTCCCCTCAGCTAGAGTCCCTCCATTCATATAGGGCTCTCCTGCAGGGCTTGCCCTTGGTCGCCTGATGTAAAGTGTGTTCATATTTATTTAATGTATAGAAAATATATGTACAGGACCTTAGTGGTCACATGATGTATGGTTGTGATGTAAAAAATGTTCAAGGACCTTAGAGGTCATGTGATGTACCCAGAATTCACTGGTTCATAACTTACAGGTTTACTGACCAATGAGCTTAGTCCAGCCCCTTATTATATAAAGGCTGTGGTCAATCAATTCACTCTCTTGGTCTCTTCCTGCTGGATTATCAAGCAGAACAAGCATCTCATCATCAATTCAATTCTCTTAGGCCCAAAGCCTAAGAATCCTGCAGCCACTAAACGTGAGTTACTCAAAGCTCCATCTATCAAATCCTGTGTGACTACTACAAGCTCAAATATTATAATATGTAGCACATAAAAGCTCATTGCTTCCAAGTCCCAGCAAAACCTGTGAGGAACCTGTATCCCGATTCACTCTTGAAACATCTGTTATGTTAAAGACTGTTTCATAAACTCCACAAGTAAACTTCTTCAGTTTATTCCAAAAATCTGCTGTGGACATTCCGTTATTTTTCCCTGCCGTTTGTGGGACGGTTGGCGGTAGGAACATTACTATTGAAGAAACCGCACCCTGGCATCACAACATTCAAGGGTTAATACCACCAGACCCTATACTACCACTGCAACACCCTAGACACCGTTACTCTCTCCTGGCACCACAGATAGATAAATAGATATGAGATAGATAGATAGATGGATAGATAGACAGATATATAGGTATGAGATAGATAGATAAATAGATATGAGATAGATGATAAATATCAAATAGATAGATATGTGGTGGCCCAGTACACGAGGTGTTACCCCGTACCCTTGCTGCCCTGTCAGGCAGCCTCCTGCAGTGTCCCTGGGCCTCCCTTGCACTTGTTCCCCCATATACATTTGTTTCACCAATTGTTGTATTATAAAATGTGTAAAGAGGTGTTATAACTTTAAGAAGGTTGTCATGTGATTGTTTTCCAGGAGGTATCAGTGACCAGATGACCCAAGGGTGTCCTATGGGCTCCCTGCTAGTTTCCCCTATATAAGCCCTGGGAGGACCTAGCTCGCTCTCTTGCTTCCTGTTGAGGTCCAGTGTAGTCGAGTCTAGGTGTGTCCAGAGTCATAGGAGGCCTCAAGTCCAGTCTGAAGCCACAAGCAGCCACAAGTAACCACAGTCATCAGTCAAGTCAGTCACAGTCACCATATGTCAAGTCAAGGTGGTCTGCATTAAGTTGACCATATCTACTACAAGCCCCAGCAAGCCCTTAAGGTCTCTGAGTCACCGGTCACCTCCATAAGCCCTGGCTGAACTGTATAGACTTTTCCACCTGTCTAACCTCAGTAAAGCTACTGTTGTCCGTAACTTGGCATCAGAGTAATTATTGCCCCCGTGCCTAGCCCAGGATCCAGCGGTATACCTTCGGGTGGTATTGAGGATAAACCACGCCCTGGCGTCACGAATACAAGGCGTTAATGCCATCTGCCCCTATGGTAACTCCATCTGCCCTTTGCATCACCCCCCCCCCCCTCCATACCACAGATAGATAATGTAAATGACAGCTATACTATCCTTTAACCCCTTAAAGAGTACCTGTCATCATCTAAACTTTCCCTGATCCCCCTCCCCATCTGTCCCTTACTCTAACTATGCCTATCCCTGTGTTTATTGAGGTTTAAAACGCTGTGGAAATTCCTTTTTTTACTGAGCAGGGAGTGCAGTGAGATAATACAATGTATAAGATAACGTGTGATGAGGGGCAGGGAGAACACAGAACAGGGGGGAGGGGGAGGTGACTGGCTGTTATATGAGAGGCATGTGTAGGCTTGTAGCTCACAGGCTGGAGCGAGTCCTGAGCTGAGAGTACTGAACTTCCTGTGGAAGGACCAGAGCCCTTTCAGCATTAGTCCTAAAAGCTGTATACTTACTATGAAAAGCATAGGAAGCTACCTGCAGACCAGGCATAGATGAGAGACCCCTAGTGGCCAAAAGTATAAAATGAAAAAACTGGTATGAATATTAATATTTTTTAATGAAGATATATTACAATATCTCTTCATTAATGATTATGAACAACATATTAAAAGTTTTTGTTGATGACAGGTACTCTTTAAGGACCAAGGACGTACTGGTACGTCCTTGGTCCTGCTCTCCTGATATAACGCGGAGTTACACAGTAACCCCGCCTCATATCACGGCGGGCCCGGCGTCATAGTGAAGCCAGGACCCGCCTCTAATAGCACGCAGCGCCGATCGCGGCTAAAAGCGAAAGTGAAAGTTGCCGGCTAGCTCAGTCGGGCTGTTCGGGATAGCCGCGGCTAATGGCGGCATCCCGAGCAGCTGACAGGACAGCGGGAGGGCCCCTACCTGCCTCCTCGCTGTCCGATCGCCGAATGACTGCTCAGTGCCTGAGATCCAGGCATAAGCAGTCATGCGGCAGAATCGTTGATCACTGGTTTCTTATGAGAAACTACTGATCAATGTAAAAGATCAGTGTGTGCAGTGTTATAGGTCCCTATGGGATAACAATGATCAGTGTGTGCAGTGTTATAGGTCCCTATGGGATAACAATGATCAGTGTGTGCAGTGTTATAGGTCCCTATGGGACCTATAACACTGCAAAAAAAAAAAGTGAAAAAAAAGTGAATAAAGATCATTTAACTCCTCCCCTATTAAAAGTTTGAATCACCCCCCTTTTCCAATAAAAAAAAAACACAGTGTAAATAAAAATAAACATATGTAGTATCACCGCATGCGGAAATGTCCGAATTATAAAAATATATCATTAATTAAACCGCTCGGTCAATGGCGTGCGCGCAAAAAAATTCCAAAGTCCAAAATAGTGCATTTTTGGTCACTTTTTATATCATTTAAAAATGAATAAAAAGTGATCAATAAGTCCTATCAATGCAAAAATGGTACCGTTAAAAACTTCAGATCACGGCGCAAAAAATGAACCCTCATACCGCCCCATACACGGAAAAATTAAAAAGTTATAGGGGTCAGAAGATGACAATTTTAAACGTATTAATTTTCCTGCATGTAGTTAGGATTTTTTCCAGAAGTACGACAAAATCAAATCTATATAAGTAGGGTATCATTTTAACTGTATGGACCTACAGAATAAATATCAGGTGTCATTTTTACCGAAAAATGTACTACGTAGAAACGGAAGCCCCCAAAAGTTACAAAACTGCGTTTTTTTTTTCAATTTTGTCGCACAATGATTTTTTTTTCCGTTTCACTGTAGATTTTTGGGCAAAATGACTGACGTCATTACAAAGTAGAATTGGTGGCGCAAAAAATAAGCCATCATATGGATTTTTAGGTGCAAAATTGAAAGAGTTATGATTTTTTAAAGGCAAGGAGCAAAAAACGAAAATGCAAAAATGGAAAAAACCCCGGTCCTTAAGGGGTTAATAAATAATATAAAAATGATAAGATATAAATGTTAACTCGGGATTAATGAATGGCATCAACAATAATTTATAACTCGGCTTCTTCCCAGGTTTCCCCTGAGTTCTGGATATAATAAAATGTCACTTCCGTGTGACCATAGGATTTCGATACAGTTACCCTACGGAAGACATATATCTACAGGCAAATATTGGTAATCAATAAGTACATGTAAAGCTGCAATGTTATCCTTCTCGTTCCTAATAAATCAATATGTCTCACAAAATACTAATGTCTTCATATTACAGCTGTGGAGAAAGACTTGTTTATGCTTTTTGTTGATGTTTTTACCAAAAATTAGTCCTAACCCACTTGTTTTATTTGCCTTAGTCATTGTGATACAGTGATCATGTGATTAGCAGATTACCAACAATCATTATTGTACTTTTTAATAAATAAATAAATACAGTATACAGTATGGGGGAGATTTATCAAAACCTGTCCAGAGGAAAAGTTGCTGAGTTGCCCATAGCAACCAATCAGATCGCTGCTTTCATTTTTGAAAAGGCCTCTGAGAAATGAAAGTAGCGATCTGATTGGTTGCTATGGGCAACTCAGCAACTTTTCCTCTGCACAGGTCTTGATAAATCTCCCCCTATATGTTCAGCCGGGTACATTGAGGTGTCAGACTAGATCATCCGTCTAGAAAAAGGAATACAAAATGTACAGACAATAAAGAGTTCATGCCAGTTTACAAGTCAGATTCATTTCCACTAAGGGTCCTTTAAAAAAAAAAAAAATAGAAATAAAAACATTTACAGTGGTCCCTCAAAATAGGATGGTAATCCGTTCCAAATGGACCATCGTTTGTTGAAACCATCATATGTTGAGGGATCCGTGCAATGTAAAGTATAGGACAGTGGTCTACAACCTGCGGACCTCCAGATGTTGCACAACTACAACACCCAGCATGCCCGGACAGCCAACGGCTGTCCGGGCATGCTGGGAGTTGTAGTTTTGCAACATCTGGAGGTCCGCAGGTTGAAGACCACTGGTATTGGAGGTTATGCTCACCTGTTCCCGCCGCTCCGGACTGTCACCGCTCGTCACCGCTGCCCTGGATGTCGCCTTCCATCGCTGTCGCCGCATCCCCGTGGTGTCCCCGACGCTCTAGCAAGGCCTCTGCTTCCCCAGCATCCTCGCTCTCCGTCGCCGACATCACGCCGCTACGCACGCCGCTCCTATTGGATGACGGGACGGCGTGCGCAGCGACATGATGACGACGATGGAGAGCGCCGACGATGCAGGGGATCCCGAAGAGGACGCGCCGGAGCCCCGAGGACAGGTAAGTGATCGTCAGCGGACCACACGGGGCACCGTAAAGGGCTATCCGGTGGCAGCTGAAGTCCGCAGTCTGCGCAGTCGCTATCCGGTGGCAGCTGGCATCCGCAGTCTGCGCTGCCGGATAGCCGTTTATGCGATGGCCCCGACATACAAAAGCATCATATGTTGATGCTGCCTCTGAGAGACCATCGTATGTTGAAATGATCGTATGTCGGGGCCATCATACGTCTGGGGGTCACTGTATATACCCAGACTATTATAAACTAATCTGCAACACAAACAGAACACCATATATTAGTGGTCTCCAAACTGCGGACCTCTACTATAAACTATAAACTATAGTAAGTAGCTTGTCACTTAGTTTTGCAGACTCAAAAAGTATGATTTTTTTATTTAATTTTTTTGGGAAAAAACCAACACAAATTTTGAAAATTCTATTCAGAAAGCCCTGGAGGGGACAGAATGGGAACGGAGGGGCCCCATGACAGGGGTATTATGCGGGAAGGTAAGGGTTAAATGTGAGGAGTTTAGAGGAGGGAGTTAGGGAAGCGCGGGCTTTTAGTGAGGGAGTAGGGAGGAGTTAAGGAGGGTATATAGGTGAGGGCATTGATACGGGGGTAACAATCTGCGTGGCTGAAGAAGTGTCCCTACCTGTGCCATGGCAGACATGGAAGCGATTCTGCGGCGCGTGCGGGATGAGGTCCTCCGGTGCGGCTCCCAGTGGCTGGAGGACGCGCTCCCATCCCTCACCGCCTCTCCGGTGCTCTCGGCGGGGGAGTCCGGGCCCCGTTCTAGCGGTCGGCGCTCTCGCCCGCCGGAGCGCCTGTCACCTGCAGCTTCCCCTGTTCCCAGGCGCCGACGGGTGAGTCCTTCTCCGGCCGCTTCCTGCCGTGGGTCCGGAGCGTCGGGCGGGGGGGCGGTCCGGTCAGGCACCCCTCGGTCGGCCTGTTGTAAGGAGCGGTGCGGGGCGTGCTGTCGGCGCGCCCCTGGGCTTCAGTGAGGGACCGATGCGTGGTGCGGCCCGCTCTGGAGGGCGGGCCCGGCGGAGATCCGGAGCTGCTGTTTCCTCTGCCCCTCAGTCGGGGGGGCAGTCTCCTGCAGGCCTGGTTGCTACCCGGGCCGTGATTCATGGTGCGCCCTCTGCTTCCTCTTCCAGGGGGAGCAGGAGGGCTGGTTCTGCAGTGTCCCCTGCTGATGCTGCCGGCAGGGGGGCGGTGCTTCTGGGAGGAGACGAGATCGAGGCTGCTCTCAGTGAGGTCAGTGAAGATGATCTGCTGCTGCTGGCTGGAGATTCTACAGAGACCCTGGACCCGCTGTCTTGTCCCCTGCTCCCCTCCGGGGTTGTAGCAGGTGTTGGCGTCAGCGGGGTCCGGTCGCCGCCACTGTCCGTCCAAGCCGCTGGTGGGGCGAATTCTGCTGCTGCGGAGTCGTCGGACGGGGTCCCCCCGGTCCTTTCCTTGGAAGATGTGTCTGTCGCCCGTGATGTCCGGAGTCGCCCTTCTTCTGGAGTTACGGCCGCTGGTTCCGAGCCGGTGAGGTCGGGTGAGTCTACCACTGTCTCCAGTCTGGGGGGTTTTGGGGGGGGGGGGGGTGGGCGATTTACAATTGTTTTTTAATGGCTTGCATGCTTTACTGCGGGGGAGTGGTCTGGGGGCGGGGGGGTCCCAGGTGTCTCCCGTACCTGTTTGGGGGGCTGGGGGGGTGCAGCTGGCCGGGGGGGGTGCTGGGGTGTCAGGACCGGTTGGGGGGACTGGGTCGGGCTCGTCGGTAGGGGCCCCTGTGGTGGCGGCGTCGGGCTCTGGGGGAGGTGTTCGACTAGCGGATGCGGCTAGGGGGGAGATTTATGTTTGTTTTGAGGGCCCATTGGGCGCTCATCTCAAGGCGGAAGTCCAGGAAAAAATTTGGAAGCGGGAGTATGTCGACATTTTTTCGCTCCTGCCGCTGGATAAGTTCAACTTGGACAGGGTCCGGCCGGACGAGTCTAAGCGGTTGGAAAAGGTGGAGGAGGAAGAGCGTCGGCGGTATCGGCTGATACCGCGGACGTTCTCTAATTGGCTTCAGGCCTTCGCCATTTTGGCTAGCGTGGTGGGTGAGAAGGCGCCGGAGTCCTGCTCCGGTCTCTTCTGCTACATGGATGCGGTGGGGGAGGCGTATCGGATTTATGGGGGCTCGGCGTGGCTTCGGTACGACGAGCAGTTCCGACAACGCATGGCGGTGCGTCCGGATCTGCGTTGGGAGCATAAGGATATCGGTTTGTGGATGCGGCTGATGGCGGCTCCTCGTAGCGGGACCGGGCCGCAGTCCTTTCGGGACGGTGTCGGGGGTTCGGGTTTGGGGTCAGGGCGGTCAGGGGGGGCCGGGCGTGGGGTTTGTTGGCAGTTCAACGAAGGGAGCTGCAAGTTTGGGGCGGATTGCCGGTTCAAGCACGAATGTTCCGGTTGCGGGGGAGGGGGACACGGTTTGTCACGCTGTTTCCGGCGGGGGAAGGGTAAGCCGGGAGAGGCTGACCAGAAGAGGGGTGACGCCGGTGCGGGTGGAAAGGATGTTGCCTTTCCTCGCGCTTTACCCAAATAGGGAGGCGGCGGAGCTGTTGCGTTTGGGTTTCGCGGAGGGTTTTCGGATCCCCTTTTCCGGGTCGGCGGGTTCGGGGGGGCAGGTGCGGAATTTGGTTTCGGCACGGGCCCGTCCGGAGCTGGTAGAAGAAAAGCTTTTGCGCGAGGTGGAGCTGGGGAGGATGGCTGGTCCTTTTGCTGGCTCTCCTATTGAGGGTTTGCGGGTGTCGCCTTTGGGCCTAGTGCCCAAAAAAGAGCCCGGCAAGTTTCGCCTCATTCACCATCTCTCACACCCTGAGGGGGGATCGGTGAATGACGGCATTGACCCGGTTTTGTGTGCGGTGTCGTACACTTCTTTCGACGCTGCGTTGGTGTGGGTGCGGCGTTTTGGGCAGGGGGCTTTGTTGGCGAAAACGGACATAGAGGCAGCTTTTCGCCTGCTGCCTGTTCATCCTGACAGTTTTTACTTGTTGGGTTGCTGCTTAGGTGATAGTTTTTTCGTTGACCTTTGTTTGCCCATGGGTTGTTCTATCTCGTGTGCATTTTTTGAAAAGTTTAGTTCGTTTTTAGAATGGGTGGTGCGGCGGGAGTCCCAGTTGGACTCGGTGTTGCACTACTTGGATGATTTTCTTTTTTTGGGTCCGGCCGGGTCTCGGGTTTGTGCGGTGCTGTTGCAGGAGATGGAGCGGGTCGCAACGTGGTTTGGCGTCCCGTTGGCGCCGGACAAGACGGAGGGCCCGTCTACGGCGGTTAAGTTTCTGGGGATCGTTATTGATACCGTGGCGATGGAGTGTCGGTTGCCGGATGAGAAGCTGAGTGAGCTGAGGGAGGAGGTCAATAGGGCATGCAGGGTTAAGAAATTGCAATTGCGGGAGGTCCAGTCACTACTGGGTCGTCTCAATTTCGCCTGCAGGATCATGCCTATGGGGAGGGTTTTTTGCCGGCGGCTTGCGGCGGCTACCGCGGGGGTTTCGCGGCCTACCCACTATGTCAGGTTGTCGGCGGACTTGAGGGCGGATTTGCGGGTTTGGCAGAATTTTTTGGGCAGGTACAACGGTCGGTCAGTGGTGATGGGTTGCCCGGTTTCTAATTGGGATTTGGAGTTGTTTACCGACGCGGCGGGCGGTTGTGGTTTTGGGGCCTATTTGCAGGGTCAATGGTGTGTGGGTCAGTGGCCGGAGGTCTGGCGGGTGGCGGGTTTGACGCGGAACTTGGCTTTGCTTGAATTGTTTCCGATTGTGGTGGCGCTGGAGGTGTGGGGGGACTTGTTTTGCAATAGAAGGGTCTGCTTTCATTGCGATAACATGGGGGTGGTACAGGCTATCAATAATCAGACGGCGAATTCTCCGCCGGTTGTTACGCTACTGCGTCACCTGGTGTTGCGGGGTTTGGAGCTTAATTCGCATGTTGTTGCTTTGCATGTGCCGGGGGTGGTTAACTCAGTCGCTGATGCTCTCTCTCGTTTGCAGTGGGACCGATTTCGGGAGTTGGCACCGGAGGCCGAGGAGCGGGGGATCCCTTGTCCGGAGTGGCTGTGGAGGCTGGTTTAGCTGTGGCGATGGGCCTTGTGGGACGGTCTGTGACCAGGTCAACGTGGGAGTCTTATAGTCGGTGGTGGGCAGATTGGGAGTTATTGCTTCGGCAGCTTTCCATTACGGGCGCCCCTTCGGAATGGGAGGCGGCTCTTTTATTTTATGTGGGCAGGGCTTTTTGTGAGCGGGTGTCCCCGTCGGGTCTGGGTCGCCGGATGGCGGCTTTGGCCTTTTGGTTCAAGGTCCGGGGAGTGCCGGATGGGACGAAGTCTTTTTTGGTGCGGCAGGCGGTGCGGGGGTTTCGTAAGGGGGCTAGTTCTAGGGATTGGAGCAAACCGGTGACATTTTCGTTGTTGTTGCGCTTGGGTTCTTTATTGGCTGGGGTGTGTTTTTCGGTATATGAGCTATGTTTGTTCCGTTTGGCTTTTGCGTTGGCGTTTTTTGGGGCTTTTCGTATATCGGAGTTGGTGTCGCCTAGTCGTTGTCGGGCCGGGGGGCTTCTTTTTTCGGATGTGGTTCTGGTGGAGGGGGTTTTGCAGTGCCGTGTTCGGCGGTCAAAGACGGATCAGTTGGGTCGGGGGGCGGTGGTGCGTTTGGCGCGCCTGGGGAGTTCGGAGATGTGCCCGGTGGCTTGTTACTCCGCGTTTTTGGCTTTGCGGGTGGGGATTGTGGGTCCGTTGCTGGTCCATGCTGACGGGGGTTTTCTGTCTCGTTTTCAGTTTGTGGGGGTTTTCCGTAAGTGTTTGCGCGCGGGGGGATTCGTGGCAGAGGACTACAGTTCTCATTCCTTCCGGATAGGTGCGGCGACCGAGGCGTCTCGGTGGGGCCTGGGACCGGAAATGGTTAAGCAGATTGGGAGGTGGGAATCGGAGAGGTATAGGCTGTACGTTCGTCCTCATTTGTTGTGATGTGCGTGTGTTTGTGAGTGGGGTTGTACTGTATTCTTTTCTTTTGTCGTTTCAGGTGGAGCGGCTGGGCTTGTCTGGATTGTCGGCCATTCGTATGTGACGCGTGGGGCAGTGAGGGCAGGGGTTCGGCCGGCGGGCAGACAGTTGGGATTGGACGGTTCGGTGGCCCAGGTTCGCTGGTTGGGAAAGGGGGGCATGAGGTGGTCAGAACTGTTGTCCAGGGTCCAGTTCTTTGTTCAGCTGGACCGGTCCCCAGATATATTGGTGGTCCATTTAGGTGGGAATGATTTGGGTGTGCGCAGGTCTCGGGATTTGATCAGGGACATTAAACTGGACCTGTTGCGTTTGTGGTCCTCTTTCCCGGATTTGGTCCTGGTGTGGTCCGAGATGGTTGCCAGGCAGAAGTGGAGGCAGGCTCGGTCGGTGGTAGCAATTAACAAGGCGAGGATTAAGGTGAATAAGGTGGTGAGTAAGTTCGTGGCCAGGAATGGTGGTTTGGTGGCGCGACACCGGGATTTGGAGGAAGGGGGTGCGGATTTTGTGGCCTCGGATGGTATTCATCTTAATGGGATGGGTATGGATTTGTGGCTTCTTGAGTTGAAGGAGACAGTGGAGAGGGCATTGAGGCTGTGGAGGAACGGGGACAAGTAAGGGGTCACTTGTCCCCGTTGTGGCGGGGTCAGGAGAGGAATCTGGGGAGGCACCAGTGGATGGGCATGGTATGTTGGATGGTGTGGAGGTGGGCTGGGAGCGGTTCCCAGCCAGAAGGTGGAATTCGGGTTGGTGGGCTTCACAAAATGGTGCTCCTGTGCAGGTGAGCTACGGCTAGGAGCAAGTGAAGATCCCACCACCTTTTGGTCTGGTAACGGTGCCCCTCAGGTTCTTCTCCTGCGCTAATAGACATCCTAATGTTAGGACAGGTTATATTGTTATGTATGACGTTCATACATCGGTTTACAATGTTGTAATTGATTATTTATGTTATTTAATAAATGGGCTGCTGTGGCCTTTGTTTAACCAACACATGTCTTATGTCATTTATGGGAGGGAATAAGCTAAAATTAAGTTAAAGGTGTTAAATGATAGATGATCTGGTGGGGGTCTTAGCAGCTATAATATCCCCTAGTCAAGAAAGCCCTGGAGGGGACAGAATGGGAACGGAGGGGCCCCATGACAGGGGTATTATGCGGGAAGGTAAGGGTTAAATGTGAGGAGTTTAGAGGAGGGAGTTAGGGAAGCGCGGGCTTTTAGTGAGGGAGTAGGGAGGAGTTAAGGAGGGTATATAGGTGAGGGCATTGATACGGGGGTCACAATCTGCGTGGCTGAAGAAGTGTCCCGCCCGCCCGCCCTTAATTTTGTCACAGTGGCGGGGTCAGGAGAGGAATCTGGGGAGGCACCAGTGGATGGGCATGGTATGTTGGATGGTGTGGAGGTGGGCTGGGAGCGGTTCCCAGCCAGAAGGTGGAATTCGGGTTGGTGGGCTTCACAAAATGGTGCTCCTGTGCAGGTGAGCTACGGCTAGGAGCAAGTGAAGATCCCATCACCTTTTGGTCTGGTAACGGTGCCCCTCAGGTTCTTCTCCTGCGCTAATAGACATCCTAATGTTAGGACAGGTTATATTGTTATGTATGACGTTCATACATCGGTTTACAATGTTGTAATTGATTATTTATGTTATTTAATAAATGGGCTGCTGTGGCCTTTGTTTAACCAACACATGTCTTATGTCATTTATGGGAGGGAATAAGCTAAAATTAAGTTAAAGGTGTTAAATGATAGATGATCTGGTGGGGGTCTTAGCAGCTATAATATCCCCTAGTCAAGGCCAAAGCTAGTTCTCATGTAAGATTAAAGGGGTACTCCGCTGCTCAGCGTTTGGAACAAACTGTTCCGAACGCTGGAGCAGGCGTCGGGAGCTTGTGACTTCATAGCCCTGCCCCCTCATGATGTCACACTCCGCCCCCTCAATGCAAGTCTATGGGAGGGGGCGTGACAGTCTTTGGCTGGGAGTTGTAGTTTTGCAACAGCTGGAGACACACAATTTTAAAAACACTGCTCTACAGAGCTGTGTGAGGTCTCATTTTGCACTGTGATCTTCTATTTTTTTTATTTGTTTTATGTTGGGGTAAATGTGAAGCCAAAGCCTAATTTGCATATCTTTTAAATTCTAATATATGAGCACTGGAGGGGTCCATTACCTAATGAGAGGTATGAACAGATTCAGGGTCAAAAGCCCTATACAGTCATGTCATTACTTTGTGCCCTAAAAACTTGCTTTAAACTGCTAGGATCAGACAGTTTTCTCACGTCAGTACTTGCCGGCGAGTGTCAGCTGTAATTTACATCAGGCACCCACCGCATGTGGAGCAGGCTCAGCTCCTAAGCCTGCTCCATATTGCTTGACCACTCTAATCGTATATATATATATATATATATATATATATATATATATATATATATATGGGGGAAATGTTCTCTACTGACACCTCTGTCCATGTCAAGAATTGTCCAGAGCAGGAGAGGTTTGCTATTGGGATTTGCTCCTGCTCTAAACAGTTCCAGACATGGACAGAGGTGGCAGCAGAGAGCACTGTGGACAGACCTAAAAGAACTACACAACTTCCTCTGGCGCATACAGCAGATGATAAGTACTGGACGGATTAAGATTATTATATAGAAGTAATTTACAAATCTGTATACCTTTCTGGCAACCAGTAAACTTGAAAACATATGTTTTCCACTGGAGTACCCCTTTAATTTAGATTTTTGGCTTATGTTTTCTTCCTCTTGAGAAGTAGGACAAGTTGTACTTTTTACTGCCCTTTATTTTACCATGAAGTGCATTACGATACCAGGAACAAAAATGATTTGTGGAGCAAAACTGGGGAAACGAAAATGGAATTGGACACTTTTGTGCGGTAATAATTTTTTTTTCAAAGTTCACCGTATGGTACAAATGACATGCTAAATTTATTCTACGGGTCAGTATGATTCCATTTATGCCAAATTTTGGTTTCATTTTAGGATAAAATTATTATTTTTTTTTTTTAAAGATGGGGTTACAGAGCAGCCTTCAGTGATTGGATGAAGAGACCCAGCACAGCAGAGCAGACTCAGGTAGGAAGTGAATGCATGGTGAGTGAGGGCAGGCTCAGTGCTTGCTTCGGACATGCCCCTTCCTGAGCAGTGGATGTCAGAATGAGTGAGCAGCAGAACAGAGGGACTTGTGAGCCAAATACAGAAGACATGTAAAGCATCTGCATGACCTAGTGAGTAACATGTGTATACAGCGTGTATACAGCGATTAGGAAAGTAGGTACAGTAATTAACTCTCTACCTTTCCCAGTGGAGAATCCAGCTGTGCGCCATGATTTCTCTGCCACTGAAGACTATTTGGACTTTATATTTAAGACATTGGTCTGGAAGTGGTTAAATTTTATTTTGATTTTCATTTCATTCAGAAACGTAACATCGGTGACATAAGGTCATTTATCAGTGAAGATTTACAATTCCATTGTTCTAATATCAGCCCGCGCCTGCTTCTGTTTACTGAAGTAAATTGTTCTGTCTTTTTCGGGCTTTCCTATTGTTATACTGTTTTGCGGTTTAAAAATTAACGTGAAAAGTACAGGGAATTTTCTTACCTCCAACCTGAGACGTTTGTGATGCAGACAGGTAAATCCATCAGGTAAAAAGATGTTATTTGTATCTACACTAAACCAACAGGCATGGATATATATCATTCAGTCCTACAAAAAAGACCTCACTATTACAAAAAAAAAAAAAAAAAAAAAAAAAAAATATTAAATGTAAATCTTTATTGAACACAAAAATAAATAACAAAAATCAATGACAAAAATCAGTACCCCATAAAATCCCATAAAATGACACAGATGCACAAAACGTTTAAAAATATACAGGAGGGGGAACACAAGAGTGACCAGCTATTTAAAGGGGTACTCCGATGGAAAACTTTTTTTTTTTAAATTAACTGGTGCCAGAAAGTTAAACAAATTTGTAAATCCTTCAATTAAAAAATCTTAATTCTCCCAGGACTTATTAGCTGCTGAATACTACAGAGGAAATTCTTTTCTTTTTGGAACACAGTGCTCTCTGCTTACATCATGACCACAGTGCTCTCTGCTGACATCTCTGTCCATTTTAGGAACTGTCCAGAGCAGCTTATGTTTGCTATGGGGATTTTCTCCTACTCTGGACAGTTCTTAAAATGGACAGAGATGTCAGCAGAGAGCACTGTGCTCGTGATGTCAGCAGAGAGCTCTGTGTTCCAAAAAGAAAATAATTTCTTACTAATAAGTACTGAAAGGATTAAGATCCAGATTCTGTATAGGGAAGATGCAGTAACCAATATACACTTACAGATAAAATGTGGGGATATTGCAGTAACAGTCTATCATAAGGTCTATAACAGTGGTCTCCAACCTGCGGACCTCCAGATGTTACAAAACTACAACTCCCAGCATGCCCGGACAGCCGTTGGCTGTCCGGGCATGCTGGGAGTTGTAGTTTTGCAACATCTGGAGGTCCACAGGTTGGAGACCACTGGTCTACAGTATAATATCACCATCCCACATAAAGAGCTGCCATATGAAAGGATTGAACTCATTCCCATAAGTAAACAGTGACTTACGAGGGCTATTGACTCCAGCTGGTCACTCGCGTTCCCCCCACCTCACCCTCCAACGCGTTTCGCTGACCTGCTTTGTCCAGGACCAATTGTACTTTGTAATGACATCACATATTTTATAATATAACCTGCGGCAAAACAAAAAAAAAATAATAATAATAATTTGTAGGGTGAAATAATAATAAAAAAAAAAAACGCCATTTTGTAATTTTTGGGTGCTCCAGTCTCTACGCAGTGCACTTCTCTGTAAAAATGATACCTTATCTTTATTCTGTAGGTCCATACGGTTACAAGGATACCCAATTTATTTAGGTTTTATTTCATTTTAATACTTTAAAAAATTATAAACTACATGCACCAAAATTAGTATGTTTAAAGGAAAACACTGAAGACAGCTTCCGGGTATAGTAGGAAATCCTGCGCATGCGCAGTATCGTCCAGGACTCGACCGAGATGAGACGGAGAGTGTAAGACAACGTATGAATATTCATTAGTCGTGCGGTGCTGCGGGCCGGGCTGCGGTTACGTCACAGTGCCAGTTGAAGGTAGTAACCCCGCCCGTGCCAGTTAGCAGCTAATTTGAATATACCAAAAACCAGCTATAACGGGCGAACGGCGCAGCGGATCCGGGCAAGGTAGGACTCAAAATGTTCAGCGTCTCCCGCAATATCCAAAGGTACCCGTGGATAGTGCGGGACAAAACATATGACAGTTTTCCTTTAATATTGGCATCTTCTGACCCCTATAATTTTTTTATTTTTCCACGTACAGGGCGGTATGAGGGCTCATTTTTTGCACCATTGTCTTTTGTTTTTATGCACCATTTTTGTTTTGATGGGACTTTTTGATCGCTTTTTATTAATATTTTTATGGTATATGAAGCAACTAGAGATGAGCAAACTTACAGTAAATTCGATTCGTCACGAACTTCTCGGCTCGGCAGTTGATGACTTTTCCTGCGTTAATTAGTTCAGCCTTCAGGTGCTCCAGTGGGCTGGAAAAGGTGGATACATTCCTAGGAAAGAGTCTCCTAGGACTGTATCCACCTTTTCCAGCCCACCGGAAAGCTGAACTAATTTATGCAGGAAAAGGCATCAACTGCCGAGCCGAGAAGTTCGTGACGAATCGAATTTACTGTAAGTTCGCTCATCTCTAGAAGCAACCAAAAATGCACAATTTTGTGCCATCGACCGTGCGGTTTAGCTAACCTTATATTTCAACAGTTCGGACATTTACGCACGCGGCGATACCACATATGATTAATTTTATTATTTGTTATATTATTTTATTTAAAAAATTGGAAAACTTTTAATAAGGAAGGGATTAATGAAATTTTATTGAAAAAAATTGTTTACACTTTAGTTTTTTAGCCCAATCTTCTCATTGCATAGCATAGCATTGAGCAGTGTTCTCAGTGCTCTGCTGCTCCTGCCTGCTGAGCAGGCATGGAGCAGTAGATCACTGATCGGACGACAGAGAGGCAGGTGAGGACCCTTCCATCATCCGCTAAGCTGATCGGGACATTGCAATTTTGTCGTAATAGTTCCAATCAGCTCCGCTGAGCTGTCGGGATTCTTTCACTTTCGCTTTAGACGCAGCAATCAACTTTGATCGCTGCTTCTAAAGGGTTAATGCTGGGCATCGGCCCGATCATCCGTGCCCAGCATTAGCCATGGGTCCTGGCTGCCCGAAGTAACCGGGACCCACCGTGTTTAACCCGTTCTCTGCTGGTGAGAACGGTTTAAACCCAGTAAACGGGACCAGGGCCTACAAGTACGCCCCCTGTTTCCTTAAAGGGGTACTTCATCACTAAGACATCTTATCTCCTATCCAAAGGATAGGGGATAAGATGCCTGATCGCGGGGGTCCCGCAGCTTGGGACCCCCGTGATCTTTCATGCAGCACCCCGTTACCATCAGCCCCCAGAGCATGTTCGCTCCGGGTCTGATGACTGGCGATCACAGCTCCGCCCCATGTGATGTCACTCTCCGCCCCCTCAGTGCAAGCCTATGTCAATGCAAGCCTATGCAGCTGTCACACCCCCTCCCATAGGCTTGCATTGAGGGGGCGGAGTGTGATGTCACACGAGGGTGGGGCCGTGACGTCACAATACTCCGGCCCCGTGATCGCCAGTCATCAGACCCGGAGCGAACATGCTCCGGAGGCTGATGGTAACGGGGTGCTGCGTGAAAGATCACAGGGGTCCCCAGCGGCGGGACCCCCGCAATCCTTTGGATAGGGGATAAGATGTCTTAGCGCCGGAGTACCCCTTTAAGGACCGGGGATGCAGGGCGTACAGGCCTCCCCCAGAGGTTAAGAGGCTGGGTTCTGGCGGCTGTGATTGTGATGTCACGCCATATTCCCTCATGACGTCACAACACGGTAGCCACGCCCCCTCCCATAGACATGAATTGAGGGGGCGTGGTGTCATGTCTTGAGGGGGGCGTGGCATGATGTCACGATCACAGCTGCCAGTACGATGTCCATTTTAGGACAGCATCAGCCGTCAGCCGCACCTCGCTCATCCTTCAGTCAAAACGGCATCCCGCCTCCTCCCCCAGACAAATCGCTGTCAGTTTTCAGCTGTACCTCGCTCATCCTTCAGCCAAAACGGCGTCCCGCCTCCTCCCTCCTCCGAAACTGCATCCCGCCTCCTCCCTCCTCCGAAACAGCGTCCCGCCTCCTCCTTCCTTCGTCAGGCAAAACCTTTGTCAACCTAAACTCTCTCATGCCTCAGACAAAAATGAAAGTGCTGAGTCAGCACAGCTTCGGCAGACCTGCTAGCACAGACAGTGTGTGATTGGCTGGCAGCAAACATACTGTGATTGGTTGATGGGAGCGCAAAGATACTGTGGTTGGTTGATGGAAGCGTAGGTGTGTGCAGTCCCGCTCCACTGTTTAGACACATTTCTTTACAAACCCAAATCCTCTCATGTACCCAGCTTTCCCCTATTCCTGCAAAACAAACCTGCGCTCTCAGCTTTTCCCCTATTCCTGCAAAACCTACAGTTATGTAGTCAGCTGTAGGTTTATCAGGAATTGTTAAAAGCTGAGTACATAACTGTAGGTTTTGCAGGAATAGGGGAAAAGCTGGGTACATGAGAGGATTAGGGTTTGTAAAGAAATGTGTCTAAACAGTGGAGCGGGACTGCACACACCTACGCTCTCATCAACCAATCACAGTATCTTTGCTGCCAGCCAATCACACACTGTCTGTGCTAGCAGGTCTGCCGAAGCTCTGCTGACTCAGCACTTGCATTTTCATCTGAGGTATGACAGACTTAAGGATGACAAAGGTTTTGACTGAGGAGGGAGGAGGCGGAACGCCGTTTTGGCTGAAGGATGAGCGAGGTACAGCTTGACGGCTGATGCTGTCCTAAAATGGACACCGTATGCCAGAACCCAGCTTTTCCCAGCAGTCCTGAGATATAGAGGCTCTACTATTTGGTAGACCACCTGCACTCCACTGAATTGTCAGGGTTAGAACTTTATTGCAAAATGAGGTATGAACACTACAGTCAGGAGTCAGGGGAGCTAAATAGCCTCTGAACATGATTCCCACCCCCTCAGCCTTCTAATCAAACCTCCCTAGTTTAGCATTTACTACCCTATTTAGCAATAAAGTTCCCACCCCTCTGACTAATAAGGGAAAAATACAAATAGTCAACTATATAATAAAACTCCCTATATCCCAGGGGACGGGAAGGAAGTAAAAATAAAGTTGGAATCAGGGCACCTGAGCCTCTAAAATTATATAATAAACTCCATTTTTCTGACTGATCACAGGCTCTCTTTAAAGGGGTTCTCCAGAGAAAAAAACTGTTTTCAAATCATCTGGTGCCAGAAAGTTATACAGATTTGTGAATTACTTTATTTAAAAAATCTTAATCCTTCCAGTACTTATCAGCTGCTGTATGCTCCAGAGGAAGTTGTGTAGTTCTTTTTGGTCTGACCACAGTGCTCTTTGCTGCCACCTCTGTCCATGTCAGGAACTGTCTAAAGTAGGAGCAAATCCCTATAGCAAACCTCTCCGGCTCCAGACAGTTCCTGACACGAACAGAGGTGGCAGCAGAGAGCACTATGGTCAGACTGGAAAGAACTACACAACTTCCTCTGTAGCATACATCATCTGATAAGTACTGGAAGGATTGAATTTATTAAACAGAAGTAATTTACAAATCTGTTTAACTTTCTAGCATCAGTTGAGTTAAAAACTTTTTTCCCCCTCTGGAGTACCCCTTTAAAGACAACATTGTGGGGTGCATAAAATGTATTGACAGACTTTTTTTAATTTTTTGCAGGGGAACATAAAATATAGCAATTCTACTATTGTTTTTTTTTTTGTTTAATTTTTATGGTGTAAATTTTTAAGATCTAAATGGTCTAAATTAATGTTTTTAAGGAATCATAATTAAGGTATAATAATAATAATTTAATTTTCTTTTATTCATGCTTTACTAGGATTGCACTTTAAAAAAAAATTGTTTTCAAATGGATTGCATTTTGGATTACATACAACTTTTTGATTGCCTTTTAATACAGTTTTTCCTTGCAGGACAGGGTTTTGACATGCAGGAGATTTTTTTCTCCGCTAAAGTCCCGTTATCTCAGCAGAATCAGCGAACAGAGCTCCTTACGCTCATGTGAACATAGCTCAAAACAAATCTATTGTGGCATTGTTTTTTTTTTTATGGCTTTTACTGTGCAGGATAGATATAGCATAACTTTTTATATTTAAGAGTATATGTCAATTCAAAGGAGTTTATAAACCTGCATGTTTTTGTTCTATTACCCCTTTAGAGTGGTGACAAGGTGATTTTAGTGCTCTCATTGCTGTTATTGAGGTCCTAAGGCATTCTTTACTTTGCAGGGGGTAGGATCAGAGCTTGGCTTTTTGCCAGTAGTTCACACAAAGGACTTCATTTCCCTTACTTCTCTGGCTATTCAAAGCACATACTCCTCTCTGCTTTGCCATGACATAAACCCTGTTCCAAATGATTATGCAAATTCTATTTAAGTGTCACAAATATTAAATATTTTGGTTTTCATTTTAACTCATGGATGGCATTGGGTCTCAGGGCTCTTTTGTTCACTGCAAACAATCTCGGACACCTGTGATAATTAGATTGCCAGGTGAGCCCAGTTTAAGGAAAAACTACTAAAGCAGAGCACCATTTTCAAGCAATATGGGGAAGAAAAGAGTGCTGCCGAAAAGAGTGAAATACACTGCTCAAAAAAAATAAAAGGAACACTTAACACAATGTAGCTCCAAGTCAATGACACTTCTGTGAAATCCCACTGTCCACTCAGGAAGCAACACTAATTGATAATCAATTTCACATGCTGTTGTGCAAATGGAACAGACAACATGTGGAAATTATAGGCGATTAGCAAGACACCCCCAATAAAGGAGTGGTTCTGCAGGTGGTGACCACAGACCACTTCTCAGTTCCTATGCATTCTGGCTGATATTTTGGTCCCTTTTGAATGCTGGCGGTGCTTTCACTCTAGTGGTAGCATGAGACGGAGTCTACAACCCACACAAGTGACTCAGGTAGTGCAGCTCATCCAGGATGGCACCTCAATGTGAGCTGTGGAAAGAAGGTTTGCTGGGTCTGTCAGCATAGTGTCCAGATCATGGAGGCGCTACCAGGAGACAGGCCAGTACATCTTTCTGCCGATCCGCTCAGAAATGCATTGCCGTCTATGGGGACAGTAATGCATTCCGCGCAGTCCTAGCCCCGCCAGCGGGATCTCCACCAAAAATTTAGTCCGGAGATTCCGCAGTGTGAACCCAGCCTTAGGGCTGCATATCCTGAAGGACATTTGTTTACCGATATAGCTGAGCTCATTTTGCCATTTATGTTTTCGGGTATACATCAAGATATAGCAGTGTTAAATTTGTTACTTATGAAATGGTGTATACAAGGAGAAGTTGTATAAATACCCACTTCATCTTCCCCACTCAAGTTTCCCCATATGCAGTGTGTAAGATGTTCCACTGCCTGGAACATGTTCCTTGGGGGAAACTGGTTTGGTAAAAAGAAAAGAAAATTCCCACTTCAATAAAGCATTACGTTCAGTGTAAATCCCCTAATATATTCATATTATGTATTGGTATGTTACATATTATAATATATTTTATGTAATAAGGTAATTTATTTTTCTTTTATATTGTACTGGGCATTATTATTATTTCCTCAATATGAAAAAAAAAAAAAAATTCCCCTACCTAAAGAGATCCTCATTCCTCATATACTGTATAGTTTCAGTGGTGTAGATATAGGGGATGCAGAGGTAGCAGTCGTACTGGGACCCTGGTGCCTATATATATATATATATATATATATATATATATGCATATATATATATATATATATATATATATATATATGCATATATATATATATATATATATATATATATATATATATATAAATATATATGTGGTGTCCCGGTACAGGACCTGATCCTGTCCCTTGTCTAAGGTCCCCGCAGCTAGAGTTCCTCCATGTCTACGGGGCTCTCCTGTAGGGCTTACCCCTAGTCGTCTTAAGTAAAATGTGTACATATTAATTTAATGTATGGGAAATATATGTATAGGACCTTAGTGGTCACGTGATACACAGTTGTAATGTATGACCTTAGAGGTCATGTGGTATACCCAGAGTTCACTGGGTTCATAACTTACAGGTTTGCTGATCAATGGGCTTAGTCCAGACCCTTATTATATAAAGGGCTGTAGTCAATCAATTCACTCTCTTGCTCACCTCTCTTAGTTCTGGATTATCAAGCAGCACAACATCTCATCAGCATCAATTCAATTCATCTAGGCCCAAAGCCTAAGAAACTGCAGCCACAAAACGTGAGTTACTCAAAGCTCAAACTACTGAATCCTGTGTGACTACTATCAACTCAAATATTCTAGAATAGTAGCAGAGTGGCTAGCATCAAAAGCTCATTGCTTCCAAGTCCCAGCAAACTTGTGAGGAACCTGTACCTCTTGAAAAGACTGTTATGTTCAATACCGTTGCATTAAATCTACAAGTAATGTTTCTTCAGTTTACTTCACAAAATCTGCTGTGGACATTCCATTATTTCTCCCTGCCGTTTGTGGGACGGTAGGCGGTAGGAACATTACTATTGAGGAAACCACACCCTGGCGTCACGACATTCAAGGGTTAATACCACCAGACCCTACACTATTACTGCAACACCCTAGACACCATTACTCTCCCGGCACCATATATATATATATATATATATTTATATACAAGAAAGGCGACTGCAGCACACCGACGTATTCTAAGTGAGATGTAGCTTTATTCCAGAAATAC
The DNA here is from genome assembly GCF_029499605.1 of Hyla sarda. NCBI lineage: Eukaryota > Metazoa > Chordata > Amphibia > Anura > Hylidae > Hyla > Hyla sarda. The sequence goes on from NC_079191.1 coordinate 414,775,906, forward strand.
AATGACAGCGTTTCTATGGTCTCACACCACCATTTTCAAGCCAAAGTGCTAGTGATTCAGGAGGGTTTAAATATACATAGTCATGTGACTCATTCATTTGCATACATAATATGATAATCAAGTATAAAGAAGTATAAGATACAAAATTTTGCATTTAAAATACAGATAAGAGACAATATAAATATGTCCAACAGTGCAATGATGAACATAAAGTGATACATTGTGCAAAAAAGTTCATAATATGGTTAAAATCACATAAAATATCATATAGGGGCATATAGGCTCACAGTTGTAAACATTATGAGTAACCAATCACATTTGGGATAGGGCCGTGGTAGTCTGAACTTACTCCACAGAGAGTATAAATAAAAAGCCAAGTGGAGGAGTGGCTTCTGCAAAAGGAGTGCTGAGCCAATAGCTTGGTGAGTATGGTGAATACATAAGGATCATGTGACTCGCTGCTGGCACATCCCGCTCGCGCATGTGCTGTGAGAATATGGGCTCAATGCATCCATATTGTCAAGGATGGCTGCTGGTTAGGCCTTAAAATGTGCATGACTGCTGCTGTATACTGCTGAGTGTTGACAAAAGAAATATACACTAGACAAAAAGTTGGTATAAAACTCTTTCTCAGCAGGAACCTCAGGAGCTGTCCCCAAGAGTGGTAAAGAGTTCTGTTTATTACATGGAAGTACATTGGTTTTTACATTTGACAAAAAGGGGAGGTTAGTTATCACGTCAAAATCATCATTTTGATTGGTTATTTGAGTTTTGTGTCTGTGTATATATTTGCATATTTAAGCATCCACTTCTCTCTTGGCCAAAGTTCACGTATGCTGCCCTCTTACTCTCATACTGGAAAAATCCAGATTTCTCTGTCCTCCTACACAGTCTATATCTCTTCAAATATTTTGTCTTCTAAATTTCAGCCTTCTTTATCTCGCTTCTCTTGGCCTCGTTCCAAGGTCTTCATCTTCTTGGTCAGCAAGTTAGCAAGCTGAAATGTCTCATAAGGAAAATAATGTTTTTCTGCAGCATATTAGCATATATGTCTATGTTTTAATATATATATATATATATATATATATAAAAATACATATATATATATATTGATCAGTAATCAAAATCATAATGATCATCCTTATCAATATCACTACAGGGCATAAAATCAAGAGCGCATCAGAGGGAAGTCCATATATAGGAAATCACATGGCCAAACAAAGTGTTACGCCGAGCGCTCCGGGTCCCTGCTCCTCCCCGGAGCGCTTGCGGCGTTCTCCTCTCTGGAGCGCCCCGGTCAGACCCGCTGACCGGGAGCGCTGCACTGTCACCGCCGGCGGGGATGCGATCCACGTAGCGGGACGCGCCCACTCACGGGTCGCATCCCAATCTACTCACCTGTCTCGTTCCCCGGCTGTCACGTCCTGGCGCACGCAGCAACTCTCTAGGGCGCGCGCGCGCCGGCTCTCTAAGAATTAAAGGGCCAGTGCACCACTAATTGGTGCCTGGCCCAATCAATGTAATTAGCTTCCATCTGCTCCAGGCTTATTTAAGCCCACTTCCCCTTCCTGTCCTTGCCGGATCTTGTTGCCTTAGTGCCTAGTGAAAGCGTTTTGTGAGTGCCCTTACCAGTGTTACCAGACCTTCTGCCGTTGCCCTTGACTACGAACCTTGCCGCCTGCCCTCACCTTCTGCTACGTCTAACCTCGCCTCTGTCTAGTCCTTTTGTCCTACGCCACTCTCAGCAGTCAGTGAGGTTGAGCTGTTACCGGTGGACACGACCTGGTTGCTACCGCCACAGCAAGACCATCCCGCTTTGCGGCGGGTTCTGGTGAAAACCAGTAGCAACTTAGAACCGGTCCACCGGTACGGTCCACGCCTATCCCTCTCTGACACAGAGGATCCACCTTCAGCCTGCCGAAGCCTGACACAAAGGCACATGGCTAGCGCCTGCGTCATCCACTGATAAGGCGCAGCACAGCCAAGTGTCCGGAGGCCAAAGGGGAATAATATGACAACAAAAGTATAGATAAATTAATGATGGGTTGGGATGTGAGGGTATTCAATAATTGTATATAAATAATGGATATCATCAAAGGGAACAGGATCCTTGCTGGCAGCCAAAGGTACATACACACTGGACATGTCGTATTGGCCCACCCAGGGTATCCCAATCGCATTGTGTTCCACAAAGCAGGGCTCAAGCGGGAACCGAGCTTGTGGTCCAACATCCTGCTGCCATTAACCACGGAAACACCGGGGGTCGATGGGTAAACGGGCAAACTAGAAAAATTGTGAATTGTAGTCCCACATACAAAATCAGACATTCTGCAAGGATCCTAGAGAAAAACCAAATTTTATTTAAAAAAAAGGCCAATATAATTATACATGCTATAGATGGATTTATGGACATATAACACCTATTGGCTCAGCCCACTGTAGCAGGTTAAGGGACATGAAAAAAGGGAGCTTGGTGGTTTGAAAAACAATTATTTGTTTTGAAAAGCAATAATTTTTTGTTTAATGGCACCTTCTTCCTCCAGACAACCGGCACCGCCATGGGCACGAACGTGGCACCCACGTATGCTAACATGTTCATGGTGGTGCTGGAAGAGACACATATGTGCAATTTGCTGGGGTGGAGGCGTTACATCGACAATTTTTTTCTTTTCTGGAGGGGAGATATGGCACAATTACATTCTTTTCACACCTTTTTAAATTCTGTTAATGCACACATTAAGTTCACACTTAATGCCTCTACCACTTCTATTCCTTTCTTGGACACTTTAGTGTCAGTTGTAGGTCACCATTTAACTACTGAGTTATTTGTTAAAGAGACAGATTGTAATTCTAGATTACACTTTGACAGTTGTCATCCGCGACCAATGATGCACTTGCTCCTGGTCAGTCAAATGCTACGAGCGAGACGCATCGTGGAATCTGATTACAAACTCCCCTCTACAATTTCTCCAAACGAGGGTACCCCATCTCCTTACTACACAAAGAGAAGTCCAGAATCATGTCACTAGATAGAGCTCCAAGTTACTCCATGACAATAAGAAACGAGACTCCAAACTACACATTGCTTTTGTGTCGACCTTTTGTTCTCATTCAAAAGCCATTGGTGGTGTTCTGAACAAGCATTGGAACATTTTAAAAACTTGTTTTCCTGATATTTCCGAATTTAGCGAGCGTCTCTTACTATCAGATCGTAGACCTCCAAATCTTAAAGATAAGCTGGTTAGGTCTGTCATTTCTCTAAAGGTGCCCACACAAAGATACCTCTCGGTTAGGAGTAGGGGCTCCTACCCCTGCCGACATTGTATCAACTGCGACCATATGAACAAGGGTTCGTGCTTTGTTCACCCACAGTCTTGTAAAACCTACAAAATAAATCACTATCTGACATGTACATCGGACTTTGCGATTTATGTCCTGGTGTGCCTATGTGGTCTCCTCTATGTGGGGGAGAACACATGGGACTTCAAGATCAGGATGAACCAGCACTGCTACAGTATCCATAAGCGACGCACAGACCTTCCTGTGGCCAAGCACTTTGTTGAGGCCAATCATCTAGAGAGGGATTTGAAGTTTACTCTACTGGATCACATTACCCCTCTTAAGAGAGGCAGGGATTGTGGCAGTATTTAAAAAAAAGAAAAAAAAAGGAGCTAAAATTAATCCACCAGTTACAATCCTTGAAACCTCTGGTGTTATATGTCCATAAATCCGTCTATAACATGTATAATTATATTGGCTTTTTTTTTTAAATAAAATTGGTTTGTCTCTAGGATCCTTGCAGAATGTCTGATTTTGTGTGTGGGACAACAATTCACAATTTTTCTAGATTGTTTATTGGCAGCAGGATGTTGGACCACGAACCCGGTTCCTTCCTGTGCCCCACTTTGTAGAACACGATGCGGTTGAGATACCCTGGGTGGGCCACTACGACATGTCCAGTGTGTATGTACCTTTGGCTGCTAGCAAGGATCCTGTTCCCTTTGATGGTATCCATTATTTATATACAGTTATGGAATGCCTCTCTTTTATTTTAATAGCCTAACATCTGTCACGATGCCGGCTGGCAGGAGGTGGATCCTCTGTGCCAGAGAGGGATTGGCGTGGACCGTGCTAGTGGACCGGTTCTAAGTCACTACTGGTATTCACCAGAGCCCGCCGCAAAGCGGGATGGTCTTGCTGCGGCGGTAGTGACCAGGTCGTATCCACTAGCAACGGCTCAACCTCTCTGACTGCTGAAGATAGGCGCGGTACAAGGGAGTAGACAGAAGCAAGGTCGGACGTAGCAGAAGGTCGGGGCAGGCAGCAAGGATCGTAGTCAGGGGCAACGGCAGGAGGTCTTAAACACAGGCTAGGAACAAACAAGGGAACGCTTTCACTGGCACAATGGCAACAAGATCCGGCGAGGGAGTGCTGGGGAAGTGAGGTATACATAGGGAGTGCACAGGTGAACACACTGATTAGAACCACTGCGCCAATCAGCGGCGCAGTGGCCCTTTAAATCGCAGAGACCCGGCGCGCGCGCGCCCTAGGGAGCGGGGCCGCGCGCGCCGGGACAGGACCGACGGAGAGCGAGTCAGGTACGGGAGCCGGGGTGCGCATCGCGAGCGGGCGCCACCCGCATCGCGAATCGCATCCCGGCTGGAGGCGGTATCGCAGCGCACCCGGTCAGTGGATCTGACCGGGGCGCTGCGGGAGCGAGAGTGTAGCGAGCGCTCCGGGGAGGAGCGGGAACCCGGAGCGCTCGGCGTAACAGTACCCCCCCCCTTGGGTCTCCCCCTCTTCTTGGAGCCTGAGAACCTGAGGACCAGATTTTTATCTAGGATATTGTCCTCAGGTTCCCAGGATCTCTCTTCAGGACCACAGCCCTCCCAGTCAACCAAAAAGAAGGTTTTTCCTCTGACCTTTTTGGAGGCCAGTATCTCCTTTACAGGAAAGATGTCTGAAGAACCGGAGACAGGAGTGGGAGAGATAAGTTTAGGAGAGAAACGGTTGATGATGAGTGGTTTAAGAAGAGAAACGTGAAAGGCATTAGGAATACGAAGAGAAGGAGGGAGAAGAAGTTTATAAGAGACAGGATTAATCTGGCACAAAATTTTGAAAGGACCAAGATAGCGTGGTCCCAATTTGTAGCTGGGAACACGGAAGCGGACATATTTAGCGGAGAGCCATACCTTGTCTCCGGGAGAAAAAATGGGGGGAGCTCTTCTTTTCTTATCAGCAAACTTCTTCATGCGTGATGAAGCCTGTAAGAGAGAATTTTGGGTCTCTTTCCATATGGTGGAAAGATCACGAGATATTTCATCCACAGCGGGTACACCAGAGGGCAAGGGAGTAGGGAGGGGGGGAAGAGGGTGACGGCCGTACACCACGAAAAATGGGGATTTGGAAGAAGATTCAGAAACTCTGAAGTTATACGAGAATTCGGCCCATGGTAGAAGATCTGCCCAGTCATCCTGGCGGGAGGAAACAAAATGCCGTAAATAATCACCCAGGACCTGGTTAATTCTTTCTACTTGCCCATTGGATTGAGGATGATAAGCAGAAGAAAAGTTTAATTTAATCTTGAGTTGTTTACAGAGAGCCCTCCAGAATTTAGACACGAATTGGACGCCTCTATCCGAGACGATCTGCGTGGGCAACCCGTGAAGACGAAAAATGTGTACAAAAAATTGTTTTGCCAACTGAGGCGCAGAAGGAAGACCAGGAAGAGGGATGAAATGTGCCATCTTGGAGAATCGATCAACGACCACCCAAACAACAGTGTTGCCACGGGATGAGGGTAAGTCAGTAATAAAGTCCATACCAATCAGAGACCAAGGCTGTTCGGGAACAGGCAGAGGATGAAGAAGACCAGCGGGCTTCTGGCGAGGAGTCTTATCCCGGGCACAGACAGTGCAGGCTCGCACAAAATCCACAACATCCGTCTCCAGAGTCGGCCACCAATAGAAACGAGAGATGAGTTGCACGGATTTCTTGATGCCCGCATGACCTGCGAGATGGGAGGAGTGACCCCATTTGAGGATTCCGAGGCGTTGGCGTGGGGAGACGAAGGTCTTCCCTGGAGGAGTTTGCCTGATGGAGGCTGGAGAAGTGGAGATCAGGCAGTCAGGAGGAATGATGTGTTGCGGAGAGAGCTCTACTTCCGAGGCATCCGAGGAACGAGAGAGAGCATCGGCCCTAATGTTCTTATCGGCAGGCCGAAAGTGAATTTCAAAATTAAATCGGGCAAAGAACAGAGACCACCTGGCCTGGCGAGGATTCAGCCGTTGGGCAGACTGGAGATAGGAGAGGTTCTTGTGATCGGTGTAAATAATAACTGGAAATCTTGATCCCTCCAGCAGATGCCTCCATTCCTCAAGTGCTAATTTAATGGCTAGTAGCTCTCGATCCCCGATGGAGTAGTTCCTCTCCGCCGGAGAGAAGGTCTTAGAAAAAAAACCACAAGTAACAGCATGTCCGGAAGAATTTTTTTGTAGAAGGACCGCTCCAGCTCCTACTGAGGAGGCATCAACCTCCAATAGGAAGGGTTTAGATGGGTCAGGTCTGGAGAGCACGGGAGCTGAAGAAAAGGCAGACTTGAGCTGTTTAAAGGCGTCTTCCGCTTGAGGAGGCCATGACTTAGGATTGGCATTCTTTTTGGTTAAAGCCACGATAGGAGCCACAATGGTGGAAAAATGTGGAATAAATTGTCTGTAATAATTGGCGAACCCCAAAAAACGTTGGATAGCACGGAGTCCGGAGGGGCGTGGCCAATCTAAGACGGCAGAGAGTTTGTCTGGATCCATTTGTAGTCCCTGGCCAGAGACCAAGTATCCTAGGAAAGGAAGAGATTGACATTCAAACAGACATTTCTCCATTTTGGCATAAAGTTGATTGTCACGAAGTCTCTGAAGAACCATGCGGACATGCTGGCGGTGTTCTTCTAGGTTGGCAGAAAAAATCAGGATATCGTCCAGATACACAACAACACAGGAATATAAGAGATCACGAAAAATTTCATTAACAAAGTCTTGGAAGACGGCAGGGGCGTTGCACAGGCCAAAGGGCATGACCAGATACTCAAAGTGTCCATCTCTAGTGTTAAATGCCGTTTTCCATTCATCCCCCTCTCTGATGCGGATGAGATTATAAGCACCTCTTAAGTCCAGTTTGGTAAAGATGTGGGCACCTTGGAGGCGATCAAAGAGTTCAGAGATGAGAGGTAGAGGGTAGCGGTTCTTTACCGTGATTTTATTAAGACCGCGGTAGTCAATGCAAGGACGTAGGGAGCCATCTTTTTTGGACACAAAGAAAAATCCGGCTCCGGCAGGAGAGGAGGATTTGCGGATAAAGCCCTTTTTTAAATTTTCCTGGATGTACTCAGACATAGCAAGAGTCTCTGGGGCAGAGAGAGGATAAATTCTGCCCCGGGGTGGAGTAGTGCCCGGGAGGAGGTCAATAGGACAGTCATAAGGCCTGTGAGGAGGTAGAGTCTCAGCTTGTTTTTTGCAAAAAACATCCGCAAAGTCCATATAGGCCTTAGGGAGACCGGTTACAGGGGGAACCACAGGGTCACGGCAAGGAGTACTGGTAACCGGTTTAAGGCAGTCCTTGAAACAAGAGGGACCCCAACTCTTGATCTCCCCTGTGGACCAATCCAGGGTTGGGGAATGGTGTTGAAGCCAGGGTAGTCCAAGGAGAATTTCGGAAGTGCAATTGGAGAGGACCAAAAACTAAATTTTTTCGTGGTGAGGTCCGATGCACATTAGGAGGGGTTCCGTGCGGTAACGCACGGCACAGTCCAATCTTTCATTGTTAACGCAATTGATGTAGAGAGGTCTGGCGAGACTGGTCACTGGGATGTTGAACCTGTTGATGAGAGAGGCCAAAATAAAGTTTCCTGCAGATCCGGAGTCCAAGAAGGCCTTAGTGGAGAAGGAGAAGGTAGAGGCAGATATCCGCACAGGCACAGTAAGACGTGGAGAAGCAGAGTTGACATCAAGGACTGTTTCACCTTTGTGCGGAGTCAGCGTACGTCTTCCCAGGCGGGGAGGACGGATAGGACAATCCTTCAGGAAGTGTTCGGTACCGGCACAGTACAGGCAGAGATTTTCCATGCGGCGTCGTGTCCTCTCTTGAGGTGTCAGGCGAGACCGGTCAACTTGCATAGCCTCCACGGCGGAAGGCACAGGAACGGATTGCAGAGGACCAGAGGAGAGAGGAGCCGGGGAGAAAAAACGCCTCGTGCGAACAAAGTCCATATCCTGGCGGAGCTCCTGACGCCTTTCGGAAAAACGCATGTCAATGCGAGTGGCTAGATGAATGAGTTCATGTAGGTTAGCAGGAATTTCTCGTGCGGCCAGAACATCTTTAATGTTGCTGGATAGGCCTTTTTTAAAGGTCGCGCAGAGGGCCTCATTATTCCAGGAAAGTTCTGAAGCAAGAGTACGGAATTGCACGGCGTACTCGCCAACGGAAGAATTACCCTGGACCAGGTTCAGCAGGGCAGTCTCAGCAGAAGAGGCTCGGGCAGGTTCCTCAAAGACACTTCGAATTTCCGAGAAGAAGGAGTGTACAGAGGCAGTGACGGGGTCATTGCGGTCCCAGAGCTTTTCCAGACAGAAGGCTGACTACGAAAGCCACCTTAGACCTTTCAGTAGGAAACTGGTCCGACATCATCTCCAAGTGCAGGGAACATTGTGAAAGAAAGCCACGGCAAAACTTAGAGTCCCCATCAAATTTATCCGGCAAGGATAGTCGTAGGCCTGAGGCGGCCACTCGCTGCGGAGGAGGTGCAGGAGCTGGCGGAGGAGATGATTGCTGAAGCTGTGGTAGTAGCTGCTGTAGCATCACGGTCAGTTGAGACAGCTGGTGGCCTTGTTGCGCTATCTGTTGTGACTGCTGGGCGACCACCGTGGTGAGGTCGGCGACAACTGGCAGAGGAACTTCAGCGGGATCCATGGCCGGATCTACTGTCACGATGCCGGCTGGCAGGAGGTGGATCCTCTGTGCCAGAGAGGGATTGGCGTGGACCGTGCTAGTGGACCGGTTCTAAGTCACTACTGGTATTCACCAGAGCCCGCCGCAAAGCGGGATGGTCTTGCTGCGGCGGTAGTGACCAGGTCGTATCCACTAGCAACGGCTCAACCTCTCTGACTGCTGAAGATAGGCGCGGTACAAGGGAGTAGACAGAAGCAAGGTCGGACGTAGCAGAAGGTCGGGGCAGGCAGCAAGGATCGTAGTCAGGGGCAACGGCAGGAGGTCTGGAACACAGGCTAGGAACAAACAAGGGAACGCTTTCACTGGCACAATGGCAACAAGATCCAGCGAGGGAGTGCAGGGGAAGTGAGGTATACATAGGGAGTGCACAGGTGAACACACTGATTAGAACCACTGCGCCAATCAGCGGCGCAGTGGCCCTTTAAATCGCAGAGACCCGGCGCGCGCACGCCGGGACAGGACCGACGGAGAGCGAGTCAGGTACGGGAGCCGGGGTGCGCATCGCGAGCGGGCGCCACCCGCATCGCGAATCGCATCCCGGCTGGAGGCGGTATCGCAGCGCACCCGGTCAGTGGATCTGACCGGGGCGCTGCGGGAGCGAGAGTGTAGCGAGCGCTCCGGGGAGGAGCGGGAACCCGGAGCGCTCGGCGTAACAACATCCTAACCCATCATTCATTTTTCTATACTTTTGTTGTCATCATATTATTCCCCTTTGCACCTCCGGACACTTGGCTGCGCTGCGCCTTCTCAGTGGATGACGCAGGCGCTAGCCATGTGCCTTTGTTTGGCCATGTGATTTCCCATATAGGAACTTCCCTCCGACACCAGAGCAGAGAGGTGCAGGCAGAGGCAGGAGAAACACCCGGACTGGGGCTCGCATGCGGGCACGTCCCACGATGCAAGTACCAGCCCCATTGGCAGCAGAAGGTAAGGGGACCATGCGCTCACGGCCATCGTGTGAGGCCGGAGCGCAAAGTGTAACAGTACTCCCTGTCATGATCACACCCTATCGGCCCAGCCAAGACATTAGAGAGAGTGTGATGGTGAAGGGTTAAAGCCTCCAGACCTCTGGGTATCCACTACTAGTCCCAGCAAGTCACCAAATGAACCCTTAGATAAACGTGTTTCCACCAGAGCTGCCTTCAGAAAGGTGAGCTCATATAATTAGAGATCAAAGACCAGAGCTGATTAATTAAACATTTAATCTGATAAAAGGTATCACAGTGCTATGCATAAAAATAAACAAATGACATACAGTTACAAAAATATATCAAAGAGTTTGGCAAGACAAGTTCAGAAAACAAAAGATGAAGTTCTTACAGCATGATGATATAGCAGTCCATGACAGTGAGTTCCAGCTGTTCTTAGGATGTTCTTGTCAGCTTGTTGCACAGCGTTCAACAGTCTAGCATTGTTTAAATATTATCTCTGCTTCTTTGGAGGGAAACTCCATTCCCCCCTCCCCTGTGATCCCACCAGGTGGGGCATCTCTCTTCCTGACCCCTTATCTGTTTAATTATATGATGGGACCAGTTGCATGACTTCAAAGGAGATACCAGGCAGCCAGACCCCCAATAAAATGCAATACACAAAAAACAAAGGATACACCGTCTGAATGACCCCTCACCCATGGCTTGGATAATCCATCACACACAGATATAATTTATAATACACATATAGGATTTTAATAATCAGGCCTTGGGCCTGACACTACCCCTTTGGTCTCCCCCTCCTTTTACGAGAGAGAAAACTCCTGAGAAGGTCACAGTCCAGGATATTCTCCTCAGGTTCCCAAGATCTCTCCTCAGGACCATAACCTCTCACAGTTTTTGCAGCAAGAATCTGTTTAACTTTGTAGACATCAGATGAGGCGGAGACTAGTGTTGCTCGCGAATATTCGCAATACGAATTTTATTCGTGAATATCGCATAATATAGCGCTATATATTCGTAATTCCGAATATTCGTTTTCTTTTCTTTTTTTCACAGTACACATAACAGTGATCATCCCTCTCTGCTTCCAGCTTGTGTGGTGTAAAGAAGGCTCTAATACTACTGTGTGAGACTGGTGTGCGAATTTTCGCATACGTGAAAATTTGCATATGCTAATTTAGCAGATGCTAATTTTTGCTTGTACAGATTTTTGTATATGCTAATTTTCGCATATGTTCATTTTCGCATACGTGAATTTTTGCATATGCGAAAATAAAACGCGAATATTCGCGAATATATGACGAATATTCGTCCATATATTCGCGAATATTCGCGAATTCGAATATGGCCTATGCCGCTCAACACTAGCGGAGACAGGTGTTGGGACAGGATTCTTCTGAGAGAAGCGGTTTACGACAAGAGGCTTGAGGAGAGAGACGTGGAAGGAATTGGGAATACGTAACGTAGCAGATAGACGGAGTTTGTAGGAGACTGGATTGATCTCTTGTAGAATCTGGAAGGGACCAAGGTAGCGGGGAACGAGCTTGTAACCGGGGATCTTGAAGCGGATGTATTTGGATGAAAGCCACACCATGTCACCAGGAGAGAAGGACAGAGGAGGTCTTCTACTTTTATCTGCTTGTGCCTTCATGCGTGAAGAAGCTTGGGACAAAGACTGTCGGGTCTGTTGCCAGATGGTGGAGAAGTCACGGACCAGCTCATCAACAGCAGGCACACCGGAGGAGACTGGGAGAGGGAGAGGAGGACAGAGATGGAGTCCATAGACAACAAAAAAGGGAGACGACCTCGTGGACTCGGAATCCTTAAGATTATATGAGAATTCAGCACAGGATAGAAGGTCGACCCAATCATCTTGGCGAGCTGAAACAAAATGCCGAAGATAAGTCTCAAGGATTTGATTAACCCTCTCTACCTGACTGTTGGACTAAGGGTGGTAAGCCGATTAGAAGTCCAGATTGATGTCCAGACGGTTACAAAGGGCTCGCCAGAACTTAGAGACAAACTGCACCCCTCGATCCGAAACTATGTGCTGTGGAAGACCATGTAAACAAAAGACATGCAACAAGAAGTACTTCGCCAGCTGCGAAGCAGAAGGAAGATCTGGTAGAGGAATGAAATGAGCCATCTTGGAAAACCGATCTACCACGACTAAGATGACATTGTTATTATGAGAAGGTGGCAAATCGATGATGAAATCCATGGCGATATGGTTAAAGGCTGTAAGAGTCCTGCAGGTCTTTGCCGAGGAGTTTTGTCACGGGCACAAGTTACACAGGACCGAACAAAATCAGAAACATCACGTTCAAGATGGGGCCACCAGTAGTGCAGGGAAATAAGAAGTAGGGTCTTGCGTATTCCAGGATGTACTGCTGTCAAGGAAGAATGACCCCATTTCATTACCTTGCGTCTCAATCTGGTGGGCACAAAGGATTTTCCCGGAGGAACTTGCTGAATCTCAGCAGGAGCGGCAGGAATCAAATTGTCACGATGCCGGCTGGCAGGAGGTGGATCCTCTGTGCCAGAGAGGGATTGGCGTGGACCGTGCTAGTGGACCGGTTCTAAGTCACTACTGGTTTTCACCAGAGCCCGCCGCAAAGCGGGATGGTCTTGCTGCGGCGGTAGTGACCAGGTCGTATCCACTAGCAACGGCTCAACCTCTCTGACTGCTGAAGATAGGCGCGGTACAAGGGAGTAGACAGAAGCAAGGTCGGACGTAGCAGAAGGTCGGGGAAGGCAGCAAGGATCGTAGTCAGGGGCAACGGCAGGAGGTCTGGAACACAGGCTAGGAACAAACAAGGGAACGCTTTCACTGGCACAATGGCAACAAGATCCGGCGAGGGAGTGCAGGGGAAGTGAGGTATACATAGGGAGTGCACAGGTGAACACACTGATTAGAACCACTGCGCCAATCAGCGGCGCAGTGGCCCTTTAAATCGCAGAGACCCGGCGCGCGCGCGCCCTAGGGAGCGGGGCCGCGCGCGCCGGGACAGGACCGACGGAGAGCGAGTCAGGTACGGGAGCCGGGGTGCGCATCGCGAGCGGGCGCCACCCGCATCGCGAATCGCATCCCGGCTGGAGGCGGTATCGCAGCTCACCCGGTCAGTGGATCTGACCGGGGCGCTGCGGGAGCGAGAGTGTAGCGAGCGCTCCGGGGAGGAGCGGGAACCCGGAGCGCTCGGCGTAACAGTACCCCCCCCTTGGGTCTCCCCCTCTTCTTGGAGCCTGAGAACCTGAGGACCAGATTTTTATCTAGGATATTGTCCTCAGGTTCCCAGGATCTCTCTTCAGGACCACAGCCCTCCCAGTCAACCAAAAAGAAGGTTTTTCCTCTGACCTTTTTGGAGGCCAGTATCTCCTTTACAGGAAAGATGTCTGAAGAACCGGAGACAGGAGTGGGAGAGATAAGTTTAGGAGAGAAACGGTTGATGATGAGTGGTTTAAGAAGAGAAACGTGAAAGGCATTAGGAATACGAAGAGAAGGAGGGAGAAGAAGTTTATAAGAGACAGGATTAATCTGGCACAAAATTTTGAAAGGACCAAGATAGCATGGTCCCAATTTGTAGCTGGGAACACGGAAGCGGACATATTTAGCGGAGAGCCATACCTTGTCTCCGGGAGAAAAAATGGGGGGAGCTCTTCTTTTCTTATCAGCAAACTTCTTCATGCGTGATGAAGCCTGTAAGAGAGAATTTTGGGTCTCTTTCCATATGGTGGAAAGATCACGAGATATTTCATCCACAGCGGGTACACCAGAGGGCAAGGGAGTAGGGAGGGGGGGAAGAGGGTGACGGCCGTACACCACGAAAAATGGGGATTTGGAAGAAGATTCAGAAACTCTGAAGTTATACGAGAATTCGGCCCATGGTAGAAGATCTGCCCAGTCATCCTGGCGGGAGGAAACAAAATGCCGTAAATAATCACCCAGGACCTGGTTAATTCTTTCTACTTGCCCATTGGATTGAGGATGATAAGCAGAAGAAAAGTTTAATTTAATCTTGAGTTGTTTACAGAGAGCCCTCCAGAATTTAGACACGAATTGGACGCCTCTATCCGAGACGATCTGCGTGGGCAACCCGTGAAGACGAAAAATGTGTACAAAAAATTGTTTTGCCAACTGAGGCGCAGAAGGAAGACCAGGAAGAGGGATGAAATGTGCCATCTTGGAGAATCGATCAACGACCACCCAAACAACAGTGTTGCCACGGGATGAGGGTAAGTCAGTAATAAAGTCCATACCAATCAGAGACCAAGGCTGTTCGGGAACAGGCAGAGGATGAAGAAGACCAGCGGGCTTCTGGCGAGGAGTCTTATCCCGGGCACAGACAGTGCAGGCTCGCACAAAATTCACAACATCCGTCTCCAGAGTCGGCCACCAATAGAAACGAGAGATGAGTTGCACGGATTTCTTGATGCCCGCATGACCTGCGAGATGGGAGGAGTGACCCCATTTGAGGATTCCGAGGCGTTGGCGTGGGGAGACGAAGGTCTTCCCTGGAGGAGTTTGCCTGATGGAGGCTGGAGAAGTGGAGATCAGGCAGTCAGGAGGAATGATGTGTTGCGGAGAGAGCTCTACTTCCGAGGCATCCGAGGAACGAGAGAGAGCATCGGCCCTAATGTTCTTATCGGCAGGCCGAAAGTGAATTTCAAAATTAAATCGGGCAAAGAACAGAGACCACCTGGCCTGGCGAGGATTCAGCCGTTGGGCAGACTGGAGATAGGAGAGGTTCTTGTGATCGGTGTAAATAATAACTGGAAATCTTGATCCCTCCAGCAGATGCCTCCATTCCTCAAGTGCTAATTTAATGGCTAGTAGCTCTCGATCCCCGATGGAGTAGTTCCTCTCCGCCGGAGAGAAGGTCTTAGAAAAAAAACCACAAGTAACAGCATGCCCGGAAGAATTTTTTTGTAGAAGGACCGCTCCAGCTCCTACTGAGGAGGCATCAACCTCCAATAGGAAGGGTTTAGATGGGTCAGGTCTGGAGAGCACAGGAGCTGAAGAAAAGGCAGACTTGAGCTGTTTAAAGGCGTCTTCCGCTTGAGGAGGCCATGACTTAGGATTGGCATTCTTTTTGGTTAAAGCCACGATAGGAGCCACAATGGTGGAAAAATGTGGAATAAATTGTCTGTAATAATTGGCGAACCCCAAAAAACGTTGGATAGCACGGAGTCCGGAGGGGCGTGGCCAATCTAAGACGGCAGAGAGTTTGTCTGGATCCATTTGTAGTCCCTGGCCAGAGACCAAGTATCCTAGGAAAGGAAGAGATTGACATTCAAACAGACATTTCTCCATTTTGGCATAAAGTTGATTGTCACGAAGTCTCTGAAGAACCATGCGGACATGCTGGCGGTGTTCTTCTAGGTTGGCAGAAAAAATCAGGATATCGTCCAGATACACAACAACACAGGAATATAAGAGATCACGAAAAATTTCATTAACAAAGTCTTGGAAGACGGCAGGGGCGTTGCACAGGCCAAAGGGCATGACCAGATACTCAAAGTGTCCATCTCTAGTGTTAAATGCCGTTTTCCATTCATCCCCCTCTCTGATGCGGATGAGATTATAAGCACCTCTTAAGTCCAGTTTGGTAAAGATGTGGGCACCTTGGAGGCGATCAAAGAGTTCAGAGATGAGAGGTAGAGGGTAGCGGTTCTTTACCGTGATTTTATTAAGACCGCGGTAGTCAATGCAAGGACGTAGGGAGCCATCTTTTTTGGACACAAAGAAAAATCCGGCTCCGGCAGGAGAGGAGGATTTGCGGATAAAGCCCTTTTTTTAAATTTTACTGGATGTACTCAGACATAGCAAGAGTCTCTGGGGCAGAGAGAGGATAAATTCTGCCCCGGGGTGGAGTAGTGCCCGGGAGGAGGTCAATAGGACAGTCATAAGGCCTGTGAGGAGGTAGAGTCTCAGCTTGTTTTTTGCAAAAAACATCCGCAAAGTCCATATAGGCCTTAGGGAGACCGGTTACAGGGGGAACCACAGGGTCACGGCAAGGAGTACTGGTAACCGGTTTAAGGCAGTCCTTGAAACAAGAGGGACCCCAACTCTTGATCTCCCCTGTGGACCAATCCAGGGTTGGGGAATGGTGTTGAAGCCAGGGTAGTCCAAGGAGAATTTCGGAAGTGCAATTGGAGAGGACCAAAAACTCAATTTTTTCGTGGTGAGGTCCGATGCACATTAGGAGGGGTTCCGTGCGGTAACGCACGGCACAGTCCAATCTTTCATTGTTAACGCAATAGATGTAGAGAGGTCTGGCGAGACTGGTCACTGGGATGTTGAACCTGTTGATGAGAGAGGCCAAAATAAAGTTTCCTGCAGATCCGGAGTCCAAGAAGGCCTTAGTGGAGAAGGAGAAGGTAGAGGCAGATATCCGCACAGGCACAGTAAGACGTGGAGAAGCAGAGTTGACATCAAGGACTGTTTCACCTTTGTGCGGAGTCAGCGTACATCTTTCCAGGCGGGGAGGACGGATAGGACAATCCTTCAGGAAGTGTTCGGTACCGGCACAGTACAGGCAGAGATTCTCCATGCGGCGTCGTGTCCTCTCTTGAGGTGTCAGGCGAGACCGGTCAACTTGCTTAGCCTCCACGGCGGAAGGCACAGGAACGGATTGCAGAGGACCAGAGGAGAGAGGAGCCGGGGAGAAAAAACGCCTCGTGCGAACAAAGTCCATATCCTGGCGGAGCTCCTGACGCCTTTCGGAAAAACGCATGTCAATGCGAGTGGCTAGATGAATGAGTTCATGTAGGTTAGCAGGAATTTCTCGTGCGGCCAGAACATCTTTAATGTTGCTGGATAGGCCTTTTTTAAAGGTCGCGCAGAGGGCCTCATTATTCCAGGAAAGTTCTGAAGCAAGAGTACGGAATTGCACGGCGTACTCGCCAACGGAAGAATTACCCTGGACCAGGTTCAGCAGGGCAGTCTCAGCAGAAGAGGCTCGGGCAGGTTCCTCAAAGACACTTCGAATTTCCGAGAAGAAGGAGTGTACAGAGGCAGTGACGGGGTCATTGCGGTTCCAGAGCGGTGTGGCCCATGACAGAGCTTTTCCAGACAGAAGGCTGACTACGAAAGCCACCTTAGACCTTTCAGTAGGAAACTGGTCCGACATCATCTCCAAGTGCAGGGAACATTGTGAAAGAAAGCCACGGCAAAACTTAGAGTCCCCATCAAATTTATCCGGCAAGGATAGTCGTAGGCCTGAGGCGGCCACTCGCTGCGGAGGAGGTGCAGGAGCTGGCGGAGGAGATGATTGCTGAAGCTGTGGTAGTAGCTGCTGTAGCATCACGGTCAGTTGAGACAGCTGGTGGCCTTGTTGCGCTATCTGTTGTGACTGCTGGGCGACCACCGTGGTGAGGTCGGCGACAACTGGCAGAGGAACTTCAGCGGGATCCATGGCCGGATATACTGTCACGATGCCGGCTGGCAGGAGGTGGATCCTCTGTGCCAGAGAGGGATTGGCGTGGACCGTGCTAGTGGACCGGTTCTAAGTCACTACTGGTTTTCACCAGAGCCCGCCGCAAAGCGGGATGGTCTTGCTGCGGCGGTAGTGACCAGGTCGTATCCACTAGCAACGGCTCAACCTCTCTGACTGCTGAAGATAGGCGCGGTACAAGGGAGTAGACAGAAGCAAGGTCGGACGTAGCAGAAGGTCGGGGCAGGCAGCAAGGATCGTAGTCAGGGGCAACGGCAGGAGGTCTGGAACACAGGCTAGGAACAAACAAGGGAACGCTTTCACTGGCACAATGGCAACAAGATCCGGCGAGGGAGTGCAGGGGAAGTGAGGTATACATAGGGAGTGCACAGGTGAACACACTGATTAGAACCACTGCGCCAATCAGCGGCGCAGTGGCCCTTTAACCCCTTAAGGACCAAGGACGTACCGGTACGTCCTTGGTCCTGCTCTTCTGATATAACGCGGGGTTACACAGTAACCCCGCGTCATATCATGGCGGGCCCGGCGTCATAGTGAAGCCGGGACCCGCCTCTAATAGCGCGCAGCGCCGATCGCGGCGCCGCGCGCTATTAACCCTTTAGCCGCGCGCTCAAAGCTGAGCCACGCGGCTAAAAGTGAAAGTGAAAGTTCCCGGCTAGCTCAGTCGGGCTGTTCGGGATAGCCGCGGCTAATCGCGGCATCCCGAACAGCTGACAGGACAGCGGGAGGGCCCCTACCTGCCTCCTCGCTGTCCGATCGCCGAATGACTGCTCAGTGCCTGAGATCCAGGCATGAGCAGTCATCCGGCAGAATCGTTGATCACTGGTTTCTTATGAGAAACCAGTGATCAACATAGAAGATCAGTGTGTGCAGTGTTATAGGTCCCTATGGGACCTATAACACTGCAAAAAAAAGTGAAAAAAAAAAGTGAATAAAGATCATTTAACTCCTCCCCTATTAAAAGTTTGAATCACCCCCCTTTTCCAATAAAAAAAAAAACACAGTGTAAATAAAAATAAAAATAAACATATGTGGTATCACCGCGTGCGGAAATGTCCGAATTATAAAAATATATCATTAATTAAACCGCTCGGTCAATGGCGTGCGCGCAAAAAAATTCCAAAGTCCAAAATAGTGCATTTTTGGTCACTTTTTATATCATTTAAAAATGAATAAAAAGTGATCAATAAGTCCTATCAATGCAAAAATGGTACCGTTAAAAACTTCAGATCACGGCGCAAAAAATGAGCCCTCATACCGCCCCATACACGGAAAAATAAAAAAGTTATAGGGGTCAGAAGATGACAATTTTAAACGTATTAATTTTCCTGCATGTAGTTATGATTTTTTCCAGAAGTGCGACAAAACCAAACCTATATAAGTAGGGTATCATTTTAATCGTATGGACCTACAGAATACATATCAGGTGTCATTTTTACCGAAAAATTTACTACGTAGAAACGGAAGCCCCCAAAAGTTACAAAACAGCGTTTTTTTTTCAATTTTGTCGCACAATGATTTTTTTTCCCGCTTCACCATAGATTTTTGGGCAAAATGACTGACGTCATTACAAAGTAGAATTGGTGGCGCAAAAAATAAGCCATCATATGGATTTTTAGGTGTAAATTTGAAAGAGTTATGATTTTTTAAAGGCAAGGAGCAAAAAACGAAAATGCAAAAACGTAAAAACCTCCGGTCCTTAAGGGGTTAAATCGCAGAGACCCGGCGCGCGTGCGCCCTAGGGAGCGGGGCCGCGCGCGCCGGGACAGGACCGACGGAGAGCGAGTCAGGTACGGGAGCCGGGGTGCGCATCGCGAGCGGGCGCCACCCGCATCGCGAATCGCATCCCGGCTGGAGGCGGTATCGCAGCGCACCCGGTCAGTGGATCTGACCGGGGCGCTGCGGGAGCGAGAGTGTAGCGAGCGAGTGTAGCGGGGAGGAGCGGGAACCCGGAGCGCTCGGCGTAACACAAATGGTCAGGAGGAATAATACGTCTAGGCATGGAGTCCAAACCAATGACGTCAGAGGACCTGGAGAGAGCATCAGCCCTGATGTTCTTGTCTGCTGTACGGAAGAGAATGAAGAAGTTGAACCTGGAAAAGAACAGTGACCATCTTGCCTGGTGGGGGTTCAAACGCTGAGAAGACTGAAGGTATAGAAGATTCTTGTGATCGGAGTAGATGCTGACTGGATGAGAAGAACCTTCCAATAAATGTTGCCATTCCTCCAAAGCTAGCTTGGTAGCAAGGAGTTCACGATCTCCAATGGAGTAATTCCTCTCAGCAGGAGAGAAAGTATTGGAGAAGAACCCACAAGTTACACTCTTGCCCTTGGCGTTTTCCTGAGTGAGAACAGCACCAGCTCCAATAGATGAGGCATCAACCTCCAAAGCAAAGGGCCTCTCTGGATCAGGTCTTGTAAGCACGGGAGCAGAGGCAAACGCAGACTTTAAACGGGAGAAGGCATCTTCAGCCTCTTGAGGCCAAGATTTAGGATTAGATGCTTTTTTAATGAGAGCCACAATTGGAGCAATCAAGGATTAAAAATGTGGGATAAACTGACGATAATAGTCAGAGAATCCCAGAAAGCGTTGAATCGCACGTAGGCCTGAGGGACGAGGCCAATCCAATACTGCAGAAAACTTATCTGGATCCATCTGCAGGCCCTGATGAGAGACAATGTAGCCAAGAAACAGAAGACTAGATTTCTCGAACAAGCATTTCTCCAGTTTGGCGTAGAGATGATTCTTCCGTAGTCGCTGAAGAACCAGACGAACATGAGTAAGATGAGAAGATCAGAATGTCATCTAGTTATACGACAACACAGGTGTAGAGAAGATCATGGAAGATATCGTTGACGAACTCCTGGAAAACGGCTGGAGCATTGCAGAGACCAAAAGGCATTACAAGATACTCAAAATGTCCGTCACGAGTATTGAAGGCCGTTTTCCATTAATCTCCCTTGAGGATACGAATGAGGTTATACGCACCGCGTAAGTCCAACTTGGAGAAGACCTTGGCATCACGTAGGCGGTCAAAAAGTTCTGAGATAAGAGGTAGAGGGTAACGGTTCTTGACCGGGATTTTGTTAAGTCCCCTGTAGTCAATGCATGGACGAAGTGAGCCATCCTTCTTCCCTACAAAGAAGAAACCTGCTCCAGCAGGAGAAGAGGACTTACAGATAAATCCCTTTTGGAGATTCTCCTGGATATACTCAACCATGGCTTTGGTCTCAGGAACTGAAAGAGGGAATATCCTCCCATGAGGAGGAGTGGTACCAGGCAGAAGATCAATTGGGCAGTCATAAGGGCGATGTGGAGGCAGAGATTCAGCCTGTTTCTTGCAGAAGATGTCCGAGAAATCTTGGTAAGGTGGTGGCAGGCCAGGTAAAGGAGGAAGACGAGAAACAACTTTGCGAAGAACAGGTTGGAGGCAAAAATTTTGACAGGATTGTCCCCAGCGAATTATTTCTCCAGTTCTCCAATCCAGTTGTGGGGAATGACATTGCAGCCAAGGAAGACCAAGAAGAATCTCAGAAGTACAGTGTGGCAGAACATAGAATTCAATATTTTCTTTATGCGATACTCCCACTTGCATGATGAGAGATTCAGTACAAAAGTGATCCTTACAGTCCAGATTTTGTCCATTAACAGAGGAGATGAACAAGGTTTTGGCAAGCCGAGTAAGGGAAAGATGATACTTGTGGACTAAAGCCGCATCAATAAAATCACCTGCTGATTCGGAATCCAAAAATGCTGTAGCGCTGAAGGAAGACTTGGCTGAAGCGAAGACTTGTGCAGGAACAGTTAAGCGTGGAGAGGTAGTATTCACACCCAGGGACGCCTCTCCCACGTACCCTAGGTGCGGGCGAACTGTACAGTACTTGAGAAAGTGCTCCGGGCTAGCACAATACAAACACAAAATCGCATTGCATCATCGTGACCTCTCCTTATGTGTATGACGTGAACGATCTCCTTGTATAACCTCTTTGGCAAGAGTCACAAGAGACAGAAGAGGTGGACGTTGGAACCCAGGTGTCAGGCGGGCAGATTCCCTCTCAAAGCGCAATTCCTCCTGTCTTTCGGCAAAACGCACATCAATGCGTGTGACCAAGCGGATAAATTCAGTCAAAGAAGATGGAGGATCTCGTGCGGCAAGGGCATCTTTAATCCTGCTTGACAGTCCTTTTTTCAATGTGGCACACAAGGCCTCTTCATTCCAAGCAAGTTCAGAGACTAGAATGCGGAACTGAACCGCGAATTCCCTTGACAGAGGTTGAAGGTGAAGGTGAAGAGGCACGTGTGGGTTCCTCAAAGACACTGCGAAATTCTGCCAAGAATGCCGACAAATTGGAGGATACTGGATCACCATGGTCCCAAAGGGGTGCAGCCCAAGCCAGGGCTTTTCCGGAAATGACAAAGGCCACCTTACTATGTTCCATCGGAAACAGTTCAAACATGAGCTCCAGATGCATGGAGCACTGTGTAACAAAGCCTCTGCACGACTTGGAATCCCCATCATACTTGGAAGGCAAAGGCAGGTCCAGCTGGGAGCCAGGAGACACTGCAGGAGCTGGAGGTGGGAGTGGGACAGATTGTGGTACCTGCTGCTGTTGCAAGGCCAAAATGTGTTGCATCATGGCTGCAAGTTGAGAAAATTGCTGCGCCTGTCGGGCCAACTGCTGTGACTGACGTATCACAATGGAGGAAAGATCTGCAACCTCAGCGGGATCCATGGCCGAATCTTACTGTAACACTCATGTTTCTGAAGACAGGACTCCGGTGTATGTGGATCCGCTGGACCTGTGTGGCAAATGACTCGGACCATACCAGGGAACGGAGTCTAAGGTGCCGCTGGTCTTCACCAGGGCCCGCCACAAAGCAGGATGGGCTTGCAGCTGCGGCGACACCCAGGTCGCTACCCCTGGCATGGTTCGACCACACAGGCGGCTGAGGAGATGCGAGGCACAGGAGGGATGAGGCAACTCGTAGTCTGGATATCGGTAGGTCAGGGCAGGTGACACAGTAGCGTAGTCAGGACCTAGCAGGTGTTCAGTAGGCAGGCGGCAGAGGAGCAAGGTCAAGTCACAAGAGCAGGAGATCTGGTACACGGCAAGGCAATACAAAGGAACGCTTTCTCTAGGGCACAAGGCAACAAAGATCCGGCAGAGAACTGAGGAGGTCGGAGGAATTTATAAACAAGCCACAGGGGGTTACACAAATAAGTGTACTGGCCCTTTAAATCTTAAAGCTCCGGTGCGCGCACGCCCTAAGGGACGGGGACACACGTGCCGGAGCAGAGAGGTGGAGGCAAAGGCAGGAGAAACACCCGGAGGGAGAGTGACGGACTGGGGCTCGCATGCGTCTGCAGCAGAAGGTAAGGGGACCATGAGCTCACAGCCAGCATGTGAGGCCGGAGCGCATAGTGTAACACAAGTGGGTGCAGCAGGGAGATCATGGGGGACCCCCACGATCAGACATCTTATCCCCTATCCCACAAAAAAAAAATCGAGAAACAATATTGAATAAAAAGCGCTAAAAAAAAAATTCCCATCAGGGTGCAAACAAATAAGCCCTAACAAAACTCCATAGACGAAAAACTGAAAAAGTAATAGGTGTCTGAATATAGCAATTTAAAGCAACAATAAATAAACAATAAAAAAAGAGGTTGTAATTTTTGAAAAGTAGTACAGTATAGCAAGTCTTATACAAATCGGCTGTTGTGATCGGACCGACTTGACGAATAAAGATAACATGTCAATTAAAAAATGTTTGCATATTTTTATTTTACTACAAAGGAAAGGTGTGACTACAAAGAACAATTGGTCCTGCAAAAAACAAGCCCTCCTATGGGTCTCTATAGCAAAATAAGTGTTATAGCTCTTAGACGGAAAGGAGGGAAATTATTTTTTAATGCAAACATTTTTATTTCCTGGGTTGCTAAGGGGTTAAGGTTGCAAAAGAAAAACCATGTCATCCACTTCAAGGAATCTGTGCCTGAAAGTGTAACCTCTGGGTAATAACTCATTGCACACTTATTTGTACAAAATAAACAAACTGGAAACTTTTTTTGACAGTGGGAAAAATACCTGAGACGGAAGTGGAGGTAGAACTAGCACGGACATGTCCTCAAAAAAGTGTGACTTATGCAACCTGCCTGCAATCTTTACAGCCACAATCAGGATGGTGTAATGCCGTGAAACGCGCTGTCACTCACAGACGGATTTGTCACCCAGATAATCCTTAAAGGGCCACTACACCTAAAGTTGGTAGCTTACAAAAGTTTTTTTAAAGTGAGGCTTATACATGTATAACTGTTGCAAAACTACAACTCCCAGCATGCCCGGACAGCCGTTGGCTGTCCGGGCATGCTGGGAGTTGTAGTTTTGCATCAGCTGAAGGTCCACAGTTTGGAGACCACTGACCTAGAGGATCACTTGGAGTGCAGTCATGGAAATTTGGCTCTTTTTTTATTTGTTCATAAAGGAAGGGATTCTGAAATGTAATAGGGAATTGTTGGTATATGGTCATAGTAATAATGTCATTTTAAGGGTAATTCCTATAATAGGTTAATGTCACCCTACAGTCAGAACGCCATAAAAGAAGCACTCTGGGAATATTTTTGTTCGCCTACGAGGAATAATGCAGAGGCTCTTGGGTATGCCTTGTGCTTACCTGTTTTAGCTGATGTGGCAGGCATGGGGTTTTCATCCATATTGATTTCAATTTTATCACTGCACAGATTTCCTAATGCTGCTTACATTTTCCATGGATCCACTGGCTTTGCAGAGAGAGGGGATGGGGGTCTCATCATTGTGCTTCCCCTAATAAAATCACCTGGTGATCTATCTATCACCTGACAGCAGCCTTAAAGGGGTACTCCGACCCTAGACATCTTATCCCCTATACAAAGGATAGGGGATAACATGTCTGATCACGGCGTTCCCGCCGCTGGGGACCCCCACAATCTCCCTGCTGCACCTGGCGTTCATTTAGAGCGCCGGAGGCACCCCAGACATCCGGGGCACGGAGCAAACTTCGCTCCGTGCTAAATGACTGGCGATGCGGGGTGGAGGCTTGTGATGTCACGGTCACGCCCTGCTCGTGACTTCACGAGCGGGGCGTGACCGTGACATCACAAGCCTCCACCCCGCATCGCCAGTCATTTAGCACGGAGCGAAGTTTGCTCCGTGCCCCGGATGTCTGGGGTGCCGCAGCCGAGATCGTGGGGGTCCCCAGCAGCTGGACCCCCGCAATCAGACACCTTATCCCCTATCCTTTGGATAAGGGAATAAGATGTCTAGGGGCGGAGTATCCCTTTAATGGCAGAGATTGATAAGTAGGTTGGGATTAGTTAACATTATGTGCAGTTTTGATCTGTTTTCTTATTCAAAGTGCATTTTTTTTTTATATATATATTGCCATGAGGCGAAAGTGATTTCACCTAAAATCAGAACTGAGGTGCTTTCTGAAGATATGAAGTATTCAGGCTTTGTTCACATGTTGCCTTTTTACCACATTTTTGTAGCATTTTGTACTGCCTTTAGGCCATGTTTTTCCTGGGATTTTCCGAAATCACAGTACAAATTATGGTTTTACTACAATTTGTGCAATCACAGTAAAGTATTAAAGGGAGATTTACCAAAACCTGTCCAGAGGAAAAGTTGTTGAGTTGCCCATAGCAACCAATCAGATCGCTTCTTTCATTTACTAAACTCTGTAAAGCAGTAAACACAATAGAGGACAGGGCACTGTTACAAATGGATCTGGATAGGTTGGAGGTTTGGGCTGGGAAGTGGCAGATGAGGTTCAACACTGATAAATGTAAGGTAATGCACATGGGGAGGAAAAATTCGGGCTGGGCTTATGTGTTAAATGGGAAAACACTTGGGATGACTGACATGGAAAAGGACTTGGGAGTCTTAGTTAATAGTAAATTTAGCTGTAGTGACCAGTGTCGGGCAGCTGCTGCCAAGGCAAATAAAATCATGGGGTACATCAATAGGGGTATAGATGCCCACGACAAGGAAATAATTCTACCGCTGTACAAATCACTAGTCAGACCACACATAGAATACTGTGTACAGTACTGGGCACCAGTGTACAAGAAAGATATAGGGGAGCAGGAGAGGGTTCAAAGACGGGCAACCAGAGTAATACAGGGAATGGGAGGACTACAGTACCCAGAAAGATTATCAGAATTAGGGTTATTTAGTTTAGAAAAAAGAAGGCTTAGGGGAGACCTAATAACTATGTATAAATATATCAGGGGACCTTACAGAGATATCTCCCGTGATCTATTTATACCCAGGACTGTATCTATAACAAGGGGGCATCCTCTACGTCTAGAGGAAAGAAGGTTCCTACACCAGCACAGACGGGGATTCTTTACTGTAAGAGCAGTGAGACTGTGGAATTCTCTCCCGGAGGAGGTGGTCATGGTTAACTCGGTAAAAGAGTTCAAAAGGGGTCTGGATGCATTTTTGGTGAGTAATAACATTACAGGTTAAGGATTCTAGATTTATAGGGACAGAACGTTGATCCAGGGATTTATTCTGATGCCATATTTGGAGTTGGGAAGGATTTTTTTACCTCTAGTATGAGTTTTTTTTTTCCTCTGGATCAACTCAGTAGGGACTCATTAGGGTTATAGGTTGAAATTGATGGACTCTTGTCTTTTTTTCAACCTTATGAACTATATTACTATATTATGAACTATGTTACTATGCATTTTTCTTGGGCTTTTTCAAAAATGAAAGAAGCGATCTGATTGGTTGCTATGGGCAACTTAGCAACTTTTCCTCTGGACAGATTTTGATAAATCTCCCCCTTACTCATTTCCTTAAATTTTAGGAAAATTATTTTAAAAAGTATTTCGCACTGCGCATGCATCTACGGCAGTCACAAGAGTGAGCTTCCTGCTGCAGCTGGGTAGCTCTGTGTGTCCGCTCGCAGTGGTGCATGTGTCCACCGCTATGAGTGGACACACACAGTGCTACCCAGCTGCAGTAGGTAGCTCACTCTTCTGACTACTGTGGGCGTATCCGCAGGGTGAAATATGCTGTGGATGCGCTCTGAGTGACCCTACCCTTGGGGTCTATTCACACATTCAGTATCCTGCGCATATCTGATATACAGGATTAGAGGCTGAAGATTTTATGCCGTGTTCAATCATTTAATTTACATTGAAACCTGCAGCATAAAATCTGCAGCTTCGAATCCTGCGCATAAAATATGTGCAGAATACTGTACAGGTGAACACACCCTTAAAGGGGTATTCCGGTGGAAAACAGTTATACAGATCTGGAAATTATTTCTATTTAAAAATCTTAATCCTTCCGGTACTTATCAGCTACTGTATGCTCCAGAGAAAGTTGTGTGGTTCTTTCCAGTCTGACCACAGTGCTCTCTGCTGCCACCTCTGTCCATGTCAGAAACTGTCCAGAGTAGAAGCAAATCCCCACAGCAAACCTCTCCTGCTCTGGACAGTTCCTGACATGGACAGAGGTATCAGCCGAGAGCACTGTGGTCAGACTGGAAAGAACTACACAACTTCCTGTGGAGCATACAGCAGCTGATAAGTACTGGAAGGATTAATATTTTTAAATAGAAGAAACTTACATATCTGTATAACTTTCTGGTACCAGTTGATTAGAAAACATTGGTTTTCAACAAGAGCACCCCTTTAATAAGCATATTGAACATACAGTTGAGATTTACCAATTTTTAAGGGTAAAGTTCAAAATTATCTCAACATTACGCTCTACCCGTCACAGTTATGGGGGGGGGGAAAAAGCTAATTGTCAAAGAGAATTTCCTTAAGACGTAAGTTAAAAATGTTTTCCTGAAATATACTGATTCTATTTTTTTTTTCTTTTGTCAGGTTTTGCCAGGTACAGATCAAAAGATGAGCACAGCCAAAAATATAAGGAAATATTCAGTAAAAAACAAAACAATACTTGAGTATTTATAGAATCTCCAGACACAATGTACCTGTCCGCTGACCAGGAAACAGAACTCAATTACGCAAGTCAAACATTTCATTTTTACTACATCTTAGACCAGTGTTTCCCAACCAGGGGGCTTCCGGCTGTTGCAAAACTATAACTCCCAGCATGCCCGGACAGCCGTAGGCTGTCCGGGCATGCTGGGAGTTATAGTTTTGCAACAGCTTTAGGCACAGCTTTAGGCACCCTGTTGAGAATACAGCAATATGAATAAAAACAGTAAAATAAAATACAACAATAACACACAGTATACTACTATAACCCTTTTTAGTTTATACAGTTTTTTTTTTATTATTATTATTATTATTATTAATAAAAATGTCTAGTCAGTAATAAAGATACAATGTGGTTACATACAAGGACTCACAGGTGACGTCTTCTCTTATCGGAGTCACTCTTTTTTCTTCTCCCTCTGTCCCAAACCACCATGATGACTTTCTCCATCCTAGACTCGATCCTGCAGAATTTGTCATCTTTGCTCCAGCACCCCCCTCATTTCTAAATAATCTCCCCATCTATAATCCCCAAATGGCAATAATGCCCCTCTTGGTGCTGCACACAGTAAAAGTGGGTAGGTAAGTAGGTCCCCCATTAGGTATATAGGTTTCCCGTTAAAGGGGTTATCCAGGAATCGAAAAACAGAGATAATTTCTTTCAAAGACAGCTCCCTGTCTGTCACCAGGTTGGGTGTGGTTCAGCAACTCAGTTCCATTGAAGTGAATGGAGCTAAGATCGCAGGGGGTTCGAACGCTGGGACCCCCCGCGATGTCCCGTACGGGGGTTCGGCTTTGCAACGGCTCTGCTCGGAAAATGTGCGCGTCGTCGACCTCACTGAGATCGACGACACGCCCCCTTCATACAGCTTTATGGGAGAGGCGGAGATGCACGAACACTGCATCTCTGCCTCTACCATAGAGAGACATAGTGGGGCGTCATGCTGTGGCCGACACGACTTCTGCACGGGAGAGCCGTGGGAGAGCCGGGCCCCTACAGGAGATCGGGGGGGGGGGGGGACCCAGCGTTTGGACTATCCTGCGGATAGGGGATAAATATCTAACACTGCAGAACTCCTTTAAGTATGTCTCCCACAGGAGTTAGATAGTTCCTCCATTAGGCAAGTGTGTCCATAGGTAGGTAGTCCCCCCCCCCTCATTAGATAAGTATGTCTGTAGGTAGGTAGTCCCCCCATTAGGCAAGTATGTCTCCCAAGTAGGCAGAACTGTCTTCCTAGTAGGCAGGTAGTCCCCTCAATAGGTAGGCAGTCCCCCCCATTAGACAGGTAAGCAGAACCCCCCCTCCTGCCTTAGGAAGGTAGTCCTCACCCAATTAGCCAGGTAGCTCCCCAGTAGGAAGTCAGTTTTCCCTATTAGGGTGGATTCACACTACGTTTTGAAGATACGGTCACCGGACCCGGCTGGGGGGAGCGCTCCCGTATCCCAGCTGGACCCAGCCCGTATCTCATTCATTTGAATGAGCCGACTGAAGTCAGTGATTCCGGACAGTTCATTTTTGCCCTGTATCCGGTTTTGTGACCGGACCTAAAACCGCGCCATACCATGGTTTTAGGTCCGGATGCGGGGCCAAAATGAGCTGACCAGAGTCACTATCTGACTCCGATTGGCTCATTCAAATGAATGAGATCCGGGCCAGGTCCAGCTGGGATACGGGAGCGCCCCGGTTTTCACTCCCCTGAACCAGATCCGGAGACCGTATCTTTAAAGCGTTGTGTGAACCCACCCTTCAGGCAGGTAGTCCTCAAATCCATCCCCCCCCCCCCCCCTCCCATGTAGGGAGGTAGTTCACAGATTAGCCTCCCTAGTAGGTAGGTAGTGTACAGACTTGGGATTTTACTAAAGACTAGCATACTGAACGCTGTTCTCTGTAATTCCCAAAATGTGTTTTTCATACATTATGAGGCATTTAAAAAAAAATATCTGCACTGTTTTTTCTGTAAGATAAAGACACTTGTGTACGTGACGATTCACTGTGTCAGTCCTTATTCTGTATCATAAGATACACAGGTGAGTAATGGAGAGTATGTGATGAGCAGGTGAGGTAAGGATCTGAGAAAAGATAACGCCCGTGAGTCAACATCTCAGATCAGGATCTGTCCTCAGCTTCCCCCAGTGTGTACAGTCCCCACACAGAAGTGCACGAAACATTCATCTACCCATCGCTATCTGTGTTGTGCCATGGATGACATGTCCTTATATAAGTAATAGGAAGGAGAACTGATTGTATAAAGGTTATGTCCACCTATATAACCAATTCAGGGGAGAAATGTTATACATGCAGGTGATAAAAAGCAACTACAGGCTCCAACTATACAATATCACCCATAAGTGACTCCACCCCTCACATTATATACAGTATCTCCCATAAGAGAGTCCACCCCTCACATTATATATACAGTATCTCCCATAAGAGAGTCCACCCCTCACATTATATATACAGTATCTCCCATAAGTGACTCCACCCCTCACATTATATATACAGTATATCCCATAAGTGAGTCCACCCCTCACATTATATACAGTATATCCCATAAGTGACTCCACCCCTCACATTATATATACAGTATCTCCCATAAGTGACTCCACCCCTCACATTATATATACAGTATATCCCATAAGTGACTCCACCCCTCACATTATATATACAGTATCTCCCATAAGTGAGTCCACCCCTCACATTATATATACAGTATCTCCCATAAGTGAGTCCACCACTCACATTATATATACAGTATCTCCCATAAGTGACTCCACCCCTCACATTATATATACAGTATATCCCATAAGTGACTCCACCCCTCACATTATATACAGTATCTCCCATAAGTGAGTCCTCCCCTCACATTATATATACAGTATCTCCCATAAGTGAGTCCACCCCTCACATTATATATACAGTATCTCCCATAAGTGACTCCACCCCTCACATTATATATACAGTATCTCCCATAAGTGAGTCCTCCCCTCACATTATATATACAGTATCTCCCATAAGTGAGTCCACCCCTCACATTATATATACAGTATATCCCATAAGTGACTCCACCCCTCACATTATATACAGTATCTCCCATAAGTGAGTCCTCCCCTCACATTATATATACAGTATCTCCCATAAGTGACTCCACCCCTCACATTATATATACAGTATCTCCCATAAGTGAGTCCACCCCTCACATTATATATACAGTATCTCCCATAAGTGAGTCCACCCCTCACATTATATATACAGTATCTCCCATAAGTGAGTCCACCCCTCACATCATATATACAGTATATCCCATAAGTGAGTCCACCCCTCACATTATATATACAGTATATCCCATAAGTGAGTCCACCCCTCACATTATATATACAGTATCTCCCATAAGTGAGTCCACCCCTCATATTATATATACAGTATCTCCCATAAGTGAGTCCACCCCTCACATTATATATACAGTATCTCCCATAAGTGAGTCCACCCCTCACATTATATATACAGTATCTCCCATAAGTGAGTCCACCCCTCACATTATATATACAGTATCTCCCATAAGTGAGTCCACCCCTCACATTATTTATACAGTATCTCCCATAAGTGACTCCACCCCTCACATTATATATACAGTATATCCCATAAGTGAGTCCACCCCTCACATTATATATACAGTATATCCCATAAGTGAGTCCACCCCTCACATTATATATACAGTATCTCCCATAAGTGAGTCCACCCCTCACATTATATATACAGTATCTCCCATAAGTGACTCCACCCCTCACATTATATATACAGTATCTCCCATAAGTGACTCCACCCCTCACATTATATATACAGTATCTCCCATAAGTGACTCCACCCCTCACATTATATATACAGTATCTCCCATAAGTGACTCCACCCCTCACATTATATATACAGTATATCCCATAAGTGACTCCACCCCTCACATTATATACAGTATCTCCCATAAGTGACTCCACCCCTCACATTATATATACAGTATATCCCATAAGTGACTCCACCCTTCACATTATATACAGTATCTCCCATAAGTGAGTCCACCCCTCACATTATATATACAGTATATCCCATAAGTGACTCCACCCCTCACATTATATACAGTATCTCCCATAAGTGACTCCACCCCTCACATTATATATACAGTATATCCCATAAGTGACTCCACCCTTCACATTATATACAGTATCTCCCATAAGTGAGTCCGCCCCTCACATTATATATACAGTATCTCCCATAAGTGAGTCCACCCCTCACATTATATATACAGTATATACCATAAGTGAGTCCACCCCTCACATTATATATACAGTATCTCCCATAAGTGAGTCCACCCCTCACATTATATACAGTATATCCCATAAGTGACTCCACCCCTCACATTATATATACAGTATCTCCCATAAGTGAGTCCACCCCTCACATTATATACAGTATCTCCCATAAGTGACTCCACCCCTCACATTATATATACAGTATCTCCCATAAGTGAGTCCACCCCTCACATTATATATACAGTATCTCCCATAAGTGAGTCCACCCCTCACATTATATACAGTATATCCCATAAGTGAGTCCACCCCTCACATTATATACAGTATATCCCATAAGTGAGTCCACCCCTCACATTATATATACAGTATATCCCATAAATGAGTCCACCCCTCACATTATATACAGTATCTCCCATAAGTGAGTCCACCCCTCACATTATATACAGTATATCCCATAAGTGACTCCACCCCTCACATTATATATACAGTATCTCCCATAAGTGACTCCACCCCTCACATTATATACAGTATATCCCATAAGTGACTCCACCCCTCACATTATATATACAGTATATCCCATAAGTGAGTCCACCCCTCACATTATATATACAGTATATCCCATAAGTGAGTCCACCCCTCACATTATATATACAGTATCTCCCATAAGTGAGTCCACCCCTCACATTATATACAGTATCTCCCATAAGTGAGTCCACCCCTCACATTATATACAGTATATCCCATAAGTGACTCCACCCCTCACATTATATATACAGTATATCCCATAAGTGAGTCTACTCCTCACATTATATATACAGTATCTCCCATAAGTGAGTCCACCCCTCACATATACAGTATCTCCTATATTTTGTAAGTACCTGGAATATACTGCAGTCATTTCATTGTAGCAACTAAATACACATGGGGGAATACCCTTTATGTCATTTTTCAGAATCTTTTTTTTTCTTTATGTTAAACTTGGTTTATTGGTAGATTCCAATAATTTCGGTGGAATTTGTCAATTATCAGTGGTCACTGTCTCCCAACCTCTCATGTATCTGTTCTTTTCCTCCAAGGTATCTAGCATTAGCTTATCTCCTTCCCACTGTAGAAACCTTACTTACAGTCAATGTATATAGCAGTGTTTTCCAACTGTTGCATAACTACAACTCTTAGCATGCCCGTACAGCCGAAGGCTGTCAGGGGCACCAAAAGCTATTTTTTAGCATTTTTTTAAACTAAATTCAGTTTTACATATTTCTGCAGCTTATACCCAAGGAAATTGCGCTAAACGATGAGCCCCCACAGTTTGCTGTAGTTCTAGGTGAAGGGTTCAGAAGTCCCATTGTAAGCAGCAACACCTGACTATTATAAGAAATCCCTCCCCTCATATAACAGAATGATGTCACCGAAATCTACAGAAAGTACACGTGACCTCATCAGAAGGATTTTCTGCAAACTAACCTGGGGCTGTAAGGAAAAGTTTCTTACACTTTTAGTATTGTGGTAAAGTAAAAACAAAATCCCAACTAAATGAATCTGAACAGTTATGTAATCTACTGTATTTATCTACCGTATTTTTCGCCATATAAGACGCTCCGGCATATAAGACGCACCCAATTTTAAAGGAGGAAAATCTAGAAAAAAAAAGATTCTGAACCAAATACTGTAGTAAAATATTTTATATCAGTATAGTTCCCCCACAATAGTTGGCAGTATAGTTCCCCCACAATAGTTGGCAGTATAGTTCCCCCACAATGGTAGGGAGCTCCCCCCCCCTCCCCCCCACAATAGTTGGCAGTATAGTTCCCCCACAACGGTAGGCAGCTCCTTCCCGCTCCCCCCACAATGATTGGCAGTATAGTTCCCCCACAATAGTTGGCAGTATAGTTCCCCCACAATGGTAGGCAGCTCCTCCCCCCCACAATGGTTGGCAGTATAGTTCCCCCACAATAGTTGGCAGTATAGTTCCCCCACAATGGTAGGCAGCTCCTCCCCCCTCCCCCCCACAATGGTTGGCAGTATAGTTCCCCCACAATAGTTGGCTGTATAGTTCCTCCACAATGGTTGGCAGTATAGTTTCCCCACAATAGTAGGCAGTATAGTTTCCCCACAATGGTAGGCACTGGCAGCTCCCCCCCACAATAGTTGGCAGTATAGTTCCCCCACAATGGTAGGCAGCTCCCCCCCCTCCAAAATGGTAGGCAGCTCCCCCCCCCCTCCACAATGGTTGGCAGTATAGTTCCCCCACAATGGTTGGCAGTATAGTTCCCCCACAATGGTTGGCAGTATAGTTCCCCCACAATGGTTGGCAGTATAGTTCCCCCACAATGGTTGGCAGTATAGTTCCCCCACAATGGTTGGCAGTATAGTTCCCCCACAATGGCTGGCAGTATAGTTCCCCCGCAATAGTAGGCAGCTCCCCCCCCACAGACATACAGCTTCAAGCCATATACAGTGTATGGCTGGAGGCTGTATCTCTGTGTGCTGCCCCCACAGTGATCCGGTCACTGCTCCTCTGGCCCAGTGTCACATCTACTGCTATGGCCTATGGACCATAGCAGTAGGTGCCGGGACCGGAGGAGCAGTGACCGGAACGCTGAAGATTACACACCGCCGGTCACTCACCAGGCCCCGGTCGGCGTGCGTCTTCCTCCGGTCCTCCGGCGCCTCTATGGTTGTACGCACGGGACGTCACTGAGGTCCCGTGCGTACAACCATAGAGAGGCGGAGGATCGCAGGAAGACCGCAGGAGGACCGGAGGAGGACGCGCATCGGCCGGGGAATGGTGAGTGACCCGCGGACATCCTTATGTCCCGAAAAGATTTTTCGGGACATAGGGATGTTCGGCATAGGAAAACCTATGATTTTATCTGCCCGGGCCGGCTCCTGTGTGCGGCTGCAGGCGGGGGCCGGCCAGAGCAGGTAAAAACTAATACTGTATATTAAAAACCAGGGGGCCTCCAGCTGTTGTGAAACTACAACTACCAGCATGCCCAGACAGCCTTTGCCGGTCCGGGCATGCTGGTAGTTGTAGTTTCAGAACAGCTGGAGGCCCCCTGGTTTTTAGTATACAGTTATTAGTAATTCACTTGCCCGGCACCCGGAACTGTATGTTCCAGGCATAGGGCAATAAACATAGCCGGTGTGAGGTGAAAAATTCACCGGCGGTCATGAGGCTGCTGCGGGTGGGGAGCGGGTAGTCAGCGCTGTACCGCACCGCCGCAGCCTCTGTACTTACCGCTGACTTCCCGCTCTCGCCCGCAGCAGCCTCGGGCGTATATTCGCCGTATAAGACACACCAACTTTTCCCCCCACGTTTTGGGGAAGAAAAAGTGCGTCTTATACGGCGAAAAATACGGTACTATCTATTTATCTATCTATCTGTGGTGTCTGGGGTGTTGCAATGGTGAATAAAGGGTCTGGTGGCATTAACCCTTGGTTGTCATGACGCCAGGGTGCGGTTTGCTCAATAGTAATGTTCCTGCCGCCAACCGGCCCACAAACGGCAGGGATAATAAACGGAATGTCCACAGCAGATTTTATGAAGTAACCAGAAAACTTTACTTTAACTGCTATGCAACAGTCTTCACAATTATGCAGTCTCTCGGAGAGAACTGAGATGCAGGTTCTTCACAGGTTTTGCTGGGACTTGAAATAATGAGCTTTTTATGCTAGCCACTGTGCTACTAATTATTAGCTGGTAGTAGTCACACAGGATTTGATAGATTGAGCTTGATAACTCACGGCTTTAGTGGCTGCTGGTCCTTTAGGCTTTGGCCTAGATGATTTGAATGAAGTTATGCTGATTGCTCTTTCTTTAGATCCGGGAGATAAGAGAGAGAATTTACAGACTACAGCCCTTTATATATTAAGGGGCTGGACTAAGCTCATTGGTCAGCAAAGCTGTAAATCCTGAACCCAGTGAACTCTGGGTACATCAAATGACCCATTAAGGTCCTTAAACAATTATACATCACAACTGTACATCACATGACCCAGGAAAGGTCCTATACAGTCTTAGGAACTGTAACGTGTTCTACATCAGTCCATACCACTGTTATGCACAAAATGTCATGTACTAATGTGTTCTTTTGTCCTTATGTGTCCAGGGTACTTTACTGGCCAGAAGGTATTCCTGTAGCTAACTAAAAAAAATAAACGTATAGAAAAAGGTAACAGTAAGTGAAATTGTTATCTAGAGCCAGAGTTCTAGGAGTAAGTGTGTAATACCGATAGACCCTAGTAGCTAAGGCATTGGGCAGAAAGCCTCAGGCAACCCAATCCACAACCAGTGTATAACAAGGGAAATGATATGTGGTGTTATATCAAATATATGTCAATAAAAAAAGGTAACAATGAGATTAATTTCAGTATGTAGAAGCATTGCTGTCATTATACATACTTTATGTCAAGTGTCAGTCAAAAATATTCTATAGTCATAGTCAAATATCTACATGTCAGTCAAATGTCAGACTTAAATCAAATGTCATGTGTTGATAAAGTTTTCAGCTATAGACGGATGTTATAGCTAGGATATAACTAATTATATCTCATGCATAGTTATTAGAGGTGCATAATCTAATAAACTAAAGTAGAATGGAGATACCAAAGGTATTAAAATGAAATATAACAGGATTGTCATGTTATTAGTGGTATTCCTAGTATTCTTAGTAAGTTCTAAAAAGAAAAAAAAAACGTATTTATCCCATCCTGTTCGTGAATAAGTTTCAGAGCATGTATGGACATTATTTAAATGCACAGAGACTCTCTCTCTCTATATATATATATTATATATATATATATATATATATATTTCATCATTTTTGATATCATCAACCTGAACTGGGACATTTGGATTAATGCTTCAGGACTGCATCCGACCCTCTGGCCATTTCGTTCCTCTCCCTAAGGGGACATACGTCGGGGACGACTTTTGTTAAGTAATGGGGTTTGTGGTGTCCCGGTAAAGGACATGGTCAGGAAGAGTCCCTGCAGTCCATAGGGCTCTCCTGCAGGGCTCACCCCTTGCTCACCTTCTATAAATGAATTGTAAATGTATTATGCATATTGTTCATTGTATATAAATTTGTACACATGTATAGGACCTTCCTGGGTCATGTGATCTACTGTCATGTGATGTACTGGGTACAGGACCTAAAGGCTTTGCAACCAATGGACTTTAGTCCAGCCCCCCTAGTATATAAGGGGCTGTAGTCTCTCAGTTAGCTCTTTTTCCCTGTTGTTCCTGTACTCTCTTAGTTCCTGCCTTCAAAGACAGCACAATACCTGTACTATCTAAATTCATCTCATCTAGGCCAAAGCCTAAAGAACCTGCAGCCACTTCAAAATGTGAGTTATCAAGCTCTATCTACAATTCTAGTGACTACTACTCAATTCAAGAATAATATTAGTAGCAGAGTAGCCTGCATAAATCATCTCAATACTACAAGTCCCAGCAAGCCTGTGAGGTATCCTGCATCCCGGTTGCCTCTAGAGAAACTGCACAACTGTAAAGACTGTTCCATAAGAAGTTTAAGTAAAAGTTCCAGTTATTTGCACAATTCCTGCTGTGGACATTCCTTTATTTGCTTGCCGTTTCTGGGTTGGTTGTTGGCAGGGTCTTATACAGAAAACAACCACATCCTGGCATCACGACTAATCAGGGGTTAATAACACCTTGCCCCACAGGGTTAATACCACCAGACCCTGCTACACCATTGCAACACCTCAGACACCACAGTTGTATCCTACCATGAGAAAATAAACCTTTTTGTTCACTACTTTGGAGTGCTGCGGGACGCTTTACTTTGCTGTGTATCACTACTGCTGCCAGTGACCCGGGCCACGATTGGGCCCGCTTGCACCCGCTTCACCTCTGCATCTTTTGGTTGTGCTGCTTCTTCCCTCAGTTGGAACTATAAACCCCTGATTGGTGCACTCCTTCCCCCCCCCCCCCCCCCCCACCCATGGGACATACCACTACACTTGCCGACAAATTTTACAGGTGGGGGAGGGGGCTAAAAAACCTTGCCTGTATTTTTCTTAACCCCTTAAAGGAGTAGTCCGGCGCGCACTTTTCTCATTTTATCCCGTCCGGGCTGCAAAATAAAAGAAAACAAACTTTCTCTTACCTGCCAACGAGCCCCCGGAGCTCCGGTACACTCCGGTACAGGTGTTCGGTCCTTGGGCTGTTTGCTTCCTACTTCCTGTTAGCCCGGCACGTCACATGGAGCTTCAGCCTATCACCGACCGCAGCGATGTCCCGCCTCGGCTGGTGATAGGCTGAAGCTCCGTGTGACGTGTCGGGCTAACAGGAAGTAAGAAGAATACAGCCCGGGGACCGAACACCTGTACCGGAGTGTACCGGAGCTCCGGGGGCTCGTTGGCAGGTAAGAGAAAGTTTGTTTTCTTTTGTTTTGCAGCCCGGACAGGATAAAATGAGAAAAGTGCGCGCCGGAGTACTCCTTTAACTGCTCACCAGTCAGGGGGCAAGCTAGTTATGCACATCTTGCCCCTCCAATCTACCTACCTATCTATCTATCTCTCTACAATAAAGAAAAGTGAAGCAGCACTTCCAAATAGTGGTAGCATGCCAGTGTCCGCAATCCAATTTGACCTAGGTCAAGGGCCATATACATGAGAAAATAAAAATCACATTAAAGAGAGACGGATTGCAGCACTACAAGCTGAATATCAGGGTGAAAAAGGAATTATTTTATCAACGTTTCGGTGACCGAAACATTGCGCTGTGGATGTGTGGTGGCCAGGGGTGAGGTCCGCAGCCACCGCTACGCTGGGGTTAGCTACTTGGTTCTTGGGGGTATTAACCCAGGGTCAGATGGTATTAACCCTTAAATGTCACGTGACGCCACTGTAGTCTTGGTATCTCCCGGGGTACTACAGGTCCGGGGAACTCCGTCTCCCCACAGGCTAGCAAGGAAAGAATTGACTCCACACTAGGTTGCAGTTTAACGGAGGCTTTACTAACTTGAAGACAGGTGGTACAATCTCCACAGCGCTCAACCAAAGTCTCCCAAAGGGTTAACAGACAGTCTCTAGAGGACCACACAGCTTACAGTGCCTGGACTTGATATTGCATATATGCTTGACTCTTACAGTCGGACTAGGAGTTTTAGCTCTGCACTATATTAGGCTTGAGATTAAAGTCACTTACTGAAGTGTCGGTAGATTTGTGGCTTTTCGCCGGAGGATAGTGACTTGTCCTTTAAGAATCCTCTGATCAAGGCTGAAGTAAAGGCTTGATGTTTCTCCACTCTGTACTCTGACTGAAATGAGTTGATGATTCTTCACTCTGAACTCAACTTCTCTCCTGAACTCCTGCACTCCACTCCACTCAGCTTCTCTCCACACTTTAACTCTGAACCCTTCTGAACTCCAGAACTCCTCCTGAACTCTCCAGAACTCCTCCTGAACTGTGCAGACCCCTGAACTGAACTACACAGGAAATGCCACCCCTTATGAGGGAAGGCTAAACTAAAGCCCATTGGCCAGGCAGCTGTGGATCATAGAGTTGTCCGTCTCCCCTTTAGGATTAACGATAAAGTTACATACAAGTAATAACATAATACCTTACACAAAAGTTTAGTCTAGCCCTCTGTCCTCCACTCTCACATACCCTGACTAGGCATGAGGTTGCTAGGTAACATACTTAAAGCTACAGATACCTAATAACTGATTATTAAGTTATAACAGTGCAAATACACATTTGAAATGGTTGAGTCCCTACAGGGGAGCCCCCAGGACACTGGAGGTCTCAATCTGACAGGGCCTACAATACCTTGACACAATGTACCTGTACTGGGACACCACAGATGGAATAAAATAATCTATCAATCCATATCTCACATGACAGTATATATTAGAACATGACATGGCTGTTTTAGTAGTAAGTATCAGGCGCTCAGGTAGATGACATGTTGCGGTATCTGTGAGGCGGTTTTCCTCGTGGTCTATTATGTAACCCATCATGTGCTGGGGATTTCCCTTCAGACACTTGTAAACAATGACTGTGAGGAAACAGCAGCACCTGACAGACCAATGTGAACAGGCACAAAATCTGAATTCTGAGGTGGGGAATATGAAGACTCCCTCTTCCCTGTAGTGCGGTCTGTTTCAGGGAACCATTGTGGCTACAATAATAACTTCTATGTGAGCGGTCATATGGTCCTGACATTATTATAGAGTGCGCCATATTGTAGAAATCGCACCCTCCCCACTGTCTATGGACAATAGCTATGATGGATGAGTCTATTTCAGTGTTTCCCAACCAGGGTGCTTCCAGCTGTTGAAAAACTACAACTCCCAGCATGCCGGGAGTTGTAGTTTTGCAACAGCGGGAGGCACCCTGGTTGGGAAACATTGGTCTATTTACTTCAATGCTAGATCTCATTAACTAAACTGTAGGAACACATTTTGGGGGAGATTTATCAAAACCTGTGCAGAGGAAAAATTGCTCAGTTGCCCATAGCAACCAATCAGCTCGCTACTTTCATTTTTGAAAAGGCCTGTGAAAAATGAAAGAAGCGATCTGATTGGTTGCTATGGGCAACTGGGCAACCTTTCCTGTGCACTGGTTTTGATAAATATATCATTCCTTTCCAACCATATGTTACAAAAACCTAATACCAGGTGCCCATCAAAGGCGCACAGTGGGTACAAGATGGAGGATGGGAAAAGTGCAAGGGGCCCTGACAGTTTTACATATTCCAAATGGCAGCGCTGATCCAGAGTAATAGCAGGAAAGTATAGGCAAAACATAGAACCGCGTGTACCTGGTGATAGCACAACATTGTAAGAGGAATATATCATTAAACTGATTCTCCATATAAGGGTACATTTACACAGTGGAATTTTCATGGGGAATTCCGCAAAAGAATTCAGCTGGAAATTCTGCCATAATTTACTTTCTCTTTAAAATAGGTCCCGCCGAGGGGCTGGCAGCGGCGGCATCCGGAATTCGGAAGCTTGTAGCTTCCGATTTCGTGACATCATGCCATGCCCCCTCCATTTATGCCTATGGTAGGGGGCG
This sequence comes from Hyla sarda, assembly GCF_029499605.1. Taxonomy (NCBI): domain Eukaryota; kingdom Metazoa; phylum Chordata; class Amphibia; order Anura; family Hylidae; genus Hyla; species Hyla sarda. The sequence goes on from NC_079191.1 coordinate 414,816,641, forward strand.
TGATGGCTAGTATGTCCAATAAACATGAATGGAAGGTACGTGGCGGCCGTGTTCGCCAGTCATCTGTCACGGTGTTTGCTCCGTGCACCAAATGACAGGGGTGCCACGGTGGAGATCGCGGGGGTCCCCAGCAGTGGGACCCCCACAATTAGACATCTTATCCCCTATCCTTTGGATAGGGATGCGGTGTACCCCTTTAAGGATGAATTGGAGTGGAATAAGCAAGCGGAATTACTCGAGTGAATTGTCTCCAGTTTCTTTGAGTGAACATACCCTAACATTGGTAGGCATAGTAAGAGACTTGGAAATAGATGCCATTTTACTGGTGTGCTGAGCTGCAGCATTCATGCCTCCTCTCTCCCCTACCCCTCTCTGTTAATTTGATCTTTACTAATGAAGGGTTTTGTATAAGACATGGTGCATGGAGGCATATGGCGATACACAGTGGTGCTTCCATGCATCTTCACCAGCCACAATACCATCGCTAGAAGCAAAGACTTCCTTTTCAAAATCTCCATTTTTCTAAATCTACTTTTATCAGTGAAAGTCACAAATTGGGAAACCTAAAACAATGTTTTATTTTGAAAAACATTTTCCATTCTAAAGAATTTGGTTTTCCTTTCTCAAAATAAATTCCCTGCTTAAAAGAAAAAAAACAATTCCAAGGTCAAGTGATTTAGACTTTACGTCAACATTTTTGTTATTATGCTGAAAGAATTTTTGGTGTTAAACACAAATACAAGTGATGTTCATCATCTGCATCATCTTGTCATGTGTTTGGCAATATCAGTATTTTTGAAGAACGGATATCAGGATGATGTTGCTTCTCAGACTTTCTCAGATCCCTTTTTGACTTAGGGTGGGTTCACACCACGATTTCACTGTATGGCTGCCGGATCTGGTTGGGGGGAGCGAAAACCGGGCACTCTCGTATTCCAGCCGGACCTGGCCCATATCTAATTCATTTCAATGAGCCGACTGGAGTCAAACGGTGACTCCGGTTGACACATTTTTGCTCCGTATCTGGTTTTCTGACTGGACCTAAAAACCGTGGTATGCCACTGGGATACGGGAGCACCCGGTTTTCGCTCCTTCTAACCGGATCCAGCAGCCATAAAGTGAAATCGTGGTGTGAACCCACCCTTACTTCCCATCAGAAACGCACATAGAACTGAACTTTACCAGAGATGTCTTGTAAAAGGTGATGTTGTCTCAGACTGTAACCTGCTGTAGTTTTTTAGGCACATTTAGCATTGCATGGATACATTTGTCATATGTGGAGCTTCTGATCTAGACTGATCTCCAGTGTAGTCCGTACTCCGCCCCTAGACATCTTATCCCCTATCCAAAGGATGTCTGATCACGAGGATCCCGCAGCTGGAACCCCCACGATCTCTGTGCAGCACCCGGCGTTCGTTTAGAACGCTGGGTGCGGGCGGCAGGGGTCGTGACATCACGGCCATGCCCCCTCCTGACGTCACGCCACACGCACATCACGCAACATGACCCCCACTGCCCGCTTTAAGCGTTCGGAACAAAATGCTCCCAACGCTGGGGCAGCAGAGTACCCCTTTAAAAAAGGTTTTGCCCTTTACTTGATTTCTTCTATCTTTGCTAATCTGTCAAATTTAGGGAAAGATTTATAAAACCTTGTGGAGCAGCTGCCCATAGAAAGCAATCAGATTCCAGCTTGCATTTTTAAGTTAAAATAGCCCTTGGCTTCAACAAACTTTGCATAGATCAATAATTCAAGCGAATATAGGAAACTATATCTTATTAGACAAAAATTCTTTCTTCCTGTAATCAAGCTTCTCCCCTGCCCTCCCCACCCTTGCTAAACTGTCATCCACTTTGAAAAATCTGCTTAGTTTTGTCCTGTGTTTGTCCTGCAGCTCACTCAGAGATCAAACTACAAGCAATACAAGTTTATGGAGGGGGTAGGAGAGAGAGGGGAGGGAGAGTGTCTGGGAACACTGCGGAGAGAAAGAAAGAGACAACTCTGTATGTAAGAGGTTTAAACCTAGGCCTTTATACACAGTCTAGACTGCTCACTGCTGCTTTATCTTTCCTTTCATGCAGGGCTGGTGCAAGGATTTTTGCCACCCTAGGCAAAAGCTAATTTTGCCGCCCTCTCGAATCTGCCCATTGCCCTGTCCTTTGACATACCCCATGCTGCCTGAGTGAGTGGTTCAGATGCTGGTTATTACTTGCTTGCATCAGGCAGAGTGGCACCCCCCCCCCTCCCCTCCCATCAAGAGGGCGGCTGCCTATCTTGCCTATAGGCAGAGCCAGCCATGCTTTCAGGGAGTAAAGCGCTTAACCACCCACTTCTCTCGGCTCGTTTTAGAGATCGGTGGAGGTCTGAACACTGAGACCCCGACTAATTAAAACATTTGACATGTCTCTGTGACATGTCAAAAGTTTTTCTAATGACAGGGGCATTTTAAAAACTGGGTGGGGTCAGTTGTGAAATAATAAGCTTTTCACACCTAATTCATAAACATTTCTGTAGCTGCTTCCTGAATCTGATGAGAACGTTGATGCCAGTTTTCACACCTGGTCTATTTTTACACTTTGTAATTATACGTAATTTTTCATTAATCCCCCTAATAGTATTTGGTTTTAGAATGATTGAACTTTTTGTGTGTGACAAAACAAGTAAAAAAAAATTATGTAAAGGAATCTTAAAGGGGTAAAACCTGTTTAGTAAAGTTTCTATAATGTCATGGTTACATAGTTAATAAGGTCAAATAGAGCCCATCAAGTCTAACCTATAACCCCACTGTGTTGATTCGAAAAAAGGCAAGAAAACCCTTATGAGGCCGATGCCAATTGCCACATGCCTGGGGGAAAAAGTTCCTTACTAACTCCAAATACAGACAAGGATGAAATTGTTACCTTCCGTTAAGGACAGAAAAACCCACAATGCTCCCTAAGATAACTTTAAACTGACAACACTAATAATGAATGAAAAATTACCTGATGAAAATCGGACATTGTAGAATGAATAAAAAAAAAATGATGACACTGTCCTTAAAGGGGTACTACCGTGCTGACAACTTATCCCCTATCTAAAGGATATGGGATAAGTTGCCTGATCGCGGGGGGTCCCGCCGCTGGGGACCCCCACGATCTTGCACGCAGCACCCCGCTCTCATCAGGCCCCGGAGCGAACATCCGCTCCGGGTCTGATGACGGGGCCGGTGATCGTGATGTCACAGCTCCGTCCCCGTGTGACGTCACCCTCTTCCCCCTCAATGCAAGTCTATGGCAGGGGCGAGACGGCTGTCTCGCCCCCTGCCATAGACTTACATTGAGGGGGCGGAGCATGACGTCACATGGGGGCGGAGCCGTGATGTCACGATACTACGGCCCCGTGATTGGCAGTCATCAGACCTGGAGCGATGTTCGCTCCGGGGCCTGATGAGAGCGGGGTGCTGCGTGCAAGATCCTTCAGATAGGGGATAAGTTGTCAGCACAGTAATACCCCTTTAACAGAAATGATGGTCCCTGAACTTAATATTTTGTTGCACAACCTTGAGGTAGACCCTGCAATCCAGCTATTTCTGTAACTCTCAATAAGACTTTTGGACCTGGACTGCAGGTATCTTGGCCCACTCCTCATAAGATACAGCTCCAGATGTCCCAGGAGTGAAGGTGTCTTCTCCAGACTGCAGGTATCTTGGCCCACTCCTCATAAGATACTGCTTAAGGTGTGAAGGTGTCTTCTCCAGATGGCAGGAATCTTGGCCCACTCCTCAAAAGATCCTGCTCCAACTTTCTCAGGTGTGAAGGTGTCTTCTTCAGATGGCAGGTATCTTGGCCCACTCCTCAAAAGATCCTGCTCCAACTTTCTCAGGTGTGAAGGTGTCTTCTCCAGATGGCAGGTATCTTGGCCCACTCCTCATAAGATCCTGTTCCAGCTGTCTCAGGTGTGAAGGTGTCCTCTCCAGACTGCAGGTATCTTGGCCCACTCCTCATAAGATCCTGCTCCAGATGTCTCAGGTGTGAAGGTGTCTTCTCCAGACTGCAGGTATCTTGGCCCACTCCTCATAAGGTCCTGCTCCAGCTGTCTCAGGTGTGAAGGTGTCCTCTCCAGACTGCAGTTATCTTGGCCCACTCCTCATAAGATACTGCTCCAGCTGTCTCGGGTGTCGAGGTGTCTTCTTCAGACTGCAGGTATCTTGGCCCACTCCTCATAAGATCCTGTTCCAGCTTTCTCAGGTATAAAGGTGTCTTCTCCAGACTGCAGGTATCTTGTCCCACTCCTCATAAGATCCTGCTCCAGCTGTCTCAGGTGTGAAGGTGTCTTCTCCAGACCTCAGGTATCTTGGCCCACTCCTCATAAGATACTGCTCCAGATGTCTCAGGTATAAAGGTGTCTTCTCCAGACTGCAGGTATCTTGGCCCACTCCTCATAAGATCCTGCTCCAGCTGTCTCAGGTGTGAAGGTGTCTTCTCCAGACCTCAGGTATCTTGGCCCATTCCTCATAAGATACTGCTCGCGCAAGGTTCAAATCCTGCAGGAATGCGTAGGAACAGAGTTCCTGTACTTTTTTCCCCAGGACTTGACCCCTGTGTGAAGGTGTCTTCTCCAGACCGCAGGGTTCAGATCCTTTCACAGATGTTCAAAAAGGATTCAGACCAGAGCTCATAGAAGCCACTTCACAATAGTCCAATGTGAATGGGACTCTTAGCCATTCTTGGGTATTTTTAGCTGTGTGTTCTGGGTCATTATCCTGTTGGAGGACCCATGATCTGAGATTGAGACCAAGCTTCCTGACACTGGGAGCACATTTCATTCCAGAATGCCTTCAAAGTCTTGAGATTTCATTGTACCCTGTACAGATTCAAGACACCCTGGGCCCAAAACATACCTGAGCCTCCTCCATGCTTCACAGTAGGTACAGTGTTCTATTCATTGTAGGCTGCATTTTTGTTCCTGGGAAGATAGAGATGATTTGACTTACCAATAAGCTCCGGTGTTGCCTCATCTGTCCAAAGAACATTTCTGTCTGCATGTAGTGACCCCTGAGTCTGAGGGGACACTAACAGGACCAGCACATCTTGCATAGTGTGAGACCCAAATTCCCCTCCCCTGGCTTCTGGGGACCAATCCTATGGGGGTAATATGAAAATATTTACCCCACGCTGATCTCTGATTCAACCCAGAGCCAGGGGTGGGGGAGAACCTCTGCGGGCTGTCATGGCACCCCTGGTCCATATGCATAGACCATAGGTGCTTCTTTCTCTCAGAAGCTTTGGGACTGCATGACTAGGGCATCATATACCTACGCTGTGACCCAGATCCCCATTCCCATTTAAGAAACACCACTCTGACACCACTTTATGGTAGAAAGGCCACAGCGTCCAATTTTATTAAATAACATAATAACAATATATTAAATAACCTTTTATAAAACAACTTTAAAAATAATCAGACAACATTGTCTGACCCATCTTTACAAACAACAAAACAAATACAAATAGTGCAAAACCTTTTTAGTTCCACTCTACCTCCTAGCCGAAGGGGGACTTGGAGGCATCCCAATTTCTCCTTCGGGTCTCTTACTTTTCCCTGGGTCGTCCCTTCACCTGACCCCAGGGCACCACTTTCAGAGACCCCACCCCCTTTGGGCCGTTCCCGCAGGGGTTCACCACTCGAGGCTGGGTACCGCCCCCAGCCTCACCATCCCATTCATCGCCAACTCTCTCCAAGTGTCTCCAAGTCCCCCTCTAGCTCCTGCCGCTGCGACAAGCAAAAGACCCTTCCTCCCCGTAGCTCCGACCGCTGGCCCCGGTGTAACCAGCAGCCTCCACCGTATCTCCCCCGGCTGTCGTAGACTCCGTCTCCTCCATCCTTCTGCCACTGCCGCCCCGCCTGGGCGCAGCCTCCGCCGCACGAACCGGTGCCGCCGCCCGCTGCTTGCCCTTTAGATTCCTCCCTGCTCCCTTACCCTCTACAGCTGGCCGACTCTCAGAGGGAGCAGGAGGGTCCCGGACGGGGCTCTCGTGGCGGCAGCGGGCGCGAGGAACAGCTTCCGGACACAGACGCTCCGGCGGGCGGGACCTGCGGGTGCTCGACCGCAGGGCCCCCGAACCACTCGGGGCCCCACCAGCAGGTGAAGACAGCAGCCGGGACTCAAGCCACCCAGGACCTCGAGCGATCGCCTCCTCTCTGACCCGCCGCAACAAAATCTCCAGGGTGTCCGACATGGTGAGCAACTTTCCTATTATCTGTCTTCTCCCTATGTGGTAACCAGACTCCCCTACCCCCTATTTAACAACTCCCCCCAGACTCCACCCTTTGATCGACCTCTTGTCCTCTGACTGACCCCTAGTTAACCCCTCTTGCTACAGACATGTCCCCTGTCATGTACACCTGCACTCCCATACTGTCCATTCCGGGGTTGTCTTATTGGGAAATACCTGTCTCACTTTTTATGATTTGCTTTCAGCCGTGGTGTCCTCCTCAGTAGTCTTCCATTAGAGGGGTACTCCGGTGGGAAACATTTTTTTTAACTGGTGCAAGGAAGTTAAACAGATTTATAAATTACTTCTATTTAAAAATCTTAATCCCTTCAGTACTTATCAGCTGCTGTATGCTCCAGAGGAAGTTGTGTAGCTCTTTCCAGTCTGACCAGAGTGCTCTCCGCTGACACCTTTGTCCCACATTGAACAGTTCCTGACACGGACAGAGATGGCAGCAGAGAGCACTGTGGTCAGACAGAAAAGGACTACACAACTTCCTCTGTAGTATACAGCAGTTGATAAGTACTGGAAGAATTTTTTAATAGAAGTCATTTACAAATCTGTATCATTTTCTGGGGCCAGTTGATATGAAAAAAAAAATAATTTCACCGGAGTACCACTTAAAGTCCACATTGGTTCACATGACTTGGAGTTCCCCTCTAATGTCTTTTTAAGTTATTTGGGGCTCTTTGGTTACCATTTGTATTACCTGCCTTTTCAGTTTCTCATCAATTTTCCTCTTGCAGCCCCGTCCATATAGGAGGCTACAGTCCTGGGGACCATCGAGCTGCCTGGAGATGTCTTATAGCCTTTACCATTCACATACTTGTCTATCATTTTCATTCTAATCTCCTGAGACAACTATCTCCTTGGCTTTCTAGGGTCCATGACCAATGTGGTACCAACAGTTTTGAATAAATTGAATAAATCCAGACCAACATCGTATCTCATGTGATGGAAGTCCAGGCTCCATCCCTCACACAAGACAAACAGATTGTGGTGGTAAAAATGTCTGTAGTGTTTAATATGAGCATGTTTGGCAAAAAAACATAATGCATAATCGCTAAAATTATAAACCCAAATAAACTAAGCATTACTAAGCTCAATAAAGCCCCAATAATACAGTGCCCATATAGAGATCACATACACTAGCTCCCTGCAGGGTTTAATGTCACTGAACATCTTACATAAGTGATTACAGTGCAGTTACATTGTGTGACTCATAGGTGACATCTTCTCTGATCAGATTGTCTCTGCGGAGTTTGATGCTGCCGTAGTGCATTACATGGTTATAGTGTCCTCTTAAACGCACAAAGTAAGTGGCTCCTACTGCCTAGTGGTAGTGGCCCTTAGTGTCCTACATATACTGGTTCATCCTGTGTGCCCCCCCCCCCCCCCCCCAGTAATAGTGACCCTGTGGACACAGTATTAGGGCCCTCAGTACTTAAGCCCCTTAACACTCTCACTTGGTATTAAGGCCTCTTAGAGCAACCCCCTCCACTTTGCCCCCTACACTCAGTAATAATTACCCCCACTATACATTAATAGCCCCCGATAAAAATAGCCGCTGTGCCAATTCTTAATAATAATGCCACCCATTAACTAATGCCTATGGTGCCGCCACACTGTCCCCCCTCACAATAATAATGCTTCCTTTGCACCCTAATCAGTAATAATGCCTCCTCTGCTCCCTCACTTTTCCCCCACTATAATAATGCCTACTGTGCCCCCTCACTGTTCCCCCCACAATAATGATTCCTGTGCCCCCCTCATCAGTAATAATGCTCCCTGTATCCCCAATAAGTAAAAATACCCCTGTGCCCCATCACAATAATAATGCCTCCATTGTACCTTAGTTAGTAATAATTCTACTTGTTTCACCAATAAGTAATAATGCCGTTTCCCCTCACTATGCCCCCTCACAATAATAATGCCACCTGTGCCCCCAATCAGTAATAATGCCTCCTGTGCCTCCCCCAATCAGTAATAATGCCTCTTGTGCCTCCCCCAATCAGTAATAATGCCTCCTCTGCCCCCAATCAGTAATAATGCCTCCTGTGCCCTTCAATCAGTAATAATGCCTACTGTGCCCCCAATCAGTAATAATGCCTCCTGTGCCCCAATCAGTAATAATGCCTCCTGTGCCCCCAATCAGTAATAATGCCTCCTGTGCCCCCAATCAGTAATAATGCCTCCTGTGCCCCCAATCAGTAATAATGCCTCCTGTGCCCCCAATCAGTAATAATGCCTCCTGTGCCCCCAATCAGTAATAATGCCTCCTGTGCCCTTCAATCAGTAATAATGCCTCCTGTACCCCCAATCAGTAATAATGCCTCCTGTGCCTCCAATCAATAATAATGCCTCCTGTGCCCCAATCAGTAATAATGCCTCCTGTGCCTCCCCAATCAGTAATAATGCCTCTTGTGCCCCCAATCAGTAATAATGCCTCCTGTGCCCCAATCAATAATAATGCCTCCTGTGCCCCAATCAATAATAATGCCTCCTGTGCCCCAATCAGTAATAATGCCTCCTGTGCCCAAATCAGTAATAATGCCTCCTGTGCCCCAATCAGTAATAATGCCTCCTGTGCCTCCAATCAGTAATAATGCCTCCTGTGCCTCCCCAATCAGTAATTATGCCTCCTGTGCCCCCAATCAGTAATAGTGCCTCCTGTACCCCAATCAGTAATAATGCCTCCTGTGCCCCCAATCAGTAATAATGCCTCCTGTGCCCTTCAATCGGTAATAATGCCTCCTGTGCCCCCAATCAGTAATAATGCCTCCTGTGCCCCCAATCAGTAATAATGCCTCCTGTGCCCCCAATCAGTAATAATGCCTCCTGTGCCCCCAATCAGTAATAATGCCTTCTGTGCCCCCAATCAGTAATAATGCCTCCTGTGCCTCCCCCAATCAGTAATAATGCCTCCTGTGCCTCCCCCAATCAGTAATAATGCCTCCTGTGCCTCCCCCAATCAGTAATAATGCCTCCTGTGCCTCCCCCAATCAGTAATAATGCCTCCTGTGCCTCCAATCAGTAATAATGCCTCCTGTGCCTCCCCAATCAGTAATAATGCCTCCTGTGCCCCCAATCAGTAATAATGCCTCCTGTGCCTCCAATCAGTAATAATGCCTCCTGTGCCCTTCAATCAGTAATAATGCCTCCTGTGCCCCAATCAGTAATAATGCCTCCTGTGCCTCCAATCAGTAATAATGCCTCCTGTGCCCTTCAATCAGTAATAATGCCTCCTGTGCCCCCAATCAGTAATAATGCCTCCTGTGCCCCCAATCAGTAATAATGCCTCCTGTGCCTCCAATCAGTAATAATGCCTCCTGTGCCCTTCAATCAGTAATAATGCCTCCTGTGCCCCCAATCAGTAATAATGCCTCCTGTGCCTCCAATCAGTAATAATGCCTCCTATGCCCTTCAATCAGTAATAATGCCTCCTGTGCCCCCAATCAGTAATAATGCCTCCTGTGCCCCCAATCAGTAATAATGCCTCCTGTGCCTCCAATCAGTAATAATGCCTCCTGTGCCCCCAATCAGTAATAATGCCTCCGGTGCCCCAATCAGTAATAATGCCTCCTGTGCCTCCAATCAATAATAATGCCTCCTGTGCCCCAATCAGTAATAATGCCTCCTGTGCCTCCCCAATCAGTAATAATGCCTCCTGTGCCCCAATCAATAATAATGCCTCCTGTGCCCCAATTAATAATAATGCCTCCTGTGCCCCAATCAGTAATAATGCCTCCTGTGCCCAAATCAGTAATAATGCCTCCTGTGCCCCAATCAGTAATAATGCCTCCTGTGCCTCCCCCATCAGTAATAATGCCTCCTGTGCCCCCAATCAGTAATAATGCCTCCTGTGCCTCCCCAATCAGTAATTATGCCTCCTGTGCCCCCAATCAGTAATAGTGCCTCCTGTACCCCAATCAGTAATAAAGCCTCCTGTGCCCCAATCAGTAATGCTTTCTGTGCCCCCAATCAGTAATAATGCCTCCTGTGCCCCAATCAGTAATGTCTCCTGTGCCCCCAATCAGTAATAATGCCTCCTGTGCCTCCAATCAGTAATAATGCCTCCTGTGCCCCCAATCAGTAATAATGCCTCCTGTGCCCCCAATCAGTAATAATGCCTCCTGTGCCTCAATCAGTAATAATGCCTCCTGTGCCCAAATCAGTAATAATGCCTCCTGTGACCCCAATCAGTAATAATGCCTCCTGTGCCCCCAATCAGTAATAATGCCTCCTGTGCCTCCCCAATCAGTAATAATGCCCCCTGTGCCCCAATCACTAATAATGCCCCCCTGTGCCTCCCCCTCATTGTGTCCCTTCATAAGTAATCCTGCCTCATTTGCCTCCATTACTGTACACTCTCTCAATAATAATGTCCCCTGAGCACCCCAATTAGTAATAATGTTCCTGTGCCTACCCCTCATTGTGCCTCCTCACCAGTAACAATGCCCTCTGAGCACCCTAATAAAAGCAAATGTCTCCTGTCTCCCCCTCTCAATAATAATGCCTCCTTTGCCCCCTCATTGTGCCCCCTCTCAATAACAATGCCTTCTATGTGCTTGTTTTATGCGGGACAAATTATATCTTGTAATGACATCACTTATTTTACCACAAAATCTACAGTGAAGCCAAAAAAAATTATTTGTGGGTTGAAATTGAAAAAAAATATGCAATGTTTCCACTTTTGAGGAGTTTTGTCTCTATGTACCTGAATTCTTATTTTTTATTTGACAATGCTGCAGGGGCTGTGAAGTTAGTGCAGTTCATAATATAGTGTCAGTACCTGTGTTCAATGGCTGGTCTTGCAATTCTTATGTGATTTTTGCCCCAATGTTTATTTTTAATAGCATACAAAATGAGTGTCGTCTCAGGTTTTCCCAGGTTGCAGTGCAGCCCAAGACATTACATCACTAGTCAGGTGTGCAAAGCGAGCCTGTCTGCTTCAATGGGTGGAGCAGCGGCTGGGTAGGAGGGAGATCAGTCTGAAGAGAATTGTAGTTTTGCAACAGCTGGAGGCACCCTAGTTGGAAAACACTTGTCTATTGTTTACAGCACAGCATGGAAGGCAGCTCAGGTGTGCTTCAACGGCTGGGATGGCTGATGTGTGGAAGGGAGAAAAGTGACCTCACACTTACAGACAAGGAATCCTGGGACTTGTAGTTGGGGGGGGGGAGGGTTCTCCAACAGGAAATAGCCATTTCACAAAAAGAAAGCAACAGTGTTACAGTGGACTCGGGACACAGCCATTTTGCTCCAAGACAAGCAAGGGTTGACGGATCCTTAGCATGTCCATTACTTTCTGGCAGGTAAGTACTAAAGTCACCTTATGGTGGATAGCCCCTTTAATGTGTTATTAATGCCATTAACAGCACCAAAATGATGGGTTTGTCATTTTTGGATGATGCTCCATGGCCGACTATCAGACACTTCATCAGACACAGGTTCAGCCTACAATTATAGAGATGCTTATTCTCCTATGTACGCAGCTATTTCAGGCTTGTCGGTCCTCATCTGAAAGATATGGAAAACCTACATCTGTAAATAGAGTCCAGAAATCTGACTCCCATTTTCCATAGGATGACGACCCATAGATGACTAGTTTTCTCGAATGTCATCATGACACTTAAAGAAATCCTGTCTCCTTCCATATTTAATCTCTATTTAATGCTAAGAGTTGTAGACACCATTGGATAACTTTTAGGGCAGTGTTTCCCAACCAGGGTGCCTCCAGCTGTTGCAAAACTACAACTCCAAGAATGCCCGGACAGCCGTTGGCTGTCCGGGCATGCTGGGAGTTGTAGGTTTGCAACTGCTGGAGGCAGACTGGTTGGGAAGCGATGTGTTATGCTATAAAAGCAAACTGCACCTTTCCTGAAGCTGACGATGGTTGCCAAACTTATAAAATCTCCTTTTTATTTTTCAAGTGTCAAAGAGGTGGAGTCGAGTATCTCAAGTGCCACAGCCTGGCACACCTCTCATCCCCTCCTTGACTGATATAGAGGGCTTTGTACTTCAGTAAAGGAGAGGCTGGGAGGTGAGGGTGAGCCTGGAGGTGTGTAAATCCTCCACAACAACAGCGTACGACATACAGGTTTATGAAACGAGGGAATATATGCCCCATAATACAATTTCATCTACAGATCCCCCATAACAGTGTCATCTTCAGAGCCCTTATAACAATGTGTCATCTACAGATCCCCCATAACAGTGTCATCTTCAGAGACCCTATAAGTGTCATCTACAGATCCCCTATAACAATGTGTCATCTACAGATCCCCTATAAGTGTCATCTACAGATCCCCCATAGCAATGTATCATCTACAGATCCCCTATAACAATGTGTCATTTATAGATCTTCCATAACAATGTGTCATCTACAGATCCCCTATAATAATGTGTCATTTATAGATCCCTCATAACAATGTGTCATCTACAGATCCCCCATAACAATGTGCCATCTACAGATCCCCCATAATAATGTGTCATCTACAGATCCCCCATAATAATGTGTCATCTACAGATCCCCCTAACAATGTGTCATCTACAGATCCCCCATAACAGTGTCATCTTCAGAGCCCCTTTAAGTGTCATCTACAGTTACCCCTAAACAATGTGTCATCTACAGATCCCCTATAATAATGCACCATCTACAGATCCTCCATAACAATGTGTCATCCTACAGATCCCCTATAACAATGTGTCATCTACAGATCCCCCATAAAAATGTGTCATCTACAGATCCCCCATAACAGTGTCATCTCTAGAGCCCCTATAAGTTTCATCCTACAGATCCCTATAATAATGTGTCATCTACAGATCCCCATAAAAATGTGTCATCTACAGATCCCCCATAACTGTGTCATCTCTAGAGGCCCTATAAGTGTCATCTACAGATCCCCCATAACAATGTGTCATCTACACATCCCCCATAACAATGTCATCTACAGATCCTCCATAACAATGTCATCTACAGATCCCCTATAACAATGCATCATCTACAGATCCCCCATAACAATGTGTCATCTATTGATTCCCCCATAACAATGTGTCATCTACAGATCCCCCATAACAATGTGTCATCTACAGATCCCCCATAATAATGTGTCATCTACAGACCCCCCATAATAATGTGTCATCTACAGATCCCCCATAATAATGTGTCATCTACAGATCCCCCATAACAGTGGACTCTAGAGCCCCTATAAGTCTCATCCTACAGATCCCCTATAATAATGTGTCATCTACAGATCCCCATAAAAATGTGTCATCTACAGATCCCCCATAACTGTGTCATCTCTAGAGCCCCTATAAGTGTCATCTACAGATCGCCCATAGCAATGTGTCATCTACACATCCCCCATAACAGTGTCATCTCTAGAGGCCCTATAAGTGTCATCTATAGATCCCCCATAACAATGTGTCATCTACAGATCCCCTATAACAATGCATCATCTACAGATCCCCTATAACAATGCATCATCTACAGATCCTCCATAACAATGTCCTCTACAGATCCCCCATAACAATGCGTCATCTACAGATCTCCCATAACAATGTGTCATCTACAGATCCCCCATAATAATGTGTCATCTACAGATCCCCCATAACAGTGGACTCTGTACATTAGACAAGGATAGGCGAGGACAAGCATGAAGATGTGTCAGGTTGTGGCACTTGAGCAGCTCAGCTCCACCTCCTTGACACTTGAGAAATAAAGAGGTGATTTTATTAAGATTGTCAACTATCATCAGTTCCAGGAAAGGTACAGTTTGTTTGTATACCCTATTCTGGGGCCATGCTGGGAGTTGTAGTGTTGTAGCAGCTGGGAAGCGATCGGCTGTCCGGGCATGCTGGAAGTTGTAGTTTTCCAACACTTGTTGGAAAACACTGTGTTAGAGTAAAAAAAGCAAACTGCACCTTTCCTGGAAAGTGTCAAAGAGGTGGAGCCGAGCTGCTCAAGTTCCAAAGTTTGGCACACCTCCTTGCTTGTTCTAACCTCCTTGACTGATATAGAGGGCTCTGTACTTAAAGGGGTACTCCGGTGGAAAAAAGAAATTCAAATCAACTGGTGCCAGAAAGATAAACAGATTTATAAATCACTTCTATTTAAAAATCTTAATCCTTCCAGTACTTATCAGCTGCTGTATACTACAGAGGAAGTTCTTTTCATTTTGAATTTCTTTTCTTTCTGGCCACAGTGCTCTCTGCTGACACCTCCCCAGCAAATCCCCATAGCAAACCTCTCCTACTCTGGACAGTTCCTGACATGGACAGAGGTATCAGCAGAGAGCACTTCAAAATTCAAAAAGAAATGGACATCTTGTGGAGCATACAGCAGCTGATAAGTACTGGAAGGATTAAGATTTTTAAATAGAAGTAATTTACAAATCTGTTTAACTTTCTGGCACCAGAAAAAAAAAAGAGGCTGGGAGGGGAGGGTGACCCAAGAGGCATGTCAGGCTGTGGCACCTAAGCTGCTCGGCTATGCTGGGACCATGCTGGGAGTTGTAGCTTTTTAAGAGCAGGGGATGCAACTTGAATGTATTCTATACAGGGTACTGCGCCTTTAATGCTGCTCTCTAAGTCACAGACTTTTCGTGAATCTAATAAGTGTTGGGTCACAGATCAGAAGCCAGCATGACTCACAATACAGCTCCAGATATAAAAAGAGGACGAGTGCATGTAGTAGATGTGAACGCTGACATATTGTACTATGAGCTAAAGGTGTCACAATGACTCATGCACCCTATTAAGTCCCCTATGTCGAGGCAATTCCATCATCACGAGCTTCTCATATTAAGCCTATAGGGTTGCACTATACATCACGGCTGCCTTTATGCTAAGTCATTTTGACAATGAAAATATATTAGAGCATATAAACACATACCGTATTTTTCGTCCTATAGGACGCACCCAATTTTTAAGGGGCAAAATCTAAAAAAATTTTGAACCCAATAGTGGTCTTCAACCTGCAGACCTCCAGATGTTGCAAAACTACAACTCCCAGCATGCCCGGACAGCCGTTGGCTGTCCGGGCATTCTGGGTGTTGTAGTTTTGCAACATCTGGAGGTCTGCAGATTGAAGACCACTGCATAGGAGGTAATAGTCACGTGTCCCCGCCGCTCTGGACCCGTCACCGCTGCCCTGGATGTCGCTCCATCGCTGTCCCCGTCGCTCCGGAACGTCTCTGCTGCCGGCCAGGTATCCTCTCTCTCCGTCGCCGCCATCACGTCGTTGCGCACGCCGACGCACGTACGCGACGACGTGATGACGAGGAAGGAGAGCGCCGGCCATGCAGGGGGATCCCTGAACGGAGAAGACACCGAGGAGGCAGGTAAGGTCCCTCCCGGTGTCCTGTAAGCACTAACCCGGCTATTCAGTCAGGCTGTTCGGGACCGCCGCGGTGAAATCGCGGCGGTCCCGAACAGCCCGACTGAACAGCCGGGTTAGTGTCACTTTCCCTTCAGACGCTGCGGTCAGTTTTGATCGCCGCGTCTGAAGGGTTAATACAGGGCATCACCGCGATCAGTGATGTCCTGTATTAGCCGCGGGTCCCGGCCGTTGATGGCCGCAGGGACCGCCGCGATAGATGTGTATTCGCCGTATAAGACGCACTGACTTTCCCCCCCCCAGTTTTGGGGAAGAAAAAGTGCGTCTTATACGGCGAAAAATACGGTACATTAAAACCCAGGAAAAATATACTAACAATAATATGTTGAGAGGGATAAAATGCACAAATAACAAGTTCTTCTCATGGGTTTCATTAAATGGGCACTGTCAGAATCAAAAACTTGTTATATGTTGTACATCTTGACAAAACATTAACCTTTCTAATATACATAAGAAAATGTTATCTAATTTTAATAGAAATCATGGCTTATAAAAATAAAAAATTTAAAAAAATTTAAAAAAAAAAGACCACTGGGGGTCCCCGTACCATCCAGAACATATTCCTCTCCGGCTGCAGCATCATCTTTGTCCTAGCTGAAGCACAGGCAGGGACAAAGTCCAGGAAGTGAAGGCGGGACTAGCACTCCTCTGTGCTCACTCCTGTCCTATCAGACTGCAGCATGAAAACAGAGAGGAGGGGGTTACATAAACTGGATGAAGAGACCCAGCACAGCAGACTCAGGTTGGAAGTGAATGCATGGTGAGTGAGGGCGGGCTCAGTGCTTGCCTCGGACACGCCCCTTCCTGAGCAGAGGGTGTCAGAATGAGTGAGCAGCAGAACAGAGGAATTTGTGAGAAAAATAGAGAAGCTAGACACATAACAATTACTTGTAAAGAACTGCATGACCTAGTGAGTAACTTATAGAATCATTTGTTCTGTCATATGAGGGGTATGCTTTAAGAAATCCCTCATTATTCCCATGGCACTTTGTCTGGGTACTTCATATATGCAGAGGTGGGGTTACTTGTTCATGCACCGAGAGTGCCCCAAGCCTCAAGTTTCTGTTTTATATGCCGGCAGCCTGTGGATTATGTTTTAAAAAAAAATTATAATTCCACATTGGAGTGTAAGGGATAAGGTAAAATGTATATTTCAGAATATGCTTGCTAAAATGGCCACTCACTAATTCTCCCCCCTCCCCCTCCCGTCGTGTATGAAACAATAGCCCTGATTTACAAAGAGTGTCGGGTTATTTTCACAGTGTTATTTTCCCCCCCTGATTTTTTTCTCGCACGTATTTATCAATGTTTCGCACATGTTCTGTCGCATAATATAAAATTCTGTCACACAGAGAAAAAAAAGTGTCGCACAGGAAAAATAAAGCATAAAGCAAATAAATAGAGCAAAGTAACTCTGCACCAGGACGTAACTTTACATTCATGGTCGTTAATGGGTTAATAAACAAAAAGTTATAAAAAAATAAAAATAAAAAAAGGAAATGAAAGCCCCAAGATAAAAAAAAAGGAGAGAAATTCCAAAAATAAAATAAAAAAATAAAAAATGTAATTAAAAAAAGCCACTAAGGGGACAAAGTAACCGGATTTTCAAAAAACCCCACACTTTTTTACAGATTCCCCACACCTCAAGGCCGTCGGGTTTTCAAGTTCAGTAATTCACAATTTTTCTGGTGGGTTTTTAAATACAACTGTTGAGTATCGGGAACACGCCCCTAATTCTGCAAACCACGCCCCTTTAGTCGGGTTTAAAAAAAACTCTGAGTAATTGGAAAACCGTCAAGTTTTTACCAGTAAAAAGTGTCGCAGAGGACCCGATAAAAAGAGTCGGGATCACTTTAGTAAATCAGGGCTAAAGTGTAAAAGATGGCGCCTCCAGAGAGAGGTAAACCCAAGATAAGACCCCCGTGCTGGACGAGGAACACCTGCAGATGGAAGAAAACAATCACATGGACATTGGAGTACCCCTTTAACTGCATCCTGAGCACAGTGAGATACAGTGACCCCCCGACCTACGATGGCCCCGACATACGATCATTACAACATGCGATAGTCTCTCAGAGGCCATCACATGTTGAAGGCAGCATCAACATACGATGCTTTTGTATGTCGGGGCCATCGCATAAACGGCTATCCGGCAGCACAGACTGCTTCAGCTGCCACCGGATAGCCATTTACGGTGCCCCGTGTGTTCTGGTGATGGTCTCCTACCTGTCCTCCGGGCTCCGGAGCGTCATCTTCACGATCCCCTCCATCACCGGCGCTCTCCATTGTCGTCATCACGTCGCGCGCGCGCCGTCCCGTCATCCAATAGGAGCGGCGTGCATGCGTAGTGACGTGATGACGGCGACAGAGAGGAAGCAGAGACGTCCGGAGCACGGCGACAGTGATGGAGGGTGACATCCAGGGCAGCGGTGACGAGCGGTGACGGGTCCGGAGCGGCGGGAACAGGTGAGTACAACTTCCTATACTTTACATTGCACGGATCCCTCAACATACGATGGTTTCAACAAACGATGGTCCATTTGGAACGGATTACCATCGTATGTTGAGGGACCACTGTAATAAAAATATCTAGATTACCCATTTAAAACCTATTTGCCTGAGGCTACTCCCAATAAGATATGGCGTAACATTTTGATCGGCATGGGCCAACCTCTGTGACCCTCTGGTCAGGCTGTGTTACAGAATATACCTCTGACATATGGTTAAAATCAAGTTTTTTAATGTTAAGGATAGTTTTTAGGAATTCTTGGTGCTGTTTTAAGTAACATTTTGAATGTCAGAATCTAAATTTAAAGGAAATCTTGCAATCTTGCCGTTTCCACTCTGACACTGAGCCTAATAATAAGAATGCTTCCTGTTCTGTAGAGTTCACTTCTTCACAGTAATCCCACAGTCATCAATTATAAATAGATTTGTACGATTTGCCATATATTAAAATGGCCCCCGGGAAAATTGGCGCTTACCTGCAGTGGCCCGGCACCCTATCACAGACACTAAGTCAGTGTTTCCCAACTAGGGTTTCTCCAGCAGTTGCAAAACTACAACTCCCAGCATGCCCGGACAGCCAAAGGCTGTCCGGGCATGCTGGAAATTGTAGTTTTGCAACAGCTGGAGACACCCTCGTTGGAAAACACTGTCCTAAGTTATAATAGGGGTTCAGGAGAAACATAAAAGACCTGATGCCAACGTAGCCCCGGTCCCCGTAGGTCTGCCGCAGATCCTGTTCTCCTCTGTGTGGTCCTAGTATCTGTTTTCTCCCAACAAGCAGCTGGTTTCAGGACCTTTCCCATTCAGCCAATCGGTGTCATGTGTCAGGCCAGTGATTGGCTGAGCAGAAATGGCCTGTAAGTCCCATAAGACACCGGACTGCATGGAGGAGAACGGGATCTGCAGCAGACTACAGGGAGTGGGGATAGGTAAGTATCAAGCTTTTTTTTTATTTTTTCCCCCGCTTCCCTGAACAACATTAATGGGGGAGATGTGACATTCGGGATGTGACATAAGGGCAATGTGACAAGGGAGGGATGTAACATAGGGGGATGTGACATGGAGGAAAATGTGACATGGGGGGGTAGATTTTGTGGTAAAGGGTGTGATGCAGGGCAGATGGAATTACCCTAGGGGCAGATGGCATTGACACCTTGTATTTGTGATGCCAGGGCGTGGTTTATCCTCAATACCGGGGGCAATAATGACTCCGCCACCAAGTTACGAACAACGGTAGCTTTACTGAGTGACAGATGAGGACAGATGAGTGACAGATGATACAGTCTATACAGTGTAGCCAGGCAC
The DNA here is from genome assembly GCF_029499605.1 of Hyla sarda. NCBI lineage: Eukaryota > Metazoa > Chordata > Amphibia > Anura > Hylidae > Hyla > Hyla sarda. The sequence continues at coordinate 414,836,106 of NC_079191.1, forward strand.
GCGGAGGTGACCAGTGACTTCAGAGACCTTAAGGGCTTGCTGGGACTTGCAGTGGTTTTGGACAATTTAGTGAAGGCCACGTTGACTTGACAATAGATGGCAGTGACTGACTTGACTTGACTGGAGACTGACTAAGCTGTGACTTTACTTGTAGACTTGTATCTTGTGGCTGCAGACTTGACTTGAGGCTCCTATGACTCCAGACTCTTGGGCTCGACTGCTCCTCAGCAAAGACTCAGGAACTAAGAGAGAAAAGAGACTCCTCCCAGGGCTTTTATGAGGGAGACTCTGGTGGGGTCCCATTGGTCACCCTTAAGTCACCTGGTTACTCATGCCTCCTGGGTAACAATCACATGACAACTGGTGATCACATGTTAACCTTTCTTAAAGATACAACATTCTAATATATATATATAAATAAACAGATGTGGGGGGACAGTCTTGGATGAAAACTTCCTGAACATCACATGGTGCTGTGATCGGACCTAGGATCTATACATTCTCACACAAGTATACGGCATATGCTGTAACTTGTTAACCAGGGCTCAAATCCTGCAGGAATGCATGGGAACGAAGTTCCTGCACTTTTTTCACAGCAGAGACACCGTTCCCATTAGCAGGCATCCTGCAGGACCAGCTCTTGAGTAGAAATCTTGGGTGAGTTCCCACACTTTTTTCCCCAGGACTCCTGTTGTTAACCATTACATAGCCATAATACAGTGACCCCCCCGACCTACGATGGCCCCGACATATGATAATTTCAACATACGATGGTCTCTCAGAGGCCATTGCATGTTGAAGGCAGCATCAACATATGATGCTTTTTTATGTCGGGGCCATCGCATAAACGGCTATCCGGCAGCGCAGACTGCTTCAGCTGCCGCCGGATAGCCGTTTACGGTGCCCCGTGTGCTCCAGTGATGGTCTCCTACCTGTCCTCGGGGCTCCGGCGCATCCTCTTTGGGATCCCCTCCATCGCCGATGCTCTCTATCGTCGTCGCCACGTGAGAGCGACGATCCCGGGCAGCAGAGACGTTCCAGAGCAGCGGGGACACCATGGGGACGCGGCGGCAGCGATGGAGCGCAACATTCAGGACAGCGGTGATGGGTCCGGAGCGGCAGGACAACTTCCTACATTGCACAGATCCCTCAACATACGATGGTTTCAACAAACGATGGTTTATTTGGAACTGATTACCATCGTATGTTGACAGATCACTGTACTGCAATGTATGCACTGAATGATATCAACTCCTCAGTGGCACCTCCAGCTGTTGCAAAACTTCAACTCCCAGTATTCCTGGACAGCCAAATGCTGTCCGGGCATGCTGGGTGTTGTAGTTTTGCAACAGCTAGTGGCACGCTGGTCAGGAAACACTGATCTAGCCGCTTGGAGACAGTGAACCACTGCGTTGACACCAGAGGTGCCCTATGGCATGAGCCTCTTGTACATTACCCTAATAAATATTGTACATTATCCTAAAAAAAAAAATCTGGATACTAGCGCTAATATTTACTACCCTGTTCATACTATATAACATAACATCGGTGCGTAAGGAAATCTGTCCTTTGTAAGCTTATGTAATGCAGAGGACAATTTGCATAAGAGCTCAAGTAACATTTCTTATCTTTTAAGAAATCCGATAACATAATCTTTAGAAATGCGCAACCCGTATTGATGTGACATGGGGAGGGATGTGACATGGGGGAAATGTGGCATGAAATAGGGGGTTGTGAAACGGGATAGATGTGAAATATGGTGATGTGAAATGGGGGGGTGGACGTGAAATGGGGGAGAATGTGAAATTGGGGGATAGAAATGAAATGGGGGAGATTGGACATGAAATTGAGGAAATTCACCATTTGTGTATTATATCGCAATCACATATCAAAATTGCAATATTTAACTCTATAATCGCAGTTGCACATTTTCCTCAAATCATGCAGTCCTTGTGAATCAGGAACTTTACAGTCTTAGAGATGAATATAAATGGATTTGGATGTTCTATAAAGGGGTGATGACTCTAAACAGTCCCTCTTTGTTAGAAGGATCTTCTGGAAATAAGATTGGTCACAGGGTACCATGCTACTGACACCTTCAACAGTGAGGTGAGATGTATACATTTTTTGTGTTTAAATCCGCTATAGCACCCCCCCCCCTCCCAAGGGAAATGAAGAATTACACAGTACCACTGAAATCTATGGCCTTTCCCTGTAATGTGGAGGCATTTTGGGTCCTCCGGAGAAGAGACCTGCCGATAAAACTGCCAGGCCTTCTTGTCAATGGGTTTTCTAAACTGGATAACCCTTGTAATGTCAAATGTTGATTGAGCCCATCAAGACCAGCAGGGTAAGCAAGGACATATGGGAAGGCACGATCAGAAAATATTGCGAAATTTATTATAAATGACAACATAAAACATATAATTCAGATCACAAGAGGTAAAAATGTACTTTACTAAGAAGAGTTAGAGGAAGAAGTGGCAGTAAAATGGGGAAGGATAGGAAGTGGGCTAGGTGGGTGTAAGAGGGAAATGGTTCGCAATTTCGAGAAAAAGAGATGGATGGACCAGATGTACTAAAGGTCACCTAAGTCGTGTATGAGCTGGGGGTGAGGTCACTTTCCTTACATAATGCATTGTAACTTTTATGACATTTATTGGAAGTAGAATAGGGAATCCATTAACCACAACAGGAAGACGTGCACTAGAGAAAAGGCTAAGATGCTGCGGTGTACGACAACGGGACTCTGTAGTTCCTTACACAACCACTATTAAAGATGTGTGCTAGACCAAACTGAACAAATTAAAGCGGCACTGCAGTGTAAGACAATTTATACTTTATCCAAAGGATAGGGGATAAGTGTCTGATTGCCGGGGGTCCGACCGGTGGGACCCCCCCCCCCCCCCCGTGATCTACTGCATGGTGCCCTGGTTCCCCCATGCATCGAAGCAGAGGCCAACAAGCCCCCTCCATGTACTCCTGACCCCTGGGACACTGGGATCTCGTATATGGACCCTGGCTACTTATGCGTCCTGGCCTTCTCCGGCCCACACCTTTCTGGATTAACGCACGTGATGACTTGCTCAGCCAATCACTGGCCACAGCGATCTCCTGCCTCAATCGTTTTTTTTGCTGAGCAGGCCGTCACTTGTGTCTGTTTAGGAAGGTGGGGACCAGGGTTTGCCGAGCATATTTAAGTAGCTGTGACCCTGTAAGGGGGGCAGAGGTCAGACCCCCCCCCCCCCCCCCCCCCGAAATCCTGTGGATAGGGGATATGTGTCTAAAAGGTTCAGCTCTCTAGATTATCCCTTTAACCTCTACTGTAGAGGGCCTACACAGATTCTCTGCGGTAGAAACCCTTGTAAGACTTTACTCATGGTTTTCAGCATGGTACCCTATGGAAGGGTGTGCGCTGAATTTGGTTATGGCATGACAGTAGCACAGCACTTACTCTGGCTAGAAGCCCATAAAGATTAAAGTGTAAGCAGAAGGGTCCTTGCTCAGCTATTCACCATTTTTGACTAAACTGTTCTTCTTGGAGCAGAAAACAGGATACTTGAAGACATATTGCCTTTTTAGTGTGGTCTGAAGACAGTCTTGGGTGAAAACTTCCTGAACATCACATGGTGCTGTGATGGGACCTAGGTTCTATACATTCTTACACAAGTATATGGTATATGCTGTAACTTGTTAACCAGGGCTCAAATCCTGCAGGAATGCATGGGAACTGAGTCCCTGCACTTTTCTTTTCACAGCAGAGACACCGTTCCCATTAGCAGGCATCCTGCAGGACCAGCCCTTGGGTAGAAATCTTGGGTGAGTTCCCACACTTTTTTCCCCCCAAGACTCCTATTGTTAACCCTTACATAGCCATAATACTGCAATGTATGCACTGAATGATATCAACTCCTCTGCCACCTGTCAGTGGCACCTCCAGTTGTTGCAAAACTACAACTCCCAGCATGCCCGGACAGCCTTTGGCTGTCCGGGCATGCTGGGAGTTGTAGTTTTGCAACAGCTAGAGGCACGCTGGTCAGGAAACACTGATCTGGCAGCTTGGAGACAGTGAACCACTGCGTTGACACCAGAGGTGCCCTATGGCATGAGCCTCTTGTACATTACCCTAATAAATATTGTACATTACCGTAATAAATATTGTACATTACCCTAAAAAAAATCTGGATACTAGCGCTAATATTTACTACCCTGTTCATACTATATAACATAACATCGGTGCGTAAGAAAGTCTGTCCTTTGTAAGCTTATGTAATGCAGAGGACAATTTGCATAAGAGCTCAAGTAACATTTCTTATCTTGTAAGAAATCCGATAACATAATCTTTAGAAATGCGCAACCCGTATTGATCTCCGCACCGTAACATTTATTCATTAATTAATATTTAATGCATCGTATTATAAGAAGCAACTAATGTACAGAGGTGAGTCACTGCCGTCCCAATAAAGAAGCCTATAGACCTCTCATTACCACCCCACCGCCCCGGCTGATGTTCTCCCCGATGCCGGGTTATATAATAGTCATCGGTGTCTGTTTCGCGGGATCATCAATAATTCCTCGGCACGTGATATGTGTGCACTGCAGCCCGCGGAGCTCATGTCTGACTCATACAATATTATTGGAGATACCCTAATGTTCGGCGCTGGGACTCCGGCCTATAAAGTGGATTCATGTGAAAAATGTCAAAATCAATTTCATTTACATGTACAATAGGCTGCGCTGGTCCCTGCTGGGCTGCAGATGGATTTTATCTTTTTCTGGCTGTGTAAGTGTATGTGTGTCCAGTTATTAAAATATATATATATATATATATATATATATATATATATATATATATATATTTTTAGTTTAGATACAGTGCAGGCTGGAGTAGAGCCCTGCATCAGGATTGAGATCCCACAGGTCCCATGGGATCCAATTAAAAACCTTCTGGGTGGTAATGGGGCTGTTGCGGGCAAGAGCGGGTCCCGCAAAATCCTGTGCAGCCCCACAAAACTCTGAAATTCCACAGGGGGCTGATGAAATGGCATGGGGAAGGGGGGAGGGGTGATGAAATGGCAAAAGGGGGGGATTAAATGGCACAGGGGGTTAATAGGTTGTTGCAGACAGTTACAGAACACATCATGGTCTGCAAAATCGGGCACAGTCCAGCAAACCTCTAAAATGCCACAGGGGTGGTGAAATGGCAAAAGGGGGTGATGAAATGGCAAAAGGGGAGAGGAAATGAAATGAGGGGGGAATGAAACGATACGGGGGTGATGAAATGGCATGGGTAGCATTATCTCTAAAAGCTGTGACAAAATGTTTGCGTGAGCACGTGGGAATAGAAACACATATTGCGGGATTGGGCGGGAGAGGAACACATGTTGCAGCCACAGAGTTAGTTAGACTGTGGTCGGGAATGTAACTTGAGGTGGTTGGATGTATCACTTCGTGACGCCAGGGCACCATTAACCTACACGGTCCGAGGATAGGACAGCTTCTCCTGGGCCTAGGCGTGGGATAAGAAATACACAGATGCCAGGTTACGGATAACTGTCTTTACTGAGGCAGGAGTAGATGTTACAATTCTTACAGCGCAGATTAGAGTAGAGGAGATGCAGAGTAAGCCTTGGGAGCCCTGTAGACTTGCCGTGACTTGTAGTATTGTGCTAGGCCTCCCACGCTGACTAGGGTTCTCATAGTGTCCAATTTACTCTACAGTACCAGGGTATGAACTATCTCTATGTGGCCTGTCGACTCAACGGGTATTATGCCAGCAATTAGGAATTTCAGAATCCTCCTGGGCAGGGAACACTTGCAGAATGGCGCGGTCACTTGCTTGAAGATTTATTTTAGGCTTTCCTAAGATCACGTCACACTCCTGCTGTCTTTTTACCACACTGCAGCTCACACTGAGCTCTGCACACTAGGCTAAGACTGGACAGAGACTCAAACTGAATAGCTCCTCCCCCCCTACATTATATATGGCCTGGCTAGGGGGCCTCCCATTGGGCAATCAGGGTAATTTAGGTACTCTGCATCCGACCTCCTTACAGATATCCTGTACATTTCTTAAAGGTACAGTGTAATACAATATACATTAACAGACAAAGATCATAACAAATATTAAACCATCACCTGAGCAGCAGGGCTCAGTGCAGGCACCTGAAGCATTATTTACCTGACAGGACGCACTCCGGTACTGGGACAACACAAACTCCCCTTCTTAAAAACAGCCGCTGTCGGCGCCCGGTCCTGGAGGGTGAATATTGCTGATGGTGCAAAGATATAAACATTCATGTAAACATTCCCTGGAACATTATCTAGACGCAGTCCTTCACAGGAGCAAAACAAAGTTCTCACACGTAGTGCAAATTTGTAGAATGTGCAAATAGTTCCTGAGGTAAGAACGTGCAAAAGTTCCTTCCTGAAGATATAATTGGTTGTTGTTTAAGTGCCACATATTTAGATTTTTACCTGAGATTAGCATTTAATACTACACTCTTACTTAACATTTTTTTCACTGACATAAGGACATACAAACACTTACGACATACCAACATGAGACGGACACACATGTAACAATTCTTGAGGCTTTTCCTTTGGTTGTGCGCATTTTCACAAACAAGGTGACCCTGGAAGTTGGGCCACATCTGCCGTAGGCTATCCACCACTACCGGTCATATGCCATGGAGCCCATTGGCTTATAGCATCTTCTTCCCGCGACTTAAGAACGTTGAGAACACCTCAGGGCCACACCGAAGGGACACGACAAGAGACAAACAGACATCTTCTGTTGTACAAAATTTCATGCAAGGTATCCCCTTGAATTTCGGATGCACCTCCTGAACACCAGAACACAATTAACCAGGACAACAAAGAACAAATAGAGAAAAGATAATACATCCTGACTAAGATATTATATATGTGGATGCGCTATCACACCCCTAACATAAACAGTATATACAGTATATGTATGTGCATATATGGACAGGGGGCACTCATATAGACGTACCAATTAGCCAACAACAGTCCTACATACAATTTTATAACATAGACAATTATACACCATATACATAATTCACAATAAATTTCTGACTACTGTACCAGACTGACTAGGTTACACATTTTCTTACCACTAGGCAATACTGGCTGGAAACACATTACTGTAAATATTGTTACATTATTGACTGGTGGCAATGAAGTGGCGCAGGATGTACTATCTCTAAAAGCTGTGACAAAATGTCTGCGTGAGCAGGCGGGATTAGACACACATGTTGTGGGATTGGGCGGGAGGGTAACACACATGTGGCAGTCATGGAGAGTTTGTCAGACTGTGGTATGGTACGTGACTTGGGGTGGTTGGATGTATCACTTTGTGACGCCAGGGCACCGTTAACCTACATGATCCAAGGATAGGACAACTTCTCCTGGGCCAGGCGTGGGATAAGAAATACACAGATGCCAGGTTACGGATAACTGTCTTTACTGAGGCAGCAGTAGATGTTACAATCCTCACAGCGCAGATTAGAGTAGAGGAGATTCAGTGTAAGCCTTGGGAGCCCTGTAGACTTGCTGTGACTTGTAGTATTGTGCTAGGCCTCCTATGCTGACTAGGGTTCTCATAGTGTCCAATTTACTCTACACCGCTAGGGTATGAACTATCTCTATGTGGCCCGTTGACTCATCGGGTATTATGTCAGCAATTAGGAATTTCAGAATCCTCCTGGGCAGGGAACATTGGCAGAATGGTGTGGTCGCTAGTGTTGCTCGCGAATATTTGCAATGCAAATTTTATTCGCGGATATCGCATATTCGCGAATTCGCGAATATATCACTATATATTCGTAATGACGAATATTCGTTTTTTTTTTGTTTTAGTTTTTTTTTCACAGTTCACATCACAGTAATCATCCCTCTCTGCTTCCAGCTTGTGTGGTGTAAAGAAGGCTCTAATACTACTGTGTGAGACTGGCATGCAAATTTTAGCTTATGCTAATTTTTGCATATGCTAATTTTCGCATATGCGAAAATAAAACGTGAATATTACGAATATGCGAATGTAGCGAATATATGACGAATATTCGTCCATATATTTGCGAAATATCGCAAATTCGAATATGGCCTATGCCGCTCAACACTAGTGGTCGCTTGCTTGAAGATTTATTTTAGGCTTTCCTTCGATCACCGCACACTTCTGCTGTCTTTTTACCACACTGCAGCTCACACTGAGCTCTGCACACAGCTCTTGGACTAGGCCAAAACTGGACTGAAACTAAAAATTAATAGCTCCTCCCCTCCTACACTATATATGGCCTGGCTAGGGTGGCCTCTCATTGGGCAACCAGGGTCACATGGATACTCTGCATCCTACCTCCTTACAGATATTCTGTACATTTCTTAAAGGTACAGTGCAACACAATATAAATTAACAGACAAAGATCATAAATATTACACCATCCCCTGAGCAGCAGGGCTCAGTGCAAGCACCTGAAGCAATGTTTACCTGACAGCACGCACTCCGGTACTAGAACACCACACACCTTGTGGGAGTGGGCGGTAAGGGTCAGAAATCTAGCAGGAGGGGGCTGGAGGGGATTAAGAAAACAAGTCCCATGCAGGGCTCTAGGCTGGAGTCATGGATTATAGGGTGCAGGTCACTACTGCTATCGGCTGGCAGAGGAAAAAATTTTACCACATGGATCCACTTGAAGGAAAAGTTGCCCATAGGCTTTTCTTTACCTAGGGCGTTGTTAGGGCAGCTGTCATGCCGGTCCCTACTTGTCACCACTCATCCCCGCAGGAAGCGCAGCAACCCCCTGATGCGGGAAAATGATTGACTGTTCCAGGAAAGGGGGGGGGGGGTTGGATGGGGTGGAACAGACATGTCACCCGAAACCATGAAGTAGTGGGATGAGCAGAAACTGGAAGCATCGGCGAGGCATGGGGTTCTGTGGGATTCTGCTGCACTGTGCACACGGCGGGGTGTTCACAGCACATGTTTCTGCCACAAAATCCTGGTTCTGGCGTCCACAGAAACAATAAACTGTACAATGTTCTTGAAGCTTTTCCAAGCGGTCCTAGTGGAACAACCAATGTGCAGACTGTCCGCCCGTGTTTTCTGGGTGAACATTCTACACATTTTCCGCTATGTGATTATAGCCTAAGACAGTGTTCCCCAACCATTGTGCCTCCACTTGTTGCTAAACTGCAACTCCCAGCATGCTGGGAGTTGTAGTTTTGCAACAGCTGGAGGCACAATGGTTGTGAGTTTGTTTCATCGTTTTTGTGGTTCATCCTTTCTGCGGATGCCAGAATCAGGATTTTGCGTCAGAAACATCTGTCGTGAATATTCCGCTGTGTGCACAGTGGAGCAGAATCCAAATGAAATCAATAGGACTCTGTTGCAGAGGAATTTCCCAGCGGAATATTCCCGCGGTCTAGGACACTCTTCTGGGACCACAGCAAAAAATCTGACCATGCTAAATGTATTTCAATTGTATGTGCCCATGCACACTGTGGAAATTTAGCTCTGATTAATTTGGAGCAAAAGTCGTCTTGCAGCAGAATTCCATTGATCTCCATGGGATTCCACTGCACGGTGCACACTATGAAGTTCCATAGCAAGATTTCCGAGTCGGAACCAGATTTTGGCAAAAGAATGAACATGTTCATTCTTTTGCCAGAATCCACCCAGAACAATATTGCAGTCAGAGGGAAGACGCGGGCAAGTGCCGATTCTGTTGGAGGCTGCTGGAGGTGGAATGGGCCTTACAAGTCATTGCAAAAATACCCAAAACAATGCTTGGCATCAATCTCGTGGTCGGCCATTGTATGTCTATGCAAAGTAGCTTCAAAGTGATATCTTCTCGTCAGCACTTCCAGATAAGAATACTGCGATCGTAAATTTCGGATCATAGACAGCGTCTGGAATCCGATAATATTAGATCCAGATTACATGTGGTGTCTCCGTGCTGAGCAATGGAAATCCCAAGAAAACAATACGTCTCATTCAAGCCTAAAACTGCACAAGTCACCGAAAATCAGATGCGATCAAGCGATAATACTTGGCTCCATAGCCGTCCTGTTGTGTCCCAGACCTACAGCAGCCCGTGCGGCCTAAAATAGGAATTAACCTCTTCAATGCCAGAAAGTGCTGTTGTTTTATCATAGGGAAAAAGAACAATACAAATGAAGTCTAACAAGTAACATATGAAAAGGACGGCACTGGTTGGTACCTAGACCGCTCTGGGGTGTAAATCCTATTATTTTTTGTACACAATGGAAGGAAAGAAGAGGCTGCACTCACCAGACTTTTCTTCAGTGCTTTATTGGCAGATGCATTACATGGGTATGGAAGCCTCGGGGGTGTGTAGGGTAATTGGGGTGTTGCTGTTCTGGATAATAAAGGGACCTGTTAACCCTTGTCACTCGTGACGCCAGGGTGAGGGTCAAATACTGTAATGGTGCTGGGCCTATCGCCACCCTTCCCAAGAGCGATAGGTGAATGCGTAATAAATGGATTGTCCACAACCGCTGTTGAACTGAATACTTGTAGGAACTTTTACTGAAGATTTTCTGTAGCAGGCAATAGCAATAACAGTCCAGATAACAGAGTCTCTTTCTAGTTGAGCAGCGATTGACAGTTGGTTGGGATCAGATAAGTTCAATGTAGCTTTAGGAAGATTCTGTTGTATAGATCCGCTGGATTTAGGGGTGTATTTAGGTCCAGTGATCTTGCGGAGAGTAGCGGGGAATTGTAGATATATAACCGCTGTGGTGTAGGCCGAGGCCGCAAGGCTTTGACCTAGTAAACGTACTTGAAAGTTGTGGAGGTCCTATCTCGTGCAGTGACAGCAACCCAAGAGAGAGAATAATGGCCGCAGCGCCCTTATATGGGCAGGAGCGGCCCGTTTTGGATTGGTCCAAAACAACTGTCACTCACCGTTACACGGCACTGTGGAAGTACACGTGATTTAAGAACCATGTTAGGTCCTTCAACATACCATACAGTTCTGTGAACCAAGTCACATGACCCGCAGGTCCTGCGACGCTAAACAAGTGAGTAATAAAATATACATATTTACAATGGCAATATTTATAAATATTAACTTACTAAGGGGTGACTAGGGGCTAACTAGGGAAGCGGACCCCGACAGTCCTAGGGACTCTGACTTTGGGGACCCCCCCCCACCAAGGCACAGTATGAAATACGGTGCAAGGACACCACATGGGGATGCATGTATAGCGGGTGCTTTCTGGAGGGAGCAGGCTCTTCCCAGAAAGCACCCGCTATACGTGCATCCCCATGTAATGCATCTGCCAATAAAGCACTGAAGAAAAGTCTGGTGAGTGCAGCCTCTTCTTTCCTTCCATTGTGTATTATACTTGGACTTGTTGCCTAGGCTTTCACCACCACATAGTGCTTGCATAGTGACGCTATCTACTTAAAGGGGCCATATATAGATCCCAGCTGCCTTTATACATAGGAGTACCAGTTCCCATTTTCTCCATTTGGAACTATTATTTTTTGTGGAAATGTGCCTGTACATGAGAAGTGATCTACATAAAACCTTCTTATTTGTATCATTGTAGGGTTATCTAGGGGGGGAACCTGGCAGAAAATGTTCAGCTTCTCTGCAGCGCCACTTCAGGTTAAACAAAGCATAAGGGTACGTTCCCACATGGCGGATTTTGCTGCGCATTTGCTGCTGCGTATTTTCTTTTTCAATTGAAGTCAATGGGTAGCAAAATACACAGCTGATTTTACTTCCCATTGACTTCAATGGGGAGGAAAATACGCAGCAGCAAATACGCAACAAAATATGGCATGTGGGAACGTACTCTAAGGGCGCGTTCCCACAGGGCGTATACACAGCGTATATGACGCTGCGCAAAGTTTGAGGCAGCAGCGGGAATTACGCTGCGTATTCCTTGCTCACTATACACACAGGGCTTTCCTTCGTCAGCCCTATGTGTGTAGTGAGTTTTGGAGGTGGAGCCGCGCGTCACAGGCACGCCGCCACACTGTACCGCCTCCCAAACTCACTACACGCATAGGGATGCCGCCGGAAAGCCCTGTGTGTATAGTGAGCAAGGAATACGCAGCATATTTCCTGCTGCTGCCATAAATTTTGTGCAGCTTCAAATACGCTGCGTATACGCCCTGTGGGAACGCACCCTTAAAGGACATCTCCAGTAAAAAATGAACAGGACCGGACCCCAGCTATCTCAGTGAGGAGCGCGTGTTTTGGCTGCAGGACGAGCTCCTCACTGAGTGCAAGCTCCCGTTACAGAGATAACGGGGGGGGGGGGGGGGGGGGGGGGATTTCTCTTTTAGGGTATGTTCACCCTATTATACATGCTGCAGATTTTCTACCGCAGATTTTAGGGCACATTCACACTACAGAATTTCAATGGGATTCTGCTGCACCACGTAGATTGAAAATTCCATTGCAGATATTTAAATTCCGGAATCCATATTATAATCATGTTCATTCTTTCTGCGGAATCTGCTCTCATATGCATTTCCGTCAATAGTGACAGCAAATTTCCAAAGCGACCCTGCTGTACACGAAATGTCTGCCCAGAATTTCTCCCTGGGAAGACATCCCATAGCAGAAAATCTGCAGCTTAAAGGGGTACTCCGCCCCTAGACTTCTTATCCCCTATCGAAAGGATAGGGGATAAGAGGTCAGATCGCCGCGGTGCCCCTGCTGGGGACCCCCGGGATCCCCGCTGCGGCACTGCGCTATCATTACAGCACAGAGCCAGTTCGCTCTGCACGTAATGACGGGCAATACAGGGGCCGGAGCATCGTTATGTTACGGCTCCACCCCTCGTGACGTCACGGCACGCCCCTTTCAATACAAGTCTATGGGAGGGGGCGCGGCGGCCGTCACGCTCCCTGCCATAGACTTGCTTTAAGGGGACGGGCCGTGATGTCACGAGGGGCGGAGCCATGACGACACGCGGCTCCGTCCCCTGTATCGCCCGTCATTACGCACAGAGCGAACTCACTCTGTGCTGTAATGATAGCGCAGTGCCGCAGCGGGGATCCCGGGGGTCCCCAGCAGGGGCACCGCGGCGATCTGACCTCTTATCCCCTATCCTTTGGATAGGGGATAAGATGTCTAGGGGCGGAGTACCCCTTTAATTATTAAATGCGAACATACCCTTACACTCTGCCCTATGGACAGACTATGTAGGGGAAAACAATGGGAGGCTGCTGCAAGTGGAATTATATTTAGAATGATTCCATAGTGTGCATAGGTTTTTACAGGTTTTTCATTAAAGGGGTGCTCCCCTGTATTCAAATCAAATGTCAAAAAGTTATACAGATTTGTAAATTACGTCAATATATAAAAATCTTAACTCTTCCAGTACTTTACAGCTGCTGTATGCTCCAGAGGAAGTTGTGTAGTTCTTTCCAGTCTGACCACAGTGCTCTCTGCTGACACCTCTGTCCGTGTCAGTAACTGTCTGGAGCAGAAGAAGTTTTTTATGGGGATTTGCTTCTACTCTGGACATTTCCTGATACGGACAGAGGTGTCAGCAGAGAGCACTGTGGTCCGACTGGAAAGAATTACACAACTTCCTCTTGAGCATACAGCAGCTGATAAGTACTGGAAGGATTAAGATTTTTAAATAGAAGTAAATGACTAATCTGTTTACATTTTTGGTGCCAGTTGATTTGAATAACAAATACGCCTATACCTACGACTTATTTACGTCTTATTGCTTTACTTGTTCGTAAGTCTTTACTATAATCCTGATGTTCTATTCATGAACTAGGAGGATCAGGATGAACTGACCTGATAGGAGAGTGTTTTATTATGTAATACAGAGCACATATGTTGCCAAACTACAACTCCCAACATGCCCGGACAGCCGAAGGCTGTCCGGGCATGCTGGGAGTTGTAGTTTGGCAACAGCTGGAGGCACCCTGATTGGGAAACACTGTTCTCAGGAGTTTAAAGGGGTTATCCAGGAAAAAAAAAACATTTTTTATATATCAACTGGCTCCAGAAAGTTAAACAGATTTGTAAATTACTTCTATTAAAAAAATCTTAATCCTTTCAGTACTTATGAGCTTCTGAAGTTAAGGTTGTTCTTTTCTGTCTAAATCCTCTCTGATGACACCTGTCTCGGGAAACGCCCAGTTTAGAAGCAAATCCCCATAGCAAACCTCTTCTAAACTGGGCGGTTCCCGAGACAGGTGTCATCAGAGAGCACTGAGACAGAAAAGAACAACCTTAACTTCAGAAGCTCATAAGTACTGAAAGGATTAAGATTTTTTAATAGAAGTAATTTACGAATCTGTTTAACTTTCTGAAGCCTGTTGATATATATATATTTATATATATATATATATATATATATATAAAAATTTTTTCCTGGAATACCCCTTTAAATTAAACAAAGACACCAGTAAATATTCCGTATATTGGGAAGCAGTGACTTTGTATACGACTCCCTTTTTCTTGGCAGCGATGAGCTGCAGGGGATCGATCAGGCGTGCGCGGAAATGATTAGAAGACATAGTTCCACTTCCTGGCAATCCTTTGCCATTTCCTGGTACTCGGAGCATCTCCTGCGAAAGGGATGACACACGCAGAAGCGAGTAAAATCTGTCACTTCTCATCATCGGCGAGGAGGGTAGTAAATGTTATTGCAGCTATTGATCGCTTTCAATTTGAACCCATAACCCATTTTGTGGCTGAAGTGTTCGCGGCAGAGCATTAATCTTGCATGGGGCCGAGCTGGGAGCGGTCACGCCATCATCTCGCTCCCTGACGTCACAGGACGCAGGGCTCCTATTGGCCGCCGGCGCTGACAGCACATCCTGAGGGATTTCTTATCTTCCACTCGGATGCTCGGGATTGAGTTTACAAACAATCACATGCCTTGTGCACGGCGAGGACTGACACATTTACTATAAAGTCCTCGGCTGATATCATCGCTCCTCAGTCATCCGCGCAGCGCAAGAAAGAAAAAAAATATAATAAACTCTCCGGTTACTGTACGAACAGATGTTCTGCTAAAAGGCGGCATTAAATTATCCATCATTACTGATAATGCCTTCACTCATCCTGATCGAGGATCAATAGTGCTGAACGTTAAACCTCTTCGCTGCCGGGACCGGAGGAGGGGCGATTAATGGGGAAATAAGAGTTGTATAATATAAGACAGATATATATAATTTCTAAGATGGATAGATAGATATAAGATAGATAGATAGAAGATAGATAGATAGATAGATAGATAGATAGATATAAGATAGATATAAGATAGATAGATAGATATGAGATAGATATATAGATAGATAGATATGAGATAGATAGATAGATAGATAGATAGATAGAAGATAGACATGAGAGAGAGATAGATAGATATGAGATAGATATGAGATAGATAGATAGATAGATAGATATGAGATAGATAGATATGAGATAGATAGATATGAGATAGATAGATATGAGATAGATATGAGATAGATATGGGATAGATATGAGATAGATAGATATGAAATAGATATGAGATAGATAGATATGAGATAGATAGATAGATATGAGATAGATATGAGATAGATAGATAGATATGAGATAGATAGATATGAGATAGATAGATAGATATGAGATAGATATGAGATAGATAGATAGATATGAGATAGATAGATATGAGATAGATATGAGATAGATATGAGATAGATATGAGATAGATAGATATGAAATAGATATGAGATAGATAGATATGAGATAGATAGATAGATATGAGATAGATAGATATGAGATAGATATGAGATAGATAGATATGAGATAGATATGAGATAGATAGATATGATATAGATAGATAGATAGATATGAGATAGATATGAGATAGATAGATATGAGATAGATAGATATGAGATAGATATGAGATAGATATGGGATAGATATGAGATAGATAGATATGAAATAGATATGAGATAAATAGATATGAGATAGATAGATAGATATGAGATAGATATGAGATAGATAGATAGATATGAGATAGATAGATATGAGATAGATAGATAGATATGAGATAGATATGAGATAGATAGATAGATAGATAGATAGATATGAGATAGATATGAGATAGATATGAGATAGATAGATATGAAATAGATATGAGATAGATAGATATGAGATAGATAGATATGAGATAGATAGATATGAGATAGATATGAGATAGATAGATATGAGATAGATATGAGATAGATAGATATGATATAGATAGATAGATATAGATATGAGATAGATAGATATGAGATAGATAGATATGAGATAGATAGATATGAGATAGATATGAGATAGATAGATAGATATGAGATAGATATGAGATAGATAGATGGCCAGCACATACTGATACCAAACTATTGCATGAACCCGGCATACAGGTGCAGGCTGCTAGGCTAATACAGGAGAATACAGCAGCACACTGCTAGCACAAAGATACAGATGAAACATGAAATGCTGTATTGCTACAATGAAAAATTGAGGTGCTTACCTCACCATTTGGCCAAATAGTTTGGACCATCCCACCACGATAAGGTAGTGCTGGCCAACTTATCCTTTTTTGTGTTATACATATGGGGGAAGTGGCTACCTCCATGTTGGTTCCTGCACCCCACCCATTTTGTAAGGTGCTGAATGTTTCAGACCTTACAAGCTTGGTAACTGACTGCACAGAGGCGCATTCATAGTGTAGGGTCCGTCCCAATGAGGTCACCTTATCGTGGTGGGATGGTCCAAACTATTTGGCAGAAGAGATCAATATGTAAAGAACTCAATAAAGTATTATCTTCTCTGCAGGGTCAGACTGGTCCTCAGAGTACTAGAGTACCAAAAAGTCCCCAGGGTTCAGCAGAAGAGAACTCCCTTTGGGACCTGTGAGCACCATGACATGTGGGTCTTGAGTCATTGGTGGAAGGAGATGGCTCATATTTTTTTCCAATATCGCATCTCTGCTTCACCATCATGTGTCGGGTCTAGCACAAAAGCATGACAAGTGTACTGCGGGCGTGACAATGGCAAATGGAGAAATCACATGAGGCTAAAGGTCTTGTTCCTAAATGTGACACCGTTTCAAAAAAAAATATGAAAACCTAAAAGGTTGTTGTTATTTTTGTAAAGGACTTCTCAATGCTTAAATTTGGTATATTCCATTCTGCTGGTTATGTGCCAGGGCTGTGTTTCTTAACCAGGGTGCCTCCAGCTGTTGCAAAACTACAACTCCCAGCATGCCCGGACAACCGAAGGTTGTCCGGGCATGCTGGGAGTTGTAGTTTTGCAACAGCTGGAGGCACCCTGATTGGGAAACCCTTCAGTTGATATGGGCCAATAACTCATCACTAGGATTTATATTGTTATGGGATGATCACAAATAGATATTAGGCTGCATTCACACCACGTTTTTGCAATACAGTTCCCGTATCAGGTTTGTGATGAAAAGCGGATTCCTCAAAAGCGGACTAAACTGTATCAAAACGTGTGTACAAATTTTAACTCGTATACGGTTTGAAAAATGATGTCTGATTGCATCCAATTTTTAAGAAAAAAAACAAACATATACATTTTTTACTTTTTACTCCATTATTAATAAAGTTTCCCTTGTTTGATTGAAATTCCAAGAAAAAAAAACTGTGCAAAGTAAAAAACCATATGGTGCAAACCAGATGGAACCGTACACACATATGGTTCTGTACGGCTCCCATTGACTCCCAAGTTAAAAAAAAAACGGATACGGTTTCAATAAGGTTTTTCACCGGACCAAAAACCATGGTAGGCTACGGTTTTGGGTACAGGAAGAAAAATGGACAAAACCGTACAAGACGCAAAACGGATGCATCGTTTGGCATACGGTTTTCAATGGAGAGTCAATGTATACGGTTTTCAATACGGTTCCGTACGGTTTTCTAATTGAAAATGTATACGGGAACTGCATTGCAAAAACGTGTCTGTGAATGCACCATAGGAGCTGTACTGTGTGTACATTGATAACATCAAAGATTACACTAGTGTGACCTATAAAAAGTAGAAAAAAAAATATTTAAAATAAAATTTGTATAAAATAAGATGTGACAAAAAAAATCTACCTCCTAGAAATTTAAAAAAATTCACTTTTTCTACATTTTCACTTTTTCTACATAAAAAAAAAAAGAATTAAAAATACATATATTGGTATCCTAACACCTGTACCAAACCCACCCAAAAAATATTTAATTATTCATCCTGCATTTTGTTAATCTGCCACCCAAAAAAAAAAAAAAAAGAAAGAGAAAATTATCGAAAAACCCATTTGTATTCCATATGATGCTTACCAATCACAATAAAAAAATAAAAATAAAAAAAAGCAATGCTAATTTATAACAAAATGTTAGAAGTCTTGAAATGTGGCAATGCTAATTTATTTACTTAACCCCTTGAAGATACAGTGAATTTCGTTTTTTTCCCATCCCCAGACCTATAGGAGGGCTTGTTTTTTGCGAGACCAATTGCCCTTTGTAATGACACCTTTTCATTCTACCATAAAATGTACGGCGCAACAGAAAAAAAATATTATTTGGGGTGGAAAATTAAAAAGAAATGTGCAATTTTGAATAATTTGTAGAGATGAGCGAACTTACAGTAAATTCGATTCGTCACGAACTTCTCGGCTCGGCGGTTGATGACTTATCCTGCATAAGTTAGTTCAGCTTTCCGGTGCTCGGGTGGGCTGGAAAAGGTGGATACAGTCCTAGGAAAGAGTCTCCTAGGACTGTATCCACCTTTTCCAGCCCACCGGAGCACCTGAAAGCTGAACTAATTTATGCAGGAAAAGACATCAACTGCCGAGCCGAGAAGTTCGTGACGAATCGAATTTACTGTAAGTTCGCTCATCTCTAATAATTTGGGTTTTCATGCAGTATACTTTACTGTAATACAGAAATGTTTTCTTTATTCTGTGGGTCAATTAAAATTATACCCATGGTTCCATAACTGTAGATAGTGGTCTCCAAACTGTGGACCCTCCAGAAAAAGGAAACTATCTCCAAAGGGTGGCACCAGAGAGCTACTCTGCATATCCTTCTTCCCAACCAGTGTGCCCCAGGTGTTGCAAAACTACAACTCCCAGCATGCCCGGACAGCCTTTGGCTGTCCGGGCATACTGGGAGTTGTAGTTTTGCAACATCTGGAGGACCACCGTTTGGAGACCACGGCTGTAGATAATCAAATTCTTAGTTCCTTTTAAATTCTTAACTATGATTATGTTGGACATATACATTAAAGGAAATCTGTCACCAGTGTCACCTGCACTAACCTGTCGGTACTGACAGGTAGTGCAGGTGACACTGATGACAACGGTACTTACCTTGTCCCGTTCCGTGCAGGGGATCTCCGGTAATCTCCTCCGTTAACTTCAGCTCCTGCCCGGCTTGGGGCACGGACGAAGCTCAGTGACGTCACCGCTGCTGTTCTCTAATAGTGGGACCCAGCAGCGGTGATATCTCTAAGCTCCGCCCATGCCCCAAGCCGGGCCGGAGCTGAAGTTAACGGAGGAGATTGCCGGAGATCCGGACAAGGTAAGTACCGTTGTCATCAGTGTCACCAGCACTACCTGTCGGTACAGACAGGTTAGTGCAGGTGACAATGGTGACAGATTTCCTTTAAAGGGGTACTCTGGTTAAAAAAACATTTTTTAAATCAACTGGTGCCAGAAAATTTAAAATGTTAATCCTTCCATTACCTATCAGCTGCTGTTTGCTCCAGAGGAAGTTGTGTAGATCTCTTTAATCTGACCACAGTGCTCTCTGCTGACACCTCTGTCCATGTCAGGAACTGTCCAAAGTAGAAGCAAATCCCCATAGAAAACCTCTCCTGCTGCTCTGGACAGTTCCTGACACAGACAGAGGTGGCAGCAGAGAGCACTGTGGTCAGACTGGAAAGAACCACACAACTTCCTCTGGAGCATACAGCAGCCGATAAGTACTGGAAAGATTAAGATTTTTAAATAATAAAGTAAGTAATTTACAAATCTGTTTAACATTCTGGCACCAGTTGATTTGAAAACATTTTTTCCAGAGTACCCCTTTAAAGTGAACCGAATCTGATGATTTCGTCATAATTGGGAAACCATATGATGTGTATGGGTGGGGTGCAGACTCTCTCAGGACGGGCGGTGGAAAGGAACGGGCATGTTGGATTTCAGTTGCCTAATCCTTTTGTTCTCAAGGGCACATGCAGATTGTAGACATCAGATACAGTGTATATATATATATATATATATATATATATATATATATATATATATTGCTACATGTGAGATTGATGGAGTCTCCATACAGAAGACTATAGACCAGTGGTCTTCAACCTGCGGACCTCCAGAGGTTTCAAAACTACAACTCCCAGCATGCCCGGACAGCCGATGGCTGTCCGGGCATGCTGGGAGTTGTAGTTTTGCAACATCTGGAGGTCCGCAAGTTGAAGACCACTGCTATAGAATATACAATCCCATAAACATTCCGCTTCTGTCCGCGTTGCTCTAGCAACATTGATGTTTTCCAGCACGGAGAGAAGCCCGATAATGGATCAGATACCAGAGATAATGTACAGTATGCTCCGATATAGGAACAACCTGGTATGTTTCCATCTGACTCACCAAAGCCAATACTGTAAACAGTGACGAAGCTAAATAGTAACATACAGTAATGTAAAAGTATCACTCAATATATGCAAATAAATATCCACAGTCCATGGTGATTTCCCATTACAATGTTACACTTAGGAAAAATGATCAACCTTTCTTATATTGCTATCCTTACAGTATTACATTGGATGAAGAACATTATGCAGAAGTTTTTGTGGTGTCCCGGTACCCGTATCCCAGCTACAAAATAGTTGTCATGTGGCTGAGGAAACCCTTTACTAAGTGCTTAACCCCTTAAGGACGCAGGACGTAAATGTACGTCCTGGTGAGGTGGTACTTAACGCACCAGGACGTACATTTACGTCCTGTGCATAACCGCGGGCATCGGAGCGATGCCCGTGTCATGCGCGGCTGATCCCGGCTGCTGATCGCAGCCAGGGACCCGCCGGCAATGGCCGACGCCCGCGATCTCGCGGGCGTCCGCCATTAACCCCTCAGGTGCCGGGATCAATACAGATCCCGGCATCTGCGGGAGTTCGCGATTTAAATGAACGATCGGATCGCCCGCAGCGCTGCTGCGGGGATCCGATCATTCATAACGCCGCACGGAGGTCCCCTCACCTTCCTCCGTGCGGCTCCCGGCATCTCCTGCTCTGGTCTGTGATCGAGCAGACCAGAGCAGGAGATGACCGATAATACTGATCTGTTCTATGTCCTATACATAGAACAGATCAGTATTAGCAATCATGGTATTGCTATGAATAGTCCCCTATGGGGGCTATTCAAGTGTAAAAAAAATGTAAAAAAATGTAAAAGTAAAAGTAAAAAAAAAGTGAAAAATCCCCTCCCCCAATAAAAAAGTAAAACGTCCGTTTTTTCCTATTTTACCCCCAAAAAGTGTAAAAAACATTTTTTATAGACATATTTGGTATCGCCGCGTGCGTAAATGTCCGAACTATTAAAATAAAATGTTAATGATCCCGTACGGTGAACGGCGTGAACGAAAAAAAATTAAAAAAGTCCAAAATTCCTACTTTTTTTATACATTTTATTAAAAAAAAAATTATAAAAAGTGTATTAAAAGTTTTTTATATGCAAATGTGGTATCAAAAAAAAGTACAGATCATGGCGCAAAAAATGAGCCCCCATACCGCCGCTTATACAGAAAAATAAAAAAGTTAGAGGTCATCAAAATAAAGGGATTATAAACGTACTAATTTGGTTAAAAAGTTTGTGATTTTTTTTAAGCGCAACAATAATATAAAAGTATATAATAATGGGTATCATTTTAATCGTATTGACCCTAAGAATAAAGAACACATGTCATTTTTACCATAAATTGTACGGCGTGAAAACAAAACCTTCCAAAATTAGCAAAATTGCGTTTTTGGTTTTAATTTCCCCACAAAAATAGTGTTTTTTGGTTGCGCCATACATTTTATGATATAATGAGTAGCCCTCACACTAGTCTGTGGATGAAAATATAAAAGAGTTATGATTTTTAGAAGGCGAGGAGGAAAAAATGAAAACGTAAAAATTAAATTGTCTGAGTCCTTAAGGCCAAAATGGGCTGAGTCCTTAAGGGGTTAAAGGGGTATTCCAGGCAAAACCTTTTTTCATATATATCAACCGGCTCTGGAAAGTTAAACAGATTTGTAAATTACTTCTATTAAAAAATCTTAATCCTTCCAATAGTTATTAGCTTCTGAAGTTTTCTGTCTAACTGCTCAATGATGATGTCACATCCCGGGAGCTGTGCATGATGGGAGAATATCCCCATAGGAACTGCACAGCTCCCGGGACGTGAGTCATCAGAGAGCAGTTAGACAGAAAACAACAGCTCAACTTCAGAAGCTAATAACTATTGGAAGGATTAAGATATTTTAATAGAAGTAATTTACTAATCTGTTTAACTTTCTGGAGCCAGTTGATATATAAAAAAAAGTTTTGGCCTGGAATACCCCTTTAAATGGATATTCCAGGAAAAAACTTTTATATATATATCAACTGGCTACAGAAAGTTAAACAGATTTGTAAATTACTTCTATTAAAAAATCTTAATCCTTTCAGTACTTATGAGCTTCTGAAGTTAAGGTTGTTCTTTTCTGTCTAAGTAATCTCTGATGACACCTGTCTCGGGAAACGCCCAGTTTAGAAGAGGTTTGCTATGGGGATTTGCTTCTAAACTGGGCGGTTCCCGAGACAGGTGTCATCAGAGAGGATTTAGACAGAAAAGAACAACCTTAACTTCAGAAGCTCATAAGTACTGAAAGGATTAAGATTTTTTAATAGAAGTAATTTACAAATTTGTTTAACTTTCTGGAGCCAGCTGATGTATAAAAAAAAAAAGCTTTTCCTGGATAACCCCTTTCATTTTGTGTGTGAGGTTGCATATGTTATAAGATGAGTAAATCGTTGGTCACATGACATGCTTACCAGCTAGGCTTCTTTACAGAAGCTTTTGGATAGGCTGAGGATAGTCATCCTCTCCCTACAGCAGTGTTTCCCAACCAGGGTGTCTCCAGCTGTTGCAAGACTGCAACTTTTAGCATGCCCGGACAGTTGTTGATGTAAAAACAGGTTAATGTACTTACTGTATGTTGAAAATGTTTTGATTAATTCTGTTACATTTTTACTAAGCAAAAAAATAAAATAAAATTCTTCCTGTACTGTGAAATCACTGTATACATTGTGGCATTACTATACACACAGCCATGGCCATAAATATTGGCACCCCTGAAATTTTTCAAGAAAATGAAGTATTTCTCACAGAAAAGGATTGCAGTAACACATGTTTTGCTATATACATCTTTATTCTCTTTATATGTATTGGAACTAAATATAAAAAAGGAAGAAAAAAAGGCTAATTAGACATAACGTCACCAAACTCCAAAAATGGACAAAATTATTGGCACTTTCCAAAATTGTGGATAAATAAGATTGTTTCAAGCATGTGATGCTCCTTTATACTCACCTGGGGGCAAGTAACAGGTGTGGGCAACATAAAAATCACACCTGAAAGCAGATAAAAAGGAGAGAAGTTCACTTAGTCTTTGCATTGCGTGTGTGTGTGTGTGTGTGTGACGACTTGAGAACCAAAATTGTGGAAAAATATCAACAATCTCAAGGTTACAAGTCCCTCTCCAGAGATCTAGATTTGCCTTTGTCCACAGTGCGCAACATTATCAAGAAGTTTGCAACCCATGGAACTGTAGCTAATCTCCCTGGGCGTGGACGGAAGAGAAAAGTTGATGAAAGGTTTCAACGCAAGATAGTCCGTATGGTGGATAAGCAGCCCCAAACAAGTTCCAAACATATTCAAGCTGTTCTGCAGGCTCAGGGAGCATCAGTGTCAGCACAAACTTTCCGTTGTCATTTAAATGAAATGGAACGCTATGGTAGGAGACCCAGGAGGACCCCACTGCTGACACAGAGACATAAAAAAGCAAGACTACATTTTGCCAAAATGAACTTGAGTAAGCCAAAATCCTTCTGGGAAAACGTCTTGTGGACAGATGAGACCAAGATAGAGCTTTTTGGTAAAGTACATAATTCTACTGTTTACCGAAAATGGAATGAGGCCTACAAAGAAAAGAACATAGTACCTACAGTGACATATGGTGGAGCGTCAATGATGTTTTGGGGTTGTTCTGTTGCCTCTGGCACTGGGGGCCTTGAATGTGTACAAGGCATCATGACATATGAGGATTACCAACAGATTTTGGGTCGCACCGTACAGCCCAGTGTCAGAAAGCTGGGTTTGCATCCGAGATCTTGGGTCTTCCAGCAGGACAATGACCCCAAACATACGTCCAAAAAGACCCCAGAAATGGATGGCAACAAAACACTGGAGAGTTCTGTGGCAGCAATGAGTCCAGATCTAAATCCCATTGAAAACCTGTGCAGAGATCTTAAAATTGCTGTTGGGAAAAGGCGTCTTCCAAGGGTTTTGTTACAGATATTACCTCAGGGTTCCTTATTTATCTAAAAACTAAAACACGTTAACAAATAAAAGGAAATCTGTCACAAGTTTCTGGGACCAAAGGTATAATGTTTCTCCTTGAAGAAAGTGCCAAACAAGACGACTAACAGGCCAGTCCGCTGGGAATTCTGGGAAGAATGATAAGCAAATCAGCTCTCTAGTGCCAACCCTTTGTAGGTAGTTTTCCTTTTTGGGAGGGATTCTGGCTTATTAAATCCCCAGTCGGGATCTAAGGCTTAAACTCTTACAGACATAGGATGTAAATGTATGTCCTGGTCAGCTGGTACTTAACGCTTCAGGACGTACATTTACATCCTATGCATTACGCGAGTACCTGCACAGCAGGTCCCGGATGCTGTCAGTATCCAGGGACCTGCCAGTAATGGCGGACATCAGCGATCGCGCTGAAGTCCTCCATTAACCCCTCAGATGCCATAATCAATACAGATCACAGCATCTGCGGCAATTTGAATGGATGATCGCCTGTAATACTGATCAGTGCTATGTCTATGCATAGCACTGATCAGTATTAGCAATCTAATTATTCCTATAAAAAAAAAATAAGAAAGCAAAAAAAAAGTTTGAAAAAAATTGAAAAATCCTCTCCCCCACTTTACCTCCAAAAAGCGTCAATAGGATAATTAATAAACACATTTGGTATCGCCGTGTGCGCAAATGTCCAAACTACCAAAATATAATGTAAATTATCCCGCATGGTGAACGGCATAAACTTAAAAAAAAAAAAAAAAAAATTGCAGTGTGTCCTTAAAGGGGTACTCCACTGGAAAACATTTTTCTTTAAATCAATTGGTGCCAGAAAGTTAAATGGATTTGAAAATTACTTCTATAAAAAATCTTAATCCTTCCAGTACTTATCAGCTGCTGTATGCTCCGCAGGAAGTTCTTTTCTTTTTGAATTTCCTTACTGTCTGACCACAGTGCTCTCTGCTGACACCTCTGTCCATGCCAGGAACTGTCCAGAGCAGGAGTGGTTTGCTATGGGGATTTTCTCCTGCTCTGGACAGTTCCTGACATGGACAGAGGTGTCAGCAAGAGAGCACTGTGGTCAGACAGAAAATAAATTCGAAAAGAAAAGAACTTCCTCTGTAGTATACAGCAGCTGATAAGTAACGGAAGGATGAAGATTTTTATATAGAAGTCATTTATAAATCTGTTTAACTTTCTGGCACCAGTTGATTTAAAAAAAAAAAATGTTTTCCAGGGGAGTACCCCTTTATGGGGTTAAAGGAGCTAAATAGCGACTGAAAAGGAAACTATCTTCAAAGGGTGGCATCAGAGAGCTACTTTGCATATTGTTCTTCCCAACCAGTGTGTCTCTAGCTGTTTTGTCCTTGTCATCTAGAGTAGATAAGTAATGAGATTGCACCATCGTTGCATAAGTCCAGTTTTGACAAACATATCAATGTTCTTAGAAAAATCTCTGGCATTTCTGCTTTGTTATATACACAACGGGGAGTCCGGTTGTTTGCAGTCTTTTTATATTGCTTTGAGTCATCTGGTTCAGATAAGTTTGCATGTTCCTAACCTTGCCCAGGGAATGCTATAGAGCAAGAATGTGCTCCGGAGCTGTCAGTCCTTACAGGTATAGGACATGGTGCAGGTACAGGAATGCTATAGAGCAAGAATGTGCTCCGGAGCTGTCAGTCCTTACAGGTATAGGACATGGTGCAGGTACAGGAATGCTATAGAGCAAGAATGTGCTCCGGAGCTGTCAGTCCTTACAGGTATAGGACATGGTGCAGGTACTGCCATCATTGTGGCTAAAAATGTATTAGGGAAGTGACATTCATAACCGTAAAAAAAAAATAGGAAATGTGCTCATTAAATGGGCACTGTCAGATTCCAAAACTTTTTATATGTTGTACATCTTGGCAAAACATTAACCTTTCTAATATACTTCATGAGAAAATGTGTTTGCGTTATCATAGAAATCATGAATTAAAAAAAAAAAAAAAAGACCACTAGGGGTCCCCATACCAACCAGAACATAATCCTGTCCAGCTGCTGCGTCATCTTTGTCCCAGCGGAACCACGGGCAAGGACAAAGTCCAGGAAGTGAGGGCGAGACTAGCAGTGATTGGAAGAAGAGACCCAGCACAGCACAGCAGACTCAGGAAGGAAGTGAATGCATGTTGAGTGAGGGTGGGCTCAGTGCTTGCCTCGGACACACCCCTTCCTGAGCAGTGGATGTCAGAATGAGCGAGCAGCAGAAAAGACCGATTAATATATATATATATATATATATATATATATATATATACAGTGGTCCCTCAACATACGATGGTAATTAATTCCAAATGAACCATCGTTTGTTGAAACTATCGTAGGTTGAGGGATCCGTGCAATGTAAAGTATAGGATGTTATACTCACCTGTCCCCGCCGCTCTGGACCGTCACCACTGCCCTGGATGTCGCCCTCCATCGATGTCGCCGCGTCCCCGGGGTGTCCCCGCCGCTCCAGAGCGTCTCCGCTGCCCGGGATCGTAGCTCCTTATTGCCGTAATCACGTTGCTATGCACGCCGCTCCTATTGGATGACGGGACGGCGTGCGCGGTGACGTGATGGCGACGATGGAGAGCGCCGGCGATGCAGCGGATCCCGAAGAGGACGGTCCGGAGCACCGGCGACAGGTAAGAGACCATCGCCGGAGCATACGGGGCACCGTAAACGGCTATCCGGTGGCAGCTGAAGCAGTCAGCTCTGCCGGATAGCCGTTTATGCGATGGCCCTGACATACAAAAGCATCGTATGTTGATGCTGCCTTCAACATGTGATGGCTTCTGAGAGGCCATTGTATGTTCAAATGATCGTATGTCGGGGCCATCGTAGGTCGGGGGGGGGGGGGTCACTATATATATATATATATATATATATATATATATATATATATATATATTATACTATAAAAGAGGGATTCATTGTATATAGAGTAACAGAGGGATTTATAGTTTATAGACTATACTATAATAGAGAATACATTATAATAGAGAATTCATTATAATAGAGAATACATTATAACACTAAAATATCCTTTTATTTAATCTAATCAATGTCAAACGTTTTGGACACGTGTGGGGACATTTACTAAAACATGTAAATATAACGCAAATGGCAAATGTAGACTGATAATCTACTTTTGCCGCAATAATTATGACACGTCATTTGCCCACTAGGATGTGTTCGTTCGGAAAACTTAACGTGGTTTGCATGGCTTATCTTTAATGCCAGACTTTTGAAAGATCACATAAAATTGTTCAAATTTCCCGCCACCACCAAGCACCCGTACCAACTGCGCAATATTTTCTTTAAAGTAAACAATCCTGTTAACAAAGAGAATCTGCAACTTTTGGTTTAAATGGCGACAATAACTGTCATCGACTACAGCGTAAGTCTGCAACTTTAGGTTTAATTTGTGACTTTATGGTTCATCGAATGATCTGTATAATACTTCACGCTAATTACAGCTGCAATTTTACTGCTATTTTGCACAGAGCGCCATTTCTTTACCACATAAAGTGCCCTTTTTACCGGGGTTTTGACAAATAGCGGTAAAATTGCTTGAACATTCCTGAAAAAAAAATTATCATACCTTCAGCATGCTGTGATTTTGAAAAACTGCTCCGAAGCCTAAAAATGCTGCGAAAGGGTAAAAAATAAATACATTTTTTTTTTGTGGCTTTTTTTGACAAAAAGGCAAGTGTAATCCCAGCATAGGTGTTCTATGGGAGAATGTTGTGGGCATGCTCTGTGACCTGTGCAAAGGTCACTGTGCGAGGAGGAGGAGGGGAGATGTGACCAGGGAGGGGAGATGTTTCACCTGTGTTATCTGCCTCCTGCTTTCTAATAGAAACATTACCTGTTCTTGTAATCCTGCCTGTGATGATCATGAGATAACTGGAAGTGATCTCTACGGAACAGGCAGTGATCTCTATACAGGCAGTGATCTCTATGGAACAGAAAGTTATCTCTACAGAACAGGCAGTGATCTCTACAGAACAGGCAGTGATCTCTACGGAACAGGCAGTGATCTCTACAGAACAGGCAGTGATCTCTACGGAACAGGCAGTGATCTCTACGGAACAGGCAGTGATCTCTACGGAACAGGCAGTGATCTCTACGGAACAGGCAGTGATCTCTACGGAACAGGCAGTGATCTCTACGGAACAGGCAGTGATCTCTACGGAACAGGCAGTGATCTCTACGGAACAGAAAGTTATCTCTACGGAACAGGCAGTGATCTCTACGGAACAGAAAGTTATCTCTGTGGAACAGGCAGTGATCTCTACAGAACGGGCAGTGATCTCTACGGAACAGAAAGTTATCTCTGTGGAACAGGCAGTGATATGTACAGAGCAGGCAGTGATCTCTACGGAACAGGCAGTGATATCTACGGAACAAGCAGTGATCTCTACGGAACAGGCAGTAATCTCTACGGAACAGGCAGTGATCTCTACGGAACAGAAAGTGTTCTCTACGGAACAGGCAGTGATTTCTACGGAACAGAAAGTGATCTCTACAGAACAGGCAGTGATTTCTACGGAACAGAAAGTGATCTCTACAGAACAGGCAGTGATCTCTACGGAACAGGCAGTGATCTCTACAGAACAGAAAGTGATCTCTACGGAACAGGCAGTGATGTCTACGGAACAGAAAGTGATCTCTACGGAACAGGCAGTGATCTCTACGGAACAGGCAGTGATCTCTACGGAACAGGCAGTGATCTCTACGGAACACGCAGTGATGTCTACGGAACAGAAAGTGATCTCCACGGAACAGAAAGTGATCTCTACGGAACAGGCAGTGATTTCTACGGAACAGAAAGTGATCTCTACGGAACAAGCAAGTGATCTCTACGGAACCGGTCAGGGTATTTTAAGGCTTAGTCATCAGCGAAATAGCAAGCTTTATTTCATTATTATTTTTTAAGAAAGATAAAGAAATGGAAAATTAGAGAAAACACCAAACTGTATTGTGAAGTAACCCATGATTACAGAATCAGTCTACCTAGTGTTTGTAGTCTGTAGCCATGGAAACACATAGGTCTGCATTGAAGCTGTATACAAAAAAGTGAGTATCTTCTATAGGCCTTCTGTAGCAGTGTTTCCATACCAGTGTGCCTCCAGCTGTTGCAACACTACAACGCTCAGCATGCCCGGACAGCCGTTGGCTGTCCGGGCATGCTGAGCGTTGTAGTGTTGCAACAGCTGGAGGCACACTGGTTGGGAAACACTACATCAGCTCGGACCCTTTCATTACATAAGTAATAGTGAAAGTCAAATGCAAAAATAAAAGAGAAAGCAGAGACTTACAAGCTTTTTATTCGCTTTGTTGACAAGATATTAATCACGGGACGAGGCGACCTTGGGAAAGTTCTCTGAATTGCACAATGTGAATTATTGTTTACACTGACGATACTCTGTGGAATGTAAAAATCAAGTATCATCTCTGTAATTATGTTTTACACGAAGCAGCATTATCATATATCATCCTGTGCGCCGGGGGCGCGCCGTGTCCTACGTGAATGGGTGGGGCATAGTCTCGAACGTTGCTTATTAGGGATCATGCACTCTACGGAATTTTGCCAAGTGGATATTCTGTGTGCAGCAGGTGCCGCCAGAATGAATCAACGCTTTGACCGCACAGACATGTGCCGTCCCCATTGCGGGCCCGGGCAGAATTCCGGCAATACTATGCCCCGCCCATTCATGTAGGACACGCCTCAGCACAGGTCGCTGAGCATGCCTACTACATTCTCTTATAGAATAGTCATCTCCAGGCAGAAATGTTGTAGTGTGCATGGCCCCTAATAAGCAGTGTGCAGTACTTTGCCCTTCCTATTCATGTAAGATACCCCTCAGCACAGGTTACAGGGCATGCCCACTACATTCTTTCATAAATCTCAATCAGTCATCTCCCTAGAAAGAAATTCTGCAGTTTGCATGGCCCCTCATTAGTGTTGAGCGGCATAGGCCATATTCGAATTCGCGAATATTCGCGAATATATGGACGAATATTCGTCATATATTCGCGAATATTCGCATATTCGTCATGTTTTATTTTCGCATATGCGCAAATTCGCGTATGCAAAAATTAACATATGTGAAAATTCGCATATGTGAACTTTAGTGTATGTTAATTTTCGCATATGCGAATGTTCGAGCGCCAGTCTCACACAGTAGTATTACAGCCTTCTTTACACAACACAAGCTGGAAGCAGAGAGGGATGATCACTGTGATGTGTACTGTGAAGAAAAAAAACAAACAAAAAAAAACGAATATTTGTAATTACGAATATATAGCGCTATATTCGCGAAATTCGCGAATATGCGATATTCGCGAATAATATTCGAATTGCGAATATTCGCGAGCAACACTACCCCTCATAAGCAGCGTACAATATTATGGCCCGATCATTCATGTAGGTCACGCCTTAGCACAGGTCACAGAGCATGCCCACTACCTTCTCTTATAGAACTCAGTCAGTCATCTCCAAGAGGAAATTCCGTAATGTGTATGGACCCTAATAAGCAACGTGCAATTCTATGGCCTGCTCATTCATGTAGGTCACGCCTTAGCACAGGTCACAGAGCATGCCCACTACCTCCTTTCATAGAATTCAATCAGTCATCTCTAGGGGGAAATTCTGTAATGTGCATGGACCCTAATAAGCAGCATGCAATTCTATGGACTGCACATTCATGTAGGTCACGTCTTAGCACAGGTCACAGAGCATGCCCACTACCTTCTCTCATAGAACTCAATCAGTCATCTCCACGGGGAAATTCCGTAATGTGTATGGACCCTAATAAGCAGCGTGCAATTCTATGGCCTGCTCATTCGTGTAGGTCACGCCTTAGCACAGGTCACAGAACATGCCCACTACCTTCTCTCATAGAACTCAATCAGTCATCTCCAGGGGGAAATTGTGTAATGTGTATGGACCGTAATAAGCAGCGTGCAATTCTATGGCCTGCTCATTCATGTAGGTCACGCCTTAGCACAGGTCACAGAGCATGCCCACTACCTTCTCTCATAGATCTCAATCAGTCATCTCATGTCCTTTTTACGATGTTAGTTAGGAAAGGACATGGCTAAACATGGAATGAGAGAAGTTGCCAGACAAGTTTTCCTCCTCTGCCATTTGTAACAATTAATTACCGTTTAACCTCATTACCTAATCTGGGTTTGCGGGAAACGCTTCTAAATATAATCCAGCGGGCAGCACGCTGGCTATTTATACTCTATAAATGGGGTCTGTTCCTCACTTTATCTTTGCGGTATCATCTTATTCTGCTGTCCCCTTCTGTGTAACAGAACCTATTCATCCACGCACAATGCTTGTATTAAGGAGCTGCCGTCTGACATGGGAGAGAAAGGAGGAAGCTGGATGAGAAAACAGCTTAGTCACCGCACGTGGTTTCTTGTACACCTCCAGCGGCTGCTGTCAACAAATGATGTCACGCTGCACGTCGCTTTCTCATTGCTGTTTTTCCCCAGATGATAATTAAAGATGCTATAGAGAACTTCCTGAAGTTCACACATAGTACAGTATTTTGATCAGTATTTTTAACCCAATAATGGCGCAGAAATTTTTCATCTTTTGCATTTTAAAAGGGTAGTCCGGTGAAAAACAACTTATCGCTTTTCCACAGGATAGGGAATAAATGTTTTATTGTGGAGGGGGGGGGGGGGGGGGGTGAACACTGGGACCCCCCGCGATCTCTTGCCTGGCACCCTGGCTTTTTGAGAGGAGCACGTGCTATAGGCGGCACATGCTCCATTCATTCTCTATGCGAGCGCCGGAGAGACCCCCGTGCTGTACTCGGACATCTCCGGCTTTCCCATAGAAAAGAATGGAGTGCGCGCCGTCCCCAGCACGCGTTCAAACATGAACATTTGGCGCCCATGTTCTCTGAAAGAAGAATGTGCTACAGACGGCATGCGCTCCATTCCTTCTCTATGGGAGTACCGAAGACACCCCAGTGTTGTACTCGGACGTCTCCGGCGCTCCTATAGAAATGAATGGAACGCGTGACATTCCCAGCACTCTGCTCCTCTTAGAGAGCCAAGTGCCAGGCAGGAGATCGCAGGGGGTCCCAGCGGTCAGAACCGCCATGATCAAATACTTATCCCCTATCCTGTGGATAGAGATAAGTTGGTTTTTGACCCTTTAAAATGCAAAAAAATGTAAACGCAAAACATAAAAATTTGGCGCCCACACTCTCTCATAGAAGCAGGTGCTACAGACGTTTAGAATAAAAGAAGAAGGTGCCGCAGACGAATTAAAATAATGAGATTAAAGAGGTAGTCTGGCGAAAAATGACATCCCATACATTTTTATGGGAGCGAGGAGATGCCCTAGTACAGCACTGGGGCGCGTGCCGCGCCCCAGTGCTGTACTCGAGCATCTCCGCGCTCCCATAAAAATATATGGGATGTTATTTTTAACCAGACTACTTCTGTAATTTCATTATTTTAATTTTCCACCTATAGACCCACATATAAGGCTTGTTTTTTAAGGGACCAAAGTTACTTTGTACATACATCCCTCATTTTACCACAAAACCTATAACGAAACCACCCCCAAAAAATATTGCTAAAGAAAATGCAATTTTGCTAAAAAAAATTTCTACGCAGTGCACTTTGCTGTTTAAGTGACCTGTTATCTTCATTCTGTAGGTCAAAACCATTACAAATTTTTATAGGTTTTGTTTTACTTCTTTTATAGCAAAAGTTTTTTGTCTTTTAAAACCTCTATAATATTGTGCCATTATTTGCAGCTATTATTAGTATCATGTTTGTTTAAATGGGACTTTTTTTTTTCCATTATTACTTTTTCTGAGTTGGGAGGTGAACAGAAAATCTGCACTATTACGCCATGCATCGTGTGGAATCAATAATGTTATATTATAATAGTTGGGACAATTCTGCACGTGGTGATACCAATTTATTTTTATTTAGTTTATATGGGGTTAATTTATATGTGTAAAACCTATATCAGTGGTTTCCAAACTGTGGACCTCCAGATGTTTCAAAACTACAAATCCCAGAATATCCATAAAGTGGTAGGCAGGCTGTCCGGGCATGCTGGAAGTTGTAGTTTCGCAACAATTTTGGAGACCACTGACCTTTATTATGTTTTTTTTTTCTTTACACTTTATTATTCCCCCTAGAGCAGCGTTTTTCAAACAGTTGTCTCCAGCTGTTGCACAACTACAACTTCAAGCATGTCCAGACAGACAAAGGCTGTCCGGGCATGCTGGGAATTGTAGTTTTGCATTAGCTGAAGACACACAGTTTGAAAAACACTGCCCTAGAGGGCTTGTATGAGCCATTAATTGATGGAAAAAAACAAAAAAAAATGTAAAAACTGCATTGATCACACTTGACGTTTTTTGTCCCCAAACCCTATATATTAACTGGCCCCCAACCAAAAGCCAAATTCTACCACTTCTTCCCTCTAACATACTGTATTCTTTTTTCTATTTCCCTTATAGAAACTTAGTTCTAGGCACGCCTTTCTCTTTTCTTTACATATCCTTGCATGGTTTGAAGTTGTTTTACATATTGTATTTACGTATTGTACAGGAACCTAATATCTTGAGTAGAAGAAGAAGAAGAAGAAGGGGGGGAAGTAGAAAAGGGGGAAGAGGAAATAGATTAAGAAATGTAAATAAAATACCACTGTGTATTATTACTGTACTGTGACATCACTGTGTATTATCCCTGTACTGTGACATCACTGTGTATTATCCCTGTACTGTGACATCACTGTGTATATTATCTCTGTACTGTGACATCACTGTTTATTATCACTGTACTGTGATATCCCTGTGTATATTATCCCTGTACTGTAACATCACTGTGTGTATTATCCCTGTACTGTGACATCACTGAGTGTATTATCCCTGTACTGTGACATCACTGTGTGTATTATCCCTGTACTGTAACATCACTGTGTGTATTATCCCTGTACTGTGACATCACTGTGTATATTATCTCTGTACCGTGACATCACTGTATTTATTATCCCTGTACTGTGACATCACTGTGTATTATCCCTGTACTGTGACATCACTGAGTGTATTATCTCTGTACTGTGACATCACTGTTTATTATCTCTGTATTGTTACATCACTTTGTGTATTATCTCTGTACTGTGACATCACTGTATATATTGTCCCTGTACTGTTACATCACTGTGTGTATTATCCCTGTACTGTGACATCACTGTGTGTATTATCCCTGTACTGTGACATCACTGTGTATATTATCCCTGTACTGTGACATCACTGTGTATATTATCCCTGTACTGTGACATCACTGTGTGTATTATCCCTGTACTGTGACATCACTGTGTATTATCCCTGTACTGTGACATCATTGTGTGTATTATCCCTGTACTGTGACATCACTGTTTATTATCACTGTACTGTGACATCACTGTGTATATTATCCCTGTACTGTGACATCACTGTGTATTATTCCTGTACTGTGACATCACTGTGTATATTATTCCTGTACTGTGACATCCCTGCGTATTATCCCTGTACTGTGAAATCACTGTGTGTATTATCCCTGTACTATGAAATCACTGAGTGTATTATCTCTGTACTGTTACATCACTGTTTATTATCCCTGTACTGTGACATCATTGTATATTATCCCTGTACTGTGACATCACTGAGTGTATTATCTCTGTACTGTGACATCACTGTTTATTATCTCTGTATTGTTACATCACTTTGTGTATTATCTCTGTACTGTGACATCACTGTATATATTATCCCTGTACTGTTACATCACTGTGTGTATTATCCCTGTACTGTGACATCACTGTATATATTATCCCTGTACTGTTACATCACTGTGTATTATCCCTGTACTGTGACATCACTGTGTGTATTATCCCTGTACTGTGACATCACTGTGTGTATTATCTCTGTACTGTGACATCACTGTGTGTATTATCCCTGTACTGTGACATCACTGTGTGTATTATCCCTGTACTGTGACATCACTGTGTGTATTATCTCTGTACTGTGACGTCACTGTTTATTATCCCTGTACTGTGACGTCACTGTGTGTATTATCCCTGTACTGTGACATCACTGTATATATTATCCCTGTACTGTGACATCACTGTATATATTATCCCTGTACTGTGACATCACTGTGTATTATCCCTGTACTGTGACATCACTGTGTATTATCTCTGTACTGTTACATCACTGTGTGTATTATCTCTGTACTGTGACATCACTGGTCCCTAATTCAAGAAGAATGTGTAATGCTTTATTTATCCTGTAGAGGCACTGTAGTGGAAATGAACACCTGCTGCCTGGTTCCTCAGAGACCACAGGTGATTCTTGGGCGCCAAATTATTAGGGACCTTTAATCAAAAATTGTTTCATTGAACACAGTGAACCTCTTTGTACTTTACACTTATGTATTCTTCTTCATGAATGTTAATAATTGATCATAAAAAATCCTAAAAATACAATAAACTTCCTTGTTGTGTCATTTATAAATTGCTTTCCCGTCAGAGCCTGGTGAGAAAACGGAAGGTAAAGTTACAACTTGATGTGAACGCCTCAAATATATGACTCCCGATGTGTAGATTTCACTTTCTAGTTGACTGGTTGCTACTAACTCTAATTCTATCCCTTTACAGGAATCGCCGCTCACATCCCAGCCCAGTTATGACACTTTACACTTGCACTGAACTGACCGAGACTCCTTGTGTTATTTCCTGCGGCCCGAGGTATCACAGATAATGATAAGAAAAGAAGTGACATGATTGGGAATATTAAAAAAAAATCTCATGACCCCTAAGGCTCGTTCACACTGCGGAAATGTTTGCTTGCAGCAGCCTCCTATTGATTCCAGTGGAATTCTGCTGCTTAGTTCACATGTTGGGAGTGCTGTAGTGGAACTTCCTCCAAGGAAGTGGGATTTGGGGGAATATTGGACATGTAGAATGCCATCTGTCAATGGGATGGAGCTTATGCAGTGGCAGATTGCTGCGGACATTAAAGGGGTACTCCGCCACTAGACATCTTATTCCTAGGGAATAAGATGTCTGATAGCAGGGGGTCCTGCCGCTGGGACCGCCCCCCCCCCCACCCCCCCCCGAACATTATGGCCGTCACGTCCCCTCCCATAGACATGAATGGAGGGGGCATGGCGCGACGTAACCAACATGGCCGCGCAAAGCCAGCGTTCTAAACATAATTCAGTTCAGAACTACAAGGGCGGCCAGAAGCTCGCATGGAGGTGGGTGGGGGGGGGGGGGTATGGGGGGGACCAGTGATAAGACATCTTATCCGCTATCCTTTGGAAAGGGGACAAGACATCTCGGGGCGGAGTACCCCTTTAGGCACCGATTTAGGACAGCAGAGATCTAGGAAATTAAAGGGGTTATCCAGGAAAAATATTTTTTTTATATATCAACTGGCTCCAGAAGGTTAAACAGATTTGGAAATTGCTTCTATTCAAAAATCTTAATCCTTTCAGTACTTATAAGCTGCTGAAGTTGACTTGTTCTTTTCTGTCTAAGTGCTCTCTGATGACATCTGTCTCGGGAACTGTCCAGAGTAGAAGCAAATCCTCATAGCAAACCTCTTCTACTCTGTGCAGTTCCCGAGACAAGCAGAGATGTCAGCAGAGAGCACTGTTGCCAGACAGAAAAGAACAACTCAACTTCAGCAGCTGATAATTATTGGAAGGATAAAGATTTTTTAATAGAAGTAATATACAAATCTATTTAAATTTCTGGAGCCAGTTGATATATAAAAAAAAGTTTTTTCCTGGCATACCTCTTTAAGTAAGAAAATGTTATGGTGAATTACCTGTGAACAGGCTATGTTCACTTGGTGGACTTTCCATGCAGATTCCGCCAAAAATTCTGCTCTGACGTTTCTCAAAATTTACAGCACATTGAACTGAATGGGTATTCTTTTGTCCCATTCACAAGGCAGAATATTTGCTACTAAAATTCCGCCGCAGAAATTCTGCAAAAATAGTGAACATGTCTTTAAATTTTGCAAAACTCCAGGCCGAAGGCTGTCCGGGCATGCTGGGAGTTGTAGTTTTGCAACAGCTGCAGGGTCCACAGCTGGAAGACCACTGTCTTACACTTGTATCCATGTTACAGCAGGGCTATAGAGTTTGGGGTGACCCCACAAAGCTGCTTCACTACAGACTCCCTAAAGTTAAAGGGGCTCCCCCATTACAACACACACTATATATAATGCATTCCTGCAAACAGTGCCCATTCTGCCCCCAGTTCTGCAAAGTAACTCACTGCTCCTTGCACTGGGCACCCCAACCCCAGAGAGTAGTGCCCCCCAGGGTCCAGGCTGTGCCCCCTCCTCACCTGGCACACCTGCCCCTTCTCCCCTGCAGGGGGCTCCTCTCTCTCCCACTCACACACAACTAGTGAAAGTTTTGCCGGTGGCCGAGCATGCTGTCAGTGCCGCCCTCCCCCGGTCTGTAGTGTCACTCACCCCGGAGACTGAGGGATGATGCCCGCCGCTCTGCCCTGCTGTCACCGCCGCCTCCACTTGTGGCTCCTCCGCCGTCCTCCTCCTCCCGGACCCCGAGTCCGTGCAGCTGTAATGCCGGAGAACACACAGGTGCGCCCCCGAGACCTGAGGCTTCCGGGCCGGGCCGGGCGGGGCGGATCATATACAGGGGGAGAGGGCGAGATCAGCGGCTAAAGGAAGGCACAGGGTATAGGGAGAGCAGGGGGTGCTGGAGCGGTGTACAGTATATAGAAGTACATTCTATGTAGCGCAGGCGCAGCACTACGCAAATAGCGTAGGGCTAATGTAGGCAGCAATAGGAGCCTAGCATTAGCCCTACGCTACTTGCGCAGTACTGCGCATGCGCAGAATAAATTAACTTTGGGGGAGTAGCCGACTCCGGGCTGGGAGGCCGGCGCAGCCCGCAGTGACTCATGGGAGCGATGAGTCACCGGGCGAAGATGGCGGCGGATCAAGAAGAAATACAGGTCGAGCGTCATCAGAAGACCCAGCTTCCGGACAGACAGAAAAGCGAGGAGAAGACCGGGAAGAAGACCATAAAGAAAACGTGAGTATATTAGAATGTTATATAACTTTGCCTCATGCTACAATTCCCCTATAAAAGGTTAGCTTCGGAGTACTCCTTTAAGCACACAGAAATTCCACCCACATTCTGCAAAACTGCATAAATTTCACAGCAAGCTTTGCAGAATAGAATTAGAGCGGAACAGCAGAATGGCCGCCGCCGTATGAACATAGCCTGAATGGGAAAATAGCCTTGCATAGGTCAATGGGGATAAGGGTAAAAGCTGCCTCCAGACGCCGCAAGGGTACGATCCCACCTACGGCTTACGCAGTGTATTTCACACTACGCAAAATCATTTGAGCAGCATGAAATACGCTGCGTAAGTGGTAGGTGGGAACGTACCCTTAGGAGTGGCTTTTCTTTCCGAGAAAAAAAGATTGGACAGCTGAAATGCATATTTAATTCTGGTCTCCCAAGACATGCGGGAGAGGGGGGAGGCCCCGTACAGTGTATGGTTACTCTTCAGTAGGTTTGGCCGCCCATGCACACTTGTTTTCAATGGGATTGTGCTGCACCGTGCACACTTCAGAATTTCCACAGCTGAATGAACATTTTTCCAGTGGAATCTTCATGGAAATGCATTGCCATCAATGAGAACAGCACATGGACAAGCGCTGCTACCACAGACTAATTGACGGCGGCTGCTGAGCATGGAATGTCTGCCCGGAATTTTTAATTTTTTTCAAAAGTAATACAAAATCAAATCTATATAAGTAGGGTGTCATTTTAATCATATGGACCTACAGAATAAAGAGGTGTAATTTTTACCGAAAAATGTACTGTGTAGAAACGGAAACCCCCAAAAGTTACAAAATGGCGTTTTTTTCTTCAATTTTGTTGCACAATGAATTTTTTTTCTGTTTCAACG
This sequence comes from Hyla sarda, assembly GCF_029499605.1. Taxonomy (NCBI): domain Eukaryota; kingdom Metazoa; phylum Chordata; class Amphibia; order Anura; family Hylidae; genus Hyla; species Hyla sarda. Next base: position 414,875,738 of record NC_079191.1, read on the forward strand.
TAGATTTTTGGGTAAAATGACTAAGGTCACTGCAAAGTAGAATTGGTGGCACAAAAAATAAGCCATCATATGGATTTTTAGGTGAAAAATGTAAAGAATTATGATTTTTTAAAGGAAAGAAGGAAAAAACGAAAGTGCAAAAATGGAAAACCCCGGGTCCTTAATGGGTTAAGGACCCAGGGCGTACAGGTACGCCCATGGGAATTTCGGTATCCGCCGCTCGCCAGGCGGGGACCAGGATGCCGGCTGAAATCATTCAGCAGGCACCGTGTGACAACGCCTGCCGGGGGGGGGGGGGATGGGCGTTTTGGGGGGTCCTGAGACCGGCGATCTGCGGCGATTCTGGGTCATATGGGTCTCCGGTGACCTGGAAAATAAGGGGGATCGGGGCTGTCCCTTACCATCCCCCTGAAGGGATAGGAGTCAGGTGGCAGGGGTGCAACCCCTCCCATCCCTGCTATTGGTCGGTCAGAAGCGACCGACAAATAGTAGATCGGGGGTGGGGGGGGATTAAAGTTCAGTTCCCCTGCTCTGCCCACCCACCGTAGTCCGGGAAGAGCGGGGGAACTGTCCTGCAACCGGTGTCGGCGAAGGTCCCTTACCATTGGTGGCGGCAGGTCCCTGGTGGTGTGGCGGAGTTGGCGATGAGGTGCGGCGATGGATAGCAACATCTGGAGGGCCAGTTTGGAGACCACTAAACAGTGGTTTCTAAACTGTAGCCCTTCAGATGTTGCAAAAATACATCACTGTGCAGTAATCTCTAAACTGTGGCCTAGATCTTGCAAAACTACAAGTCTCAGCATACTCACACAGCAGTTTGCTCTCTGGGCATGCTGGGATTTGTAGTTTTGCAACATCTGGAGGGCCACAGTTTGGGGATCACTGTGAAGTGGTCTCTAAACCGTGGCCCTCCAAATCTTGCAAAACTACAAATCCCAGCATGCACAAACAGCAAACGTCTTTCTCGCCATGCTGGGAGTTGTAGTTACGTGCCTCCAGCTGTTGCCTAACTACATCTCCCAGAATGCCCTTTGGCGTTCAGTACATGCTGGGAGTTGGAGTTTTGCAACAGCTGTAGGCACACTGGTTGGAGAATACTGAGTTAGGTAACAGAACCTAAATGAAGATTTTCCAACCAGTGTGTCTCCAGCTGTTGCAAAAGTACAACTTCCAGCATGCACGGTCTGTCAGTACATGCTGGAGGCACCCTGTTTGGGAATCACTAGAGTAGAATTATTTTGTTAGCGGAGGCAATTGTAAAGCTTGCATCCGAGTCCACCCCTATGCAAATCCCTAATTTAGGCCTTTTACCCCTTATGAAAATGTTAAGTTGTGGTCTACACCAGCTTGTTAGTGTAAAAAAATTAAGAAATTTACACTAACATGCTAGTGTTTCCCAATACTTTTCATTTTCACAAGAGGCAAAAGGTGCTGGTGCTGTTCTGGCACCATAGGGGCTTCCTAAATGTGACATGCCCCCCAAAAACCATTTCAGCAAAATTCACTCTCCAAAATCCGATTCTCGCTCCTTCCCTTCTGAGCCTTGTAGTGCACCCACAGAGCACTTTACATCCACATATAAGGTATTTCCTTACTTGAGAAAAATTGGGTTACAAATTTTGGGGGATTTCTCTCCTTTACCCCCTTGTAAAAATTCCAAAAATGGCTCTACAAGAACATGCGAGTGTAAAAAAATGAAGATTTTTAATATTCTCCTCCACTTTGCTGCTATTCCTGTGAAACACCTAAAGGGTTAACAAACTTTCTGAATGTCATTTTGAATACTTTGAGGGGTGCAGTTTTTATAATGGGGTTATTTATTTCTCACAAAAAAGGCCCCTCAAATTTACTTCAAACTTAAAGGGGTATTCCAGGCTAAAACTTTGTTTAATATATCAACTGACTCCGGAAAGTTAAACAGATTTGTAAATTACTTCTATTAAAAAATCTTAATCCTTCCAACAGTTATTAGCTTCTGAAGTTGAGTTGTTGTTTTCTGTCTAACTGCTCTCTGATGACTCACGTCCCGGGAGCTGGGCAGTTCCTATGGGGATATTCTCCCATCATGCACAGCTCCCGGGACGTGACATCATCATTGAGCAGTTAGACAGAAAACTTCAGAAGCTAATAACTATTGGAAGGATTAAGATTTTTTAATAGAAGTAATTTACAAATCTGTTTAACTTTCTGGAGCCAGTTAATATATAAAAAAAAAGGTTTTGCCTGGAATACCCCTTTAACTGGTGTAACGCCGAGCGCTCCGGGTCCCGCTTCTCCCCCGAAGTGCTCGCAGTGTTACTCTCCTGCTTGCAGCGCCCCGGTCAGACTCACTGACCGGGAGCCCTGCTCTCTGTATCTCGGCGGGGATGCGATCCCCGCATTGGGACGTGCCCGCCCGCGGATCGCATCCCGTGTCTCTCACCGGCCCTGTCCTCCTGCTCAGTCCCAGCGCGCCGGGTCTCTCAGATTTAAAGGGCCAGTGCACCATTAATTGGTGCCTGGCCCAATTAGTTCCAAGCACTCCCTACACTATAAAAACCCACTTCCCCTTCCTGTCCCTGCCGGATCTTGTTGCCTTGTGCCAGTGAAAGCGTTCCCATGTGTCCTTTGCCAGTGTATCCAGACCATTGCCGTTGCCCTTGACTACGAACCGTTGCTGCCTGCCCTGACCTTCTGCTACGTCTGACCTTGCCTTTTGCCTAGTCCTTCTGTACCGCGCCTGACTCAGCAATCAGTGAGGTTGAGTCGCTATTGGGTGGAACGACCTGGGGGTTACCTGCCGCAGCAAGTCCATCCCGCTTTGCGGCGGACTCTGGTGAATACCAGTAACCCCTTAGATTCCGTTCCCCTGGTACGGCCCACGCCATCACCTCACTGACAAAGAGGATCCACTACCGGTGTCTGCCCTGCATACCACTCCGGATCCTGACAACTGGTCCCTGAAAAATGCAGATTTTGAATTTTTCAGAAAAATTTTGAAAATTGCTGCTGAACTTTGAAGTCTTCAAAAAGTAAAAACATGTCAACTTTATGATACCAACATAAAGTAGACATATTGTATTTGAGAATCAATATATAATTCATTTGGAATATCCATTTTCCTTACAAGCAGAAAGTTTCAACGTTAGAAAAATGCACCATTTTCATGAAATTTGGGGATTTTTCACCAAGAAAGGATGCAAGTAATGACGAAAATTTACCACTATGTTAAAGTAGAATATGTCACGAAAAAAGAATCTCAGAATCAGAATAAAAGGTAAAAGCATCTTAGAGTTATTAATGCATAAAGTGACAGTGGTCAGATGTGCAAAAAAGGGCTTAGTATTTAAAGGGGTACTCCGGCGCTAAGACATCTTATCCGCTATCCAAAGGATAGGGGATAAGATGCCTGATCGCGGGGGTCCCGCCGTTGGGGACCCCCGTGATCTTGCACGCAGCACCCCGTTAGAATCAGTCCCTGGAGCATGCTCCGGGGACTGATTCTAATGGGGTGCTGCGTGCAAGATCGCGGGGGTCCCAGCGGCGGGACCCCTGCCATTAGGCATCTTATCCCCTATCCTTTGGATAGGGGATAAGATGTCTTAGCGCCGGAGTACCCCTTTAAGGTGAAAATGGGCTGAGTCACTAAGGCTAGGTTCACACATCCGTTGGTTCCTGTCCCGATATTCACCCGTTCAAGTAAAATAAAGGAACATGAAAAAAACGGGTTACCAACAGGTGCAAACGGTCTAGTAACCCGTTTTTTTACATTTTTATTTATCCGTATATTATATCCGTTTGCACCCGTTTAAATCCGTTAATTCCTGGTTCATGCCACCTCTTCTGAGCATGCTCAGAAGAAAATAGAGGTGAAAAACAGATTGAAATTAACGGGTACAAACGGGTAACCCGTCTGTAACCCGTTTCCAATAGACTTCAATGTTAAATTTAAAAGACCCGTTTTTCACCTATTATTTTTGATGGGCAAAAAAATTGTGCATGGAACATCTTTTGGCCGTCAAAAAAAAGGGTGAGAAACATAACGGGTGCAAACGGGTGATAAAGGACTGTAAAAAAAAATCCCATTGAGATCAATGGGTTTAGAGATGAGCGAACTTACAGTAAATTCGATTCGTCACGAACTTCTCGGCTCGGCAGTTGATGACTTATCCTGCATGAATGAGTTCAGCTTTCCGGTGCTCCGGTGGGCTGGAAAAGGTGGATACAGTCCTAGGAGACTCTTTCCTAGGACTGTATCCACCTTTTCCTGCCCACGGGAGCACCTGAAAGCTGAACTAATTTATGCAGGAAAAGCCATCAACTGCCGAGCCGAGAAGTTCGTGACGAATCGAATTTACTGTAAATTCGCTCATCTCTAAATGGGATGCGCTTACAGCCCTTTACAACCCATTTGCAAAATTAGCAAACGGGTTACATAGCGGGCATTTTCTGACGGGAGCAGGCGGCTGCGTGAACGAGCCCTAAGGGGTTAATAATAAAATATGAAATAAATGTAGCATAATAAAAAATAACTTCTATGTGCCCTAAATCCTATAATGAACCATAAATCTCCCCCATTACACTGCGCATTCCCCTATAATAACAATGGCGCACTCATGGATTAGTAATCTCATCCCCTAAACCTCCTGATTTCCGGGATTGGATAATACATTAGGGATTCGGTTATTTCCGTAATCAGTTTCCCTCCCGATCCGGAAATCCTCGACTTCCAGTAAACGGCAGCAGCGACCGTACAGCAGAAACTCTCATTATCCAGCTCGATAAAGCAGGGAGAGACGGTCGCTAGGCAACAAAGCTCCGAACCAAAAGCAAAACAGTAACCAGGCAATGACATCACATGACCGCGCCGCTCACTCGTCGCTCACCCAGCCCCCTGCGTGTGACGTCACTCGGTCAGTTTCAGTGCGCGTCTGCGCGCCTGCTCAGTTAACCGCTCTTCCCTCCGTGACGTGTCTGTTTTCCGGAAAGTGAGTGACGTGTCAGTTGGTCGGGAGAGAGGGAGGGGCTGGTGCTTGTGAGAGGCCGAGAAAGTTCTGCAAGCCACGCCCACTCCTTCATTTAACCCCTTCATAGTTCTCTGACCCTAGAAAGAGCTGCTGTACACAACTATAAAACTAGAGCAGTGTTTTTCAAACAGCTGTTGTAAAACTACAACTCCCAGCATGCCCGGACAGCCGTTGGCTGTCCGGGCATGCTGGGAGTTGTAGTTTTGCAACAGCTGGAGGCACTTTGTTTAGAACAACACTGAACTAGAGGAATATATATATATATATATATATATATATATAATTCTTACAAGCGTTCTGTCTGTGCACTTATTACCGTCCAGTTAAACTATGCGCAATATTATTTTATATATATATATATATATTATATTTTTTTTTCGTATAAATGTTATATAATTTTATATTTTACTATACAGCATAGTCCGTTTACAATTATTTACCCCCTTAAGAACCAAGTGTTTTTCTGTTTTTGCGCTTTCGTTTTTTTCCTCCTTACCTTTTAAAAAAAATCATAACTCTTTCAATTTTGCACCTAAAAATCCATATGATGGCTTATTTTTTGCGCCACCAATTCTACTTTGTAATGAAGTCAGTCATTTTGGCCAAAAATCTACGGTGAAACGGAAAAAAATAATTGTGCGACAAAATTGAAAAAAAAAACGCCATTTTGTAACTTTTGGGGGCTTCCGTTTCTACGTAGTACATTTTTTGGTAAAAATGACACCTTATACTTATTCTGTAGGTCCATACGATTAAAATGATACCCTACTTATATAGGTTTGATTTTGTCGTACTTCTGGAAAAAATCATAACTACATGCAGGAAAATTAATACATTTAAAATTGTCCTATTCTGACCCCTATAACTTTTTTATTTTTCCACGTACAGGGCTGTATGAGGACTAAGTTTTTGCCCGTGTGATCTGATGTTTTTAGCAGTACCATTTTTGGACATTTATGCACGTGGCGATACCATATATGTTTATTTTTATTATGGTTATATATTTTTTATATAGAATTTGGGAAAAGGGGGGTGATTTAAACTTTTAATAAGGAAGGGGTTAATGTGTGTTTTTAAACTTTTTTTTTAACTTTTTTTTTTTACACTTTTAGTCCCCTCTGGGGACTTTTAGGAGGAATCATTTGATTCCTCATACAGATCAATGGAATTACATACAATCCCATTGATCTGTGTGATCTGCGCTCGATTGATAAAGCCTGGTCCTGCCAGACTTTATCATTCTGAGCACCGGAGCCACCGCAGTAGGAGAGGTAAGCCCTCAGGCTACCTCAGTAGTGGATTGCACCCCTCCCCGCCCCCGCGATTGTGCTGCCATCGACCCACCCCACTGGACCACCAGGGACGGGATACAGGCACCTTTAGATGCCACTGTCAACTTTGACAGTGGCAATCTAAAAGGTTAATAGCCAGCTGCGTCGATCGCCGCATGTCGGCTATTAACGCCGGCCCCCAGCTACAGGAATCAGCTGGGGGCCGGTCGGTATGACGTGGGCTCGAGTGGGGAGCCTGCGTCATACCCCGTTAACGGCCATTGGACGAGCATAGACGTCCATGGTCGGTATCGGGTTAAAGGAGAAATTCTGGCAAAAATGAACTTATCCCCTATTCACAGGATAGGGGATAAGTAGCTGATCGCGGGGGGGTCCGACCGCCGGGCACCCCGCGATCTCCAAGACGGAATCCCGGCACTCTCAGTGAGGAGCGCGTGTCGTCTACCAGAATTTTACTTTGTAATGACATCACTCATTTCACCACAAAATCTACAGCGTTATAAAAGAAAATTATTTGTTGGGCAAAATTGAGAAAAAAAAAAACGCAGTTTTGGGGGCTTCCAGTTCTACACAGTGCAAATGTTATCTTTATTCTGTAGGTCCGTACGATTACAATGATACCCAAATTATATAGATATTATTTTGTTTTACTTTTTACTATTTTACTGTCAGAAAATTATTACTTTTTGTACAAAAATTAGTATGCTTGAAATTGTCCTCTTCTGATCCCGCTATATATATATATATATATATATATATATATATATATATTTTATTTATTTTTTTGCATACGGGGATGTGTAAGGGCTAATTTTTTTGCGCCGTGAACTGTAGTTTTTATCGGTACTATTTGTATTTTGATGGGACTTTTTGAGGACTATTACATGTAATCTTTAGATTACATACTCTGAACAGTGTTGTACCTAGAACAGTATTGATCAGTGTTATCGGCGCTTCATTGCTACAGGCTGCAGAGGCTGTCTGCAGGATTGGAGCGCTCGCACGGGATGGAGGCAGGTAGGGACCCTCTGCCTGTCCTCACAGCGGTGGTCCTGATCAGATTTTCTGAGTTACTGGCCTGTTATTTTCAGAACTTTTAGTCTACTTCTTAGAACTTTTAGTCTACAGAACTTTTAGCCTACTTTGATCAAGGTTCATCTTTGATTGCAGCGTATAAAGAGTTAATGTTGGAAATCACCCTGATCCTTAATGTACAGCATTAGCCATGGGACCAACTGGCTATGAAGCTCTTCATAGACCGAGAGCGGGCCCAGGGGGTACATTTATGCCCTACATCCTCTAAAGGTTTAAAAAATAAAAATACAATGATTGTAAGATATATGTTTTTTTGGGGGGTTGTACACAATAGCGTATACATACAGCGCAATGAAACGTACTGTGATGGGGATGGTAAACCCAGCCTTAAACGTTCCTGTAGAAATAGCGCAACCATATCCATATGTCACGTTGACGTGTCCAAATGATCATGTCAACCACTAGACGGCAGCATGCTGAGCATTTCATCTCCCCCTACATCACTCCCAGTTTTTTACCCCACCTTTACCCCCCCGTGTCACTTCATTCCAACCCCTTGTGCCATTTCATTCCCCTCATCCCGCATGTCACTTCTTTCTCCCTCTTTATTCGATCCCACGCTGTGCCACTTCATCCCCTCCCCCTGTTCTACTTCATTATCACCTGGCTCCAGTTGGGCTCCGGCAGGCACCGGTGCAGGTTCAACAACCCCCATTGGCACCTGACAAGTGATGTCCTCCTGCTCCGCTCCATAGCGCAACATCAGGGGAGTCAGAAGTCCTGGCAGCACTCACTGGTCACCGATTTTAAAAGGGTTGCGGCACTGGCTGCCAGATAAAGATTAGGCAGCACTGCCCGTGGCCACCTGGTGAATAATGTGTTGTGGCACCCAGTTTGGAAAGCACTGCCTTAGGGGATATATTTTTGGGGGCTATCCAGGCATGCTGGGAGATCAACTCGTTGGGAAAAACTGCTCTATGACATATCTAAAGTTTTTTGGTGTGACAGTGCCCTATTAACCTGCTGTCAGACCCCTTTAGTGATGGCTTATCCCCATTAATAACAAAAGGATCGGTATGTTAAAGGGTACCTCTCATAAAAAAAACTTTTGATATATTATAGATTAATGTATGCAAAATAACTTTATAATTGCATGTTATTAAAAAATATGCTTCTTTCTATTTAATTTTCCACTTTGAAGAAATGACCACTAGGGGTCTCCCTACCAGTCCTGGCAGCAAGCATTTCAGACTCATGCTGGAGTCCTAAACACTACGAGCTGCTAGTCTGCTTTGTTCACAAAGGAGAACACTCAGAGCTGCCAGCCTGCTTTGTTCACAGCCTGTTTGGCTGTGAACAAAGCAGGCTGGCAGCTCTGAGTGTTTAGGACTCCAGCATGAGTCAGAAATGCTTGCTGACAGGACTGATCGGGAAAAATACAATAGAAAGAAGCATATTTTTCATTAACATGCTATTGGAAAGTTATTCAACATTCATTAATCTAAAATATATCAAAAGTTTATTTGATGAGAGGTACCCTTTAAAACCCATTAGGGGAGAGTCCAGATGTCCAGATACACATTAGAAGGCTCGTTAGGTTCGGTTTACATTGACCTGATGTGTATGGGCTGCTTTACATAGGACTGCAACTATACCAACCGCGTTCTCATCTCCCTCTATCACCCACACGAAACTTAATCGCAAGTTTACAACCAGCCCCATGAGTGCCATTGTGCCATATTTAGCCAATGACTCTACAAATCTCCGCATTACACCGCACATCTATTCCTATTAATAACATTTCACATTACTTTACTATCTATAAAGAGGCAGTTTTTGTCGGATTGTAATTGTTTGCTGTAAGAACAATGCAGCTTCTTTCCACGAGGTCCCATTAGTATTACTCATCCCGTACTCACAACAAAAGATGCCTTTTTTTTCTTCTTTTTTTGTGTAAAGAAAACTGTAGAGTACGGCCTTTTTATTTCTTTTTCTTTTGACTGCTATTGTAGCTTTTTTTTTACTTCGGTAATTGGCCCTCTGGGTTATGAGTCACTGTGGCTTACTCATGTTTATTATTGAAAAATATGATCCCAGTTAACTTTATGTATATATTCCGAAAGTGATCCCCCCCCCCACCCGTCAGCTATGGATAGAAATACATTTTAACAACCCCCCCCCCCCTCCTCCTTAACCCCCTCCTCACTCCTGCCTCGCTCTACACTACAGGACAGGCGGCTCTCACTTCTACGACTCATGAATTTTTCCATTATCCGAAACTCCTGTGAAATGATGTCACCTTCAGTGGACCGAAAATAAAAAAATTAAAAAATAAAACGGTTAAGGCACATGGAAGGAATGAGTCGTAATAAAATATTAATTGCTAGCACAGCTGTACACGGCTCTAATCCGTGCGAGTTATGCCGAAAATTTGGTGGGGGCATTAAAATAAAAAACTCTGGAAATCACTTGTTATTATGGGCCTGATGATGTGTGCGGCTCTTACTCAAAGGTCTATGGAGTCATGTTTTGTCTTACATCATGGTCTTTCTTGGATTCAGTGACAGCAATGGGAGTCTATGTAATGGACAAGCACTTTTTCTCACTAACATAAGTTGTTTGCAGCTGCCATGTAGGTGGCAGAAGGTGGAGGTAGGAGCAGGACAGAGATCTTTGGGCACCCAGATTTTGTAAGTAGATATCACCATTTATATTTCCTTTATATGTTCTCGGTGTTGAGGGTGTAGGATAAGGCTGCGATTTTGCACGCATCACGACAGACCCTTATTACCTTTACACCCAAAATAATTGGGTGCAATCAAACTAGTTAATTTGTAATAATCCATTTGAAAGTGTGCCCCCCACCCCCCCCCCCCCCCCCCCCCATTGGGAGGTATCCTGCTGAACCACTAAAATCAGTTAATACAATGGGGAACCACTGCACCATGGTGTAACTATTACTCTTGACAGTAGTTTTCTGCTCTGGCTAATATTGGTGTCCTCCAGAGGTGAAGAGTGCGCTCTATAACAGCTTTACACGTCTAGGAAATAAGGAAAGAGGAGGTATACACCAGGAAAACTTTTAGAACAATTAGAACAATTTCAATCCATTGTTATATTGCAACTTGCTGAGTACCCGGCGTTACCTGGTCTTTTTACCTAAACCTTGTGGAAGAGGAAATCGACAGTGACGCTCTGGTCCTCATATCGCAACCTCATAGCCTGACCTTATACCCCATATACCTGACCCCCATCCTCATATCCCTTCCCCATATCCCGACCTCATATTCAGTCCTTATATCCTATCCTCATATCCAACCTCATATTCAGTCCTTATATTCTGTCCACATATCCCATCCTCATATCCCGTCTGTGTGTCCCGACCTCATATCCCATCCTCATATCCCGTCTGTGTGTCCCAACCTCATATCCCATCCTCATATCCCGTCTGTGTGTCCCGACCTCATATCCCATCCTCATATCCCGTCTGTGTGTCCCGACCTCATATCCCATCCTCATAATACAGTCCTCATATCCCGATGTCATATCCCTTCCTCATATCCTGTCCCCATACCCATCCTCATATCCCGTCTGTGTGTCCCAACCTGATATCCCGTCCTCATATCCTGTCCTCACATCCGGACCTCATATCCCGCCTTCATATACCCTCTTAATTAGTGTTGAGCGTGAATTTTCGAGTAGTGAATTTTATTTGCGAATATCAGCACTTCGCGATTTCGCAAATTATATTCGTAATGACGAATATTCGTTTTTTTTTTTTTTTTATTTCACAGTACACAACACAATGATGTGTACTGTGTATATAAAAAGTGTTCATCCCTCCCTGCTTCCAGCTTTTGGTCCAAAGAAGGCGAATGTGCAAATGCGAATTTTATGTGAAAATTATTCAAATATCGGCACTTCCAGGGGACACTGATCCCTCCATTCTTTTAGCTTGTGGGCCAATGAGAAGGATGCAAATACAGTTGTCAGAGGTTAGCAACATCCCTAGCAACCAATAGGAAAGTAGTTAGTTGAAAGATATAATCGCGCATGAGCATTTTGCTAATTTTATCACAAGTTTTACATGAAAAAAAAGTGAACGAATATGCAAAATTCGTGAATATAGGGCGAATATTCATCCAAATATTCGTGAAATATGGCAAATTCGAATATGGCCTATGCCGCTCATCACTACTCTTTATATCCTCACATCTTGTCCTCATATCGCAACCTCATATCCTGTCCTAATATCCCAACCTTATATCCCTTCCTCATATCCTGTCTTCATAACTCAACCTTATATCCCCACCTCCTCATCGATTACTGGGGGTCTGACCACTGGGACCCCCGCATTCTCCAATACCGGGACCAGGCACTGCTACGGCTCTGCGTGGCTGGTGCTTGTGTTGTCAACCTCACTGAGGTCGACAGACACGCCCCTTCCACTTAGCTCTATGGGAAATGCTGCATCTCTGCCTCTCCCATAGAGATATATGGAGGGGGCATGTCGGCCGCGGCATCATGCTTTGTCCGACACGCCTCCTGGATCGCGGAGGGTCCCAGCGGTCAGACCCCCGTGTTCAAAGACTTATCTCCTATCCTGCGGGGATAAGTTATATGCAGCTGCAGATCTCCTTTAACATGTGACCAGGTTTCATCGAAATATCTTTAGCCATTTAGATGGGTATGGGTATGTTTACATGGGTATGGGTATGTTTTTTTTTGCTGCCCCAGTCTGGACAAAATGGTTTGTTGTGCCCCCTCCCTCTCACCAAGTACTTAAAGCGTTACTGTCATTAAAGACTACTTTGATATGTTGATCATCCTGAGAAGTCTATACAAAGATATGTACTGATCTCCTAAACGGCCAGGGAGTGGAGCGCTAATAACTCATAGGAGTGACCCGATGCCATCTACAACCTTTAACATGTTAAATGTTGTTTTTTACTGATCGTAAGGCTTTGCGATACATGCCCCAATGCCCACTGGCTACATCCCTAGTTTACACTAGCATAGTATATGAAGGATATGTTGTACGTTAGACCCACAGCAAAAACACTGTGTTCAGATGTTTAGATTTTAATCCCTTATGCACCAAGACAAAATTCATTTTTAATTTTTTTTGCATTTCATTTTTTTTTATCCTCGCATTGTAAGAGCCAGAACTCTTTTTATTTTCCCATCTTTAGAGACGTATGAGGGCTTGAGGTCTTTTTTTGCAGGACCAATTGCACTTTGTAATGAAATCCTACATTTTACTATAACATGTACAACAAAATGAACAAAAAAAATATTTGTGGTGTTAAAAAAACACAATTTCTCAAATTGGGAGAAGGGTAGGGGGTTGGATTAAATTTTTATGCCATTCACCATAGGTTAAAAAAAAAAAGAAAAAAAAGAATGACACTAAATAAAAACCACCACCAAAAAAGGCATAAAAAAAATCTCCATTACAACAGGTTACAATTAAGAAAACAATGTCAGATATCCATGTGTTTTTTTAAGCAGTTAAATTGGCAAAAACTGTTTGGAATGGAGCCTTAAAATCTGACCCTAAAAATTGCTGAAAAACTTACCCCCCAGAAAAAAAATGTACTAGGTCCTGCAGCGTGTTAATGGTATTTTTAACACTGTACGTCAGACTACCGGCAAAATACTGTGGCCTACCCTGCTTGGCCTATTATCTTTAATGAACCAAACATAGTCTACAAATGACTAGGTTTGCATTTTTTTTTTTTTTAGATGGGCATTTATCACTGTGTTTGGATGTTTTTTAAGGCGGCAATTTGGTACTTATTTTGGTACAATAGACAATTACCTCGTCTACTATTAACCCTGTTACCTGCTATGAAATGTTTAACTTTTTTAAGCCACTTTTATGACATTTTACGCCAACCATATTGTCCTGTGGTTAGTGTGAAACTACCCTAAGGGCTGGTTCACATCACGTTTTCTCCCATACGGGAGCGCATACGGCAGGGGGGAGCGGAAACCTCGCGCTCCTGTATGCCTTTCTATCCGCTCCCGTATGTAATTCATTTCAATGAGTCGGCTGGAGTGAAACGTTCGGTCCAGTCGGCTCATTTTTGCGGTGTATGTGCTTTTTCCCCGGACCTAAAACTGTGGTCAACCACGGTTTTAGGTCCGGTTGTAAAAGCGCATACGGCGCAAAAATGAGCCGACCGCACCGAGCGTTTCACTCCGGACGGCTCATTGAAATTAATTACATACGGGAGCGGATAGAAAGGCATACAGGAGGGCGATGTTTTAGCTCCCCCCTGCCGTATGCGCTCCCGTATGGGAGAAAGCGTGATGTGAACCCAGCCTAAGAAGAAAGTGCTTGGGACATTTTCTGTCCATTCTTTGCCTCTAAAATTTGGCAACGGGCTTAGAAATTAGCTGCTCCATTACTTTAAAAGAGCACTCTGGCAAAAATTAACAATAATAGGTGATAAGTAGCTGATCGCAGAGGGTCTGACTGCTGGGGCCCCCTGCGATCACCGCAACTGAACCCCAGCGCTCTCAATGAGAAGTGTGTGTCATCTACCAATAGATGGCATGTGCTCCATTCATTTTTATGGTAGCGCCGATGGTGCCCGAGAGCTGAACTCTGTTCTCTTCCTCGCTCCCATAGGAATGCAATGCCAGCTGCAGCACGAGCTCCTCACTAAGTGCCGGGTCCCGTCCCAGTAATTGCGGGGGGCACCAGCGGTTGGACCCCCTGCAATCGGACCCCCACAATCAACTACTGATCCCCTATCCTGTGAATAGGGGGATAAGTTATATTGTGCCGGAGATTTTCTTTAACGCACAAACCACAATGTGGACTGTCAGAATAAGTTGTTGCTTTGTTTCTGGTATGAAATACATGTCCTGAGGTAAATATTCTTTGCGCAAAATTGTTTACATGCCGTCCGCCATTTTGACATTTGGCGCAATTATGTCAAATTTACATCAACAAAAGCAGTGGAAAATGGCTTCCTCAGTGGACTCACAATGATAAATGCCCACCATACTGTTTTGGACTCTTTGGACTCTACATACAGTGACCTATAGTATACCAGCGACATATCCCACATGATGTAAAGGGGGCATAAGATGTGTTTATGAATGCACGCCTTCCCGTCATGTAATGGTATATAGACATCGAGCAGACCTTCTTGTTTTGCAATCTGGTAGCATTGTTAGGAATGTTGTACAGAGAGAAAACAGGTTTTGCATGCTTCTTAACATGAATGACTGGCGCTCAACAATTCTTACTCGTTCCTTCTGAGTTGTGTTTTAGCCTTGTTTGTTATGACTCTTATATCATAACCTAAGGGTACGTTCAGAATAGTGTATTTACAGCGTATTTTACGCTGCAGATCCGCCGCTGAAGGACCTCTGTATAGTGCCTTTACATGTGCCTGCTTGTGCAGACACACTGAAGCGATGTGCGAGTCGCCGCGCATGTGTTTCCCAAGCACTCTTTTAGGGTATGTTCAGACGAGTGTATTTTCCGCCCCTATTTTGCTGCGGATCTGCCGCTGAAGGACCTCTATATGCTGCCTTTACATGTGCCTGCTCGGAGCGGCAATACGCCGCTATGAGCAGACACACTGCGATGTGTGAGTCACCGCGTGCATGCGCAGTATACTCGCACATCGCAGCAGCTCTCGGCCTAGCTCAATGAGCAGGGGGGGTGTCTGCGATGTGTGCGAGTACACCGCGCATGCACGGTGTACTCGCACACATCGCGGCCGCTCCCCCTGCTCATTGAGCTAGGCCGAGAGCTGCTGCGATGTGCGAGTATACTGCGCATGCACACGGTGACACACATCGCAGTGTGTCTGCTCGTAGCGGCGTATTGCTGTATTGCTGCTCCGAACAGGCACATGTAAAGGCAGCATATAGAGGTCCTTCAGCGGCAGATCCGCAGCAAAATACGCACGGAAAATACGCTCGTCTGAACGTACCCTAAAAGAGTGTTTGGGAAACACTGACCTAAAATGTAACAGTGTGTAGACCAATATTCACCTCACACCAGGTTATTTTTACATGTCATATCTGCGACTAGAATTATTTCAACGTGTTTTGGTTTAACTAAATGAGAAGAATTTGATAATTGTATTGTGTCAAGCACCATTATTTGGTGTTTTATTCAGTTAGGTTATGTTCACACAGAGGAATTCCACCGTTAATGCCACCAAAATTTACTGTCACCCATTAATTTCAATAGGATTCTACAGTCCCATTCAGCTTTCGGCATTCCGCATAAATAGTCTTATATTTTGGGGAATTCCGTAGCAGAATCCCTATGAAGTCAATGGGGCTTGAATTTCACAGCAATTATGGGGGAGATTTATCAAAACCTGTGCAGAGGAAGAGTGGTGCAGTTGCCCATAGCAACCAATCAGATTGCTTCTTTCATTTTCCACAGGCCTCTAAAGAGGCCTGTGGAAAATGAAAGAAGCAATCTGATTGGTTGCTATGGGCAACTACACCACTCTTCCTCTGCACAGGTTTTGATAAATCTCCCCCTATGTTCAGCAAGCGATGCTCAACGGAACCCATAGGGAACTGCAGAAATTACACCATATGAACATAGCCTAACAAGCTAACAGGCAACCAGCGATCTCACTGCAAGGAAGCACTCTCCCTTAGACCTAACAGGCAACCAGCGATCTCACTGCAAGGAAGCACTCTCCCTTAGACTAACCACTTCGATGTTGGGGTCACTATTGACTGCAGCACCTAATGGGTTAATAAAGCTATATTGCGTTAGGTAACGCATAATGGTTTTGCTTTAATATTATTATTTGAGTTGATTAAGAAATGAAGCAAATATCGGTCAGAAAAAATGCTATAAAGCCAAGTGTTTTGGTAACTGAGCTGACCATTACTTTTACTGGTAACTGGGTGGCCACAAACTTTACAAGGAATTTCCCAGTTGATCCCTGAAACTCCTCATAAACATACCAAGGGGCATTACTCTGTTTTAAAAAAAATACTTTCTGAGGTATAGAAGGCCTGTGCGTTCCTCAAGGCACGTGTGAGAAAGGAGGTGTGCTAGGCTGTGGCACTTGAGCAGCTCTGCTCCACCTCCCTGACACTTGGCTGAAAAATAAAAAGGCGATTTTTAAAGTTTGCCAACCACCAAGGGTTCCTTAGGCTGTTGCAAAACTACAACTTCCAGCATGCCCAGACAGCTGTTGGCTGTCCGGACATGTTGAGAATTGTAGTTTTGCAACAGCTGAAGGCACCCTGGTGGAAAAATACTGCCCTAAAAGCTATCCAATGTCTGCAGTTCTTAGCACCAAAAACAGCTGACCCATTCCCTCCAGATTTTTGAGAACATTTTAATTTAATTTAATTTTTTTATGTCCCCACCTTTCAACAGCCATTACTTTTTAATAATTTCATCAACATTGCTGCATTTGGACCTTTTTTTTTCTCCAGGAAAAGGAAAAAAATTGTATAATTTAACATGACATATAATATCCTGGGAATAAAAAAAAAAACAACAACTAAAATAAATAAATAAATAAATATATATATATATATATATATATATATATATATATATACTTATTTTATTTTATTTTATTTTATTATATATATATATATATATATATATATATATATTTTATTTTATATATATATATATATATATATATATATATATATATATATATACTTATTTTATTTTTCTGTTTATAGACCCTTTAGTAATAACCAGCATGGATATTGTTATGTTTTAATGTTTCAGACTGTTACCAACATGATACTACCAATTATGTTTATTTAAAGAAATTGCCGTTTCACTGTACTGGTGAGTGCCTCCCGAACATCTTTCTTGTTTATATTTGGATTTACTTGCTTTCATTTGTGGGATTTGAACACCTCCATGTATGTATGGATGTACGTCTTGCTGCCACGCTTGTGCTTTCCTATACGGACTTGCTGGTTCGTTAAATGCGTTAGGTTGTGCCGATACCTGTATCTACTACACTGTATTACTTTATACTTAGGGCCCCTTAGGGAGCTTTAACAAGTTTATTCGGCAGGGTGTACTAAACAAACTAAGATAATTCTTGCTGCCATCATTCTGGCCAGCACACTGTGATCACTACGTAGGTGTGTATGTGGAGAAGGGGGGTATTGGTCAATAGGTTGGTAATGGGGCACAAATATCTAATCACTTAAAGGGGTATTCCAGGCAAAAGCTTTTCTTTATATCTATATATATATTTTTATCAACTGGCTCCGGAAAGTTAAACAGATTTGTAAATTACTTCTATCAAAAAATCTTAATCCTTCCAATAGTTATAAGCTTCTGAAGTTTTCTGTCTAACTGCTCAATGATGATGTCACGTCCCGGGAGCTGTGCATGATGGGAAAATATCCCCATAGGAACTGCACAGCTCCTGGGACGTGAGTCATCAGAAAGCAGTTAGACAGAACACAGCAACTCAACTTCAGAAGCTAATAACTATTGGAAGGATTAAGATTTTTTAACAGAAGTAATTTACAAATCTGTTTAACTTTCCGGAGCCAGTTGATATATAAAAAAAAGTTTTTGCCTGGAATACCCCTTTAAATGCTGTTGTTACTTTTGGCCATAACATCTAGGGGGTAAAACAGTTGGGATCAGAGTTATCTGTGATCCTGACACTTGCCGTCTATGTAGCACACTCAGCTCCGGTGCCCTCCCCGTATTCCCATACCTGACACTTCATGTTTGCCAAATGTCAGGAAAGGGTTAAATGTACCCCAGAAAGTTGTCTTCATTTCTTCTAAAATAAAGCCTCTTATGGTAAATAAGAATGAATGAAGGCAACAAAAATAACTAAATCTTCATCTATGTTCACTCATAGTAATTTGGTCAGTGTTTTCAGCCAAAACCAGGAGTGCAACTTATACAGAGGAAAACTATAATGGAAGGACTCGCATCTCTTTTGTGTTTTGGCTACTGGTTTTGGCTAAAAATACTGATCAAAATAATAGGTGTGAATATAGCCTTCTGGTGCTTGACCCTTTAATGACCTTGTTTTGGCCTTGAGGACGCAGCCATTTTCATTTTTGCATTAATTTTTTTTTTTTTTGCTATGTAAAATCCATAACTCTTCTCCTACAGGGCCATATCAGGATTTGTTTTATGAGGGACTAATTGTACTTTGTAATGACATCACTTATTTTACCACAAAATCTACAGCGGGGCAAAAAAAAAAAAAAAACATATCTATATATATTTTGTGGGGCGAGAAAAAAAAAAAATTTTGCAGTGCACTTTATGGTAAAAATTCTGTAGGCTCATACGATACCATCTATATATATACCCAATGTATATATATATATTTTGTTTAACTTTAGTACCATTACAATTATACCATTTTGAAAAAAGAAAAAAAAAACAGTATGCTTAAAGTTGTCTGTTTACTTGTCCTGTAACACTTTTATTTTTCTGTATACAGCGATGTATGAGGGCTTATTTTTTGCGTTTTTTCTGTCGTTTTTATCAGTACCATTCATGTTTTGATAAGACTTTTTGTTCGGTTTTTATAAAAAAATTTCTGGTGGCCACAAATCATCATTTCTGTATTTTTCTCTTTAACATTTACGTCATTCACCATGTGGTTTAATTATCATTATATTTAAATAGTCTGAATATTTCTGCACGCTGCGATGCCAAATATCTTTATTTTTATTTACATAATTTTATAAAAAATTTTAAGAGGAAAAGGGGGGTGATTTAAACTTTTATTAGGGGATGAGTTTATTCACTTTTATTACAACATTTTTTAGGGGATTATTACCTGCAATCACTTATTTGCTAACACTGTTCAATACCTTAGACATAGCATTGATCAGTGTGATCGGTGCCCTGCTTATACAGGCTGATGAGGCTGCCTCTCTCTTTAGAGTGCCAATCAGATGACACAGAGGTAGGGAGGGATGCTCAAGCTAACCTCCCCCTGCCCCCTGGCACCAGTAAGTTAATGGGTTAATAACTAACAGGTTAATGTCAGGCATGATCAACGCTACTCAGCATTAGAGGCGAGTCATGGCTGCTGATAGCAGCCCTTTCTCACCATCTATCTACTACTGTATATAGACTGTTCGCGCCAAATGACGTAAATATACGTCATTTTGCATTTACGTATTCCTGCCCATGACAAACAGATACAGATCAGCTCAAGAAAACACAGACATATACAGTAAGGTTATGTTCAAACGGTGGAATTCCTGAGCGGAAACCGGCGCAAAAATTCTGCCCAGGAATTCTGTTGGAGTCCCATTGTTTTTAATGGGATTCAGCGGCACAGTACACACAGGCAAATTTCCGTGGTGGAAACATTCCGATTTCAGCCTCCGCAGTAAGAATTGGCACATTAATTCTTTTTGCGGAATCTGCTCGGAAATGCATTGGCATCTATGGAGACGGCCTATTTCCGAGCTGTCCTAGCGCCGGCATGTTCTGCTGGCCCCCGTTGTCTGTCAAATGTCCACATAGAAATATTCCGGACGGACATTACATTACGATAAGCTTGTGGGGGTGTAGGGTATATGGGGTGTAGCTGTGCAGTGATGAAAGGGTGCTGGTTTAACCCTAAACTGTCATGATGCCAGGGTGAGGGCTCCTCTGTATATGCTTGTCCTATCGCCACCCGTCCCAAGAGCGATAGGGGGTATGTAATAAATGATTGTCCACAACCGGAGGTTTCAGAAAACTGTCGGAACTTTTACTGCAGGTTTTATGCAGAAACAAACAGGAACAGTCTTTGTACAATCAGAGTCTATGAGAATCCTGACAGTTGGTTGGGACCTTGTGAGTTTTAAGTTCAGGGGATTTATATGCGTTGTGCCGCTGGATTTAGGGGATTGAGTTTAGGTCCAGCAGTCACGCTAGCTTTAGCGGGGAGTTGTATTATAACTCACGTTTTAGTATTATCAGGCTTCGGCCTGGTCTTGTCTTTGAAAGTTGCCCGGATCTCTTCTCCCTATTAGTCCGGAACCCAAGAGAGCAAGGATTGGCTGGCAGCTCCTTTATATGGGCAGGGGCTGGCCTTGAGCTCATTGGTCCATACCATCTGTCAATCACTTTACAAGAAATTATGGTCTAAACATGTGACCACACATGTGACCTAGGAAGGTCCTTTAACATACCTTAATAGAATTAACATTAGTCATGTGACCTAAGGTCCTGCGACACTATATTCACCATTAAATATACAATTAATTAAATATACATACAAACATGACAAAATTAAGGAAGGAAGAGGTGACTAGGGGCTGTCCCACCAGGAGGACCCTACCGGAACGAAGTAACTCTGCCTTTGGGGACCACCATACAAGGTACGGTATACCATACGTTACCGGGACACCACAACATCATTTTTGCGGAATGTCCGGCCGGATATTTTCCATTCAGACATTCCGTCATCAGTCGGTGCTAGGACGGGCCGGAAATGCCACGTCTCCATAGATGGCAATGTATTTCCAAGCGGATTCCACCGAAAGAATCCACTATCTTTCTGTAGAGGCCAGAATTCTAATTTCCACCTCAAACGTTTTCATGTGCACAGTGCGGCATAATTGCCTTAAAACTGAGTGGAATTTTTCCGCCGTATTCTGCTTGGAAATGTCGCCGTGTGAACATAGGCCTCAGGCACATTTCCGTACATCCGCACCAGTTCTGCGCCCGCATTCATTTGGGTGGTTTCTGGCTTGTTTGGAATCGGTGTGGATTCCGTGTGCAATCCATGCGGAATCTGCATGCGGAAATTCTGAATGGGAGTGCGGAATCCCATTGAAGTATACTGGGCTTTAAAGGGGTGATCTGCTGGAAAACATTTTTTTAATGAACTGGTGCCAGAAGGTTGAACAGATTTCTCAATTACTTCTATTTAAGCATCTTAATCCTTACAGTACTAATCAGCTGCTGTATGCTCCACAGGAAGTTCTTTTCTTTTTGAATTTCTTTTCTGTCTGACCACAGTGCTCTCTGCTGACACCTCTGTCCATGTCAGGAACTGTCCAGAGCAGGATAGGTTTGCTATGGGGATTTGCTCCTACTCTGGACAGCTCCTGTAATGGACAGAAGTGTCAGCAGAGAGCTCTGTGGTCAGACAGAAAAGAAGTTCAAAAAGAAAAGAACTTCCTGTGGAGCATACAGCAGCTGATAAGTACTGTGAGGATTAAGATGCTTAAATAGAAGTAATTGAGAAATCTGTTTCACCTTCTGGCACCAGTTCATTAAAAAAAAATGTTTTCCAGCAGATCACCCCTTTAAAGCCCAGTAGACTTCAATGGGATTCCGCACTCCCATTCACACTTCAGAATTTCCGCATGCAGATTCCGCATGGATTGCAGAAGAAAAGTACTTCCCCTATAGTATACAGCAACTGATAAGTACTGGAAGGATTACGATTTTCATATAGAAGTAGTTTACAAATCCATTTAACTTTCTGGCACCAGTTGATTTAAAAAAAAAAAAATATATAAAAATGTTTTCCAGCGTAGTACCCCTTTAGTTTGCGGAAATTCTGCAGTGTGAATATAGCCTTGGTGACTCGATCAGTGTCTTCCACCAGGGTGCCTCCAGCTGTTGCAAAACTACAACTCCCAGCATGCCCGGACAGCCGTTGGCTGTCCGGGCATGCTGGGAGTTGTAGTTTTGCAACAGCTGGAGGCACCCTGGTGGGAAAACACTGTTCTAGAAGCCATCACATCACTAAGTTTTATTTTTAAATAAGAGACCATCAAAGTGACATTGGACAACCCTCTGTAATCTGGCGATAATACCCCTTGGCTTTTCTAGGAAAGCTTCGCCATGCATTAGAAGCAAAATGCTATGTTCTGAAACTGACACCAAGATGGTGCTCCGGCGAACCGCGTTCTGGGCTGCGCCGTGACTCATTTGACATTAGGAAAACATCATTCTGTGACAGCAGTCAGCCTCTAAGCTACTCCATGACTAATAGAGAATACGAGAGAAAGTATTTTACAAGGCAGAGGCACATATCAGCCGCCTGAAGTAAGATGCTGCTGTTAACAGCTGACGGGGAAATCAGATTTCATTGAATAGGTTTAATAACACTCAAAAAGCTATAAATAATGCGACAGACTAATAACGCTATAATAGACTCTGGGATAATATCTAAATATAATTCACTATTGTATATAGCACAATAATAATAATAAAATTAATAATAATAATTGTTTAGCCACAACATTTTATAGACTCGGGGATAATATCTAAATATAATTCACTATTGTATATAGCACAATAATAATAATAATAAAAATAATAATAATAATAATAATTGTTTAGCCACAACATTTTATAGACTCGGGGATAATATCTAAATATAATTCACTATTGTAAATAGAATAATAATAATAAAAATAATAATAATAATAAAAATAATTTCTTATAAAATATTTTTTATATCACAATTACATAACGCCTTCCTGCAACTTTGTTAACCCCTTAAAGGGGTATTCCAGGCCAAAACTTTTTTTTTTATATATCAACTGGCTCCGGAAAGTTAAACAGATTTGTAAATGACTTCTATTAAAAAATCTTAATCCTTCCAATAGTTATTAGCTTCTGAAGTTGAGTTCTTGTTTTCTGTCTAACTGCTCGCTGATGACTCACGTCCCGGGGGGCTGTGCAGTTCCTATGGGGATATTCTCCCATCGTGCACAGCTCCCGGGACGTGACATCATCATTGAGCAGTTAGACAGAAAACTTCAGAAGCTAATAACTATTGGAAGGATTAAGATTTTTTAACCCCTTAAGGACGCAGGACGTAAATGTACGTCCTGGTGAGGTGGTACTTAACGCACCAGGACGTACATTTACGTCCTGTGCATAACCGCGGGCATCGGAGCGATGCCCGTGTCATGCGCGGCTGATCCCGGCTGCTGATCGCAGCCAGGGACCCGCCGGCAATGGCCGACGCCCGCGATCTCGCGGGCGTCCGCCATTAACCCCTCAGGTGCCGGGATCAATACAGATCCCCGCATCTGCGGCAGTGCGCTATTTGAATGAATGATCGGATCTCCCGCAGCGCTGCTGCGGGAATCCGATCATTCATAACGCCGCACGGAGGTCCCCTCCCCGAAATAAAAAATCCCCTCCCCCAATAAAAAAGTAAAACGTCCGTTTTTTTCTATTTTACCCCCAAAAAGCGTAAACATTTTCTTTATAGACATATTTGGTATTGCCGCATGCGTAAATGTCCGAACTATTAAAATAAAATGTTAATGATCCCGTACGGTGAACGGCGTGAACGAAAAAAAAAAAAGTCCAAAATTCCTACTTTTTTAATACATTTTATTAAAAAAATAATTATAAAAAATGTATTAAAAGTTTTTTATATGCAAATGTGGTATCAAAAAAAAGTACAGATCATGGCGCAAAAAATGAGCCCTCATACCGCCGCTTATACGGAAAAATAAAAAAGTTAGAGGTCATCAAAATAAAGGGATTATAAACATACTAATTTGGTTAAAAAGTTTGTGATTTTTTTTAAGCACAACAGTAATATAAAAGTATGTAATAATGGGTATCATTTTAATCGTATTGACCCTCAGAATAAAGAACACATGTCATTTTTACCATAAATTGTACGGCGTGAAAACGAAACCTTCCAAAATTAGCAAAATTGCGTTTTTCGTTTTAATTTCCCCACAAAAATAGTGTTTTTTGGTTGCACCATACATTTTATGATATAATGAGTGATGTCATTACAAAGGACAACTTGTCGCGCAAAAAACAAGCCCTCATACTAGTCTGTGCATGAAAATATAAAAGAGTTATGATTTTTAGAAGGCGAGGAGGAAAAAATGAAAACGTAAAAATTAAATTGTCTGAGTCCTTAAGGCCAAAATGGGCTGAGTCCTTAAGGGGTTAATAGAAGTAATTTACAAATCTGTTTAACTTTCCGGAGACAGTTGATATATATAAAAAAAAGGTTTTGCCTGGAATACCCCTTTAACCGCTGTAAAATCAGCCACCCCTGTGCAAGTCACCAATTTAGGCCTCAAATGTACATAGTGCGCTCTCACTCCTGAGCCTTGTTGTGCGTCCGCAGAGCATTTTACGCCCACATATGGGGTATTTCCGTACTCAGGAGAAATTGCGTTACAAATTTTGGGGGTCTTTTTTTCCTTTTACCTCTTGTGAAAATAAAAAATAAAGTGCAACACCAGCATGTTAGTGCAAAAAATTTTTCTTTACACTAACAGGCTGGTGTGGACCCCAACTTTTCTTTTTCATAAGGGGTTAAAGGAGAAAAAGCCCCCCAAAATTTGTAGTGCAATTTCTCCCGAGTACGGAAATACCCCATATGTGGCCCTAAACTGTTTCCTTGAAATACGACAGGGCTCCGAAGTGAGAGAGCGCCATGCACATTTGAGGACTAAATTAGGGATTGCATAGGGGTGGACATATGGGTATTCTACACCAGTGATTCACAACCAGGGTGCCTCCAGCTGTTGCTAAACTCCCAGCATGCTTGGACAGTCAGTGGCTGTCCGGAAATGCTGGGAGTTGTTGTTTTGCGACAGCTGGAGGCTCCGTTTTGGAAACACTACCGTACAATACGTTTTTAATTTTTATTGGGGGGGGGGGGGGGGGGGGGCAGTGTAAGGGGGTGTATATGTAGTGTTTTACCCTTTATTTTTTGTGTTAGTGTAGTGTTTTTAGGGTACATTCGCACTGGCGGCAGTTTACAGGGAGTTTACAGCTTTACAGCTAGGAGTATGCGCTGCGGCGAAAAATTTGCCGCAGCTCATACTTGAAGCAGGAAACTTACTGTAAACTTGCCTGTGTGAATGTACCCTGTACATTTACATGGGGGTGGGGGGGCAAACCTCCAGCTGTTTCAAAACTACAACTCCCAGCATGCACTGACAGACAGTGCATGCTGGGAGTTGCACTTTTGCAACAGCTGGAGGCACACTGGTTGGAAAACCTTAAGTTAGGTTCCGTTACCTAACTCAGTATTTACCAACCAGTGTGCCTCCAGCTGTTGCAAAACTACAACTCCCAGCATGTACTGATCGCAGAAGGGCATGCTGGGAGATGTAGTTATGCAACAGCTGGAGGTACACAACTACAACTCCCAGCATGCCGAGACAGCTGTTTGCTGTTTGGGCATGCTGGGATTTGCAGTTTTGCAACATCTATAGGCTACAATTTAGAGATCTCCAAACTGTGGACCTCCAACTGTTGCAAAACTACAAATCCCAGCATGCCCAGACAGCAAACTGCTGTTTGGGCATGCTGGGAGTTGCAGTTTTGCAACATCTGGAGGGCCACAGTTAGAGATCACTTCCAGTGATCTCCAAACTGGGGCCCTCCAGCTGTTGCAAAACTACAAATCCCTGCATGCCCAAACAGCTGTCTGGGCATGCTGGGAGTTGTAGTTTTGCAACATCTGGAGGGTTACAGCTTAGAGACCACTGTATAGTGGTCTCAAACTGTAGCCTCCAGATGTTGCTAGGCAATTTACCGGCTTCCGTCGAATCTAGGGAGCCAGCCGCACGACATCGCCGGACTCCGATCTCCTCCACCGATGGTCGCCCGCAGCCTCGCCCGCGGGGTAAGTGGACGTCAGCGCTGGTCCTCTGTCGGTTCCCCATTCTGTCCCGCCTATTGTGGGTGGGCAGAACGGGGAAACCGAAAGTAAACCACTCCGTCCCCCGATCTGCTATTGGTGGTCGCGTCTAGACCACCAATAGAAGGGATAGGAGAACTCCTATGAATTCAGGGGGATTCTGGGTGTCTTGAACAACCGCGATCCCCCTTATATTCCTGGTCACCATAGACCCGTATGACCTGGAATAGCAGCAAATCGCAAGTGTGAATTCTGATGACCCCCTGGGCATTTGCGTGGGGTGCCTGCTGATAGATAGGTATGCCCTTGGTCCTTAAAGGGGTAGTCCAGTGGTGAAAAACGTATCCCCTATCCTAAGGATAGGGGATAAGTTTGAGATCGCGGGGGGTCTGACCGCTGGGGCCCCCTGCGATCTCTCTGTACGGGGCCCCGGCTCTCGGCCCAGATAGCGGGTGTCGACCCCCGCACGAAGTGGCGGCCGACACGCCCCCTCAATACATCTCTATGGCAGAGCCGGAGATTGCCGAAGGCAGCGCTTCGGCTCTGCCATAGAGTTGTATTGAGGGGGCGTTTCGGCCGCCGCCTCGTGCGGAGGTCGACACGCCCCCTTCCCGCGGGCTGTTGGGACTCCGTACAGGAGATCGCAGGGGGCCCCAGGATAGGGGATAAGTTGCTCACCACTGAGTCACCACTGGACTACTCCTTTAAGTACCAGGGAGCAAAGGCGTACCTGTACGCCCTTGGTCCTTAACCCCTTAACGACGCAGGACGTAAATGTACGTCCTGGTGATGTGGTACTTAACGCACCAGGACATACATTTACGTCCTGAGCATAACCGCGGGCATCGGAGCGATGCCGGCATCATGCGCGGCAGGTCCCAGCTGTGGATCGCAGCCAGGGACCCGCCGGTAATGGCGGACACCCGCGATCCCGCGGATGTCCGCCATTAACCCCTCAGATGCCGTGATCAATACAGATCACGGCATCTGCAGCATCGCGGTCACTTAACAGGATGATCGGATCGCCCGCATCGCTGCCGCGGTGATCTGATCATCCTGCATGGCAGACGGAGGTCCCCTCACCTGCCTCCGCTGTCTTCCGGGAGTCTTCTGCTCTGATCTGCCTTCCCGCAGACCAGAGCAGAAGATGACCGATAACCCTGATCAGTGCTATGTCCTATACATAGCACTGAACAGCATTAGCAATCGAATGGTTGCTATAAATAGTCCCCTATGGGGACTATAAGAGTGTAAAAATAAAAGTAAAAAAATAAAGTTAAAAAAAAAAAAAAAAAAAAACTCCCCCAATAAAAACGTAAATTGTCCCATTTTCCCTATTTTACCCCCAAAAAGTGTAAAAAAAATTATTTAATATACATATTTGGTATCACCGCGTGCGTAAATATCCGTACTATTAAAATAAAATGTCAATGATCCCGTACGGTGAACGGCGTGAACGTAAAAAAAAATCCAAAATAGCTGCTTTTTTATAACATTTTATTCCAAAAATATTTATAAAAAATGTAATAAAAAAAGTTTTGTATAAGCAAATATGGTATTAATAAAAAAAAGTACCGATCATGGCGCAAAAAATGAGCCCTCACACCGCCACTTATACGGAAAAATGAAAAAGTTATAGGTCTTCAAATTAGGGGGATTTTAAACGTACTAATTTGGTTAAAAAGTTTGCGATTTTTTTTAAGCGCAACAGTAATAGAGAAGTAGGTTATCATGGGTATCATTTTAATCGTATTGACCCAAAGAATAAAGAACACATGTCATTTTTACAGTAAATTGTACAGCGTGAAAACAAAACCTTCCAAAATTAGCAAAATTGCGGTTTTCTTTTTAATTTCCCCACACAAATTTAGTATTTTTTTGGTTGCGCCATACATTTTATGGTAAAGTGAGTGATGGCATTACAACGGACAACTGGTTGCGCAAAAAACAAGCCCTCATACTAGTCTGTGGATGAAAATATAAAAGAGTTATGATTTTTTGAAGGGGAGGAGGAAAAAACGAAAGCGTAAAAATAAAAGAGTCCTTAAGGTCCAAATGGGCTGAGTCCTTAAGGGGTACTCCGGTGGAAAACAGTTTTTTTTTCTTCAAATCAACTGGTGCTAAAAAAGTTATACAGATTTGGAAATTACTTCTATTTAAAAATCTTTATCCTTCCAGTACTAATCGGCTGCTGTATGCTCCAGAGTAAGTTGTGTAGTTTTTTCCAGTCTGCCCACGGTGCTCTCTGCTGACACCTCTGTCAAAGTCAGGAACTGTTCAGAGCAGGAGCAAATCCCCATGGCAAAACTTTCCTGCCCTGGACAGTTCCTGATAAGGACAGAGGTGTCAGCAGAGAGCACTGTGGTCAGACAGAAAAGGAATTCAAAGAGAAAAGAACTTCCTGTGGAGCAATACAGCAGCTGATAAGTGCTGGAAGAATTAAGATTTTTTTAAATTTTTTATAGAAATAATATACAAATCTGTTTAACTTCCTGGCACCAGTTGGTTAGAAAAAAATGTAAGTATTTTTAAGTATTAAGTATATATTTAAGTATTTTTAAGTATAATTAAGTATTGAAAATGTAACCCCCCTCATAACAGGCTGGACATGAAGAACTTTCACTCTTTGTCTTTCCACGTTCTGACCTTCACAGCTGTCTCATTTGTAGGAGATGTTCAGACGGCGGAATTTCCCTCAATGCCGCACAAATTCCCTTCCGCAAAGTTTTCTGAACGGAATTGCAGCAGAATTTCACGGGAAATTTGTCTTCTTAAAAACAGAATTCTGCTGAAATTCAAAGCCCCATTGACTTCAACAGGATTCCGACTCAGAATTGTGCAAAATCAAAGACGGGACAGCGGAATCCCATTAAAGTCTATGGGCAGTAAATTTTGATGGATTCCGCACAGAAATT
Organism: Hyla sarda; assembly: GCF_029499605.1. Lineage (NCBI taxonomy): Eukaryota > Metazoa > Chordata > Amphibia > Anura > Hylidae > Hyla > Hyla sarda. Next base: position 414,904,597 of record NC_079191.1, read on the forward strand.
CCACCGCCCGAACATGGCCTTACACTGACATGGTTGTGTTAGGCCCTAGTTTTTTTTTGTCTTTGTTTTATTTTTATTTATTTATTTTTGTTCAGAATTCTGCTTTGTGCAACTTTTTGAGTTCCGCATGTGATATTGTTCATTCTTTAAAAAATGACAATAAAAAAATATATATTTTGCCCTAGTCTTTTAACCGAAAATCTTTTTTACACCGTTCTCCAATCCTTCAGGGTGCATTAGAATGTAAACAGCATTTGATTGTTGAGGTGAGCCAAGTGTTTTTAGGTTTAAAGGGGTACTCCGGTGGAAAACATTATTTTTTTTTAAAATCAACTGGTGCCAGAAAGTTAAACAGATCTGTAAATGACTTCTATTAAATAATCTTTACCCTTCCAGTACTTTTTAGCAGCTGTGTGCTACAGAGAAAATTATTTTCTTTTTGAATTTCTTTTTTGTCTTGTCCACAGTGCTCTCTGCTGACACCTCTGTCCGTGTCAGGAACTGTCCAGAGCAGCATAGGTTTGCAATGGGGATTTTCTCCTGTTCTGGATAGTTCCTGATACGGGCATCAGGTGTCAGCAGAGAGCACTGTGGAGAAGACAAAAAAGAATTTCAAAAAGAAAAGAATTTCCTCTGTAGCATACAGCTGCTAAAAAGTACTGGAAAGGTAAAGTAAGGGTAAACTTTTTAATAGAAGTAATTTACAAATCTGCTTAACTTTCTGGCACAAGTTGATTTAAAAAAGATAATAATAATAATGTTTTCCACCGGAGAACCCCTTTAATGGTAGTCTTCTAAAATCCCTCTCAGCATGTTGAGAAATTGGGGCTTTTTATTTATTTTATTTTTTTAAACTTGGCGTTTTTCTCCCATAGAAATTTATGGGAGGCAAATAACCCCGTCCCCCCCTTCCCAATTCTTCATTAGAAATCCTTGAGTCACATAATGAAAGAAAAACTTGAGAAAAATGACTTGTCAGGAGAAAAAACACAAAAAAAATTAAAATAACAAAAAAAAAAAACCAAAAGCACCAAAGACTAAAACCTACGATTTAAAATAAATAAATGAATAAAAAAAAGCCACAAAAACGGCATCTTGGGAGGCAAAATGACAGGGCAGTTTTTTGTGTGGTGTTTTATAGGTTTTGGCCGTTTTTCCAGGTAAAAGTTTTTTTTCTCGCTGCTCCAGCATCGTAGCATCGCGTGGTCAATAACAAACAGTTGGCTTGCAGCTGAATTTAATTCATGGCGGTAACACCTAAACCGTATTGCGACTGCGCCGTGTGAACCTGTTGTCCTTACGATAGGGGGATCACAGATTGTGAGCCCCATTGGGGACCACCGCTAATGTGAATGATGACAATCGCTGGACAGTGTTGCAGAATATGTTATCGCTATCTAAGCAACATGAAAAAAGAAATAAACAACCCATATTGAGGTATAAATAATACCGCCAGATCATGAATCCATACAATAGGGAACAGATACCGAGCTGTAAAAGGCTGGGTTCACACTACGTTTTTGCCATACTGTTTTCAATCCGTTTTTCTAAAGAAAACCGTATGGCAAAAAAATGGATGGAACTGTATGGAAAAAAGTAAACCGAATGCGTTTTTAAACAGTATACGGTTTTTAAAAGTGCATACAGTTCCGTCAGTTTTTATAAAAAAAAAACATACGTTTTTGAAAATTTTGTTCATTTTTAATGGGAGGGGTCTTGGGTGGGGACTTAAGGATTCAAATGCGCATGTGCAAAGTAAAAACGTATACGTTTTTCCCGTATGGAACCATATACATGTGCGTTTCCCATTGACGTCCATGTAAAAAAAAACGTATGCGGTACGGTTTTTAAACCGGAGACAAAATCGTGGTCAACCACGGTTTTGACTCCGGTTTAAAAACCGTACTGCAACCGCATAAGTTTTTTTTTAACATGGAGGTCAATGGGAAACGCACATATATACGGTTCCATACGGGAAAAACGTATACGTTTTTACTTTGCACATGCGCATTTAAATCCTAAAGTCCCCACCCAAAACCCCTCCCATTAAAAATGGACAAAATTTTCAAAAACGTATGTTTTTTTTTATTTTTTATAAAAACGGACTGAACTGTATGCACTTTTAAAAACAGTATACTGTTTAAAAATGCATACGGTTTACTTTTTTCCATACTGTTCCATCCGGTTTTTTTGCCATACGGTTTTCTTTAGAAAAACGGATTGAAAACAGTATGGCAAAAATGTAGTGTGAACCCAGCCTAATAAGGTTGAGTATGAGGGCATATGCTACTTAGGAAATGCTGTGTCTCAATATCCAGAGGAAGTAATACTTGTGCGGACTTGCAATCCTGCATGCAACAAGGCCAGTGTTTCCCAACCAGTGAGACTCCAGCTGTTACAAAACTACAACTCCCAGCATGCCCGGACAGCCAAAGGCTGTCCGGGCATGCTGGGAGTTGTAGTTCTGCAACAGCTGGAGGCACACTGGTTAGGAGACACTGATCTAGGCCCAGGATACAGCTGAACTTGCAGAAGTTGAGATGAAAACACCCCGGGGCATGCAGAGTGTCATGTATGCAGGACTTTACTCAATCACAAAATCTTTCTTGTTTGCAATCCTCGGGGATGATGCAACGTGATGTTAGTTTCGCTTTATGCCAGCGGAGAGGAACTGTAGTAACCCCCAAAATAGTTGTACAGTGGGATCTCTGTCCTCAGCACATCCACATTTCTGAACGCTTATAATAATGGGCACTTATAGTTTTAACAAGTGTTCGGCTAAGACAAAGACCTTTATTGTTTACTGAATTAAGTCGGTGTGGTGGCCCAGTACAGGAGCTGCACCCCTGTACCCTTGCTGTCCTGTCAGTGTCCCCTGGGCCCCCTTGCATCTGTTCCCTTTGCATATTCATTTGTATGTGTGTTATCTCCTGTAATATACCTATAATGTGTTCTAGCTTTAAGAATACAGTGACCCCCCGATCTACAATGGCCCCGACATATGATAATTTCAACATACGATGGCCTCTCAGAGGCCATTGCATGTTGAAGGCAGCATCAACATACGATGGTTTTATATGTCGGGGCCATCGCATAAACGGCTATCCGGCAGCACAGACTGCTTCAGCTGCCAGCGGATAGCCGTTTAAGGTGCCCGATGTGGTCCGGTGACGATCACTAACATGTGGCCGGCGCTCCGGACCGTCCTCTTCGGGATCCCCTGCATCGCCGTCGCTCTCCATCGTCGTCATCACGCAGCCGCGCACACCGTCCCTTTCATCCAAAAGGAGCGGCGTGCGTAGCGACGTGATGACGGCGATAAGGAATGACGATCCCGGGCAGCGGAGATGGTCTGAAGTGGCAGGGACACCACGGGGACAACGACGCGATGGACGACGACATCCAGGGCAGCGGTGACGGTTCGGAGTGGCGGGGACAGGTGAGTATACCTTCCTATATTTAACATTTCACTGATCCCTCAACATACGATGGTTTCAACAAACGATGGTTCATTTGGAACAAATTACCATCGTATGTTGAGGGACCACTGTAGTTGACATGTGATTAACCTGTAAGGTGTCAGTGACCATGTGACCTATGGGACCCCTCCAAGGTCTCACCCATATAAGCCCTGGTGGAGCCTCTGCTTTCTCTTTTGTATGCTGAGTTGAAGTAAGGTCAAGTCCTAGGTGTGTGTCTGGGGTCCAGAGGAGTCCTAAAGTCAGTCAAGCAGCCACAGATTCTCAAGTCCATTGCCCCACAGGTCAAGTCAAAGCCTTATAAGCTACAGAATGGGTGAAGTCAGTCATAGTCAAGTCAGTCCAAGTCATCCTGTCTCAAGTCAGCGTGGCCTACATCCAAATTGTCCAAGTTCACTATAAGTCCCAGCAAGCCCTAAGGTCTCTGAAGTCAATGGTCGCCTCTGTGGGCCTAGCCAAGCTGTATAGACTGTCACACCTGTCTGACTCAGTAAAGCTGCCATTGTTCCGTAACTTGGTGTCGGAGTCATTATTTACCCCCGTGCCTAGCCCAGGATCCAGCAGTATTCCTTCCTCCAAAGGATAGGGGATAAAATGTTAGATTGTGAGGGGGGGGGGTGTCCCGCCGCTGGGGACCCCCACAATCTCCATGCCGTCAGCGGCGACGTTAGGAATGCGTAACCTTTCGGAATATCACGGCATGTCCCCTCCATTCATGTGAATGGGAGGAGGCATGACGGCTGTGACGTAGCTGTCACGCCTCCTCCCATAGAAGTGAATGGAGGGGGCGCAGCAGGAACATCAACAGTCATCGGCCATGTAGCGGAATTTGCTCCATGCGCTGATGACTGAGTGCCTCGCCAGAGATTGCAGGGGCAAATATGAGCCGACCGTAGCTAGCATTTGACTCCAGTCAGCTCATTGAAATGCATTACATACAGGCCGGATACGGTTGGGATACACGAGAGCCGTATACGGTCCCGTATTGCTTAACCCCTTAAGGACCGGAGGTTTTTCCGTTTTTGCATTTTCGTTTTTTGCTCCTTGCCTTTAAAAAATCATAACTCTTTCAAATTTACACCTAAAAATCCATATGATGGCTTATTTTTTGCGCCACCAATTCTACTTTGTAATGACGTTAGTCATTTTGCCCAAAAATCTATGGTGAAGCGGGAAAAAAAATCATTGTGCGACAAAATTGAAAAAAAAACGCTGTTTTGTAACTTTTGGGGGCTTCCGTTTCTACGTAGTACATTTTTCGGTAAAAATGACACCTGATATGTATTCTGTAGGTCCATACGATTAAAATGATACCCTACTTATATAGGTTTGATTTTGTCGGACTTCTGGAAAAAATCATAACTACATGCAGGAAAATTAATACGTTTAAAATTGTCATCTTCTGACCCCTATAACTTTTTTATTTTTCCGTGTATGGGGCGGTATGAGCGCTCATTTTTTGCGCCGTGATCTGAAGTTTTTAACGGTACCATTTTTGCATTGATAGGACTTATTGATCACTTTTTATTCATTTTTAAATGATATAAAAAGTGACCAAAAATGCACTATTTTGGACTTTGGAATTTTTTTGCGCGCACGCCATTGACCGAGCGGTTTAACTAATGATATATTTTTATAATTCGGACATTTCCACACGCGGTGATACCACATATGTTTATTTTTATTTTTATTTACACTGTGTTTTTTTTTTTATTGGAAAAGGGGGGTGATTCAAACTTTTAATAGGGGAGGAGTTAAATGATGTTTATTCACTTTTTTTTTTCACTTTTTTTTTGCAGTGTTATAGGTCCCATAGGGACCTATAACACTGCACACACTGATCTTCTATGTTGATCACTGGTTTCTCATAAGAAACCAGTGATCAACGATTCTGCCGGATGACTGCTCATGCCTGGATCTCAGGCACTGAGCAGTCATTCGGCGATCGGACAGCGAGGAGGCAGGTAGGGGCCCTCCCGCTGTCCTGTCAGCTGTTCGGGATGCCGCGATTAGCCGCGGCTATCCCGAACAGCCCGACTGAGCTAGCCGGGAACTTTCACTTTCACTTTTAGCCGCACGGCTCAGCTTTGAGCGCGCGGCTAAAGGGTTAATAGCGCGCGGCGCCGCGATCGGCGCTGCGCGCTATTAGAGGCGGGTCCCGGCTTCACTATGACGCCGGGCCCGCCATGATATGACGCGGGGTTACTGTGTAACCCCGCGTTATATCAGAAGAGCAGGACCAAGGACGTACCGGTACGTCCTTGGTCCTTAAGGGGTTAAAGGGGTACTCCCGTGGAAAACTTTTTTTTAAAAAACAACTGGTGCCAGAAAGTTAAACAGATTTGTAAATTACTTATATTAAAAAATCTTAATCCTTCCAATACATTTTATGGGCTGTATACTACAAAGGAAATGCTTTTCTTTTTGGATTTCTCTGATGTCACGACCTCAGTGCTCTCTGCTGACCTCTGCTGTCCATTTTAGGAACTGTCCAGAGCAGCATATGTTTGCTATGGGGATTTTCTCCTTCTCTGGACAGTTCCAAAAATGGACAGCAGAGGTCAGCAGAGAGCACTGTGGTCGTGACATCAGAGAAATCCAAAAAGAAAAGAATTTCCTCTGTAGTATACATCCCATAAAAAGTACTGGAAGGATTAAGATTTTTTAATAGAAGTAATTTACAAATCTGTTTAACTTTCTGGCACGAGTTGATTTAACCTGTTCAGGACCCATGACGTAACGTTATGTCATGAGTCCGCTCCCGATCTATAACGCGGGGCCACAGCGTCATAGCGGGTCGGGCCCGGCCTCTAACAACGGCTGGGACCCGTGGCTAATAGCGCGCGGCAGTGATCGCGGCGCCGCGCGCTATTAACTCTTTAGACGCGGCGTTCAAAGTTGAACGCCGCGTCTAAAGTGAAAGTGAAAGCATGCCGGTTAGCTCAGGGAGCTGTTCGGGATAGCCACGGCGAAATCGCGGCATCCCGAACAGCTTACAGGACAGCTGGAGGATCCCTACCTGCCTCCTCGCTGTCCGATCGCCGAATGACTGCCCAGTGCCTGAGATCCAGTGTAGTCAAGCGTCAGAATCATCGATCACTGGTTTCCTATGAGAAACCATTGATCAATGTAAAAGATCAGTGTGTGCAGTGTTATAGGTCCCTATGGGACCTATAACACTGCAAAAAAAAAGTGAAAAAAAAGTGAATACAGATCATTTAACACCTCCCCTATAAAAAGTTTGAATCACCCCCCTTTTCCCATAAAAAAAAAACACAGTGTAAATAAAAATAAACATATATGGTATCGCCGCGTGCGGAAATGTCTGAATTATAAAAATATACTGTTAATCAAACCGCACGGTCAATGGCGTACGCGCAAAAAAATTCCAAAGTCCAAAATAGTGCATTTTTGGTCACTTTTTTTATCATGAAAAAACGAATAAAAAGCGATCAATAAGTCCTATCAATGCAAAAATGGTACCAATAAAAACTTCAGATCACGGCGCAAAAAATTAGCCCTCATACTGCCCCATACGCGGAAAAATAAAAAAGTTATATGGGTCAGAAGATGACAATTTTAAACGTATTAATTTTCCTGCATGTAGTTAGGATTTTTTCCAGAAGTCCGACAAAATCAAACCTATATAAGTAGGGTATCATTTTAATCGTACCTACAGAATAAAGATAAGGTATCATTTTTACCGAAAAATGTACTACGTAGAAACGGAAGCCCCCAAATTTACAAAACTGCGGTTTTTTTTTTCAATTTTGTCTCCCAATGATTTTTTTTTCCGTTTCACCGTAGATTTTTGGGCAAAATGACTGACGTCATTACAAAGTAGAATTGGTGGCGCAAAAAATAAGCCATCATATGGGTTTTTTGGTGCAAAATTTAAAGAGTTATGATTTTTTAAAGGCAAGGAGGAAAAAAACGAAAATGCAAAAACGGAAAAACCCCGGGTCCTTAAGGGGTTAAAAAAAAAAGTTTTCCACCGGAGTAACCCTTAAAATGTAGTGTGAACCCAGCCTAAGTATTCACAAGGTTTTCACACACTGTTGCTGGTATTTTGGCCCATTATTCCATCTCCTCTAGAGCAGGCATGTTTTGGGGCTGTCGCGGGGCAACATGGACTTTCAACTCCCTCCAAAGGTTTTCTATGGGGTTGAGATCTGGAGACTGGCTAGGCCACTCCAGGACCTTGAAATGCTTCTTACAAACCCACTCCCTCTTTGCCCAGGCGGTGTGTTTGGGATCATTGCCATGCTGAAAGACCCCACCAAATTTCATCTTCAATGTCCTTGCTGATGGAAGGAGGTTTTCACTCAAAATCTCACGATACATGGCCCTATTTATTCCTTCCTTTACACAGATCAGTCGTCCTGGTCCCTTAGCAAAAAAACAGCCCCAAAGCATGATTTTTCCACCCCCATGCTTCACAGTGGGTATGGTGTTCTTTGGATGCAACTCAGCATTCTTTCTCCTCCAAACATGACAAGTTGAGTTTTTACCAAAAAGTTCTACTTTGGTTTCATCTGACCATATGACATTCTCCCAATCGTTTTCTGGATCATCCAAATGCTCTCTAGCAAACTTCAGATGGGCCCGGACATGTATTGGCTTAAGCAGGGGGACACGTCTGGCACTGCATGATTTGAGTCCCTGGCGGTGTAGTTTGGTAGTGATGGTAGCCTATATTACTTTGGTCCCAGCTCTCTGCAGGTCATTCACTAAGTCCCCTTGTGTGGTTCTGGGATTTTTGCTCACCGTTATTGTGATAGTTTTGACACCACGGGGTGAGAGCTTGCGTGGAGCCCCAGATCGAGGTAGATTAACAGTGGTCTTGTATGTCTTCCATTTTCTAATAATTGCTCCCACAGTTGATTTCTTCACACCAAGCTGCTTGCCTATTGCAGATTCAGTCTTCCCAGCCTGGTGCAGGTCTACAATTTTGTTTCTGGTGTCCTTCGACAGCTCTTTGGTCTTGGCCATAGTGGAGTTTGGAGTGTGACAGTTTGAGGTTGTGGACAGGTGTCTTTTATACTGATAACAAGTTCAAACAGGAGCCATTAATACAGGTAACGAGTGGAGGACAGAGGAGGACCTTAACTGGTTAACGACCATGGATATGTATACTCGTCCATGTGCCGTTAACCGGGTATGACACCGACTTGAGCCCACGTCATACCGGACGGCCCTCAGCAGATTCTTGTAGCTGAGGGCTGGCGATAATAGCTGACATGTGGCGATTAACCCTTTAGATCGCTGCTGGTGGTCCACGGGGGGGGGGCTTACCTCTGCTGCTGAGGCTGTCCCGGCTCTCCTATTGATAAAGGCTGGCTGGATCAGGCTTATTTAATCGAGCGCAGAGCACACAGATCAATGTATCTAATGATTCCTCCTAAAAGTGTAAAGTGACTAATAAAGTGTAAAAAAAAAAGTTTAATAAAAGTTAAAAGAAACACATTAACCCCTTCCTTATTAACCCCTTAAGGACTCAGGGTTTTTCCGTTTTTGCACTTTCGTTTTTTCCTCCTTACCTTTTAAAAATCATAACCCTTTCAATTTTCCACCTAAAAATCTATATTATGGCTTATTTTTTGCGTCGCCAATTCTACTTTGCAGTGACATTAGTCATTTTACCCAAAAATTCACGGCGAAACAGAAAAAAAATCATTGTGCGATAAAATCGAAGAAAAAACGCCATTTTGTAACTTTTCGGGGCTTCCGTTTCTACGCAGTGCATATTTCGGTAAAAATGACACCTTATCATTATTCTGTAGGCCCATACGGTTTAAATTATACCCTACTTATATAGGTTTGATTTTGTCGTACTTCTGGAAAAAATCATAACTACATGCAGGAAAATTTATACGTTTAAAAATGTCATCTTCTGACCCCTATAACTTTTTTATTTTTCAACGTACAGGGCGGTATGAGGGCTCATTTTTTGCGCCGTGTTCTGAAGTTTTTATCGTGTTTTGATCGGACTTTTTGATCACTTTTTATAAATTTTTAAATGGTATAAAAAGTGACCAAAAATAAGCTTTTTTGGACTTTGGAATTTTTTTGCGCGTACGCCATTGACCGTGCGGTTTAATTAATGATATATCTTTATAGTTCGGACATTTACGCACGTGGCGATACCATATGTTTATTTATTAATTTTTTTACACTGTTTTATTTTTTTTATGGGAAAAGGGGGGTGATTCAAACTTTTATTAGGGAAGGGGTTAAATGACCTTTATTAACACATTTTTTTTTTTTTTTTTTTTAAACTTTGTTTATTGAAGATTTTCAGTATTTAAAACATACAATGTAATAATAAAGAATGCAAAGAACATCCATCAGTATATACTATTACAAATAAGAAACTCGAGTGGTTAGCAAATGCAGAAAGAGAACAACTGCACCATTTGGCATATATATATCCTGGGGAAAAAAACAACAATACACTTAGGGTAAGCTTGACCAATCACACACACACTTTCATTCAAACAAATCAAAATACAAAATAGTAAAAATAAATATATATATATAGTTAAAGCGAATAAAACACAGGGGGTGGGGGTGAAGAAGAAAGAAGAGAAAGAAAAAAAAAAAAAAAGAAAAAAAAGAGACAGGCCTCTCAAAGATCGGATAATCTTAATGGACCTAAGGTGTTGCTCAGTGATGCTAGAGAGTACCACTCTGTATGCCTGAATGGAGTGACAATGGCCTCAATTTCTTCCCTGGAGAGATGAGCAATCATAAAAGTGCGCCATTTAGCAAAAAATTTCTTTGCATGTCGCTCACGATGTCTTTCTGTGTCCAGTCTGTCCACCTCCAGGAAGTCCTTTAATTCCTCAATCACTGCGGATATGGACGGCATTGCCGGTTTGATCCATTCCCGCAGAATGACTCGTTTTGCAACTAGCAGAATAACATGGACAAATTTCGGGATAGTGCTAAGGCCTACCGAGTCCGCCGTGGCGGGGTCGACAGACTGAAACAGAAGCGTTAGAGGTGACAACGGAAGTCTGACCTTCCAGTGCTTGGCCACATAGCCAATCACCTCACTCCAAAAATGCTGTGTGTCCGTACAGGACCACATGCCATGAAAAAATTCAGTTAAGGGAGTACCACATTTTGGGCATGAGGTGATCCTACTTGGGAAAGCAGGCGTGACAGGAATGTTGAACCCTAAAAAACCATGGTGCATCATTTTAAAATAAGATTCTCGCCAGCGCTCATTGATCACAGTGGCCCTGACCTTCGACCAGCCCTCTAAGATATGGTCTCTAATGTCGGGTGTATTCAAGATTGACCCCCATTTAGTGAAAATGTCATGTTTGGACACCTTTAGTAAGCGGTCACTAAGCGCCCTGTACAGGGAAGATATGGAAGCTTTTCTAGGCTGAGTACCCACCAAGCTCTCAAAAGGGGAGGAGGACACCTCGGGAGAGGGATCACGCAATCTGGATGTGCAAAATGACAGAATTTGTAACACTGGTAGGAAGTGTGTGGCAGGTAAAGCAAAGGTCTGTAGTACTTCATTGGGTGATAACCAACGTTTTTCCTCGACATGCATCAATTGTTTGGCCACCTCCACCCCTCTGGAACGCCATTCGTCAAATAATTTGTTCTCCCTACCCGGGGTAAACTCCGGGTGGCCCCAAAGGTTAAGGCGCCCGGATAACAAGAATGGGAGACCGTATGTTTTGCGTACCGCACGCCATGTCATGATAGTGTCTCTGATCATGAGTGATCGTTTTATATAGGAGGGGAGACCCGCGATTCGAGCGTGAAGGCAGGACATTTGATTCCAAGGATAGGCGTAATCGGCTTCAATGGTATGATTTGAGTGGAAGTTGGACTCATACAGCCAATCCAGTACATGTCTAAAGAGACAGGCTAAATTATACCCCCGCAGGTTAGGAAAGCCAACCCCGCCATCTGCCTTGTGAAGCATCAACTTTTGCAACGAAATTCGCGGACGTTTCCCCCCCCATATGAATCGTGAGAATGCAGTGTTAAGGGAGACGATGTCCGCGTGTTTTAACAGAATCGGGAGGGTCTGGAGCTGGTAGAGCAGTCTCGGGAAGCTGACCATTTTTATTAGATGACACTTTCCCAAAAATGTGATGGGGAGATGATGCCAACGCTCAAGTTCATCACGAATCTGTTTGAATAACGGCGGATAATTTAAGGTGTAGAGAGAAGAGGGAACCTTGCCGATTCTAATTCCTAAGTAGGTAATGGAGGTTTTTACCAGTCCTGTCGGGATTCCCATGGAAGCCCAATAGGATGCAGGTTTGGGTGGACCTAGCGGTAATAATTCGCTTTTGAGCTGGTTAATTTTGTATCCAGTGAATGTATCATAATGTGACAGGGTAGACATCAGGGCATGGTAATGGGCTTGTGGATCTGCTAGAAAGATAAGAATATCGTCTGCGAAAAGGGTCAATTTGATAGCCTCCCGCTGAATGGTAATACCCCTATAACTTGTCGAATCTTCTAGATGCCTGGCCAATGGTTCAAGTGCCAGGTTGAATAAGAGAGGGGACAAGGGACATCCCTGCCTGGTTCCCTTGAAGAGGGGGAATGATGGAGACAGTAGCCCTGATGTAAACACTCGGGCCATAGGGGCTTCGTAAAGACTGCCCAGGAATGTTCTAAAACTCCCCGTGATACCGACCCTGTCCAGCACCATCCCGAGCCAGTCCCATCTCACGTTGTCAAAAGCTTTTTCGGCGTCTAGTGTCAATAACACCGGCTGTTCACCTGGCTCGGGACAGTGCTGCACCCTGTCTAATACCGTCAGTACTTTGCGTATGTTAGTGACTGCGGAACGATTTCGGACAAACCCTACCTGGGAGGGGCCAATCAGTGTGGGCAGAAATGTGCAAAGGCGATCAGCCATTATTTTGGAAATCACTTTTAGATCCTGATTTATAAGTGAAATTGGGCGGTACGATTGGGGCTGGAGTGGGTCCTTCCCTGGCTTCAGAAGGAGTTTTATAGTGGCCGTGTTGGAGTGGAGGGGCAGGGAGCCTGAATGTAGAACATGGTTGAAGTAAGACGTCAGTGGAGGGACCACTTGGTCAACCAGGACCTTATAGAACTCACCGGAGAATCCATCAGGACCGGGAGCCTTTGAATTGTGCAAACTTTTGATAGTCCTCCGCACCTCATCCTCAGTGAAGTCTGCATTGAGGACCTCACGTTGATCCGATTGTAAAGTAGGTAAACGGACCGAATCCAAAAACGTCCTACCAGCCGCCATGTCCACCTGGTGTGTCGAATAAAGGGAAGAGTAGTATGAATGGAAGAGTGAGTTAATGGTTTTGGGATCTGTGTGAATGTCTCCAGACTCATCACGCAACGATGAGAAGTGTTGTGTCGCCTGACGGCCTTTTGCCAGGCGTGCAAGGAGGCGTCCCGATTTGTTTCCAAAACGGAATAACTCAGCACGAAAGCGCGAATATGCCGCTTGACTCTTGCGTTCCGACCAGAGGTCAAAAGTGGTTTTGGCCACCTTCCACGCCTGGCAAGTTTCGCTAGATGGTTGGGAAAGGTAGGTAACATATGCTTGTTGGAGCATTTTGCTAGCCTCCTGAAAGTGGTGTAAAGATTTCTTTTTGACAGTAGTCATGTAAGCAATCAAGCGTCCCCTGAGGACGGACTTAGCCGATTCCCAATATAAAGGTGCATTAGAGAGATGTTCGCGGTTATTCCACGAAAACTCCATCCACCAGCTTTTCAGGGAGTCAACAAAATTGTCGTCTTTAGACATATAGGCAGGAAATCTCCATTGGAAACTAGCTCCCTTTGGGAAAGAATCAACCAAAGAAATGGAAATAGGGGAGTGGTCAGAGATCACCATCGCGTGAATGTCAGACTCCACAACCCGGGGCAGGATGTCTGGGGATACTAAAAGATAATCAATGCGTGACCAAGAATTATGACTGTGCGAAAAGTGTGTAAAATCTCTACCATCCGGGTGCATCAGTCTCCACGGGTCATTGAGGCCCGAGGAACCTAAGAAAGTCTCATAAGTCCTATCACTAGGTCTGGTGTGTGATCTGTCTACGGTCCCACCTGTGCGATCAGCCAAAGTCATGGCTACCGCGTTCATGTCGCCCCCCACGATTTTACTGACAACAGGATCAGTCAGCATCTGGTTTTCCAAGGTTTGAAAGTAAGATTTGTTATCCCCATTTGGGGCGTAGCAACTATATAAGCTGTATTTTCGTCCTTCAAAGTCTAAGTGCACCCTAATCCAGCGTCCATCCTGGTCCGTCTCCTGTGATACAACTTTGCCACTAAAATGTTTATGGAGCAGTATAAGTGTACCCGCCTTACCTCCAACCGCCGGTGACCCCAACACCGACCCCACCCACATCTTGTTCATACGTAATAAATCGTCCTTTGTGAGATGTGTCTCCTGGAGCAGTGCTATGTCAGGATGCAGTCTTTTTAAATGTCGCAGTACCTGCATTCTCTTGTTGGGTGAGCGTAAACCCTTCACGTTCCAAGATATGATCCGCATGTCTAAAGCAGGGAGAGACAAGAGATGTGAGAATAGAGGAAGGATGAGAGGGAGGGAAAGGAGAGAGATGGAGAAGAGAGAGAGAAAAAAAAAAAAAGGGGGGGGGGGGGAAGGAACAGACAAGTAAACTAAACTGTATCACACACACACACCTCAATCATACGTTCTCTAATAGGTATCTGGAGCAACCGTAAATACCGACAAACAATCCTTGAATCGTAGTACTCCGAGGAAGGATAACACTGTGTGGTAGTACAAAATACAATATGTGAAGGGCTATTACACTACGTGCCCTTAGGATCCCACCCAGAGATCGGCACCGTGTTAGGGACTTCCTTTTTTCTACCAGAGAGTAAAACACACCCCCCGACATAATGCAAGCAACAAAGTAACTGCCGTGAACATATACCCCGAACTACCCCCCCACCCCAGAACACCCCCATCCCTCCGCATAGCATACAGTGAGTCACCCCGCTTCCACGGCATAAACCATGAGGTAGGTAAACCCCAAGACCTGAGCTAACTGCATTGAAAGTCCAGTGGCCCGAGGGTCAAATAGACCAGCAATATACTGGGCCCACATTACATGTAAATTGTCCACAGTGTCTCCTCATCGAAAGAGGCTTCAGGCGCGGGACTGCCAACAAGACTTAAAAGCCATCACGCTGTGAATTCAGGCGACCAGGTGAATTATTAGGGGGAGGTTCAGTAAGTGACCGCTGAGTCGTCCCAGAACTAGCGACTGGAGCCGAATTTTGTAGTGCAGCTGTTGCAGCAGAAGGGCTCCTGTAAAGTGAAGACGTGCCATCTCCATGAAAGACACGCAGGGAAGCAGGAAATTGAAGCTGAAATTTGATCTTGCGGGAAAACAATTCGGAACATATTCCACTGAATGCCCTGCGTCGTCTAGCCACCGGTGCTGAAAAGTCCTCGAATATGAGTATAGTGCAGTCGCGGATAATCAGTGGAGTGGGGCGCCTCCTAAAAGCCCTCAGTATAGCCTGGCGATCATTGTAGTCAAGTAGCTTGAAAATGACCTGACGGGGTCGATTGGATTGTCCCGTTTGTGGCGGGCGAGATGTATCCCTCCGGCTCCCCGGGTCCGGGCCCAGTCTGTGCGCCCTCTCCACCCTGCAGTAGTGATCAATACCCAGTGCTTCCGTCAATTCGATTTCACATAAGTGCTGGAGGTTCTGATAAGCCCACGATACGTAAATTGTTCCGTCTCGAACGGTTTTCCAGGTCATCTATTTTGGCCCATAAACTGGCATTTTCCTGCAATAACTCCGACATTTGGGACGAGGTATCAGAGTGGTGCTGGCGCAACATAGCCACTTCAGTCTTAAGAGTAGCCACTGATGAATTGGTTTGGGATAAATCCCGCCGAAGAGAAGCAAAAGATGCCTGCAGAGTTGCCTCCAGAGACTTTTGGATATCAGGCATAACTTGTGCGATAATCTTAGCTGCCAGCAATTTAAAATCAAAGCCCTGTGAGAGATCAGAGGGTAGAGGGACTGTGGCTGCAGCCCCCGATATCAGTTCAGTGCATATGGTGGGACTGAGGTGGGCACTTGTAGTAGGCAAGGAGTCCTGAGCAGGTATGATAGGAGCCCCAGTCAGAGGGGGGATGAGGGATCCTCCTACCTCCATGTTTTGCTCCCCAGTATATGCAGAGTCCAGGGGAGGAGTGGGAGGCACACTATGAATAGCACTGACCTTGTTCCCAGGAGTAGATCGTGCAGGGGAGTGGGGCGACACACTCCGGTTGCTGCTGGCCCGATTTTGTCCCCGCCGCTGCCGGTATGCGTATTGTGAGAGGCGCTGCTGTGGCGAGTCCTCTGCAGGCGCCTTGTCACGTGGCGCCGCGGTCACACGCTGCGAGGCCTTGCGGGGAGTCCGGACTGCCGGTGAATCGCGGGAGCTGCGGAGTAAGTATCTCTCCATGCAGATGCCCGGTGTGCAGGAGAAGGGTCCCGGGTGGAAGGCAGTCCCGGGAAACCGCTGTAGCAGGTTGAGAGGTGCGTTCGTTGTCGGGAGGCGCGGGAGCTCTTTCAGCCGCGTCCTCTCATAGCAGCGCCGGAACCGGAAGTCTATTAACACATTTTTTTAACTTTTTTTTTGCATAGGGACCTATAACACTGCACACACTGATCTCTCATCCTGATCACTGGCGTGTATTAACACGCCTGTGATCAGTGTTATCGGCGCTTGACTGCTCCTGTCTGGATCTCAGGCACGGAGCAGTCATTCGTCGATCGGACACCGAGGAGGCAGGTAAGGGCCCTTCCGGTGTCCTGTAAGCTGTTTGGGACGCCGCGATTTCACCGCGGCGGTCCCGAACAGCCCGACTGACTAGCCGGGATACTTTTCCTTTCAATTTATAAAGGGTTAATACCGCACATTGCCGCGATCGGCGATGTGTGGTATTAGCCGCGGGTCCCGGCCGTTGATGAGCGCCGGGACCGACGCGATGTGATGCGGGACCGACGCGATGTGATTCATATCGTGGGAGCCGACGCAGGACGTAAATATACGTCCTGCGTCGTTAAGGGTTTAAAAGTTTGAGACACCCCCTTTTCCCAAATTCCATATAAAAAATATAAAAACATAATAAAAATAAACATATGTGGTATCACCACGTTCGTAAATGTCCAAACTATATAAATATAACATTAATGAAACCTCATGGTCAATGGTGTACACGTAAAAAAAAAATTAAAAATCCAAAATTGCGGATTTTTGGTTACTTTGTATAATGTATAAAAAGCGATCAAAAAGTCCCATCAAAACAATGTATAAAAACCGATCAAAAAGTCCCATCAAAACAATGGTAGGGATAAAAACTACAGATCGCGGTGCAAAAATTGAGCCCTCATACCACCCCGTATACGGTAAAATAAAAAAGTTATAGGGGTCAGAAGAGGACAATTTTAAACATACTAATTTTGGCGCATGTAGTTATAATTTTTTTATGTAGTGAAATAAAGAAAAACCTATATATATTGGGTATCATTGTAACTGTATGGTCCTACAGAATAAATATATGGTGTCATTTTTACCGAAAAGTGCACTGCGTAGAATCGGAAAACCCCAAAATTTACAAAATGATGTTTTTTCCCCAATTTTGCCCCACAAATATTTTTTTACTGGGTTCACCTTAAATTTTGAGGTGAAATTATTGATATCATTGTAAATTACAATTTGTGACGCAAAAAATTAGCCCTTATATGAGTCTGTAGGTGCAAAATTGAAAGCGTTATGATTTTAAGAAGGTGATGAGGAAAAAACGAAAGTGGAAAAACGAAAAAACCCTACGTCCTTAAGGGATTAAAGAAATTGTTACAGGTCTGTGAGAGCCAGATATCTTGCTTGTTTGTAGGTGACCAATAGGTGACCATAATTTGCAAATAAATTCTTCATCAGACAATGTGATCATATGGATTTTTTTTTCTCATTCTGTCTCTCATAGTTGAGGTATAAATATGATACCTATCTTTTTAAGTCAGAGAACTTGCACAATTGGTGGCTGACTAAATACTTTTTTGCCCCATTGTATATTTATAATTATTTATTTATTTATGTATATACCAAATGCTAAAATTGCTGATTTTTGGTCATCATATATTAGAAAAAATATATATTATAAAAGTGATCAACAAATCTAAACAAAAATGTTACCGATAAAAACTACTGATTACGGTGCAAAAAATTAGCCCTCATACAGCCTCATATAGTGAAAAAGAAAGTTATAGGTGTCAGAATAGGGCAAATCTAAGCATTATTTAAAGTTTACATTTTTAAAGAAGTAACATAAAACACTGTGGACTTCCAGATGTTGCAAATCTACAACTCCCAGCATGGCTAAATCTACAACTCCCAGCATGGCTAAATCTACAACTCCCAGCATGGCTAAATCTACAACTCCCAGCATGGCTAAATCTACAACTCCCAGCATGGCTACATCTACAACTCCCAGCATGGCTACATCTACAACTCCCAGCATGACTACATCTACAACTCCCAGCATGGCTACATCTACAACTCCCAGCATGGCTACATCTACAACTCCCAGCATGGCTAAATCTACAACTCCCAGCATGGCTAAATGTACAACTCCCAGCATGGCTAAATGTACAACTCCCAGCATGGCTAAATGTACAACTCCCAGCATGGCTAAATGTACAACTCCCAGCATGGCTAAATCTACAACTCCCAGCATGGCTAAATCTACAACTCCCAGCATGGCTAAATCTACAACTCCCAGCATGGCTAAATGTACAACTCCCAGCATGGCTAAATCTACAACTCCCAGCATGGCTAAATGTACAACTCCCAGTATGGCTAAATGTACAACTCCCAGCATGGCTAAATCTACAACTCCCAGCATGGCTAAATCTACAACTCCCAGCATGGCTAAATGTACAACTCCCAGCATGGCTAAATCTACAACTCCCAGCATGGCTAAATCTACAACTCCCAGCATGGCTAAATCTACAACTCCCAGCATGGCTACATCTACAACTCCCAGCATGGCTACATCTACAACACCCAGCATGGCTACATCTACAACTCCCAGCATGGCTAAATCTACAACTCCCAGCATGGCTACATCTACAACTCCCAGCATGGCTACATATACAACTCTCAACATGGCTACATCTACAACTCCCAGCATGGCTACATCTACAACTCCCAGCATGGCTAAATCTACAACTCCCAGCATGGCTACATCTACAACTCCCAGCATGGCTACATCTACAACTCCCAGCATGGCTAAATGTACAACTCCCAGCATGGCTACATCTACAACTCCCAGCATGGCTAAATGTACAACTCCCAGCATGGCTACATCTACAACTCCCAGCATTGCTAAATCTACAACTCCCATCCAACGGCTGTCCGGGCATGCTGGGAGTTGTAGCTTTGCAACATCTGAAAGTCCACAGTTTGGAGACCACTGTTCTAAGCTTCCTTATACAGTGACCCCCCGACCTACGATGGCCCCAACATACGATAATTTCAACATGCGATGGCCTCTCAGAGGCAGCATCAACATACGATGCTTTTGTATGTCGGGGCCATCGCATAAACGGCTATCCGGCAGCGCAGACTGCTTCAGCTGCCACCGGATAGCCGTTTACGGTGCCCCGTGTGGTCCGCTGACGATCACTCACCTGTCCTCGGGGCTCCGGCGCGTCCTCTTCGGGATCCCCTGCATCGTTGGCGCTCTCCATCGGCGTCATCACGTCGCTGCGCACGCCGTCCCGTCATCCAATAGGAGCGGCGTGCGTAGCGACGTGATGGCGGCGACGGAGAGCGAGGATGACGGGGAAGCAGAGGCCTTGCCGGAGCGTCGGGGGACACCTCGGGGACGCGGCGACAGCAATGGAAGGCGACATCCCGGACAGTGGTGACGTCCGGAGCGGCGGGGACAGGTGAGTACAACTTCCTCTAACAGTGGTCTACAACCTGCGGACCTCCAGATGTTGCAAAACTACAGCACCCAGCATGCCCGGACAGCCAACGGCTGTCCGGGCATGCTGGGTGTTGTAGTTTTGCAACATCTGGAGGTCCGCAGGTTGTAGACCACTGTCCTATACTTTACATTGCACGGATCCCTCAACATGCGATGGTTTCAACAAACGATGGTCCGTTTGGAACGGATTACCATCATATGTTGAGGGACCACTGTATAACGACCGCATAGTATGAGGATACATTTACTCTTCTATTAGTCCCATTAGCACTAATGCAGCCTGTTAGACTTACACTATAGAACCCTCCTTGCACTCTGACGTGTTCAGCCCTTGCCCTATATGTGACACTGCGGTCACGGTCAGGGGGAGTTTGGGGTTTCACTTTCATGATGTAAATGTGTACGAACCCTTTGCTGTAGTTTCATTTCACTGTAATTGTACTTTGATAGATTATTGTTCTTATGTAATATTCAGAAATACAACTGGGAAGATATTTTTTCTCTTATGTCATATTTATTTTTTTGTTTCTTGGTGATATTTGACCTTTTACAAAGCAAAAAACACCGGACTACTTACACAGCTTAACTAAGTGATCAAAAATGTACCCTTCCAAAAAGAGATTATATTTCTGTTCAATGTTTACGTAGTTTTTTACAATAACAGTATATATACTGTATATCTCTATCTATCTATCTATCTATATATATATATATATATATATATATATATATATATATACAGTATATATACTTTTATTGTATATATATAAATATATATATATATATATATATATATATATATTTATACAAAATAAAACTCAAGTATGTATGTATGTAAGTGTTAAGTGTTATGTTTCAGCTTAACTTCCAGATAGCTGGATGAGATTTGGTTACTTGTAAAGTTACTTGTGATAATACTAAAAATATAGTAGAGTTAAATCAACCCTAAAACACCCCCCTTATGCAGTTTTTTTTTTTTCTGAAGTCGGATGCAATTCTACGGGACTTTCAGTAAATCTCCCAATCCAATTACTCTCGGGCTGCAGAGATTGCTCAGGGCATGCTCGGGATGCAAGGTTGGGATATGAGGACGGGATATGAGGACGGGATATGAGGTTGGGCTATAAGGACGGGATATGAGGTTGGGCTATGAGGTTGGGCTATAAGGACGGGATATGAGGTCGGGATATGAGGACGGGATGAGGTTGGGCTATGAGGACGGGATATGAGGACGGGATATGAGGTTGGGCTATGAGGACGGGATATAAGGATGGGATATGAGGTCGGGATATGAGGACGGGATATGAGGACGGGATATGAGGTTGGGCTATGAGGACGGGATATAAGGATGGGATATGAGGTCGGGATATGAGGACGGGATATGAGGTCGGGATATGAGGACGGGATATGAGGACGGGATATGAGGTTGGGCTATAAGGACGGGATATGAGGTTAGGCTATGAGGTTGGGCTATAAGGACGGGATATGAGGTCGGGATATGAGGACGGGATGAGGTTGGACTATGAGGTTGGGATATAAGGACTGGATATGAGGTCGGGATATGAGGAGGGGATATGAGGTTGGGATATAAGGACAGGATATGAGGTCGGGATATGAGGACGGAATATGAGGTTGGGCTATGAGGTCGGGATATAAGGACGGGATATGAGGTGGGGATATGGGGACGAGATATGAGGACGGGATATGAAGATGGGATATGAGGTCAGGATATGAGGACGGATTTGAGATCAGGATGTGAGGACAGGATATGAGGACTGTATGTAAGGACGGTATATCAGGGCGGGATATGAAGACAGCATATGAGGACGGGATATGATAACGAGTTTTAAGGATAAGGACGGAAAATAAGGATGGGATGTGAGAAGTGAATATGAGGACGAGATATAAGAACAGGATATGAGGACGGGATATAAGGTCAATACTGTATATGAGTACTGGACATAAGGATGGGATATGAGGTCGGGATATGAGGTCAGGATATGAGGATGAGAGTGTAATTGTTGCTTTTTTTTTCCTCCACAAGGTTTAGGTAGAAAGACCAGGCAAAGCTGGGTACTCGGGTAGTATATGCATAAAATTATAAAAAGTAGAGAAGTGGTGTTGTTGTGACTCTCTAGAATCCCCATAGCAGTTTAGGAATGGGAATGGCCAGGGTCATGGCCGGCCTCACGTTGAATGGTGTTCTGTGCAGTACTATACCCTCTGTTGTCACATCCCAATTGATGAACATTCATACAGTGTACAAATATCTATACTAAATAGAGCTGAATTATAAAACTCATACAGTATGGAAACAATAATAATAACAATAATAATGCTACATGGTGCTACCACATCTGCACACTGCAAAAAGGATATACTGTAGAGTGCCTCAGTAGCAGCAACAACAATGGTGATAAACCCCAGGTGGAAAAAATGCTATTATACCATAGAACTATTGATGCTTGAATTAAAAAATAATAATAATAAAAATAAAACTTACAAAAAGATAGAAGTCTTTGGTAAAGTTTTTAATAAATTCTATTATCTTTTATATTTTCTATATAAAATAAAATGGCCTCCCTGCATCTCCTTCACGCAGCTTTCAGAGAAATGACTATGCAAATGGCAGAATATAATTTAGAAATTAACTTTTTTCTATTTTTGGTAATTTTTTTTTTGGGGGGGGGGGGGAGGGGTGATTTTTTTTTCTGGGATCTCATTTAAAGGGGTACTCTCCTAGAAAACATTTTTTTTTTAAATCAACTGGTGCCAGAAAGTTAAACAGATTTGTAAATTACTTCTATTAAAAAAATCTTAATCCTTCCAGTACTTATCAGCTGCTGTTATGATCCACAGGAAGTTCTTTTCTTTTTGAATTTTCTTTCTGTCTGACCACAGTGCTCTCTGCTGACACCTCTGTCCATTTTAGGAACTGTCTAGAGCAGGAGAGGTTTTCTATGGGGATTTGCTCCTGTTCTGGACAGCTCCTAAAATGGACAGAGGTGTCAGCAGAGAGCACTGGGGTCAGGCAGAAAGGAATTTCAAAAAAGAAAAGAACTTCCTGTGGATCATAACAGCAGCTGATAAGTACTGGTAGGATTAAAGGGGTACTCCGGTGAAAACCTTTTTTCTTTTAAATCAACTGGTGGCAGAAAGTTAAACATATTTGTAAATTACTTCTATTAAAAAATCTTGATCCTTCCAGTACTTGTTAGCTGCTGAATTCTACAGAGGAAATTCCTTTCTTTTTGGAACACTGATGACATCACGAGCACAGTGCTCTCTGCTGACATCTCTGTCCATTTTAGCAACCGTGCATAGCAGATGCATAGCAGATGTATGCTAAGGGCAGCATGGTGGTTCAGTGGTTAACACTGCTGCCTTGCCATGCTGGGCCCTTGGGTTCAAATCCCACTAAGGACAACAATAAATAAAGCATTATTATTATTATTATAACGTCAGCAGAGAGAACTGTGCAGCAGAGAGGTCCGGGATCACCACGACATAGACAGAGACGGTAAGGGGCGCTCAGAGGCTACGCCGGCTGTTTGAGATGTAGGAACGTGCTTCTCCCGGCCTCCTGGAGGCCGGAAGAAGGACGTTCCTACGTCCGAAACGGCCGGCGTAGCCTCTGAGCGCCACTTACCGTCTCTGTCTATGTCGTGGTGATCCCGGACCTCGGGTCTGCAGCCGTTTACCCGCGGTGAGTGCACGCTACCTCTTTTTCATTGTATAATTTACAAATATGTTTAACTTTCTGCCACCAGTTGATTTAAACGAAAAAAGGTTTTCACTGGAGTACCCCTTTAAGATTTTTTAATAGAAGTAATTTACAAATCTGTTTAACTTTCTGGCACCAGTTGATTTAAAAATAAAAATGTTTTCCAGGGGAGTACCCCTTTAAGATTTTGTAAACTCAAACATATTTATCATTCAGCACCTCATATAATTGTTAGAGCGTAGTCTGTAACCTACTAACCGGAGGAGACTCCATGATCACGACCTTTGTGGTTGTGTGGTTTTAGGTTTATTCTCCGTGTGTCTCTTCTAACATTCAGAATGTGTGATGTATTAGCATTTGATGTAATCGTACGGGGTCACAACCACCCGACAATGCACGCGTTCTTTTGTATTACACCGTAACCTTCTCACTTCTGTCATCTCTCTACCTTCTCATGTAACCTCAAATATCAATGTTGGCGGCAGTAACTCCTATAGCTAACTACACGCCGACCAGAAATCAGGGGATGCCTATTACTAGTGATTTGTACTTAACGTCTATTCTCTTTCACAGCCATTACTGTAAAACCTATTGTAGACTACGTTTTCAGGAATAGCTTTTGGAGAATTGCTAAAAGTACACAGAAATTACAGTCCTCGTATTGTCCTTCAAGGGGATTTTCCCAGCAATTACTGTAATGGCATGACGATTAGAGGTGGTCTGACCGGTGGGAGTTTGACTACGGGGCGGTGGCCCTCAGTAAATAGAACAGGCCCCTTTGGGTTTTTTCCTGATCCAACTTTCTGTAGAAACTGCAGCCCTGCCTCATTTACTTTAACCCCTTAAGGACCGGAGGTTTTTCCGTTTTTGCATTTTCGTTTTTTGCTCCTTGCCTTTAAAAAATCATAACTCTTTCAAATTTACACCTAAAAATCCATATGATGGCTTATTTTTTGCGCCACCAATTCTACTTTGTAATGACGTCAGTCATTTTGCCCAAAAATCTATGGTGAAGCGGGAAAAAAAATCATTGTGCGACAAAATTGAAAAAAAAAACGCTGTTTTGTAACTTTTGGGGGCTTCCGTTTCTACGTAGTACATTTTTCGGTAAAAATGACACCTGATATGTATTCTGTAGGTCCATACAATTAAAATGATACCCTACTTATATAGGTTTGATTTTGTCGGACTTCTGGAAAAAATCATAACTACATGCAGGAAAATTAATACGTTTAAAATTGTCATCTTCTGACCCCTATAACTTTTTTATTTTTCCGTGTATGGGGCAGTATGAGGGCTCATTTTTTGCGCCGTGATCTGAAGTTTTTAACGGTACCATTTTTGCATTGATAGGACTTATTGATCACTTTTTATTCATTTTTAAATGATATAAAAAGTGACCAAAAATGCACTATTTTGGACTTTGGAATTTTTTTGCGCGCACGCCATTGACCGAGCGGTTTAATTAATGATATATTTTTATAATTCGGACATTTCCGCACGCGGTGATACCACATATGTTTATTTTTATTTTTATTTACACTGTGTTTTTTTTTTTATTGGAAAAGGGGGGTGATTCAAACTTTTAATAGGGGAGGAGTTAAATGATGTTTATTCACTTTTTTTTTTCACTTTTTTTTTGCAGTGTTATAGGTCCCATAGGGACCTATAACACTGCACACACTGATCTTCTATGTTGATCACTGGTTTCTCATAAGAAACCAGTGATCAACGATTCTGCCGGATGACTGCTCATGCCTGGATCTCAGGCACTGAGCAGTCATTCGGCGATCGGACAGCGAGGAGGCAGGTAGGGGCCCTCCCGCTGTCCTGTCAGCTGTTCGGGATGCCGCGATTTCACCGCGGCTATCCCGAACAGCCCACTGAGCTAGCCGGGATGCTTTCGGTTTCACTTTAGACGCGGCGTTCAACTTTGAACGCCGCGTCTAAAGGGTTAATAGCGCGCGGCACAGCGATCAATGCCGCGCGCTATTAGCCACGGGTCCCGGCCGTTGTTAGAGGCCGGGCCCGACCCGCTATGACGCGGGGCCACGCCGTGGCCCCGCGTTATAGATCGGGAGTGGACACATGACGTTCCAGTACGTCATGTGTCCTTAAGGGGTTAAAGGGGTTATCCAGGAAAAAACTTTTTTTTATATATATCAACTGGCTCCAGAAAGTTAAACAGATTTGTAAATTACTTCTATTAAAAAATCTTAAAGGGGTACTCCGCCCCTGGCATCTTATCCCCTATCCAAAGGATAATGGATAAGATGTTAGATCGCCGCGGTCCCGCTGCTGGGGACCTCGGGGATCGCCGCTGCGGCACCCCACCATCATTACTGCACAGAGGGAGTTCGCTCTGTGCGTAATGACGGGCGATACATGGGCCAGAACATATTTGTAAATTACTTCTTTTAAAAAATCTTGATCCTTCCAGTACTTATTAGCTGCTGAATGCTACAGAGGAAATTCCTTTCTTTTTGGAACACTGATGACATCACGAGCACAGTACTCTCTGCTGACATCTCTGTCCATTTTAGCAACCATGCATAGCAGATGTATGCTAAGAGCAGCAAGGTGGCTTAGTGGTTAGCACTGCTGCCTTGCAGTGCTGGCGCCTTGGGTTCAAATCCCACTAAGGACAACAATAAATAAAGCATTATTATTATTATTATAATGTCAGCAGAAAGAACTGTGCTCGTGATGTCATCAGAGAGCATTCCAAAAAGAAACGAATTTCCTCTGTAGTATTCAGCAGCTACTAAGTACAGGAAGGATTAAGATTTTTTAATAGAAGTAATTTACAAATATGTAAAAAGTAAAAGAATGTGTGCAGCTCACAAATCTACAATCCGAGGATATAGTTGGTTATATGCCGAAACCGCAAACGGCCAGAAATAAATAATATGAAGAGAAAATATATAACCAATCCTTCTAGGATTTTACCCCGAAGGGTACACAATGAATGCAAATATAGTATAGAGAAATTTCAATTATATAAATTTTATTAAACATGTATAAAACAATTGATAAAATTTGTATAAAATTAATCTAATCCTGGCACAGATATATAAAGGTGAACAATCCACTGGGCCCTAGTGGTATTGATCACAAAAATGAAAAGACTTGATTCTAACAATCATATATGGTGGAAAAAATTAGTAAAAAAATATATGTGTAAAAAAATTATTAAAAAATATATACCGGTCTGGAAAAAGGGGATTGAGTCCTTTTCTGGTGCAGCTGATGAAATATCCTAGTGATGAATAAATGGACCAGTAGTGTATACACTTTTACAATTGATTTTATCAGTCTATTGACTAGTACGGGCTTACTGGTCTGTGTTAGATGCTGCTGTCACAGTGTGTCTCACCCGCTCCTGGCGCTTGTTGTTGTCTCCGTCCACCATACGCCGGCTGCGCTGGCACAGGGCTGTCACTCGTGCAAAGTTCGGATTATGTAGGGGTACGTTTGGCACAACGTCCCCAGTGGCCTCCGTGCTGCTCCTGTGGTGGTATTGCAGGACGGGCGCAGCGCTGGCGTCCCTCGTGGTGGATGATGATGGAGAATGTTTTTTTTCTCAGGGCGAGTGGAGGATGGATATTTCCCAGCAGATTCAGGTTAGTAAGAAATCGTGGTATGAGTCCAGGTCGGACTACAGCTGCAGTGGTGGATATTTCCAATGTGTAGCAAGTCTCTGTGCCAGGTTCACACCAACGATGTGTGACAAGGTGCGGCAATTTAACCTAGACGCGTTTCAGGGTTCTTTTGCTGAATAGCATGACTCTTCAGTAGGAAAAATACAGAATAACACAGAATATTCTGTATTTTTCCTACTGAAGAAAGGGTCATGCTATTCAGCAAAAGAACCCTGAAACGCGTCTAGGTTAAATTGCCGCACCTTGTCACACACGAGTGACAGCCCTGTGCCAGTGCAGCCGGTGTATGGTGGACGGAGACAACAACAAGCGCCAGGAACGGGTGAGACACACTGTGACAGCAGCATCTAACACAGACCAGTAAGCCTGTACTAGTCAATAGACTGATAAAATCAATTGTACAAGTGTATACACTACTGGTCCATTTATTCATCACTAGGATATTTCATCAGCTGCACCAGAAAAGGACTCAATCCCCTTTTTCCAGACCGGTATATATTTTTTAATAATTTTTTTTACACATATATTTTTTTACAAATCTTTTCCACCATATATGATTGTTAGAATCAAGTCTTTTCATTTTTGTGATCAATACCACTAGGACCCAGTGGATTGTTCACCTTTATATATCTGTGCCAGGATTAGATAAATTTTATGCAATTTTATCAATTGTTTTATACATGTTTAATAAAATTTATATCAATTGAAATTTCTCTATACTATATT
This sequence comes from Hyla sarda, assembly GCF_029499605.1. NCBI lineage: Eukaryota > Metazoa > Chordata > Amphibia > Anura > Hylidae > Hyla > Hyla sarda. The sequence goes on from NC_079191.1 coordinate 414,932,195, forward strand.
TGCATTCATTGTGTACCCTTTGGGGTAAAATCCTAGAAGGATTGGTTATATATTTTCTCTTCATATAATTTACAAATATGTTTAACTTTCTGCCACCAGTTGATTTAAAAGAAAAAAGGTTTTCACCGGAGTACCCCTTTAAGATTTTTAAATAAAAGTAATTTACAAATCTAATATAGAAATTGGGGCTCAGAGTTTATGAAAATCTGAATAAATTTATATTTATTTAAGTATGTGGTATACATAAATAGTAAATGGAAATATACTTGTGTACTGTGAATCACAGGGCCCTTGTGACTTGACAGGAACACAAAACAATTATTAAATGGTTAATATAATAACATTATGGCAAATATACTGAAATATTTAAAATATTAAAAAATTATTTAAAATATTTAAAATTAATTTACAAATCTGTTTAACTTTTGTTTCAGCTAAGATTAAAGGGGTACTCTGGTGGAAACCTTTTTATTTATTTTTTAAATCAACTGGTGTCAGAAAGTTGAACAGATTTTTAAATTACTTATTTTTAAAAATCTTAATCCTTCCAGTACTTATCAGCTGCTGTATGCTCCACAGGAAGTTCTTTTCTTTTTTAATTTATTTTCTGTCTGACCACAGTGCTCTCTGCTGACACCTCTGTCCATGTCAGGAACTGTCTGTAACAGTAGTTAATCCCCATAGCAAACCTCTCCTGCTCCGATCAGTTCCTGACTTTGACAGAGGTGTCAGCAGAGAGCACTGTGGTCCGACTGGAAAGAACTCCAGAAAGAAATACAACTTCCTGTGGAGCATACAGCAGCTTATAAGTACTGGAAGGATTAAGATTTTTAAAAATAAGTAATTTAAAAATCTGTTTAACTTTCTGGCACCAGTTGATTTAAAAAAAAAAAAAAATTGCTTTCCACCGGAGTACCCCTTTTAAAGTAGACAAGCTTGGGGCTACTATTATGATGGCCAGATTAGACTAAAATTGGACGAACCTATCAAATTACATGTGGGCTTTCCAATTCTTTCCCAATGGCAGACATTGGGTTCAGTATGTGGGATTTTAACATGTCCTTCTCGGGGAAATTCCCCTTTCCAGCAGAATCTACCAGTGGCTTATTCTCCTCTCCCCATTTAGAACACATGCATGCTAGGCCCAGCCGAGTGTGCATATGTATGTGATGTATGAATGAGTGTTTCACCGACAGCTATAAGCAGCTTAAAGGGGTTATCCAGGAAAAAACTTTTTTATATATATATCAACCGGCTCCATAAAGTTAAACAAATTTGTAAATTACTTCTATTAAATTTTTTTTAATCCTTTCAGTACTTATGAGCTGCTGAAGTGGAGTTGTTCTTTTCTGTCAAAGTGCTCTCTGATGACACCTGTCTCGGGAACTGTCCAGATTAGAAACAAATCCCCATAGCAAACCTCTTCTACTCTGTGCAGTTGCCGAGACAAGCAGAGATGTCAGCAGAGAGCACTGTTGCCAGACAGAAAAAAACAACTCAACTTCAGCAGCTGATAATTATTGGAAGGATTAAGATTTTTTAATAAAAGTAATTTACAAATCTGTTTAACTTTCTGCAGCCAGTTGATGTAAAAAAAAAAAATAATTTTTTTTTTTCCTGGAATTCCCCTTTAACTCTAACCACATAATTCTGTAGCCAACCCCGGTTACCATTTGTAGTGGTTGTTACCCTGTTCCTAGATAACCTTGTTATCTGGCTTTTCTTCTTGTCTGTTGCCTTCTGGACCGCGTTTGAGTTGTTACCTTATATTTTTACCAACACAAGTCTCCTGACAGTGTACGTTTTTCTGCCTCCTTGTACTATGCTTTGGCTATTGACTTGACTTGTTCGACCCTTCTGAGACAATGGGGGATATTTTTTTACTGAAGTTGTTTCCTATGTCATTTTTCAAGTCACTTTTTTTTTTTTTTGGGACGGAAGTGCGCATAATTTATCCTGTAGTCTCACAATATGTAATAAATAATGCTTAAAGGGGTACTCCGGTGAAAAACGTTTTTTTTTTTTTTTTTTTTAATCAACTGGTGCCAGAAAGTTAAGATTTGTAAATTACTTCTATTAAAAAATCTTAATCCTTACTGTACTTAGCTGCTGAATACTACAGTGGAAATTCTTTTCCGTTTGAAACACAGAGCTCTCTGCTGACATCATGAGCACAGTGCTCTCTGCTGACATCTCTGTCCATTTTAGGAACTGTCCAGGGTAAAAGGAAATCCCTATAGCAAACATATGCTGTTCTGGACAGTTCATAAAATGGACAGAGATGTCAGCAGAGAGCACTGTGTTCGTGATGTCAGCAGAGAGCTCTGTGTTTCAAAAAGAAAAGAATTTCCGCTGTAGTATTCAGCAGCTAATAAGTACAGGAAGGATTAAGATTTTTTAATAGAAGTAATTTACAAATCTGTTTAACTTTCTGGCACCAGTTGATTTAAAAAAAAAATAATAATAACGTTTTTCACCGGAGTACCCCTTTAAGTTGGCCAAAACTAACAAAAATACTTTACAACAACATTTCTCTTGTTGTTAAGCAGGTTTTTAGAGCAATGCTTAGGGTGGTCTACACTTGCGGTTTGTTTTCATGATTTATGGTGAAAAATTGCAACTTTTTGATTGTTTGCAAGTTATAAATTAGTCACCACTGCAATCAAAAGTGTCTATCAAAGAACATTTGGAAAAAGCACTTAGCTAGTAGAACAAAAAAAAAAACACACACAAAAACATGCAAGAAACATTTGTGTAAAAAAACAAACACACCCAGCAACATAAAACAGAAGAAAGTAAAAAAGAAATAATAAAATGTCCCCTTTGTATTTTTGCACTGAACCTAAAATTACAGTTCTTAGCATGATAATTCCTTTCCCGACCCTCTGTTGTTCTTCCTGTCACTTTTCGCATCCTGGTCTCCTCAACGTTACCCAGTAAATTTCCTTCTGTACAACCAAGAATTCCCAGTACTAAGAGTAACAAGTACACAAACAAGAAAATATTGTGCTGTAAATGGAAAGTGCATGGCAAAGTCCTTTTTCTGATCTTAGAACCAGGTTTATTATAGTCGGTTAGCCTAAGGGCCTATAAGCCCCCTTGTTTTTGGGACTGGTGTAGGGAAGGGTTCTCTCCAATCTATATGCATCAATATTATTAATGGGAAATTCCTTTTTAATATTTGTCTTCTTAGTTTTTTGAGTTGTTGTTTTCTGTCTAATTGCTCTCTGATGACTCACGTCCCGGGAGCTGTGCAGTTTCTATGGGGATATTCTCCCATCATGCACAGCTCCTGGGATGTGACATCATCATTGAGCAGTTAGACAGAAAACTTCACAAGCTAATAACTATTGGAAGGATTAAGATTTTTTAATAGAAGTAATTTACAAATCTGTTTAACTTTCCGGAGCCAGTTGATATATATAAAAAATAGGTTTTGCCTGGAATACCCCTTTAATTTTTTTTTTACTAAAAATGTCGCAAAAATTTCGCACCTGCGACTACGTGATTTTTCGAGCGACATTTTGGATGGAAAGCGAGAAAAGCAAGTTTTCCAAAACTTAACTACGAAGTAATAATTTTAAAATGGACTACGGGTAGTCTGGTATTTATTAACTGCGATAGTCGCAACTGCCAAAAAAAAGTCGCAACAAGGTTAAAAATTGACTAAATTTACTCCAGCTCAAACATGGAGCAGTAAAAGCTACTACCAAAGTAAAAAAGAAAAAAATGCTTACGTGAAAGAAAATTATCAACAGGCTGAAAGCAGTTGATAAATAAGTCACACATAAGCAAAAAAAAAAGTTAAAGGGTACCTCTCATCAAATAAACTTTTGATGTATTTTAGATTAATGAATGTTGAATAACTTTCCAATAGCATGTTAATGAAAAATATGCTTCATTCGATTGTATTTTTCCCGATCAGACCTGTCAGCAAGCATTTCTGACTCATGCTGGAGTCCTAAACACTCAGAGCTGCCAGCCTGCTTTGTTCACAGCCAAACAGGCTGTGAACAAAGCAGGCTGGCAGCTCGTAGTGTTTAGGACTCCAGCATGAGTCTGAAATGCTTGCTGCCAGGACTGGTAGGGAGACCCCTAGTGGTCATTTCTTCAAAGTGGAAAATTAAATAGAAAGAAGCATATTTTTTTAATAACATGCAATTGTAAAGTTATTCTGCTTACATTAATCTATAATATATCAAAAGTTTTTTTGATGAGAGGTACCCTTTAACCCCCTAACGACGCAGGACGTATATTTACGTCCTGCGCCGGCTCCCGCAATATGAAGCGGGATCGCGCCGCGATCCTGCATCATATCGCGTCGGTCCCGGCGCTCATACACGGCCAGGACCCGCGGCTAATACCACACATCGGCGATCGCGGAGATGTGCGGTATTAACCCTTTAGAAGCGGCGCTTCTAAAGTGAAACTGAAAGTGACCCCGCTGCTCAGTCGGGCTGTTCGGGACCGCCGCGGTGAAATCGCGGCGTCCCGAACAGCTGATCGGACACCGGGAGGGCCCTTACCTGCCTCCTCGGTGTCCGATCGACGAATGACTGCTCCGTGCCTGAGATCCAGGCAGGAGCAGTCAAGCGCCGATAATGCTGATCACAGGCATGTTAATACACGCCAGTGATCAGCATAGGAGATCAGTGTGTGCAGTGTTATATTTCCCTATGGGATAACAATGATCAGTATAGGAGATCAGTGTGTGCAGTGTTATAGGTCCCTATGGGACCTATAACACTGCAAAAAAAATGTAAAAAAAAAGTGTTAATAAAAGTCATTTAACCCCTTCCCTAATAAAAGTTTGAATCACCCCCCCTTTTCCCATAAAAAAAATAAAACAGTGTAAAAAAAAAAAATAATAAACATATGTGGTATCGCCGCGTGCGTAAATGTCCGAACTATAAAAATATATCATTAATTAAACCGCACGGTCAATGGCGTACGCGCAAAACAATTCCAAAGTCCAAAAAAACGTATTTTGGTCACTTTTTATACCATTAAAAAAATTAATAAAAATTGATCAAAAAGTCCGATCAAAACAAAAATCATACCGATAAAAACTTCAGATCACGGTGCAAAAAATGAGTCCTCATACCGCCCTGTACGTGGAGAAATAAAAAAGTTATAGGGGTCAGAAGATGACATTTTTAAACGTATACATTTTCCTGCATGTAGTTATGATTTTTTCCAGAAGTACGACAAAATCAAACCTATATAAGTAGGGGATCATTTTAACCGTATGGACCTACAGAATAATGATAAGGTGTAATTTTTACCGAAATATGCACTGCGTAGAAACGGAAGCCCCCAAAAGATACAAAATGGCGTTTTTTTTTCGATTTTTGTCGCACAATGATTTTTTTTTATCCGTTTCGCCGTGCATTTTTGGGTAAAATGACTAATGTCACTGCAAAGTAGAATTGCCGACCCAAAAAATAAGCCATAATATGGATTTGTAGGTGGAAAATTGAAAGGGTTATGATTTTTAAAAGGTAAGGAGGAAAAAACGAAAGTGCAAAAACGGAAAAACCCTGAGTCCTTAAGGGGTTAAGAAAAAAGTACAAAAAAAAAAAGAATACATAAGCAAACATTGATAAATGTCCCTCAATATGAATTAGTTTTGGCGTCATTATTTTTGGCCACTTCCCCCTGTGTTCATTGCGTGGGTGTTCAGTGAAAGCGATTCAGTTCCGCAATACTACTGTGCTTATTACATCAGAATCTGTGCCCGCACTAGTGGGTGCCATCTGTAGATAACATTTCACCATGACAACTCAGAGGCCACTGTTTAACCCCTCAGATGCTGTGGTCACAGGAGTTTGATTGGCCAATGGGTCGCATTGAAGCTTGGGCCTTCTCATAAGAAACCATTGATCAATGTAATAGATCAGTGTGTGCAGTGTTATAGGTCCCTATGGGACCTATAACACTGCAAAAAAAAGTGTAAAAAAAAAAAAAGTTAATAAAGGTCATTTAACTCCTCCCCTAATAAAAGTTTGAATCACCCCCCTTTTCCCATAAAAAAAACAGTGTAAATAAAAATAAACATATGTGGTATCGCCACGTGCAGAAATGTCCGAATTATAAAAATATATCATTAATTAAACCGCACGGTCAATGGCGTACGTGCAAAAAAATTCCAAAGTCCAAAATAGTGCATTTTTGGTCACTTTTTATATCATGAAAAAGGGAATAAAAAGTTCAATAAGTCCTATCCATGCAAAAATGGTACCGCTAAAAACTTCAGATCACGGCACAAAAAATGAGCCCTCATACCGCCCCATACACAGAAAAATAAAAAAGTTATAGGGGTCAGAAGATGACATTTTTAAACGTATACATTTTCCTGCATGTAGTTATGATTTTTTCCAGAAGTGCGACAAAATCCAACCTATATAAGTAGGGGATCATTTTAACCATATGGACCTAAAGAATAAAGATAAGGTGTCACTTTTACCGAAAAATGTACTGTGTAGAAACGGAAGCCCCCAAAATTTACAAAATGGCGTTTTTTTTCCAATTTTGTCTCACAATGATTTTTTTTCCCGTTTCGCCGTAGATTTTTGGGTAAAATGACTGATGGCATTACAAAGTAGAATTGGTGGCGCAAAAAAATAAGCCATCATATGGATTTTTAGAGGCAAAATTGAAAGAGTTATGATTTTTTAAAGGTGAGGAGGAAAAAACGAAAATGCAAAAACGGAAAAACCCCGGGTCTAAAGTACACCAAATATGCCGGTTCGAAGAGATGCACAGAATGTTGAGATCCCATGATAAATTTACTAAAATATGGAAGCCCTGGCTTCAGTCAGAATATTGCAAGGACAGGGTCGTATAGTGTCCTCTTCCCGAACCACTCGAATATTGGGACGATACACACTTACCGTGTCCACTGGTGGAGGAAAGGTTGTCGAAGTGTAGGACTCACTCTCTAGTATATCTTCCCTCCCCCCCCCCTCCCTGAACCCATTCCCCTTTTATACCTACCCTTTACCCACTTACCTGAAGTTTAGCCTTCACAAGATTATTCTATTGATTATTACTGTTATTTGTAATTTTGACTTAATTACTACCATGCTTTACCATCACTGTATGTTGTGAAGTCTGCATGATGTTCCTTTTGTTGTGTGTTTTGTTTGGAAAACCCAATAAAAAGTTACTTGAAAAAAAAAAAAAAAAAAAGGAAAAACCCTGGGTCCTTAAGGGGTTAAGTCAGACATCACAACATCATGTGGCAGAGAGTTCCATAGTCTCACTGCTCTTACAGTAAAGAATCTCTGTCTGTGACGATGGTGAAACCTTCTTTCCTCTAGTAGAGGATGCCCCCTTGTCATGGTTATCGGCCTAGATATAAAAAAAATCACTAAAAAGATGTCTGTGCTGTCCATTTATACATATGTACATCAGTGTTTCCCAACCAGGGTGCCTCCAGCTGTTGCAAAACTACAACTTCCAGCATGCTCGGACAGCCTTTGGCTGTCCGAGCACGCTGGGAGTTGTAGTTTTGCAACAGCTGGAGGCACCCTGGTTGGGAAACACTGATGTACATTGTGATCAGATCACCACCTCACTTAATAAAGTTTGACCATGTGTCTCGGTACGACATTTATAGATAACATTTCCAGACAGATAGGTCAGTTGCCAGTCTATTCCTCATTCTTATTTGTGGTTAACATTTTGAAGTGATTTATTTCTATTTATTATCATTTATTTTTTTTTTTTTTTACATATGCGGAAGCTGATATCACAAAATACAGGAAATGTCGGAATAAGAATGCTTCTTTTTTGCATACGAGAACTGAGCTCACGATTTTACCAGCCCCCCCCCCCCTCTATATATATATATAGAGAACATTCATATTACGAATAACAGAAACCGAAACTTACGCTTTATTCAATAAACTTTTCAAGAAACAGAACTTATACCGTCCAGGTGAACCGGCGCGTTTTGGTTTCCATTTTAAGGACGTTTTATCTGGTGTTTGCTTTTTGCCATGGTTACTATCACGACAATACTCCCTGTGTAAGTCTAAAGGTCAGTCAGGGTTATTGTACTACCTATGTTCCTGTAGCCTTAGCTCGTGTCTCGGTTGTTTTTTGACATTGGGGGAGATTTATCGAAACCTGTCCAGAGGAAAAGTTGCTGAGTTGCCCATAGCAACCAATCAGATCGCTGCTTTCATTTTGCAGAGGCCTTGTTAAAAATGAAAGAAGAAATGTGATTGGTTGCTATGGGCAACTGGTCAGCTTTTTCTCTGCACTGGTTTTGATAAATCTCCCCCATTGTTTGTAACTAAAAAGGAAAGTCATTAAAATGAAAGATAGAAAAGTAAAACAGGGCTGTATTTCCCATGAGGAACCTGTGGGCCTGTGCCTAGGGTGGCAGTGTTGAGGGGGGCAGCAGTGGAGTATTAAAGCATAATTCCAGTAATTTCTTTAAATGGACACTGTCAGATACAAAAACTTTTGATAGGTTGTAAAGCATGTATAACCAATAAGTTTTGCAATTGCTTTCATTAGAAAATGTTCAGTATTTCATACTGAAAAATCCAGTCAAACAACTGCCCCCCCCTGCCTGCTTGAACACATACTAGTCCTGCTGTGTCCATGAGTCATCACCTATGTCATGGACACACTTCCTTGATTGACAGCTGTGAGCGCAGGGCTCTGAGCTGGAGGAAAAATCCTCCCACTGTCAGCTTGTGTCCTGCTACTGTCAGTGAGGAAAAGCTGGGAGTTGTAGTTTTGCTAACGCTAGGGGAGATGTGAGCAGACAGCATACTGAGGGAGGGGGCGGAGACCTGCACAGTGAGGCCACGCCCCCTCCCTTTGAGAGGAATTCAGACTAGGGAGCTAAATTAAAAGTGTAATAAAAAAATAAATAAAGGTGCTAGACACATAAAAACTAGATGTACATGGTCAAGATTAGGATTAGGTACTGAGTGATATATTTAAAAAAAAGTTTTTTGTTGCTGGATCTGACGGGTGCGCTTTAAGGTTTCTTAGAGTTGCTTGGGGGGGGGGGGGGGTAACCATTGTAAAAAAAAATTCTAACTCTTTCTGTGACACTTAGAATGAAATCACCCCAAGTGGCGTAAGGAGCCCTCTTAAACACTTATTTACTAAACCCCAGGGCCGCAGCCGGGGTGAAATTTTGAATTTCTTTTCTGTCTGTCCATGGTGCTCTCTGCTGACACCTCTGTTCATGTCAGGAACTGTCCAGAGTAGGAGCAAATCCCCATGGCAAACATCTCCTGCTCTGGACAGTTCCTGACATGGACAGAGGTGTCAACAGAGAGCACTGTGGCCAGACAGAAAATAAATTAAATAATAAATGAACTTCCTCTGTATTATACAGCAGCTGATAAGTACTGAAAGGATTAAGATTTTTAAATAGAAGTAATTAACAAATCTGTTTAACTTTCTGGCACCAGTTGATTAAAAAAAATATATTCCACCGGAGTACCCCTTTAAAACCCCTTAAAGGAGTACTCCGTGCACACTTTTTTTTCATTTTATCCCGTCCGGGCTGCAAAATAAAAGAAAACACACTTTATCTTACCTGCCAACGAGCCCCCGGAGCTCTGGTACAGGTGTTCGGTCCCGGGCTGAATTCTTCTTACTTCCTGTTAGCCCGGCACATCACACGGAGCTTCAGCCTATCACTGGCCGAGGCGGGACATCGCTGCGGCCAGTGATAGGCTGAAGCTCCGTGTGACGTGACGGGCTAACAGGAAGTAAGAAGAATTCAGCCCGGGACCGAACACCTGTACCGGAGTGTACCGGAGCTCCGGGGGCTCGTTGGCAGGTAAGATAAAGTGCGTTTTCTTTTATTTTGCAGCCCGGACGAGATAAAATGAGAAAAGTGTGCACCAGAGTACTCCTTTAAGGACTCACGGTTTTTCAGTTTTTGCACTTTTGTTTTTTCCTCCTTACCTTTTAAAAATCATAACCCTTTCAATTTTCCACCTAAAAATCCATATTATGGCTTATTTTTTGCGTCACCAATTCTACTTTGCAGTGACATTAATAATTTTACCCAAAAATTCACAGCGAAACGGAAAAAAAAAATAAATGTTCGACAAAATCGAAGAAAAAATGCCATTTTGTAACTTTTTGGGGGCTTCCGTTTCTACGCAGTGCATTTTTCGGTAATAATGACACCTTATCATTATTCTGTAGGTCCATACGGTTAAAATGATACCCTAATTATATAGGTTTGATTTTGTCGGACTTCTGGAGAAAATCATAACTACATGCAGGAAAATTTATACGTTTAAAAATGTCATCTTCTGACCCCTATAACTTTTTTATTTTTCCACATACAGGGCGGTATGAGGGCTCATTTTTGGCGCCGTGATCTGAAGTTTTTATTGCCAAGATTTTTGTTTTGATCAGACTTTTTGATCACTTTTTATTCATTTTTTAATGGTATAAAAAGTGACGAAAAAGATGCTTTTTTGGACTTTGGAATTTTTTTGCGCGTACGCCATTGACCGTGCGGTTTAATTAATGATATATTTTTATAGTTCGGACATTTACGCACGCGGCGATACCACATATGTTTATTTATTTTTATTTACACTGTTTTATTTTTTTTTATGGGAAAAGGGGGGTGATTCAAACTTTTATTAGGGAAGGGGTTAAATGACCTTTATTCACTTTTTTAAAACTTTTTTTTGCAGTGTTATAGGTCCCATAGGGACCTATAACACTGCACACACTGATCTCTCATGCTGATCACTGGCGTGTATTAACACGCCTGTGATCAGTGTTATCGGTGCTTGACTGTTCCTGCCTGGATCTCAGGCACGGAGCAGTCATTCGCCGATCGGACACCAAGGAGGCAGGTAAGGGCCCTCCCGGTGTCCTGTAAGCTGCTCGGGATGCCGTGATTTCACCGCGGCGATCCCGAACAGCCCGACTGAGCAGCCGGGATACTTTCACTTTCACTTTAGAAGCGGCGGTCAGCTTTGACCGCCGCTTCTAAAGGGTTAATACCGCACATTGCCGCGATCGGCGATGTGTGGTATTAGTCGCGGGACCGACGCGATGTGATGCTTCATATCGCGGGAGCCGGCGCAGGATGTAAATATACGTCCTGCGTCGTTAAGGGGTTAAGTTTTGCTTTTGTGCTACATATTTATCATACTAACACAGGGAGGTTGATACATTTGGAGCACATAAACAAAACACAAAATACATAATTGAGACTTTATTTGAGACTTTTTTGCAACTTTTTTAAAGTGCTCACGCAAGTCAGTTTTGTAGCCAGGGTAGATCTGGTTTTCACTTTTTTTTGTTTGCCACATTTTTGGTTTGCGACATTTTAAAGGGGTTTGACACTTTCTATTTTTTGCCTATGTGCGACATTCACACATCATAAATTCGCGACCACTGCAAAGTGAAAAATGAAAGTTTATTACGTAAAGCTGTTTGAAACTTTATGCGCACCCACCAAAGTCGCAAAAAAAAGTGCTTAGGTGCACGTGCAAATTTTTGTATGCATGGAGTAAGCACAAAATAAAAAATGCTCCAAGTACCATGATAGATGATCCCCTTTGTGACCAGAAGATTGAACTAAATGGCTGACAACATTTTTGGTTCCAGTCAAATAGTGGGAGTTTCTTTCAGAAAAGTTTTTATCACGTAATCTGAAATATGTCGCACTATTACTAGACCAATACCAAACAACTACACTGCTCAAAAAAATAAAGGGAACACTAAGATAACACATCCTAGATCGGAATGAATGAACTAATCGTATGAAATACTTTTATCTTTACATAGTTGAATGTGCTGACAACAAAATCACACAAAAATTATCAATGGAAATCAAATGTATCAACCCATGGAGGTCTGGATATGGGGTCACACTCAAAATCATAGTGGAAAACCCCACTACAGGCTGATCCAACTTTATGTAATGTCCTTAAAACAAGTCACAATGAGGCTCAGTAGTGTGTGTGGCCTCCACGTGCCCGTATGACCTCCCTACAATGCCTGGGCATGCTCCTGATGAGGATGGTCTCCTGAGGGACGTCCTCCCAGACCTGGACTAAAGCATCCGCCAACTCCTGGACAGTCTGTTGGTGGATGGAGGGAGACATGATGTCCCAGATGTGCTCAATCGGATTCAGGTCTGAGGGCCAGTCCATAGCATCAATGCCTTCCTCTTGTAGGAACTGCTGACACACTCCAGCCACATGAGGTCTAGCATTGTCTTGCATTAGGAGGAACCCAGGGCCAACCGCACCAGCATATGGTCTCACAAGGGGTCTGAGGATCTCATCTCGGTACCTAATGGCAGTCAGGCTACCTCTGGCAAGCACATGGAGAGCTGTGCGGCCCCCCAAAGAAATGCCATGCCAAATCCAAGCGTGTGTGTGTACAAGTCCCTAGACCAGTGTTTCCCAACCAGGGTGCCTCCAGCTGTTACAAAACTACAACTCCCAGCCTGCCCGGACAGCCTTCGGCTGTCCGGGCAGGCTGGGAGTTGTAGTTTTGCAACAGCTGGAGGCACCCTGGTTTGGAAACACTGGCCTACAACATAATAAGGTGACTGTGGCTACAAATCTGCAGGGAAAATCCACAGTTTAGTGGATTCAACCAAAGGTTTCTCCAGGTCACAACATGGAGTTATCAGCTACATCAACAACATTTAGCATTTTTTATGAAATGCTGCCCCCTCATTACTGCTGCCCTAGGTAGAAGCCCACAGGTGCCTTATGGCGAATACAGCACTGCACCACTATGATCGTTTTAAAGGGGTATTCCAGGAAAAAACTTTATATATATATATATATATATATATATATATATATATATATATATATATATATATCAACTGGCTCCAGAAAGTTAAACAGATTAGTAAATTACTTCTATTAAAAAATCTTTATCCTTTCAGTTCTTAGGAGCTTCTGAAGTTAAGGTTGTTCTTTTCTGTCTAAGTGCTCTCTGATGACACCTGTCTCGGAAAAACGCCCAGTTTAGAAGAGGTTTGCTATGGGGATTTGCTTCTAAACTGGGCGTTTCCCGAGACAGGTGTCACCAGAGATCACTTAGACAGAAGAGAACAACCTTAACTTCAGAAGCTCATAAGTACTGAAAGGATTAAGATTTTTTAATAGAAGTAATTTACAAATCTGTTTAACTTTCTGGAGCCAGTTGATTTATATACATACATATATATATATGTAAAGTTTTTTCCTGGATAACCCCTTTAATGAACCAGTTTGAACCCAGCTGTACGATATGATCCGATCCGAGAATGTACATAGCATTCATATATCATGACATAAGGGTACGGCATCAGTCACCGCTCTGCTGTTCTTGGCGTTGACTTGTTTCCTGTGGATTGTTGCGAGCACAAAGTATTGTCTGACATGTTCGCATTATTCTGGGAGTGATATGAAAAGTGTCTCCTCAGACATTCAGCTCAGGGTTAACCCCTGTAATGCTTAACAAAAAATAAAAAAATATTTCACTAAAACATAACTGCAGCTATAAGATGGAGCCAAGAATGTTCAGGAATTCTTTGAAATGAAGTATTGGCTGCTCCCGACCCGAGGACTTTTTCCCATCCTCTATCACTCTCTAGATACTTGTCTGTAGTTTTAGGCGTTGGTGAGTTCTATGAAATGTCTGCTATTTCCTCCAATGGGAAATGCCAATAATTTGAATGATATAATGCCTTCTGCAAGAAAGAATAAGAACATCGCAATGAGAATTTAGGAATTGTTACATTTTCCTGAAAAATGTTTATTCAATTTAAGATGATTTCCTTCTAACATAAACAGCATTAAAGAAGTACTCCGGTAAAGTTTATCCCCAAAGGATAGGGGATAGGTGTCAGATCGCGGGGGGGGGGGGGTTCCGATCACTGGGACCCCCTGTGATCTCCTGCCCGGCACTCCAACTTACCTCCTGCACGGTTCTGTGTCAACACACTCCCTCCATGCATGTCTATGGGAGAGCCAGAGATACAGAAGGACATCACACCGGCTCTCCCATAGAGATGAATTGAGGCCGCGCGCCGACCGCCGCTCCATGCTTGGGGAGAGCCAAAGCGCCGTAATAGGAGGTCAGAATATGAGGTAAGTATATGAGGAGGAGATATAAGGTCAGGATTAGTGTTGAGCGCGAATATCCGCAATTTGAAAATTTATATCGGATTTCGCATATTCGCGAATATGGCAACTATAGCGCTATATATTCGCAATTACGAATATTCGTAATTTTTTTTCACACAGAGCACATCACAGTGATCTCATCCCTCCCTGCTTCCAGCTTGTGGTCTAAAGAAGACTCCTATACTATTTACTGTATTAGACTGGAGAGCGAATATTCGCGAGTATCGTCACTAAAGGTAGATAGGTAGTGACGATATTCGTGAATATGACATGACAATATTCAAAATGAAAAATGTCATAGACCCATTATCACTTCTGTATAGACCAAGAATATTAGGAGATAGATAATATAGATAGATAGATAGATCCTGATGCTTTGTGAATAAAGCCACACATTATTCACCCACATTCTGCGAGTGCCGCTGCCTTCATTTGATATTTACCTGGGACTTGGGACCGAGTCAACCAGCGAGCACCATCCTGCACACCGTAGTGCTGCCCGTTTCTTTCTACTAGATAGATAATATAGATAGATAGATAGATAGATAATATAGATAGATGGATGGATAGATAGATAATATAGATAGATGGATGGATAGATAGATAATATAGATAGATAGATAGATAGATAAATATAGATAGATGGATGGATAGATAGATAATATAGATAAATAGATAATATAGATAGATGGATGGATAGATAGATAATATAGATAGATGGATGGATAGATAGATAATATAGATAGATGGATGGATAGATAGATAATATAGATAGATGGATGGATAGATAGATAATATAGATGGATGGATGGATAGATAGATAGATAATATATATAGATAGATAGATAGATAGATAAATATAGATAGATGGATGGATAGATAGATAATATAGATAGATGGATGGATAGATAGATAATATAGATAGATGGATGGATAGATAGATAATATAGATAGATGGATGGATAGATAGATAATATAGATGGATGGATGGATAGATAGATAATATAGATAGGTAGATAAAAAAAAAAGTCCAAAGAGCAGCACAACCACAGCAGGTAAGTACAATCTATTCGGTGCAATCCGTCATCTGGTTCCTGGTCAGGGTCACCATGTTAAATCCAAATAGCAAAGGACCGCAGCACCCACAGGTAAACTTCAAAATAGGTGAGTATTTATTGCATCTTCACAGCAAAATCAGGTGCTACGTTTCGGCAGTCTCTCACTCACATGCTTGAAAAAGGCAGTGAGAGACTGCCGAAACGTAGCACCTGATTTTGCTGTGATGATGCAATAAATACTCACCTATTTTGAAGTTTACCTGTGTGTGCTGCGGTCCTTTGCTATTTAGATAGGTAGATACCGTATTTTTCGTCCTATAGGACGCACCGGCGTATAAGACGCACCCAATTTATAGGTGAAAAATCTGAAAAAATAAAGATTTTGAACCCAATAGTGGTCTTCAACCTGCGGACCTCCAGATGTTGCAAAACTACAACTCCCAGCATGCCCGGACAGCCGTTGGCTGTCCGGGCATGCTGGGAGTTGTAGTTTTGCAACATCTGGAGGTTCGCAGATTGAAGACCACTGCATAGGAGGTAATACTCACGTGTCCCCGCTGCTCCGGACCCGTCACCGCTGCCCTGGTTGTCGCTCCATCGCTGTCGCCGTGTCCCTGTCACTCCAGAACATCTCTGCTGCCGGCCGGGTATCCTCGCTCTCCGTCGCCGTCATCACGTCGTTACGCACGCCGACGCACGTACGCGACGACGTGATGACGAGGAAGGAGAGCGACGGCCATACAGGGGATCTCGGCACAGAGCAGACACCGAGGAGACAGGTAAGGTCCCTCCCGGTGTCCTGTAAGCACTAACCCGGCTATTCAGTCGGACTGTTTGGGACCGCCGCGGTGAAATCGGCGGCGGTCCCGAACAGCCCGACTGAACAGCCGGGTTAGTGTCACTTTCCCTTCAGACGCGGCGGTCAGCTTTGATCGCCGCGTCTGAAGGGTTAATACAGGGCATCACCGCGATCGGCCGGTCCCGGCCGCATAGGGGTGTATTCGCCGTATAAGACGCACCAACTTTTCCCCCTCCAGTTTTGGGGAAGAAAAAGTGCGTCTTATACGGCAAAAAATACGGTAGTTATTCGCAAGTGCATACGCGCATGTGAATTTGTGCAAAGCGAAATTAACCGCGAATATATCGAATATGCAAATTTCGAGAATATAGGACGAATATTCTTCCATATATTTGCTAAATATTGGGAATTCGAATATGGCGTATGCCAATCACCACCAGTCAACATATGGGGACGAGAGAAGAGAACAAGATATGAGGACGAGATATGAGGAGGGGATATAAGGACTGGATATGAGGTTGGCATCTGAGGACGGGATATGAGGACAGGATATGAGAATAAGATATGAGGACAAGATATGAGAATAAGATATGAGGACAAGAGCGTCATTTTCCTCTGCCACAAGGTTTAGGTAGGACGATCGGGCAATGCCGTGTACTCTGCTTGTTAAGTTATAAAGTCTGTTGGGGATTCAGTTTTTTACAGTAACAATAGCATTTCAGACTAAACCCATATGTACAATGAAACCTGCAAAGAAGCTGAGGACAGATATGAATGCTCGTGTTACCCGTCACATATGTATGTTTGACTACTTTGTTGAAAAGTGACATTTCTAACCATTGAGCCGTTCCGTATTGCACTCTTGAATGGTGATGTAGAGTGCCCAGATGGCTGCAGGTCATGATATGTAAGTGCTCTTTGAGTTGGTTGCTCATATATATATATATATATATATATAGTATCGACAAGATAGTTGGAAATGTAATTTTAGAACATGACATTATTTATTGTTTTATGATTTGCCTGTAGAATGTCACTACAAGGTATTTTTTGGCTTTGGTACCACATAACAAAACATCCGGCACATTTTCGGCATACTTTACATCATCACAACACCTGTGAGAATGATCATCGGTAGAACAGTAGATGAGATAGATATATCAACTCTCTCAGCTGAAAGAAGAAACTGTATTACAGATGCCTAAGGGTGCGTTCACACTACGGAATCTCTGCTCACTGAATTCCGCGAGCGGAGATTCCGCCTGGTGGCCGCCGCCGGGGATGCTTTGCGGAGACCCATTCACTCTAATGTTAAGTTCACACCATGGAATTCCTCTCGCGGAGTTCCGCTCGTGGAATTCCGGGAGAATTCCGTAGTGTGAACGCACCCTAATGGTTTCAGTAGTTCTATCGGTTTTGTTCTTTACCCTCTGCCTTGAGGCCTCCACCACCTTAAGAACCTAGAGCAGGGTTTCCCAACCAGGGTGCCTTCAGTTGTTGCAAAACTACAACTCCCAGAATGCCCAGACAGCCGAAGGCATACGCATACACATTCCAAATGGTACCAATAAAAGTTATATACTGTATATACTGTATTCGTACTGACCCACAGAAAAAAAAAGCTAAAATGACAAAATAGCTTTTTTTACATTGACCAGCAAAAAAATAGTTAATAAAAATTATAAATATATAAATAAAATATATGAACCTCAAATTGGCGGCATCAGAAAATACAACAAAAAAACAAGCCCTTGTACGGCTTTGCTGATGGGAAAATTAAAAATAGAGATGAGCGAACTTACAGTAAATTCGATTCGTCACAAACTTCTCGGCTCGGCAGTTGATGACTTATCCTGCATAAATTAGTTCAGCTTTCAGGTGCTCCCGTGGGCTGGAAAAGGTGGATACAGTCCTAGGAGAATCTTTCCTAGGACTGCATCCACCTTTTCCAGCCCACGGGAGCACCTGAAAGCTGAACTAATTTATGCAGGATAAGTCATCAACTGCCGAGCCGAGAAGTTCGTGACGAATCGAATTTACTGTAAGTTCGCTCATCTCTAATTAAAAAGTTACGGTACTTGAAATCGACGATGGAAAAAAAATAAAATACCCGAGCATTAAGGCCCCAAAGCAGTGTTTTCCAAACAGTGTGGCTCCAGCTTTGGTTGTCTGGGCATGCTGGGAGTTGACCACCCTAAAGGCGTGACAGGGGAAGGGGCACAAGTGTTTAAACAGCAAAATCTGCAGCAAAATATTTCACTCTACACATATATATATATATACATACACACATATATATATAAAGCAGTCAGAACTAGTTTTTACAAAGGCATTTAGACAAAACAAATTTTTACTAGGGAAAACCAGTTTTATCTAAAAACTAGTTTTAACTGTAATACATACAGTACAGACCAAAAGTTTGGACACCTTCTCATTCAGAGTTTTCTTTATTTTCATGACTATGAATATTGTAGATTCACACTGAAGGCATCAAAACTATGAATTAACACATGTGGAATTATAGACATAACAAAAAAGTGTGAAAATCTGTCATATTCTAGGTTCTAGCCACCTTTTGCTTGGATTACTACTTTGCACACTCTTGGCATTCTCTTGATGAGCTTCAAGAGGTAGTCACCTGAAATGGTCTTCCAACAGTCTTGAAGGAGTTCCCAGAGATGCTTAGCACTTGTTGGTCTTTTTGCCTTCACTCTGCGGTCCAGCTCACCCCAAACCATCTGGATTGGGTTCAGGTCCGGTGACTGTGGAGG
This sequence comes from Hyla sarda, assembly GCF_029499605.1. NCBI lineage: Eukaryota > Metazoa > Chordata > Amphibia > Anura > Hylidae > Hyla > Hyla sarda. The sequence goes on from NC_079191.1 coordinate 414,950,967, forward strand.
CCAGGTCATCTGGCGCAGCCCCCCATCACTCTCCTTCTTGGTCAAATAGCCCTTACACAGCCTGGAGATGATTGGGGTCATTGTCCTGTTGAAAAATAAATTATGGTCCAACTAAACGCAAACCGGATGGAATAGCAGCCGCTGCAAGATGCTGTGGTAGCCATGCTGGGTCAGTATGCCTTCAATTTTGAATAAATCCCCAACAGTGTCACCAGCAAAGCCCCCCCCCCCCCACACACACACATCACACCTCCTCCTCCACTCCATCACACCTCCTCCTCCACACCAGCACACCTGTGAAGTGAAAACCATTTCAGGTGACTACCTCTTGAATCTCAACAAGAGAATGCCAGGAGTGTGCAAAGCAGTAATCAAAGCAAAAGGCGGCTAGAACCTAGAATATGACATATTTTCAGTTGTTTCACACTTTTTTGTTATGTCTATAATTCCACATGTGTTAATTCATAGTTTTGATGCCTTCAGTGTGAATCTACAATATTCATAGTCATGAAAATAAAGAAAACTCTGAATGAGAAGGTGTCCAAACTTTTGGTCTGAACTGTATATATATATATATATATATATATATATATATATATATTCATTTATATTTAAAAAAATTGACAAATAAATCTATATCTATCAATCTATTTATCTATCTATCTTTATATCTATCTATAGATATATATTTTATAGCATTGATATTGAATAGAAAAAAATATAGATATTGATTAGAAAAAAATGACTGTATTTTCTATTAGTTGATGCTCCACCCCCAGGCAACTTTGTATTTTGCATAGAGCTGTTAATTCAAACAGGGACACTCTACTTTTAATTACTTATTGCGTATCATCGGGTTGCTTAGCAACTATTGTTTTGAGTGACGGCTTCTGGTTTCCTTGTTTCTTTTTTTAAGACCAGCGGTTTTGCTCACAACACTACAAAACAGGCGTCTCCAACCTGAGACTTCTTCCAGTTTTTGTGAGACTACAACCCCCATCATGTTCAGTAGCTAACTACTGCTAGCTACCGCATCTGCTCACTAATACACCTCACTGGCTAAGATGCTATAATCCGCCATTACTGCCGCCAGCTACTGAATAATGTACATTGATGTTAACTAATCCTGAAATGAGCCTGGACAGAAGAGATTGCAGTAAAGCTCGGACGTCTTGCATCAGCGTTCACACAAAAAAGAGAGAACTTAGCATCTGTTGCATCATTCACCTCAAAGTGAAAGAATGTAATGAGCCATGTCGCACGTTTCTGGTCAGACAATGGTCCCCTCGTGCCTCCCTCCCTTTTTTGGAAGCTTTTTTTTCCCGAATGACTCATATTAAAGGGGTACTCCACTGCCCTGGCGTTCTGAAATTTTTGTTCCGAACGCTGGGTGCGGGCTGCAGGGGCCGTGACGTCATGGCCACTTCCCCTCAATGCAAGTCTATGGGAGGGGGCGTGGCAGTCGCCACGCCCCCTCCCATAGACTTGCATTGAGGGGGCGTGTGGTGACATCACGACCCCCACAGCCCGGACACAGCGTTCGGAACAAAATGTTTAAAACGCCAGGGTAGTGGAGTACACCTTTAACCCTAGTGTCACCTCCGTCAACATGTCACACGAATGGAGGTCCAGGAAGGTGACTTATAGGGGGGACATCTGATTGGCTTGAAATTCCATGTTTCAGTCAAGGACCCTGCAAATCTGCTAATTATTAGTCCCAGATATTACAATACAATGCATCTATTTATTCTTTTTTTTAAATTTATTTTAGAAACGTGACAGAATAAATTTTTAGGTTGAAAATCAGTATGGGCTCCATTGCTCTTACTGGGATTGTCACTCAACTGGTGACCATTGTGTATCTCATCTTGAATGTGAATCATGTTGTTAGTTTTGCTCAAAAAGAAATGTTTCTTAAAAAGACTAATGGGGGCGGTTTATCAAAACCTGTGTAAAGGAAAAGTTGCCCAGTTGCCCATAGCAACCAATCAGATTGCTTCTTTCATTTTGCAGAGGCCCTTGGTAAAAATGAAAGAAGCGATCTGATTGGTTGCTATGGGCAACTCAGCAACTTTTCCTCTGGACAGGTTTTGATAAATCTCCCCCTATATCTTAGAGCAGTGTTTCTCAACCAGTTTGCCTTTGGCTGTTGCAAAACTACAACTCCCAGCATTCCCCGACAGCCTTTAGCATGCTGGGAGTTGTAGTTTTGCAACAGCGGAGGCACCCTGGTTAATGAATACTGTCTTTTATTTTGCAAAGAAAGTTAATTTTGGCAATCCCTTTGTTTTAGAAGGATCCCCTAAACATAGTATGTCACGGCTGAAAGACCCCATTAGATGTAATCTGTGAAGAACCTAACATATCACAGAAAACAATAATGCTTCTATATGTTACTCACTAGGTGATGCCGATTACTATAATTCATGGACGTGCTTGGTCCTTCAGAGTAGTGTTGCTCGCGAATATTCGCAATGCGAATTTTATTCGCGAATATAGCACTATATATTCGTAATTACGAATATTCGTATTTTTTTTATTTTTTTTTTCACAGTACACATCACAGAGATCATCCCTCTCTGCTTCCAGCTTGTGTGGTGTAAAGAAGGCTCTAATACTACTGCGTGTGCGAATTTTCGCATATGCGAATATGTGCATATGCAAGTTTTCGCATATGCGAATTTTCGCTTATGCTAATTTTGTATATGTTAATTTTCGCATTCGCGAATTTACGCTTATGCGAAAATAAAACGAGAATATTGCGAATATGCAAATATTCGCGAATATATGCCGAATATTCGTCCATATATTTGCGAATATTCGCGAATTCGAATATGGCCTATGCCGCTCAACACTACTCCAGAGCAAGAGAGACTAATAGAAACAGGCCCCTAATGGAGTATCCCTATACCACTCAGAATGACCTAATAAAAGAAAACCCAGCAAACCCTAGACCCCATTAGTTGTGATCTGTGTGGAACCTAAAAAGTGTTTATTTTCCCTACAGCACCTCTACAGGGCAAAAAAATTATCAGATGGCTGATATTAAAATCAATTTTACAATACATGGACGTGCTGGGTCCTTCAGCAAAAGAGACTCATAAACACAAGTCCTAAAGAGTGCCCTATATCACTCAGAATGACCTAAAGAGACCCTGGCATACCCTAGACACCTAGTTGTAATCTGTGACGAACCTAGCTAATGTTTATATTCCTTACAGCACCTCCACAGGGGAAATAAAGAATTACATGGTCCATAATGTGCTGCATAATACATGGTTGTTCTTGATCCTCCAGAGAAAGAGAGAATCATAGACACAAGTCCCAAATGGAGTAACCTATATCACGCAGAATGACCTGACAAAATAGCTGGTTTTCTTAACCAGGTGACCATTTTAAGATTTTAGTGCTTGACAACGCATTATATATGCTAAAATTGTTATCCTCCCCATCCCCTCGGGAAGTTTTTGCCCCCAGGAATGGTGAAGATATTAAAGAATACCTGTCACCAAACTAAACTTTTTATATATTGTTCCTTATGTAATTATAAAACACTTTGCTACTTACTTGCTGTTAAAATTCTTACAGGGGTTCTCCGGTGCTTACACATCTTATCCCCTATCCAATGGATAGGGGATAAGATGCCTGATCGCGGGAGTCCCGCAGCTGGGGATGCCTGTGATCATGCACGCGGCACCCCGTTTGTAATCAGTCGGGGGCGGAGGCGTGATGTCACGCGCCGCCGGCCCGGTGGTCGCCCTTAATCAGACCCGGAGCCTGATTACAAACGGGGGTGCCGCGTGCATGATCTCGGGCGTCCCCTGCTGCGGGACTCCCGCGATCAGGCATCTTATCCCCTATTCAAAGGATAGGGGATAAGATGTGTAAGCACTGGAGAACCCCTTTAACCTTTTATATGTTTTCAATGTGATTGAATACATGGCCACTAGGTGGCTCTGTTCTGTTCCCTGCTGCAAGTCAAACAGTTAGTTTAGTCTTCTCCCAGCCTGGTAGGAGACCAATCTCAGGAAGTGTGCTCAGGGCGTGGCAAGGCACAGCTCTTGCAGGCTTCACTGACATCACGCCTGCTGGGGAACGTCCACTTTCTCCTTCTGGGAGCTCACACAATATTAGCAAGGGGAAAGGTATGATACACAGCTTTTTAAAGCTCTGAAATTTTTTTTAGGGGCAGGAGGGGTGTTAGGAGTAGTTACAGAACATAATCTGAGTTAGTTTAGAAAATATAGTTTAATGACAGGTACTCTATAAGTTATAAAGTAGCACCCCCCCCCCCCCCGGAAGTAGTCCCCTGGGACTTATGCCTACCAGCACCCGTTGCTCCCCATTGCAGCGGCCTTGGCCATACCCAATTGGCTTGATTGATAGCTTGCGTCATTGCTCTGCTCCCTAAGCAGACAGAGCAGAGCGGTGATGAGACCTGTCAATCAAGACGAGGGGACGGAATCACGTCCGGAGCGACGGGTGCGGGTAAGTAGAAGTCCCGCCCAGGGGACTACTTGCGGGGCAGCTGGGGGGGGGGGGGGGGGGGACTTTATAACTTAATATTTTCACGATCTCTGGGGGCAAAAACATCATGAGGGGATGGTGAGGATAACGGTTTTAGCATACAGTGGGGATCAAAAGATTTAGGCACCCCAGGTAAAAATTTGTATTAATGTGCACAAAGAAGCCAAGGAAAGATGGAAAAATCTCCAAAAGGCATCAAATTACAGATTAGACATTCTTATAATATGTCAACAAAAGTTAGATTTTATTTCCATCACTTTCAAAATAACAAAAAACAAAAAAATGGCGTCTGCAAAAGTTTGGGCACCCTGAATTTATAGCATGCACTGCCCCCTTTGCAAAGCTGAGACCTGCCAGTGTCATGGATTGCTCTCAATCATCATCTGGGAAGACCAGGTGATGTAAATCTCAAAGGTTTTAAATGCACAGACTCATCTGACCTTGCCCCAACAATCAGCACCATGGGTTCTTCTAAGCAGTTGTCTAGAAATCTGAAACTGAAAATAGTTGACGCTCACAAAGCTGGAGAAGGATATAAGAAGATAGCAAAATCTTTTCAGATGTCAATATCCTCTGTTCAGAATGTAATTAAGAAATGGCAGTCATCAGGAACAGTGGAAGTTAAAGCAAGATCTGGAAGACCAAGAAAAATATCAGACAGAACAGCTCACAGAATTGTGAGAAAAACAATTCAAAACCCACATTTGACTTCACAATCCCTCCAGAAAGATCTGGCAGACACTGGAGTTGTGGTACACTATTCCACTATAAAGAGATACTTGTACAAATATGGTCTTCATGGAAGAGTCATCAGAAGAAAACCTCTTCTATGGCCTCACCACAAAAATCAGCATTTGAACTTTGCAAATGAACATATAGACAAGCCTGATGCATTTTGGAAACAAGTTCTGTGGACCGATGAGGTTAAAATTGAACTTTTTGCCGGAATGAGCAAAGGTACGTTTGGAGAAGAAGGGGAACAGAATTTAATGAAAAGGACCTCTGTCCAACTGTTAAGCATGGGGGTGGATCAATCATGCTTTGGGGTTGTATTGCAGCCAGTGGCACAGGGAACATCTCACGAGTAGACGGAAAAATGGATTCAATAAAATGTCTGCAAATTTTGGATGCTAACTTGATGCCATCTGTGAAAAAGCTGAAGTTAAAGAGAGGATGGCTTCTACAAATGGATACTGGTCCTAAACACACCTCGAAATCCATGGGGGGGTTACATCAAGAGGCGTAAACTGAAGGTTTTGCACAATCTCCTGACCTCAACATAATTGAAAATCTATGGATTGACCTTAAAAGAGCAGTGTGTGACAGACAGCCCAGAAATCTCAAAGAACTGGAAGACTTTTGTAAGGAAGAATGGGCAAAGATACCTCAAACAAGAATTGAAAGACTCTTGGCTGGCTCCAAAAAGCGTTTACAAGCTGTGATACTTGCTAAAGGGGGCAGTAAAAGATATTAAAGGGGTATTCCAGGAAAAAACTGGCTCCAGAAAGTTAAACAGATTTGTAAATTACTTCTATTAAAAAATCTTAATCCTTTCAGTACTTATGATCTTCTGAAGTTAAGGTTGTTCTTTTCTGTCTAAGTGCTCTCTGATGACACCTGTCTCGGGAACCACCCAGTTTAGAAGAGGTTCGCTATAGGGATTTGCTTCTAAACCGGGCGTTTCCCGAGACAGGTGTCATCAGAGAGGATTTAGACAGAAAAGAACAATCTTAACTTCAGAAGCTCATAAGTACTGAAAGGATTAAGATTTTTTTAACCTGTTAAGGACCCAGGGCGTACCTGTATGCCCTGAGTCCGCTCCCGATCTATAAGCGGGTCGGGCCCGGCCTCTAACAACGGCCGGGACCCGTGGCTAATAGCGCACGGCATTGATCGCACTGCCGCACGCTATTAACCCTTTAGACGCGGCGTTCAAAGTTGAACGCCGCGTCTAAAATGAAAGTGAAACCATGCCGGTTAGCTCAGGGAGCTGTTCGGGATAGCCGCGGTGAAATCGCGGCATCCCGAACAGCTTACAGGACAGCCGGAGGGCCCCTACCTGCCTCCTCGCTGTCCGATCGCCGAATGACTGCTCAGTGCCTGAGATCCATGAGAGGCATGAGCAGTCATGCGGCAGAATCATCGATCACTGGTTTCCTATGAGAAACCAGTGATCAATGTGAATGATCAGTGTGTGCAGTGTTATAGGTCCCTATGGGACCTATAACACTGCAAAAAAAAAGTGAAAAAAAAAAAGTGAATAAAGATCATTTAACCCCTTCCCTATTAAAAGTTAGAATCACCCCCCTTTTCCCATAAAAAAAAACCAGTGTAAATAAAAATAAACATATGTGGTATCGCCGCGTGTGGAAATGTCCGAATTATAAAAATATATAATTAATTAAACCGCACGGTCAATGGCGTACGCGCAAAAAAATTCAAAATTCCAAAATAGTGCATTTTTGGTCACTTTTTATATCATGAAAAAATGAATAAAGTCCTATCAATGCAAAAATGGTACCACTAAAAACTTCAGATCACGGCCCAAATAATGAGCCCTCATACCGCCCCATATGCAGAAAATAAAAAAGTTATAGGGGTCAGGAGATGACAATTTTAAACGTATAAATTTTCCTGCATGTAGTTTTGATTTTTTCCAGAAGTACGACAAAATCAAACCTATATAAGTAGGGTATCATTTTAACCGTATGGACCTACAGAATAAAGATAAGGTGTTATTTTTACCGAAAAATGTACTACGTAGAAACGGAAGCCCCAAAAAGTTACAAAATGGCGTTTTTTTCAATTTTGTCTCACATTGATTATTTTTTTCCGTTTCCCGGTAGATTTTTGGGTAAAATGACTGACATCATTACAAAGTAGAATTGGTGGTGCAAAAAATAAGCCATCATATGGATTTTTAGGTAAAAGATTGAAAGAGTTATGATTTTTTAAAGGTAAGGAGGAAAAAACGAAGATGCTTAAGAGGTTAATAGAAGTAATTTACAAATCTGTTTAACTTTCTGGAGCCAGTTGATATATAAAAAAAAGTTTTTTCCTGGATAACCCCTTTAACTCTGCAGGGTGCCCAAACTTTTGCAGATGCCATTTTTTTTGTTTTCTGTTATTTTGAAAGTGTAAATGATGGAAATAAAATCTGCTAATTGGTTCCCTTTAAAGACACATTTGAAGATCTTCGAATGACCTCCATCAATCAATAGAATGGGGAACCCGTTCTAAAACTTACACAGTGCTTGGAACCATCTTAGATCCCCCCTACCACAACAAAAACATCTGGCCCATCTCAATGACGTATCAGAAGATGTACGTTATTCTGGGACCAGACTACGAGCACGATGCAGCTCTTGTAACCGCAGATGACAACTTCTGTTTTCCAGTATGTTCATTTTTTGGAGAAGAGCCAAATGTTCTTTTCTTTATTTTATCCAAGAGAGAACTTAAACATTACAAAACAAGCAAAAGAAGACTTTTAGCTCCAATGCGAATGTAAACATGGCAGCACATGATATGCCTGTTAAAGGGCCAATGCACCTAATCTCAGCTGCTCGTGAAAAGTCATGTGCTGCTGATATCAGTCTTGTGCCTGTACGTAGGCGCTGCCAGAGTTTCTCCCACTGGATATAGGAGACAGAAAATAAATTCATGTAGAATCGGTGCTCCTAGAAAATAGTGCAGCCTTGTATTGGATTTGGTGCCCTGGATTAAATAACAGTTCCTTATCAGGAACATAGTAAAAAAAAATGACAATATTTGCAAATGTAATGCACAGTTTATTCTGTATTATAGCAGAGGAAATAAAATGTTAATTTTGGCCTGTACAGTCATTTGTATACGTTTTTAGTTCATACAATGCAAGTTTTCTTCAAATACCTTATTAGAGAATTCTACATTAATAGAGAAATAGTTCCCCATCCTAGACCCTTAGTTAGCAATAACAGTGTTGTTAGTTATTAAAGGAGTACTCTGGCATTAAACTTTTTTTTTTTTTTTTAAATAATCCGGGCCATGCTGCAGGTATTTAACAAAAAAACACTCTGTACTTACCACCCGCCGCTCCCATGCCTTTGGTATCTGGCTACGGCCTCTATGGCGATCCACTTCCTTGTTGCCAGTGGTCGACGTGTAAGAATGAAACTTAGCATATCCCTGGCAACATTTATGTCTCACCCGACCAGTGATTGGCTGAGAGGCAGTATGGCATATGGAGCCTAGGCCCTGGTCTTCTTCCTGATACCGGGGTCTAATATGTCACACTGCTGCTCTGCACAGCTGGGGCCACTTATTCACTTAGCTGCACTGTAATGCATGAACTCCCGGCATCGGCAAGAGGATGGCTTAGGAGACAACAGCAGCGATACAGGAGGCAGCAGGGGAGCACAGGAGGTAAGTAAAGGTTTGTTGTAAAAAAAAAATTTTTTTAAAGAAACAGGCTTTCTTCCTGCTGAAATTCCCCTTTAGGTGTGTCCTTTACTCTTGAGTACCCAGATTGTTGATCCATCACATGGACAGCCTACTGATTTAATTGGACGCTATGCATGCATTTTTTTTCCCTGTGGTGGCACTGTAGGAAAATTGCCCAGATTACATCTCATAATCCCTGAATTATGGAACACCATGTGACCTGACTATTACCTTCTAACAATGAAGGATTGTCAAAGGCAGGTAACCCATTCATAAAGAACCAGGGCAAGATCCTGTGTGTGTACATAGGAGCAGCACTATTTCTGGGCATTATATAACTTGTATATAATATTTTTCAGAAGATTTCTGCTCTGCAGGCTTCATCTATAATTTGCAGTTCTCCCAGAGCTGGTGGACAGAGCTCCCTCCTCACCCCTCCATAGACTTGCATTGCTTGTCTTGCAGACACAGAACGAGTTGGTTGTCAGACAGCAGGAGGGGGTGGGAAGAAAAAAGTTTGGTAACAGGAGAAAGAAGCATTTTTGTCTAATGAGACATATTACAAATTTTCTTATATTCGCTTGTACTATTCATCTATGCAAAGTTTGTTCAAATGACAGTGCCTATTTAAGAATGGTTTTCACAGTCTCAGACTTGAAGATCTGCAGGTAAAAAAAGTTCTGCCAGGAAGCTGCCAAACACTATAATGTAGGAACACATAAACTTTTTCTTGGCTACAAGAAACATTTTGAAGCTGTGAGTTCTTCCTAAGTGCTTGTGATTAAGTATTAAGTGGGAGGATGCTGAAACCTGCCAAATGTTGTCTTTCAATGGGCACTGTCAGATTCAAAAACTTTTTATATGTTGCGAATCTTGGCAAAACATTAACCTTTCTAATATACTTCATAAACATCTTTTATCTCCTTTTTTATAGAAATCATGGGTTGTTAAAAAGACCACTAGGGGTCCTCATACCATCCAGAACATAATCCTGTCCGGATGCAGCATCATCTTTGTCACAGCTGAAGCACAAGCAGGGATAAAGTCCAGGAAGTGAGGGCGGGACTAGCAGTCCTTTGTGCTCACTCCTGTCCTATCAGACTGCAGCATAAAAACAGAGAGGAGGGGGGTTACAGAACAGCCTGCAGTGATTGGATGAAGAGACTGAGCACAGCAGACTCAGGGAGGAAGTGAATGCATGGTGAGTCAGGGCCAGCTCAGTGCTTGCCTGAGACACGCCCTTCCTGAGCAGTGGATGTTAGAATGAGTAAGCAGCAGAACATAGGGATTGTTAAACCAAATACAGAAGCCAGACACATAAATAAGACATAAAAAGCCATCTACATGAACTTGCGATAAACATATAGAAGCCTTATTTTATTCTTTCATATTACACGTATAGAGCATATCAATGGGGCAGTCGTCTCTAAACTGTGGACCTCCAGATGTTGCAAAACTACAATTCCCAGCATGCTGGGAGTTGTAGTATTGCAAAAGCCAGAAGTTTACAGTTTGGAGATAGGGAGTTCAGAGGCAGCAATGGAACCTTGGACCTGGTTCCTCTGCCATATTAGAAGACACCAGATTTTGCATTGTGATCTAGGAGCTTTAGGTTATGCTTCCGCAATAGGATGGGTCATCTCACCAGGGGATGCCCAAACTTTTGCAACTGGTGAAAATAAATGAGGCTTAGTTGTGTGACCCAATTCATTGGCTAACTTTTTCTTGCAACACCTTCCTAATATGTAAATCCATAGTGAGCACTAAGGAATTCTATGAATTTTCTTCTGTCCGACAGAAGATAAGGTGAGCTACTGTACGACTGCAGGGACACTTACTGCAAAGAGGAGGCGTAATGGGTGGGAAATTTATGGCCCAGATTTACAATGGAAGTGAATGCACCACAATGGTCTTTTAAGATATTTATGGGACATCAGGGGGGGGGGGTTGTCGGTTGTTGGGGAATGCTATAACGGCACTGCTCCGCGCTGCCACCGGCTCTGGCATCACTAAAAGGGCGGGCCAGTGTGGAATATTGATGAGGCAAGGGGAGTTGGGTGAGCCTCCATTGAGTGCCCCCATTGCTCTCTGGGGCGAAATGACAAGGAGCTTCTAATGATCAGATGTATCTATATTGTGGTGGGCTAAAGTGACGTGTTGGGGTGTAGCTACAAACATACAGTCACTCGTGACACCAGGGTAGCGTTAACCACCACGCTCCAAGGTTCAGCAATTCTCCTGGGCCAAGCGCTGGGCAATAAAGACACCAGATGCAGGGTTACGGAAAACTGCCTTTTACTGAGGTTAGGATAGTTGTTGAAATCCTTAACAGTACAGATCAGAGCAGGGGAGATGCAGAGTAATTCTATGAAGCCTTTTGCCTTGCTGGGACTTGTACTACTTTTCACTTGACTGAATTTTAGTTACTGTAGACTTTAGACTTTGACTTTTAGGCCTTAGACTTGTGACATGAGACCACCCATGCTGACTTGAGACTGCAGTTCTTCACTGAAATTAGTTTATCGCCAGACTTAAACTGTAAACTTTTGAACCAAGAGTTGCCTGAGGCTTTCCATCTCATGTTATTCTAGACTTCCATATTGGACATGTGATGCGGGGCACTTCTAGATGCGTGGTTACAGGCTTTTGAATTCTCCACAGGACTCCTTCAGGGTACCACAGACTTCTCCCATGTCCTCTCTACACTGTTACCTCAGCTATCCTCCACTCCTAACACTACCTAACTCCTTCCCACTACACTATTTTAGGTACATCCTAGGGGGCTTCCCATTGGGCATATGGATCACATGGTTTCTCTGCATTACACAAGCTTAAAGGCTCAATAACATTTATTAAAGGCAACATAACTCTTACAATAGAAATCATGAACAGTAAATTAGAGTAGAATATAATACAGCACCCTGAGCAGTGGGGCCCAGCACAGGCACCTGAGACAGCATTTATCAGACAGGACCACATCGTGTACTGGGATACCACACTATCTCTTCTCCCTCCATATATATATATATATATATATATATATATATATATATACTGCTCAAAAAAATAAAGAGAACACTAAGATAACACATCTTAGATCTGAATGAATGAACTAATCATATGAAATACTTTCATCTTTACTTAGTTGAATGCGCTGACAACAAAATCACACAAAAATTATCAATGGAAATCAAATGTATCAACCCATGGAGGTCTGGATATGGAGTCACACTCAAAATCACAGTGGAAAACCCCACTACAGGCTGATCCAACTTTATGTAATGTCCTTAAAACAAGTCCCAATGAGGCTCATTAGTGTGTGTGGCCTCCACGTGCCCGTATGACCTCCCTACAATGCCTGGGCATGCTCCTGATGAGGTGGAGGATGGTCCCCTGAGGGACGTCCTCCCAGACCTCAACTAAAGCATCCGCCAACTCCTGGACAGTCTGTGGTGTAACGTGGCGTTGGTGGATGTAGCGAGACATGATGTCCCAGATGTGTTCAATCGGATTCAGGTCTGGGGAACAGGCGGGCCAGTCCATAGCATCAATGTCTTCCTCTTGCAGGAACTGCTGACACTCTCCAGCCACATGAGGTCTACAATTGTCTTGCATTAAGAGGAACCCAGGGCCAACCGCACCAGCATATGGTCTCACAAGGGGTCTGAGGATCTCATCTCGGTACCTAATGGCAGTCAGGCTACCTCTGGCAAGCACATGGAGGGCTGTGCAGCCCCCCAAAGAAATGCCACCCCACACCATTACTGACCCACCCCCAAATCGGTCATGCTGGAGGATGTTGCAGGCAGCAGAACGTTCTCCACAGCATCTCCAGACTCTGTCACATCTGTCACATGTGCTCAGTCTGAACCTGCTTTAATCTGTGAAGAGCACAGGGCGCCAGTGGCGAATTTGCCAATCTTAGTGTTCTCTGCCAAATGCCAAACGTTCTGCACGGTGTTGGGCTGTAAGCACAACCCCCACCTGTGGATGTTGGGCCCTCATACCACCCTCATGGAGTCTGTTTCTGTCCGTTTGAGTGGACACATGCACATTTGTGGCCTGCTGGAGGTCATTTTGCAGGGCTCTGGCAGTGCTCCTCCTGCTCCTCCTTGCACAAAGGCGGAGGTAGCAGTTCTGCTTCTGGGTTGTTGCCCTCCTACAGCCTTCTCAACATTTCCTGGTAGCGCCTCCATGTTCTGGACACTACACTGACAGACACAGCAAACCTTCTTGCCACAGCTCGCATTGATGTGCCATCCTGGATGAGCTGGACTACCTAAGCCATTTGTGTGGGTTGTAGACTCTGTCTCATGCTGCCACTAGAGTGAAAGCACCGCCAGTATTCAAAAGTGAGCAAAACATCAGCCAGGAGCATAGGAACTGAGAAGTAGTCTATGGTCACCACCTGCAGAACCACTCCTTTAATGGGGGGTGTCTTGCTAATTGCCTATAATTTCCACCTGTTGTCTGTTCCATTTGCACAACATCATGTGAAATTGATTGTCAATCAGTGTTCTTCCTGAGTGGACAGTGTGATTTCACAGAAGTGTCATTGACTTGGAGTTACATTGTGTTGTTTAAGTGTTCCCCTTATTTTTTTGAGCAGTGTATATACATTCATTCTGTGTATTGTCTGCATATAGTTAATGGTTCATCGTGTACACGTTCACAAATCTGCTGTTTATCTAAATGTCATCATATGTTCTCTGTAAGCATATTGAAGAGATATGCTGTTCTAGGAACGGGGTTGATTCAGGACTCTCTTTATGATATGTTTTGAATGTAGTAAATGTCCCAGCACCACCAAAACAATTCTGTCAAACCCCCCCCCCCCCCCCCCCAAATCTCTTGTTTGTACTATAAAACAGAATTTAACGTCTTATATAAAAAGTTATTATTATCATTATTATTATAATATAGTAATGGTTTTCTTAATCACAATAATACTCCATATAAACAGGGAACATTGCACGTTTTTTTTTTTTTAAGGCGGATTGACAAAAATCTGTTCACATTTACATTGGAGGCTTCAGAGAAAATTCAGTCTGTACAATGGACCATTTTAAGTCAATGGGGTCTGCTGGTTTTGGTGGGATCTATTATGAGAGGGATTCAACTCTGTTATAAATAGAGAACACAGCCATGTTAACACTCTCATACAGTATGTGTGATGGCCTCTGCATCTTCCAACCTTGTTCTTTGTTTTCTGTCTCTTCTCCTCATTTAATTAAGTAAATGTGCGCAGACCCTCTGCCGTTATGGCCGGTGGGGGCTGGCAGACCACGAAGGACAGTACCATCTAAATCAAGACAATGCATGTGACCACCAATCTCTATGGTGATAACACAGATTATTTCAAATGTTACAAACCCCCAAATTGATGTCACTTTAGTGACTGACACCCCTGACCATCGTCTTTACCCAACTGGTAAATCTGGTAAAAATGTTGGTGCCCAAGGCAGAGGTTTCAAGTTGCCCCTAACCCTTCTCGGTTGTCTGGCCTTCCCCTCTTCTATACCAGTGACCAGCATTCCTTTAAAGGGGTACTCTGGTGAAAACCTTATTTCTTTTAAATCAACTGGTGCTAGAAAGTTAAACATATTTGTAAATTACTTCTATTAAAAAATCTTAATCCTTCCAGTACTTATTAGCTGCTGAATGCTACAGAGGAAATTCCTTTCTTTTTGGAACACTGATGACATCACAAGCACAGTACTCAATGCTGACATCTCTGTCCATTTTAGCAACCGTGCATAGCAAATGTATGCTAAGGGCAGCATGGTGGCGTAGTGGTAAACACTGCTGCCTTGCAGTGCTGGGGCCTTGGGTTCAAATCCCACTAAGGACAACAATAAATAAATAAATAAAGACTTATTATTATAATAACGTCAGCCGAGAGAACTGTGGTCGTGATGTCATCAGAGAGCATTCCAAAAAGAAAAGAATTTCCTCTGTAGTATTCAGCAGCTAATAAGTACAGGAAGGATTAAGATTTTTTAATAGAAGTAATGTAAAAATCTGTTTAACTTTCCGGAGCCAGTTGATTGAAAAGAAAAAAGGTTTTCACCGGAGTACCCCTTTAATTCTTTAGCAATAAATTACACCCGACCGATACCTCCTTTTCACTCTGATAAGAACCGATCACACACTGTTTATGACATAGTATTTCCTGGCTCGGAGCTATAAAAACTTTCCATAAACATACTTTATCCAATAACTCTGGGATTCTCCCTTACGACACCGCACAAATACATCAAACAGAAGTCACTATCTGTAAATTATAATTTATACTTAGATCACATCCAGTGCATCAAAAAGGTATATAAAATCCAGCACATTTCTGACCTAGTGATGAATAGATTGTATATGAAACTGAAGATTAAAGGGGTATTCCAGGAATTTTTTTTATTTGACTATGCTACAGGGGCTGTAAAGTTAGTGTAGTTCATAATACAGTGTCTGTACCTGTGTGTGACGATTTTCTCACAATTCTTCTGTTATTTTCACCCCAATATTTATATTTAACAGCATACAAAATGACTGTTGTCTCAGATTTTGTCTCAGAAAATGACTGTTGTCTCAGATTTTTCCCAGGTTGCAATGTGGCCGAGACCTGACTCACTAGTCAGCTGATGACAGGGAGCCTGTCTGCTTCAATGGGTGGATGGATCGCTTGGTGGGAGAGAGATCAACCTGCAACTAATGCAACAGCTGTAGGCACCCTGATTGAAAACCACAGGTCTTTTGAATGGATGAAGCTCATTTATGTTTCAAGGGTGGGGTGGCTGATGTGTGGGAGGGAGGAAAATGGAATTATGGGATTTGTAGGGAAAGAAGAAAACTCAAACAGGAAATACCAGTTCACAAAAAGTTAGCCACAGTGTTATGGTAATCTCACAACATAGCCATTTAGCCCCAAGACAAGTGCAGATCCTTCCTAAGCATGTCCATTACTGTCTGCCAGGTACATACTAAAATCACCTTATGGTGGAGAAACCCTTTAGGTATGTAAAATATTCTTCTAAGTCTTAGCTTGGAGCCTGAGGAAATTATGCTGGAATTTAAAGATTGCGAACATGAGTCACTATAACACATTAGATTATTTTTCAGCCACTGTAGGTGAAGAGGATCTGTTCTTCCTTCTGTATTTATTAATGTTGGGTTTGAGCACCAAAGGAAATACAGTGATCCCTCAAGTTACAATATGAATTGGTTCCAGGACGACCATTGTATGTTGAGACCATAACTCTATGGAAACCTGATAATTGGTTCTAAAGGCACCAAAATGTCATCCAAAAAATTGGAAAAAGTGAGGATTAAAGAAAAATAAATAGATAACTAATATAGATAAAGCAAATCCTTACATATAAAAGTAATAAAGATCTGCTCGGAGCTGTAATCACTGTCTATGTCAGTGTTTTCCAAGCAGGGAGCCTCCAGCTGTTGCAAAACTACAACTCCCAGCGTGCCCAGACAGCCAAAGGCTGTCCGGGCATGCTGGAAGTTGTAGTTTTGCAACAGCTGGGGGCACCCTGCTTGGGAAACACTGGTCTATGTAGAGGACAGGAGCTTCTTCAGGGTCCTGTACAGTACACGCAATGTCCTAAAAAAGTAACATGGAGTCTCCCTCACCTGGTGTCCAAAGGAGCAGGTAACCCTGGGACAGGTAAAGTGTACAGAACATGTAATACTTTCCTGTACTGTAGGGGGCGCTACCAGACACCAGTCAGTGCATACACTTCAGTAATACAGGTAAAGAGTACAGAACATGTAGTACCACCCTGTACTGTAGGGGGCGCTACCAGACATCAGTCAGTGCATACACTTCAGTAATACAGGTAAAGAGTAGTACAGAACATGTAATACCTCTCTATACTGTAGAGGGCGCTAACAGACATCAGTCAGTGCATACACTTCAGTAATACAGGTGTTTTACCAGTAAATTGCCCATTCTGATTGGTCATTGTCTCTCGGCCATTGACAAGTTTTACAGATCTAGACTGTCTTTGTCCAGATTGTCATTGTATGTTGAGTCTGGTTTCAACTTACATTGGTCCAGAAAAGACCATTGTATGTGGAAACTATTGTATGTTGAGGCCATTGTAAGTTGAGGGATCACTGTATTGTAATTGTGGCATGAGTAGCGGTTATGGAAAACTTTGTATTCTACTTGTATTTGCTTTATTTTTTGGTATTTATTTATTATATAATAGTATGTTATGTTAATTTTGTTTATTATTATGGAATATAATAAGATTTTATGAATGTATTATGTTATTTTGTTTATTATTATGGAATATAATAAGATTTTATGAATATATTATGTTATTTTGTTCCATAAGCTTAACTAAAACACTGTATTAATAGATCTAAAACCCTTGCCCCACCCCTTTAGACATATAGTTTCGTTTTACCCACTCATGACCCAGGTCTATTAGTAAAGGCCCTTCTTACATGGGCCAATTATCGGGTGAATCCTCGTACCTTGTAAAGCCTCGTTCAGGTGACAGAAGTTCCATTCCGTTGTAGTAGAGTCTTGTTGTTTTCAGTAGGATTCTGCTGCCCCATACACAAGGCGGAATTTCCAATTTCAGTGTAATTTTGTGGAATTCCAATTTCAAATTTTGTGGAAACTCCGATTTCAGGCTCCACAGAAAGAATTGACATGTTAATTCTTCCTTAGGAATCCACGCGTGAATGCATTTCTGTCAATGGGGACGGCTAATTTCTGAGCGGTCCTACCGCCGTCTGATGAGTCGGCGCCTGCTGCGAACAGAATGGGATATTGTGATATAGACCATCAGTGTTACTTTGTGGTTCCCTCATTTGATAAGTCCCTAAATATTTTTTTGCATTTATTACATCCACTATTTAGTATTATGAGTGGTGTACAGTGGTCCCTCAACATACGATGGTAATTCGTTCCAAATGACCCATCGTTTGTCGAATCCATCGTATGTTGAGTGATCCGTGCAATGTAAAGTATAGGAAGCTATACTCACCTGTCCCCGTCGCTCCGCACCAGGTCCTCACCGCTCCCGATGCTGTCCCAGGGGCTCCCGATGCCGTCCCGCTGCTCCGGTGTCTTCTTCGCGATCCTCCGGCTTCTTCCGCATCTTCTGCAGGGTCCGGGCCTCGCTTTCTGGTGACGTTATTACGCTGCTGCGCCGGCGCGGCGTGCGTAGTGACGTAATAACGACGTCGGAAAGCGAGGCCCGGACCCCGGAAAAGATGCAGAAGACGCCGGAGGATCGCGAAGTGGACCCGGAGCATCGGGAATAGGTAAGCGAACCTGCCCGGGATGCTTAAACTGCTATCCGACAGCAGCTTAAGCATTTTGCGCTGTCGGATAGCAGTTAATGCGATGGCCCCGACAAGCATCGTATGTCGATTTTATCATATGTCGGGGCCATCGCATGTCGGGGGGTTACTGTACAGTGATCCCTCAACTTACAATGGCCTCAACATACAATAGTTTCAACGTACAATGGTCTTTTTTGGACCATTGTAAGTTGAAACCAGACTCAACATACAATGTACAGACAGTCCAGATCTGTGAAACGTGTCAATGGCTGGAAGAACTGACCAATCAGAATGGGCATTTTACTGGTAAAACCCCTGTATTACTGAAGTGTATGCACTGACTGGTGTCTGGTAGCGCCCCCTACAGTACAGGGAGGTATTACATGTTCTGTACTCTTTACCTGTATTACTGAAGTGTATGCACTGACTGGTGTCTGGTAGCGCCTCCCTACAGTACAGGAAGGTATTACATGTCCTGTACTCTTTACCTGTGCCAGGATTAGCTGCTCCTTTGGACACCAGGTGAGGGCGACTCCATGTTACTTTTTAGGACATTGTGTGTACTGTACAGGACCCCAAAGAAGCTCCTGTCCTCTACATAGACCAGTGTTTCCCAAGCAGGGTGCCCCCAGCTGTTGCAAAACTACAATTCCCATCATGCCCGGACAGCCTTTGGCTGTCCGGGCATGCTGGGAGTTGTAGTTTTGCAACAGCTGGAGGCTCCCTGCTTGGGAAACACTGAAATAGACAGTGATTTACAGCTCCCAGCAGATCTTTCTTACTTTTATATGTAAGGATTTGCTTTATCTATATTAGTTATCTACTTATTTTTCTTTAATCCTCCCTTTTTCCTATTTTTGGATGACATTTTGGCACCTTTAGAACCAATTACCAGGTTTCCATAGAGTTCTGTTTTTGTGTGTATTTATTCATCTTCTATACCTGTTATCCCTGAGATTGGACATCATCCCTCTGGTTGTAGTGGTGCTCTCATTTAATGTTAGTTAATATTTTGTCTTTCTCAGTTTTTTGTCTAAATAAACTTACATCTTACAACTTACTTACATCTTACAACTTTACTTTTTACTTCATTTACATTTGTGGTGTCCCAGTACCTTATTACATACAGTACCTTGGTGGGGGTCCCCAAAGTCAGAGTTCCTAGGAACCGTGGGGTCCTCAGATCTAGTCTTCCCCTAGTCACCCCTTAGATATATTGAATATATTGTTAAGGTAAACTGGGGAGATTTATCAAAACCTGTGCAGAGGAAGAGTGGTGCAGTTGCCCATAGCAACCAATCAGATTGCTTCTTTCATTTTCCACAGGCCTCTGCACAGGTTTTGATAAATCTCCCCCAATGTGTATAAATGTATATAGAAAGTGTACTTACCTTGCGCTAGCGTCGCAGGACCTGCGGGTCACATGACGAGACTTTAGTCTCTATGGTTAATGCAAAGGACCTTTGGAGGTTCATAGGCCATGTGATACCCACAATGCTTTGTGAGGCTGATTGACAGATGGCGAGGACCAATCCTAAAACGGCCAGCCCCTGCCCATATAAGGGAGCTGCGGCCATGATTCTCTCTTGGGTTGCTGTCACTGAATGAGGTAGGACCTCCGCAACTTACAACGACAATTACTAGGCTAAAGCCTTGCGGCCTCGGCTGAATTACACAGTGAGTTCTTCTAAATTCTCCGCAATTATTGGCAAGGACCCTGGACCTAAACTTAACCCCATATCCAGTGAATCTGCGCATATTAAATTCCTACAAGTCAAAGAACTTACTAAAAGTCCCAACCAACAGTCAATCTCAGCTAAGCTGTTCATAGACTCTGTACAAAGACTGGTTGTATGTTCGCATGTTACAGAAAATCTTCAGTAAAGTTTATGCAAGTTTTCAGCGACGCTCTGGTTGTGGACAATACTTTATTCAGCAAACACCTATCGTCCTTGGGAAGGGTGGCGATAGGCCAAGACATACAGCATTTAACCCTCACCCTGGCGTCACGACTAACAAGGGTTAATAACACCCTTTATAACCTGCATAGCAACATCCTGACCACTATTCACACCCACAAGGCGACCACCACACATTGTTGGTATTGGGTGTGCATCTTATATAGTGCTTTCCCTTTTCTCTCCTTTTTGTAGTGTTTGCACTAGGATAGCACCCCAGTAGTTTACTTTTTAATGGTTGAGCCCCCTCTCAATTATTAAAAAACTATAAGGTCACCTAGGTGACCCAAAAATACCCAATATTTCCCATATACCAAAATAAAGTAGCACTCAAATTTTATTTATAAACACGTGTGTTAATAAAATTTGAGCACTACTTTATTTGGGTATATGGGAAATCTTGGATATTTTTGGGTCACCTAGGTGACTTTATAGTTTATGGATTGTTGGTTTACCCCCCATATACTGGTCTTTGTTAAAGGGGTATTCCAGGAAAAAACTTTTTTATATATATATTTTACCTGGCTCCAGAAAGTTAAACAGATTTGTAAATTATAAGGATAAAAAGGGGGGGTACCAAATGCCTCTAGACTAATACCATAAAATGGTACATGATGATGAAATTACAGAAAAAATAAAATAAATCGGACTGTGCTTCACTTTAAATGATGTACAAATTTAATATAAATTAATATAAAATATTACAAATGAGACATAAAATAAATAATGCAAATCTAATACATAAATGCCTCCTACCACAGGGCCCTTGTGGGGAGGTATGGTATTTGAATACAAAGCATATATTAAAAGATGTTAAAAAATAGCATGTGGATTATATTCTACCGCTATCCCAATATATTGCAAACCGACATAGTGTACTTTTGTGCGGTACACTCCGTTCTCATGTGATTTAGAACAGTTCACAAAGTGATATAGTTACCAACTCCTAAAGGTAGTTTTGGCTGGACGTCCGAGAGATGGATGTGTGGAGGCTGTGTTCAGCGCTGGCATGCGCTTACGGTGACGGGCCCGGATGCCACAGGCCAAAGAAAAGATCACCGGTCACGGAATAAATGTAGGCTCGATGACAGATGTAGTGGAGGCTGTGTCCAGCGCTGGCATGCGATTGCGGTGACGGGCCCGGTTGCCGCAGGCCGAAGAGAGGTCACCGGTCACGGAGTAGCTCCGGAGATGGAAATGTACTCGGAGATGGATGGATCTTACTCCGGGAACAAAGCCTCGTGGAGGATCTCTCGGCATCTGGTGGGATGGCGGATGGAATACAGCCAGGTGTGGAAACAGCAGATGATGGAGTTGTATCGGAGGTAAGTGATAGCGGTTTGCGGATTGCGGTGGTCATGCGGTAAATTTCTTTCTCTAGACGCGTTTCAGGGTACTTTATATATGACCCTTTCCTCAGTAGAGATATCTTTAACAGTGAAGCTCAAAGTCCTTTTATACATGTTACCTGTCTAATTGTAACAGGTGTGTTTCTGTTTAGATCTTCCGCAAATAGCGGAATGGAACGGGAAACATAGGGTTGTTTCATCTTGATAGAACAATGTTCACATTTAGAATCAGTATATATGCGTTCTTATTTAAATATAGTATTATATATATTATAAACATTGAAATGGTAAATATAACACACAGTAAGATGTACAGATAGAGTATATAATACTGAGATAGAAATAATAATAAAATAAAAATATAGAAAATTTAAACTATTAATAAAAATGAAGAATAAATGAAAATAAAATGAAATTAAAATTGAAAAGTAAAAAATGGAAATAAAGTTGAAAAATAAACAAAATAAAAAAGATAATAAATAAAAAATGTAAAATGAAAAATAAGTGCAAAAATAAAATACTATAGATATACATAATAAAGTCACTGAAAATAGTAAGTATACAGGAAGGTTAAAGGATGGCTTGTCACGCAGAACAAAGATAGAGTGGGTCCAGCTCCCCCATGGGGGCCCCTAAGTAAAAAAGGGGTCCTCCATGGGGAGAGCGGGACACACTCTGCAGAAATCCAAAAAGTTCAAAATTCGAGTTCAGGCCATTCGGCTCTAGAGAGTTGAATTCATAAATCTTCTGACTTTCAGCCTTAGACATTTTAACAATGAAGCTGCCTCCTCTCCAATCTTTCTTGATAGTTTGTAAGCCTGTGTAGAAGAAAGTAGTAATTTCTTTATTGTGAAATTTTGCAAAATGGGCTGATAAAGGGTGTTTTAGGTTTCCATTTTTTATGTTTGTTAAGTGTTCAGCAATTCTAGTCTTTAATGGTCTTTTTGTTCTCCCAATGTATTGTTTCATACATCCACACTGTATCAAATATAGTACTCCACTTGTGTGGCACGAAATGTGTTCTTTAATGATCCATTTAAAGTCAGTGGTGCATGATGAAATTTCTATCGTTTTTTTAGGGCCCTTCACCTTCATACAATTGGGGCATATTCCACATCTAAAAAAAACTTTTGTGTTTAGCCACGTCTCAGACATATTGTGAGTTTTTATGGGTGGTTTTATACTTGGTGCAATCGTTATCCCCAAATTGGGGGCCTTTTTATATACAATAGGGGCTCGGTCTGGCAGCAATCCTCTTATGTCTTTATCTTGTTTAACCATATACCAGTGCTTATTGATAATTTGTTCAATCAATTTTTTTATATTCAGAATTATAAGGTAGAATTAGTTTAATTGAATGTTCAGTGGATATAGTGTCATTATCTTTTGGTGTAAAAAATGTGGTCCTATCTAGAAGTTTAACATGATTAAGGGACTGGGTTAAAAGTGTGTCCGGATAATTTTTGTCTTTGAAAAGAGAAGTCATATCTTCTGCTTCTTCCAGAAAAGTATTGTTGGATGTACAGTTACGTTTTAAACGACGAAACTGTCCTTTAGGGATATTTGTAAGCCAACTAGACAGGTGGCAACTTGTATAGTCGATATAACTGTTTTTCGTAGTAGGTTTTTTATAAGTATTGCAATTTAATCTAGTTTTATCCGGACTCACTTTAATCTCCAAGTCAAGAAAAGTGATAGATTGTGTGCTAATGTGTGAAGTAAAAGTGAGAAAGTGACTATTAGTGTTTAAATTATCAATAAATGATTCTAAATCTGTGATAGACCCATCCCAAATTAAAATGATATCATCGATATAACACCTCCAGAGCACCAGATTTGCGCCAAGGTGGGGGGTGATGGTATCCTCTTCCCAAGATGCCATAAACAAATTAGCATAACTTGGCGCAAATCTGGTGGCTTTGCTATTTTTTAACATCTTTTAATATATGCTTTGTATTCAAATACCATACCTCCCCACAAGGGCCCTGTGGTAGGAGGCATTTATGTATTAGATTTGCATTATTTATTTTATGTCTCATTTGTAATATTTTATATTAATTTATATTAAATTTGTACATCATTTAAAGTGAAGCACAGTCCGATTTATTTTATTTTTTCTGTAATTTCATCATCATGTACCATTTTATGGTATTAGTCTAGAGGCATTTGGTACCCCCCCCCCCCCCCCTTTTATCCTTATATATTATTTTGTACTAGTATTTTTTTGGTGTAAATACTTTCCATTTAGCCTCGACTAATTTATATTGTGAGCTGCACATACCTCAATTTCTTTCAGATTTGTAAATTACTTCTATTAAAAAATCTTAATCCTTTCAGTACTTATGAGCTTCTGAAGTTAGGGTTGTTCTTTTCTGTCTAAGTAATCTCTGATGACACCTGTCTCGGGAAATGCCCAGTTTAGAAGCAAATTCCCATAGCAAACCTCTTCTAAACTGGGTGGTTCCCGAGACACGTGTCATCAGAGAGCACTTAGACAGAAAAGAACAACCTAAACTTCAGAAGCTCGTAAGTACTGAAAGGATTAAGATTTTTTAATAGAAGTAATTTACAAATCTGTTTAACTTTCTGGAGCCAGTTGATATATATATATATCCAGGTTTTTCCCTGGATAACCCCTTTAACTTCTACAAATCCCTCTCATTTATTGTCTCAACACTGAAACCCTAAACAATGAAAACTTTTGACATGTGACATTTGGGCATTATAGATAACAAGCTGAAAACCCCTGTACTGTAAATTACCATTGTACATTGGACCTGTCATTTATGGTGATGAAACATGATAGAGGGTTACTGAGGATTCACTTACTAATAATAACTAATAACACTGTGGAATATAATATTATGTCATCTGGAATACATTTGTATCCTTTACACCACAACAAAAGAAAATAGAGTCACTTGATAAAGACAATGTATCAAAAGTAATGAAAAATTTTATTGAAGCAGGATAAACGTACATGAGAGTAGGATAAAAAAAAAACATATGCAAGGAGGAAATCAAGCATTAACCCCTTAAGGACTCAGGATTTTTCCGTTTTTGCACTTTCGTTTTTTCCTCCTTACCTTTTAAAAATCATAACCCTTTCAATTTTCCACCTAAAAATCCATATTATGGCTTATTTTTTGCGTCGCCAATTCTACTTTGCAGTGACATTAGTCATTTTACCCAAAAATGCACGGCGAAACGGAAAAAAAAATCATTGTGCGACAAAATCGAAAAAAAAACGCCATTTTGTAACTTTTGGGGGCTTCCGTTTCTACGCAGTGCATATTTCGGTAAAAATTACGCCTTATATTTATTCTGTAGGTCCATACGGTTAAAATGATACCCTACTTATATAGGTTTAATTTTGTCGCACTTCTGAAAAAAATCATAACTACATGCAGGAAAATTTATACGTTTAAAAATGTCATATTCTGACCCCTATAACTTTTTTATTTTTCCACGTACGGGGCGGTATGAGGACTCATTTTTTGCGCCGTGATCTGAAGTTTTTATCGGTATGATTTTTGTTTTGATCGGACTTTTTGATCACTTTTTATTCATTTTTTAATGTTATAAAAAGTTACCAAAATACGCTTTTTTGGACTTTGGAATTTTTTTGCGCGTACGCCATTGACCGTACGGCTTAATTAATGATATATTTTTATAGTTCGGACATTTACGCACGCGGCGATACAACATATGTTTATTTTTATTTTTTTTTACACTGTTTTATTTTTTTTATGGGAAAAGGGGGGTGATTCAAACTTTTATTAGGGAAGGGGTTAAATGACCTTTATTAACACTTTTTTTTTACTTTTTTTTTGCAGTGTTATAGGTCCCATAGGGACCTATAACACTGCACACACTGATCTCCTATGCTGATCACTGGCGTGTATTAACACGCCTGTGATCAGCATTATCGGCGCTTGACTGCTCCTGCCTGGATCTCAGGCACGGAGCAGTCATTCGTCGATCGGACACCGAGGAGGCAGGTAAGAGCCCTCCCGGTGTCCTGTCAGCTGTTCTGGACGCCGCGATTTCACCGCGGCGGTCCCGAACAGCCCGACTGAGCAGCCGGGATACTTTCAGTTTCACTTTAGAAGCGGCGGTCAGCTTTGACCGCCGCTTCTAAAGGGTTAATACCGCACATCGCCGCGATCGGCGATGTGTGGTATTAGCCGCGGGTCCCGGCCGTTGATTAGCGCCGGGACCTACGCGATATGATGCGGGATCGCGGCGCGATCCCGCTTCATATCGCGGGAGCCGGCGCAGGACGTAAATATACGTCCTGCGTCGTTAAGGGGTTAAAGGGGTACTCCAGTGAAAACCTTTTTTCTTTTAAATCAACTGGTGGCAGAAAGTTAAACATATTTGTAAATTACTTCTATTAAAAAATCTTAATCCTTCCTGTACTTATTAGCTGCTTAATACTACAGAGGAAATTCTTTTCTTTTTTAAATGCTCTCTGATGACATCACGACCACAGTTCTCTCTGCTGACGTTATTATAATAATAAAAACGCTTTATTTATTGTTGTCCTTAGTGAGATTTGAACCCAAGTCCCCAGCACTGCAAGGCAGCAGTGTTAACCACCATGCTGCCCTTAGCATACATCTGCTATGCACGGTTGCTAAAATGGACAGAGATGTCAGCAGAGAGAACTGTGCTCGTGATGTCATCAGTGTTCCAAAAAGAAAGGAATTTCCTCTGTAGCATTCAGCAGCTAATAAGTACTGGAAGGATTAAGATTTTTTAATAGAAGTAATTTACAAATATGTTTAACTTTCTGCCACCAGTTGATTTAAAAGAAAAAAGGTTTTCACCGGAGTACCCCTTTAACAGAAGGCAATATTACCGCTTCTGCACAAAAGTAATACAGTAATCCAAATGGACCATCGTTTGTTGAAACCATCGTATGTTGAGGGATCCGTGCAATGTAAAGTATAGGACAGTAGTCTACAACCTGCGGACCTCCAGATGTTGCAAAACTACCAACGGCTGTCCGGGCATGCTGGGAGTTGTAGTTTTGCAACATTTGGAGGTCCGCAGGTTGAAGACCACTGGTATTGGAGGTTATACTCACATATCCCTGCTGCTCCGAACCGTCACCGCTCGTCACAGCTGCCCTGGATGTCGCCTTCCATTGCTGTCGCCGCGTCCCCAGGGTGTCCCCGACGCTCCGGCAAGGCCTCTGCTTCCCCGGCATCCGCGCTTTCCGTTGCCGACATCACATCACTACGCACGCCGCTCCTATTGGATGATGGGACGGCGTGCGCAGCGACGTGATGACGACAATGGAGAGCGCCGATGATGCAGGGGATCCCGAAGAGGACGCGCCGGAGCCCCGAGGACAAGTGATCGTCAGCGGACCACACGGGGCACCGTAAGCGGCTATCCGGTGGCAGCTGAAGCAGTCTGCGCTGCCGGATAGCCGTTTATGCGATGGCCCCGACAGACAAAAGTATCGTATGTTGATGCTGCCTTCAACATGCGATGGCCTCTGAGAGACCATTGTATGTTGAAATGATCGTATGTCGGGGCCATTGTAGGTTGGGGGGGGGGAGGTCACTGTAATGAATAACATATACAGTACAATAATGAGTCACTCCCAGACGAAGGTGTGACAAGTCGAAACGCGCATCGGAGTGGCGCTATCCTGACCTCTGCACTAATTGTTGTTCCTTACCAGCTCTGATCTGTATAGTTTGCATTAGTTTTGCATGTATATTTGCCAATGCACATAGCACTTTTTTTTACTGATTCACTTGTTTTGGATGCACCTTTTTGGGGGATAATTGTACTATACCATGTCCCCTGTGTTAATCCTGCTATTGTTACTGAGTGCCTTTTTACGTGCTATATAATTTTACACTGCTATACACCGACCCATTATTGTATATGTTATTCTTTATTACCTACGTGTAGTTCCGGTGATATCGCCTTTTGTTGATGCTTGATTTCCTCCTTGCATGTGCGTTCACACGCTATTACTAGCAGTGGGTTTTCCGCTGCGAATTACGCAACCATTGAATTAAATGGGTGCCCAGACAGTCCACTGACCCATTCAAATGAATGGTAGCGTAACTCGCAGCGGGAAACCCGCTGCTAGTTGCTAGCGTGTGAACGTACCCTTAAAGGGGTACTCCACCCCTAGACATCTTATCCCCTATCCAAAGGATAGGGGATAAGATGTCAGATCGCTGGGGTCCCGCTGCTGGGGACCCCGGGGATCACTGCTGCAGCACCCCGCTATCATTACTGCACAGAGCGAGATCGCTCTGCACGTAATGATGGGCAATACAGGGGCCAGAGCATCGTTACGTCACGGCCCGCCCCTGTCAATACAAGTCTATGGAAGGGGGCGTGGCGGTCGTCACGCCCCCTGCCATAGACTTGCATTAAGGGGACGGCCGTGATGTCATGAGGGGCGGAGCCATGACGTCACGCTGCTCAGGCCCCTGTATCGCCCGTCATTACGAGCAGAGTGAACTCGCTCTGTGCAGTAATGATAGCGGGGTGCCACAGCGGCGATCCCCGGGCTCCCCAGCAGCGGTACCGCTGCGATCTGACATCTTATCCCCTATCCTTTGGATAGGGGATAAGATGTCAGGGGCGGAGTACCCCTTTAATATGTATTTTATCCTACTCTTTATGTGCTTTTATCCTGCTTCAAAAATGTTTTTTTTTTATTACTTTTGATATATTATCTTTAGCGAGTGATTCCATTTCCTATTGTTGAGGTATTTAGTGTGCATGCACTATTTCTTCCGTTCATTCTCCCGTCACAAAATAACGTCCGTTATTAATAACGGACTATAACGGATTAAAACAGATAATGTAAAAATCCCATAGACTATAATGGGATTTTCTAACGGACGTTTAATGGCTGATTTTTCAGGGTTTTCATAACGGAACATCAAACGGATCTTTAAAACGGATGAATTTTATAGTGTGAAAGCCGCCTAATATGTACTAAATACAGACACTTTTCATGTGTTCATCTACCAGATACACACTGGTCAGGAACCGGTTGGACGCGTTTTCTATATTATATTAGTATTATTTTTGGTGATGTGCTAATTTCAGCTTCCTGAGATGGCAGGAACCTTGGAAGAAACAAGGTAGCACTTAATCCTTATTAAGACTAAACGGGTGTCTGGTTTGTGGCCCATTAATCCAGAAGTCCTCCTTCAGTTTCATCTTTTAGTGTTTTATTACCATATATCATACATCTCGCTCAGACTGTATCACTTGACACTTAGATACATACCCCAGTTCGGTGCCATATTATAAGAGTGTGGATACTTAAATTCACCTTGTTGGGATAATCCACCAAGATCCCCTTCACGTGATCCCTGTGTGTAGGGGTCATAGACATTATAGATGGCATATCCTGATGGTGTCATCATGCTCAATTGGTACTAAGGGGCCAAAAGTGTGCCTAGATATTGTCCCCCCCCCCACCCCCCCCACCATTACGCCACCAGCACCCTGAACCTGATACAAGGCAGGAGGGATCCATGCTTCATGTTGTTTATGACAAATTCTGACCCTGCCCTCTGAATGTTGAAATTGGAATTGAGACTCATGGAACCAGACAATGTTCTTCCGTCTTCAATTGTCCAATTTTTGTGACTGTGATTTGTAGCCTCCGATTTCTGTTCTTAGCTGACAGGATTGGCCCCCCGATGTGGTCTTGCTGCTGTAGCCCATCTGCTTCAAGGTTGGATGTGTTGTGCAATCAGAGATGGTATTCTGCAGACCTTGGTTGTACCGAGTGGTTATTTGAGTTAGGCTGGGTCCACACTACGTTTTGTCCCATACGGGAGCGCATACGGCAGGAGGGAGCTAAAAGCTCGCGCTCCCGTATGTAACCGTATGCGCTCACGTATGTCATTCATTTCAATGAGCCGACCGGAGTGAAACGTTCGGTCCGGTCGGCTCATTTTTGCGCCGTATGCGCTTTTACAACCGGACCTAAAACCGTGGTCAACCAAAATGCATTAAGCTGCTGCCGTGTGATTGGCTGATTAGCTATTTGTGCAAGCAAGTAACTGAACAGGTTTACCTTATAAAGTGGCCCGTGAGCGTATTTTTCTAATATTGGAGTATTTTGGTATATTTATTTTTTCACTTTTAAAGGGGTACTCCACCCCTAGACATCTTATCCCCTATCCAAAGGATAGGGGATAAGATGTCTGATCGCGGGGGTCCCACCGCTGGGGACCCCCGCAATATAGCATGCGGCACCCGCCTGTTTCTTGTCCGGAAGCGCTGGAGGGTCTGGGTCCCGACCACGGGAACGGAAGTCCATGACGTCACGACTCCGCCCCCTGTGTGACATCATGCCCCGTCCCCTCAATGCAAGTCTATGGGACGGGGCGTGACGTCACACGGGGGCGGAGTTGTGACGTCACAGACTTCCGTTCCCGTGGTTGGGACCCAGACCCTCTAGTGCTTCCGGACAAGAAACAGGCGGGTGCCGCATGCCCTCAGCGGCGGGACCCCCGCGATCAGACATCTTATCCCCTATCCAAAGGAGGATGTCTAGGGGGGGAGTACCCCTTTAAGTAAGTTAAAGTTTATAATTTTTATTCTGGCAGCCCAGGCATATAGGAAAAAAAATTAACATTTTCACTGGAAAACCCTTTAAATTAATTTCATAAGATCTTTATAGCGGTAGGAGCGTTATGCATCCACAGCTTTTATGGCTGTGCACTTAATAAAAAATAAATAAGTAAGTGCATTGAGAACTATATAAATCCATAGGGGGTGACTGCAGACAGCCAAAAATATATCATTTCACTCTATGACTGTGTGGAAGGAAACAGAGGATTTGGAACTCTTTTATATTAAGTTCAGCTTTAACTCATGTGAAGATTTATATATATATTATGGAATGGGTCTAGAATTTTTAAGCTATTTATAAATAAATTATAAAAATAATAAAGAAGTAAAATAAAAAAATAATAATAATAAAAATGCATACAGTATTTTTCACCCTATAGGACGCTCCGGCATATAAGACGCACCCAATTTTAAATGAGGAAAATCTAGAATACAATGTAAAGTATAGGACAGTGATCTTCAACCAGCGGACCTCCAGATGTTGCAAAACTACAACTCCCAGCATGCCCGGACAGCCGTTGGCTGTCCGGGCATGCCGGGAGTTGTAGTTTTGCAACATCTGGAGGTCCGCAGGTTGAAGACCACTGGCATAGGAGGTAGTAGTCACGTGTCCCCGCCGCTCCGGACCCGTCACCGCTGCCCTGGATGTCGCCCTCCATCGCTGTCGCCGCGTCCCCGGGGTGTCCCCGTCGCTCCCGAACGTCTCTTCTGCCCGGTATCCTCGCTCTTAGTCGCCGCCATCACGTCGCTACACACGCCGCTCCTATTGGATGATGGGGCGGCGTGCGCGAAGACGTGATGACGACGAAGGAGATTCCGGCACGGAGCAGACACCGAGGAGGCAGGTAAGGTTCCTCCCGCTGCAGCCGGGTTAGTGTCACTTTCGCTTCAGACGCGGCGGTCAGCTTTGTTCGCCGTGTCTGAAGGGTTAATACAGGGCATCACCGCGATCGGTGATGTCCTGTATTAGCCGGGGGTCCCGGCCGTTGATGGCCACAGGGACCGCCACGATAGGTGTGTATTCATCGTATGAGATGCACCAACTTTTCCCCCCCAGTTTTGGGGAAGAAGAAGTGCGTCTTATACGGCAAAAAATACGGTAAATACAATAATTTATAAATAAATTATTAAATAAATCATTAAATAAATGAATAAATAATTCAATATAAATAAAATAAGTACTAGGTGCACTTTATGTTCCAGACCAATAACATACTAGTGACTTGGGATTCTAAGGACAAGTGTACAGGTTCTAAAATTAGTCCAATAACAATGGTGCACATATATTTTAGGGTCTATGAACAATGTTGGACACTTGGGGCCGCAGATGGAAATTCATAAAAACACCAGTATATACTTTGTGAGTTATACTGGAAGGAAAATCCATTACATTCCGTCTGCTGCAGTCCCATTAACAGGAAGGAATTTCCCACTATATAAGTGATAAAAAGCTCTGTGTGAAAGTGTCAGGAAAGCTATTTATAAAATCTATTCCCTACAACAGTGTTTCCCAGCCAGGCTACCTTCAGCTGTAGCAAAACTACAACTCCCAGCATGCCCGGCTATGCCCTTCTACTGTCCGGGAATGCTGGGAGTTGTAGTTTTGCAACAGCTGGAGGCACACCGGTTGGGTAACTCTGGCCGACAAAGGCTGAATGCAGCTAACATTGATTCTCTTTTTAACCCCTTAAGGACCGGGGGTTTTTTCGTTTTTGCATTTTCGTTTTTTGCTCCTTGCCTTTAAAAAATCATAACTCTTTCAATTTTGCACCTAAAAATCCATATGATGGCTTATTTTTTGCGCCACCAATTCTACTTTGTAATGACGTCAGTAATTTTGCCCAAAAATCTATGGTGAAACTGAAAAAAAAATCATTGTGCGACAAAATTGAAAAAAAAAAACGCAGTTTTGTAACTTTTGGGGGCTTCCGTTTCTACGTAGTTAATTTTTCAGTAAAAATGACACCATCTTTATTCTGTAGGTCCATATGATTAAAATGATCCCCTACTTATATAGGTTTGATTTTGTCGTACTTCTGGAAGAAATCATAACTACATACAGGAAAATTAATACGTTTAAAATTGTCATCTTCTGACCCCTATAACTTTTTTATTTTTCCGTGTATGGGGCGGTATGAGGGCTCATTTTTTGCGCCGTGATCTGAAGTTTTTAACGGTACCATTTTTGCATTGATAGGACTTATTGATCGCTTTTTATTCATTTTTAAATGATATAAAAAGTGACCAAAAATGCACTATTTTGGACTTTGGAATTTTTTTTGCGCGCACGCCATTGACCGAGCGGTTTAATTAATGATATATTTTTTATAATTCGGACATTTCCGCACGCAGTGATACCATATATGTTCATTTTTATTTTTATTTACACTGTGTTTTTTTTTTATGGGAAAAGGGGGGGGGGGTTAAATGATATTCATTCACTTTTGTTTTCACTTTTTTTTTGCAGTGTTATAGCTCCCATAGGGACCTATAACACTGCACACACTGATCATTGTTATCCCATAGGGACCTATAACACTGCACACACTGATCTTCATCATTGATCACTGGTTTCTCATAGGAAACCAGTGATCGACGATTCTGCCGCATGACTGCTCATGCCTGGATCTCAGGCACTGAGCAGTCATTCGGCGATCGGACAGCGAGGAGGCAGGTAAGGGCCCTCCCGCTGTCCTGTAAGCTGTTCAGGATGCCGCGATTTCGCTGCGGCTATCCCGAACAGCCCACTGAGTTAACCGGCATGGTTTCACTTTCGCTTTTAGCGCTATTAGCGGCGGGTCCCGGCTTCACTATGACGCCGGGCCCGCCGTGATATGATGCAGGGTTACCGTGTAACCCCGTGTTATATCACGGGAGCAGGACCAAGGATGTACCAGTACGTCCTTGGTCCTTAAGGGGTTAAGTATTTTCCCTGTAGATGTGTGGAAGATAAGGGACAGCTTAAGAGCTTACCCTTTCCAAACTTTTCATGTTGGTGACACCCTTTTTAGACAGCATAGTTTGGGCACACTCCTTGCTGTACCACCAGGGCCGGCGCCACCTATAGGCAAGGTAGGCGCCGGCCTAGAGCGCCCATTGGCAGAGGCAGCTTTGTGAGGCCCTAGGCACGACTTTATCATGATCCATCATCCCCCTACACAGGCTCTGCAGACCATATAAGTGATTATATACAGTCACAGGTGACGTCTTCTCTAATTGGAGTTTTTCACTTTCCTCTTTCCTCTCCATCTGGCCCAGTCACAACTCGTCCCCACAGAACCTGCCAGACAAACATTTTAGGCTGCGCACTTTTCCAACACCTATAATGCTCCAAACAGTAATAAGAACCCCCTTAGTTTCTCACACAGTAGAATTGGTAGATAAATGCATTGGGAAAGAGTGGGTAGGGCCCCCACATTAGGTAGTTAGGTCGGTTCAGTAGGTAGACAAGGCCCTTCACATTGTTTCCCCCATAACACAGGTGCGCCGAGTAGGTAGGTGCCACCTGTAGAGAGCTGCAGCCCCTCATATAGAGTGGTAGCTACTAACCCTTTAGGTAGTAAAAACAACAGCAGTCCCCTTTATGTAATAAAAATAGCAACAGCCCCTTCAGGTAGTAAAAATTGCAGCAGCCCTTTTATGTAATAAAAACAGCAGCAGCTCCCTCTAGTTATTAAAAAACAAACAAAAAATAAATAAAAATACTCTCCTGGCTTCTGCGTAGTCTGCAGCGTGGCCTCTTCTGTCTTCTCCTCCAGTGCATGATGATGTCACTCATGTGCCGAAGCTCAGAGGAAGGATGCTCTGCTTCTTGTGGGCGCCTGCGTATCCCAGGCAGCCACAAGAGAGATTGACGTGGCGAGGAGCGTCAATCAGCAGAGCGTCACTATTAACCATAGGCGCATCTGTAAGAAGTACCCATAGTTAAATGTGTTCAGGATGTGGCACTGTAGATTGGCGATGTGTACATTGTACACTTTGCCACTCCCTTGGGGGGAGAGTTAGGTGGCTGTGAGGCCCCCCCCCCAGTGCGAGGCCTTAGGCAGCCGCCTAACTCGCCTTATGGAAGAGCGGCCTCTGCCCATTGGCTGAGGGCAGCAGGGCTGTGCCCACTTAACAGTGACCAGCGGAGGCTGCTGATGTAGGATGGGGCGGCCCTGTGACACACCTGGAGAATGCTGCCAACACACCATGTCGCAGCACCTAGTTTCAAATACACTGACTTACTGTATACTTTTGATCCAATTTCCAAACCTGTGGTATCTTTTTAACAACAGAATAAATTGTAGAACATATTAGGTTGAATCTGGCTAAATCCGAGGAAATCGGTCCGGCAGACCTTGGCAGGCTCTATGACAATTGCAATGGTGGGCTGATGGCCAGCTGGAGAAAAAACATTAGAAAATTGTGTACCTTCACTGACTGTCGTAATATGTCTTTTGTTCTCTGCAGCGACTGATACATGATTGATACCATTGTGGTGCCCATAGGAGTTTTCATAGAAATGTCATCAGACCATGGTTGTCATAAATTTAAGATTGTTAGAGTACGGTCACACACAGCGCATCTGCAGCGTACTTGACCGGCAGTCACTGAGCGATGGCAGAGCAAGTTCCCTGCTCCCTGTAGCTCTGTGTGTCTGCTCGTATCGGTGGATTTTCCAACTACAGTCAGGGGCGGACGTGCAGAGCTACTAGGCTGCAGTAGGGTGCCTGCTCTGCAGTTGCTCTGTGACTGCTGGTAGAGCATCCACAGCGTAAAATACACTGTGGATGCGCTGTCTGTGACCCTAACCTTAAATGGGCACTGTCATTATAACTAATTTTTGCTATTACACTCCTTATGGTAAATAAAAAATCTTTGTTAAAAAAAATAAATTAAGTTTTCTATGTTTTATTTGTGTTTAATAAAGCTGCCACTAGGTGTCTCCCTACTTGTCCAGAGCATATTTCCCTCCATCTCTTGCACAGACTTTGGACTCCTGTTGGCCTGGCAGAAGTCCAAAATCAGGAAATGCAGTCTGGAGTGCTGAGGGTCGTGTGCAGCCTTAGCCAATCATAGCTCATCTCACACTGAACTGCTCTGGGCTGTGTGTAGCAGAATGAGAGAGGAAGTTCTCCTCTGTATGGCTTCAGATTATGTCCCACCTGCTGGGGAACGCCCCTTCCCATTCTGACTGAGACTGAGCAGAAAATACAGAACAATATCAAAGGTAGGGGGTGTTTATCATGATGGGGCAACGAACTGGGGGGATTATAAAATGACAGACACTCTTTGAGCAGTTATATTTCATTGCCTTCAACCTCCTTCGTTCTGCTCTGCCTGTCTAAGGCCATGTTCACACAACAGAATTTCCGATTGGAATCTGGCATAATAATTCCACTTGGAAATTCCGATGCAGCAAAGTCCCATTGTTTTCAATGGGATTCTGCAGCATCATGCACACTGGGGAATTTCTGCGGTGGAAACATCCGCCGCGGAAATCCCGATTCCGACCTCGATAGACAGAATTGACATGTCTATGGAGACGGTGTTCTGCCGGCACCCAATGTTTGTGGAATGTTCACCAAAAATGTTCCTGATGGACACGGCCTCAGTACCCCGCAACCTACACTCTTTAAATATAGCGTGAATTCATATAGAGAAAACAGACATGATCGCACATCCACAACATGCTCAATGATCTAATGTTTCAGTGACAAATAGATTGTCCTGTATAAAACAAATGATGGCAACCAATATAATAAAGTCACCAGTAAACGTGCTATGTCAGACACCTCTGCCCGCCCAAACCAATTGTGGCTACTGGGCTTATAGAACAGGATTTGGCAAGATTCCTGGGAGAAGGGTAATTCATCCCCGGATTAGAGGGTCAACAACCGAGACAACTGATACTTTTGTGGCTTTGGCGTGATGACTACATCCTATATCGGATATAGTGATATTCAGGACAAAGGTGATTCACCCTTAGGTCAGTGTTTTCCAACCAGTGTGTCTCCAGCTGTTGCAAAACTACAACTCCCAGCATGGCCGGGCAGCCTTTGGCTGCCCGGGCATGCTGGGAGTTGTAGTTTTGCAACAGCTGGAGGCACACTGGTTGGGAAACACTGCCTTAGGTAGTGATATTCAGGACAAAGGTGATTCACCCTTAGATCAGTATTTTCCAACCAGTGTGTCTCCAGCTGTTGAAAAGCATGCTGGGAGTTGTCGTTTTGCAACAGCTGGAGGCACACTGGTTGGGAAACACTGCCTTAGGTAGTGATATTCAGGACAAAGGTGCATCTAATTACTATACGCAATTATATAGACAAACACCTTGGCGCCAGGATAAAATTCTCAGTCACCATGGCGACCTGGCGCCTGGGATTTGTCAAGCCCTGGCTAAGAGATAGTTGAGAATTAGAGAGGAGAAGAAAACAAGAAAATAGTTAGGCGGCAAGACGAGCGATAGAATTCAAAGAAGAAAGGTCCTGTAAACAAATGAGAAAATGAAATGTCCTGAAAACGTTGCCGCCCTAAAAGAGAGAAATGCTAAATGGCTCTAACAGGGAATGGCCGGTCTACGAGAATAATTGTGGTCTTTACGCCATACATTACGGATCTGAATGCAGTGAGGTCACTATTCACACAACTACTAGTTTCAAACTTTTTAATTCCTCATAGGGGACTATAATATGCAATCATTGAATTGCATTCACTGTAAAATGCTATGTTATCTCAGGTTTATTCGGGGAGGGGGGGGGGGGGGGGGGGGGTCGGGGGTACCAGTGCCCAGGCTGGTGTGCCCTCAGTGATCAGTGTGTATAAGTATCGGTATCGGGCGATCATCAGACTAGGACATAGGCACTGGTAAATGCTGGTTATGTTCATCCTTTTGACAGCCAGAGGCAGGTCCTGTGATGTAGTAAGTAGGCAGTAAGCAGACATTACAGCTTTAGTTGTTTATATGATTGTATTTCAGTATTTTGTTGGGTCGCACTGTTATTTCATTAATCGTAGCATTTTTACACTCCAGCGCTAATCTGATAGAAGAAAAAGCCTTAATTGTTTTCGGACAAAGGAAATAGCTGTCACGTGGACTGACAATGTTTCGTGCAGCACATCGCCATGAATGAGACATGATCAAAGCTTATACAACATGAAGAGCGGAAATAAACGCCCAAGTGTTTCTTATGTAACTCCTTTCCTGATTTATTAGACGCCAATTTATATCAGCAATTAAAGGAGCACTGAAATATCCCTATACATGGCAGCCAGAGGCTGGACATGCTTATGACATCATATACTACAGTGCACATATTATAGTGCACAACCCCAGTGTGGGCCTCATAGGCACAAGGGTCCAGGTGTGATTGCTACCACTCTACCCCTTTTAGCTATGCCCTCGCCCTCCTGTACCATACTGTACTACACAAGGCAGTTTTACCATTTATTTTTTCTTAGGGATGTATTATAATATAATATTGTATAATACAACCGTCAGGTGATGCAAGATCCTGGGACAGGGCCATCACCTGCGAGGCAATGTTATGTCACCGCTATTGAGACACAGCCAAGCGGTGGGTACTGCCAGGGACAACTGAGAAGCATGCTTGTCATTTATTGAGAGGGGACATCATGGAAATCCTAAAGATGGGAGCAAAAAACATTTATGTCCCACCATTTTATAAAGGACTGACCGGGAGCGCTGCACTGACATTCACGATGGGGATGCGATTCGCATAGCGGGACGCGCCCGCTCGCGAATCGCATCCCAAGCCACTTACCCGTCCCGGTCCCCGGCTGTCACGTTCTTTAGGGCGTGCGCGCCAGCTCTCTAAGATTTAAAGGGCCAGTGCACCAATGATTGGTGCCTGGCCCAATCAGTCTAATTAGCCTCCACCTGCTCCCTGTCCATATAACCTCACTTCCTCTTTCCTTCTTGTTGCCTTGTGCCAGAGAAAGCGTTTAGTGTTGTCCAAAGCCTGTGTTCCAGACCTTCTGCTATTGCTATTGACTACGAACCTTGCCGCCTGCCCCGACTGCTACCGCCGCAGCAAGACCATCCCGCTTTGCGGCGGGCTCTGGTGAAAACCAGTAGCAACCTAGAACCGGTGCACCGACACGGTCCACGCCAATCCCTCTCTGACACAGAGAATCCACATCCAGCCTGCCGAATCCTAACAGTAGATCCGGCCATGGATCCCGCTGAGGTGCCGCTGCCAAGTCTCGCTGACATATCCACGGTGGTCGCCCAGCAATCGCAGCAAATTGCCCAACAAGGACAGCAGCTGTCGCAGTTGACTGTCATGTTACAGCAACTTCTGCCACTGCTACAGCAGCAGCCATCTCCTCCGCCAGCTCCTGCACCTCCTCCGCAGCGAGTGGCCGCTCCCAGCCTCCGCTTGTCCCTGCCGGACAAATTTGATGGGGACTCTAGACTCTGCCGTGGCTTCCTGTCTCAATGTTCCCTACATATGGAGATGTTGTCGGACCAATTTCCTTCAGAACGGTCTAAGGTGGCGTTCGTAGTTAGTCTTCTGTCTGGAAATGCCTTGTCTTGGGCCACACCGCTCTGGGACCGCAATGATCCTGCCACAGCCACAGTCCAGTCCTTCTTCGCTGAAGTCCGTAGTGTCTTCGAAGAACCAGCCCGAGCTTCTTCTGCCGAGATTGCCCTGCTGAACCTGGTCCAGGGTAATTCTTCAGTAGGCGAGTACGCCATCCAATTTCGTACTCTCGCCTCCGAATTATCTTGGAATAACGAGGCTCTCTGCGCGACCTTTAAAAAAGGCCTATCCAGTAACATCAAGGATGTGCTGGCCGCACGAGAGATTCCTGCCAACCTGCATGAACTTATCCATTTGGCCACCCGCATTGACATGCGTTTTTCTGAAAGACACCAGGAGCTTCGCCAGGAAAAAGACCTTGATCTCTGGGCACCTCTCTCACAGTATCCTTTGCAATCTACCCCTGTGCCTCCTGCCAAGGAGGCTATGCAAGTGGATCGGTCTCGCCTGACCCATGAAGAGAGGACTCGCCGCAGGGATAAAAATGTATGTCTGTACTGCGCTAGTACAGAACATTTCTTGGTGGATTGCCCTATTCGTCCTCCACGTCTGGGAAACACACGCACGCACCCAGCTCTCGTGGGTGTGGCGTCTCTTGGTATGAAGTCTGCTTCTCCACGTCTCACTGTGCCCGTGCGGATTTCTCCTTCTGCCAACTCCTCCTTCTCAGCCGTGGCCTGCTTGGACTCTGGTTCTTCTGGAAATTTTATTCTGGCCTCTTTAGTTAATAGGTTCTGCATCCCGGTGACCCATCTCGTCAAGCCGATCTACATTTCTTCGGTCAACGGAGTGAAGTTACACTGCACTGTGCGTTACCGCACAGAGCCCTTGCTTTGGAGCAATGGACTGCATCACGAGAAAATTGAATTTTTCGTCCTTCCCAACTGCACCTCTGAAGTCCTCCTCGGTCTGCCATGGCTCCAGCTTCATTCTCCCACCCTTTACTGGACCACCGGGGAGATCAAGAATTGGGGTCCTGCTTGCCGCAAGAAATGCCTCACGTCTGCTCCCAGTCCCGTCTGTCGGGCCTCAGGACTGTGCCGTGCCTCCTCATAGCCCCCATCCTGGTGACACTCTGCCCCGTGACAAGCTTCACCCTCTGCCCCCCCTCCCCATTCCCACTTCTTCTGGATTACCGGCCGCTGATGTAGCTACCCAGGACTTTTTTTTTTCCGGAAGGAAACTCAAGAGGCGCCCCCTATGTTCTCTTCTCATTTGAAGGGACAAGGAGACAAAAAGAGGGGGAGACCTAAGGGGGGGGTACTGTTACGTCGAGCGCTCCGGGTCCCTGCTCCTCCCCAGAGCGCTCACGGCGTTCTCCTCTCTGCAGCACCCCGGTCAGACCCGCTGACCGGGAGCGCTGCACTGACATTCACGATGGGGATGCCATTCGCATAGCGGGACACGCCCGCTCGCGAATAGCATCCCAAGCCACTTACCCGTCCCGGTCCCCGGCTGTCACGTTCTGGCGCGCGCGGCTCCGTTCTCTAGGGCGCGCGCGCGCCAGCTCTCTAAGATTTAAAGGGCCAGTGCACCAATGATTGGTGCCTGGCCCAATCAGTCTAATTAGCCACCACCTGCTCCCTGTCTATATTTCCTCACTTCCCCTGCACTTCCTTGCTGGATCTTGTTGCCTTGTGCCAGAGAAAGCGTTTAGTGTTGTTCAAAGCCTGTGTTCCAGATCTTCTGCTATTGCTATTGACTACAAACCTTGCCGCCTGCCCCGACCTTCTGCTACATCTGACCTTGCCTCTGCCTAGTCCTTCTGTCCCACGCCTTCTCAGCAGTCAGCGAGGTTGAGCCATTGCCGGTGGATACGACCTGGTTGCTACCGCCACAGCAAGACCATCCCGCTTTGCGGCGGGCTCTGGTGAAAACCAGTAGCAACCTAGAACCGGTCCACCGACATGGTCCACGCCAATCCCTCGCTGACACAGAGGATCCACATCCAGCCTGCCGAATCCTAACAATTATACACACTACGCTGAACGTCTGGGCAAATTTTTCAGTTTTTTTCCGATTTCTCTTGCAACTGAAGTATAGTTGCATGCCCTGTTTTGACCTCGGCTAGTGTTGTACTATAATCGTGAGCTGCACTTGCACATTTTTTCTTCTAATTTACAAATCTGTTTAACTTTCTGGAGCCAGTTGATATATGTAAAAAAAAGTTTTTTCCTGGATAACCCCTTTAATTGATCAATGCGATGCAATACCATTGTATTGATTAGTATAAACAATCTAATGATTGCTTATAAATGTTCCCAGGAGGACTTAAAAAGTAAAAAAATATATTTTTATAAAAAAGGTTTAAAAAATATATAAAATCACCATTCTCTAATAAAAATAAAATCACCCTCTTTTCCCATTTTTAAAATTAAAAATGTAAACATACAAAAAAAATATTTCACCATGTTCAGAATTGTTGAATCTAAAATGTAGTTTTATTTATCTTGCATGGGAAAAAGTTTAAATAAAATTTAAAAAAATGTAAAAAAAAAAAAAAAACGCCAGAATTGCTGAATAAAATTTTATAAAAAGCAATCAAAAACTGTCATCTATCCCAAAATGGTAACGAGATAAAAATTACAGATCATGGCGCAAAAAATAAGACATCACACAAGGCAAAAAATAAGTAAATCAATTAAAAATACATATATGTGTGTGTGTGTGTTAGAATATATATCAATTAACCCCTTCCCGAGCCATGATACATGTACGTCATGGGTCGGGTGGGCAGACATGACGGGGGCCCGCGGGTCGGGTCCACGTCCTGACCGGGAGATGTCCGCTGCTATCAGCAGCTAACATTTGCCAGTAATGACGGACATTGGAGATTGCTCTGATGTCCGTCATTTAACTGTTTAAATACCGTGATCTATACAGATCACGGCATTTAAACATTAAGTGCTGCTATTCCCAGGTGTCTAGTGGTCCCATAGCCCCCTATGGGTTGCTAAGGAAGCCAGAGGTCTTACCTGGTCCTTGGCATCTTCCCAGGCTCTGTGATTGCTTAAAGGGGTATTCCGGTGGAAAACTTTTTTTTTTTAAATCAACTGGTGCCAGAAAGTTAAACAGATTTGTAAATTACTTCTATAAAAAAAACCTTAATCCTTCCAGTACTTATTAGCTCCTGAATACTACAGAGGAAATTCTTTTCTTTTTGGACCACAGAGCTCTCTGCTGACATCACAAGCACAGTGTTCTCTGCTGACATCTCTGTTTATTTTAGGAACTGTCCATAGCAGCATATGTTTGCTATGGGAATTTTCTCCTACTCTGGACAGTTCTTTAAATGGACAGAAATGTCAGCAGAGAGCACTGTGGTCATGATGTCAGCAGAGAGCTCTGTTTCCAAAAAGAAAATAATTTCCTATGTAGTATTCAGCAGCTAATAAGTACTGGAAGGATTAAGATTTTAATAGAAGTAATTTACAAATCTGTTTAACTTTCTGGCACCAGATGATTTTAAAAAAAAGTATTCCACTGGAGTACCCCTTTAAGGCTCCCTTTAGCGGCCCTTAGCAATTGAGAACAGATTTCATGGATCAATGTAATGCAATAGCATTACATTGATCTATGTAAGCCATCTGATGATGAATTATGATAGGCCCCTGGGGGGGGGGGGGGCAAAATGTATGTAAAAAAAAAAGTAAAAACGGTTTTAAAAGTATAATAAAATCCCTCCCCTAATAAAAATTCTAATCACCCCCCCTTTTCTCATTTTCAAGTAAAACACTGTAAAACCAAGAAAAAAATACACATATTTGGTATCGCCGCGTTCATAATTATCCGAACAATTAAATTATTATGTTTCTGATCCTGCACAGTGAACGGCGTGAACGCAAAAAAATTCCAAACAACACAATTGCTAATTTTTGGTAACATTACATGCAAAAAAAAAAAAACATTATAAAAAGTGATCCAAAAGCCAGAACTACACAAAAAAGAATCTGTAGAACAGAAGAGGAATATATGGAATAAGGACAAAGAAAAAAAATCTGCCCAACGAGGTTACAAGAGGTCGGAACTGATAGAGGTGGGAAGAATTGTTGATCAAATACAGAGAGATAAATTTAAGGAAAGAGAAAGGAGTGAAAAAACAGAAAGAGAAAGGGTTTACATATTTATCCATATATGATGCCGATTCTAAACTAATAAAGAAAGTAGTGAATAAATATTGGAACATCTTAAGAGCTGATGAAAAATATGGTAATCTATTTAGACAGAGACCTAAGTTCATTTATCGGAAGAATAAATCAGTGGCAAACTATTTGGTTGGTTCTAAACAGGTGTCCTTAAAAAAGATGGTAATCCGTTCAAAATGGACCATCGTTTGTTGAAACCATCGTATGTTGAGGGATCCGTGCAATGTACAGTATAGGACAGTGGTCTACAACCTGCGGACCTCCAGATGACAGCCAAAGGCTGTCCAGGTATGCTGGGAGTTGTAGTTTTGCAACATCTGGAGGTTTGCAGCTTGAAGACCACTGGTATTGGAGGTTGT
Organism: Hyla sarda; assembly: GCF_029499605.1. Lineage (NCBI taxonomy): Eukaryota > Metazoa > Chordata > Amphibia > Anura > Hylidae > Hyla > Hyla sarda. The sequence continues at coordinate 414,994,219 of NC_079191.1, forward strand.
ACTCACCTGTCCCCACCGCTCCGGACCGTCACCGCTCGTCACCGCTGCCTTGGATGTCACCCTCAATCGCTGTCGGTGCGTCCCCGGGGTGTCTCCAACACTCCGGGAAGGTCTCTGCTGCCTGGGAACGTCGCTCTCCGTCGCCACCATCACGTCGCTACGCACGCCGCTCCTATTGGATGACGGGACGGCGTGCGCAGCGACGTGATGATGACTATGGAGAGCGCCGACAATGCAGGGGATCCCGAGGAGTACACTACGGAGCCCCGAGGACAGGTAAGTGATCGTCAGCGGACCACATGGGGCACCGTAAATGGCTATCCGGTGGGAGCTGAAGCAGTCTGCGCTGTCGGATAGCCGTTTATGCGATGGCCCCGACATACAAAAGCATCGTATGTTGATGCTGTCTTCAACATGCGATGGCCTCTGAGAGGCCATCGTATGTTGAAATTATCATATGTCGGGGCCATCGTAGGTCGGGGGGTCACTGTAGTATTATCTAGGGGGATATGGTCGCTCATCCGATGAAAGGGACTAAGTTTCCAATAAGAGGGTGGTATACTTGTGAATCTAGGCAGGTTATATATATATGTTAAAATGTCCCTGCGGTATGGTGTATATAGGCCAGACATTGAGACCCATACGTACTAGATTAAATGAGAGTTCTATTAGGAATTAATAAAGAGTTCTATTAGGAATTAATAAAGAGTTCTATTAGGAATTAATAAAGAGTTCTATTAGGAATTTTAAGAAGAAGACAGAAGGAGGTAAAGTAGATGATCAGAGTGTGAAATATGGTGAACCTAGCTCAGCGAGACACTTTGTGGAAAAAAGACACCAGATTTGTGAGCTAAAATGAATTATTTTGGGGGAAGTTGAAGGTAATGGAAAGGAACAGGTTAAAAGAAAATTGCACCAGAGAGAGGTGTATTGGATAAAACGGCTAAGTGCGCTAGCACCGAATGGCAGTAATGAAAATGGTAATTTTAATGTTTTTCAATAAGAGTTGCATACTATCTCGGTCAGTGTACTGTATTGTTCTCATTTACATTGATTAATATTTGTTTTTATACAATTTAAATATTTCAGATAGGAAGATCTAGCAAGATTATGTTTGTATGTAATGTGGTCAGGGCCGTTAGAAGGAATTTGGGGGCCCCAAGCAAAATGGACATGGAGGCCCCCCCCCCTTTGATGTTCACGCACGTCACGCTCTAGGGCCGGCGTCAGGACATAGTAACGCCGGCCCTTGAATTCTGGGAGAGCAACGTGAGCGAACGTCGATACGACGCACATTAGGTGCATCAGTGTTCCCCCCACATTAGGTGCAGCAGTGTTCCCCCCACATTAGGTGCAGCAGTGTTCCCTACCCATACCCTCTGTCCAGACCCCCCCCCCAGGGCCATTTTTTTTGGTGGGGGTTTGACTGCTGAGACCCCCACCGATCACGTCAGTTGAAGTGGTTCTCCAACTGTTGGAAACCTAAAACTCCCATCATGTCTGGAGAGCCTCTGGCAATGGGAGTTGTAGTTTTGTAACAGCTGGAGAGACACAGATTGGACACAGTTTTACCCATCATCACTGCAGAACTTACAAGTGACTACAGCTCTGATGGGACAGTCAGGAGAATACACAATGATATCAGTGACCTGAGTGACGTCTTCTGACTTGAGTGATATCTTCTCTGTTATCTTTTCTTCTTCATCTGGTCCAGAGACCAGGTCTTCCTCCAGCTCCATCTTCTCTGCAGAGTGTGACATCCAGACATCACTGGCTCCTCACTGTCAGCAGATCCTCATCCTCTGCATGAAGACAATAATCATTATAACCTTGCCAGAAAGTGTACCCTAAATAAAATACTGCCCCACACTGTACCCTGAATATAATCCTGCCATACACTGTACCCACTAAATATAATCCTGCCACACACCGTACACTGAATATAATACTGCCCCACACTGTACCCTGAATATAATACCGCCACACACTGTACCCTGAATATAATCCTGCCACACACTGTACCCTATGTAAAATACTGCCCCACACTGTACCCTGAATATAATCCTGCCACACATTGTACCCTGAATATAATACTGCTATACACTGTACCCTGAATATAACACTGCCCCACACTGTACCCTAAATATAATCCTGCCACACACTGTACCCTTGAATATAATCCTGCCACACACTGTACCCTGAATATAATACCGCCACACACTGTACCCTGAATATAATACTGCCACACACTGTACCCTGAATATAATACTGCCACACACTGTACCCTGAATATAATACTTCCACACACTGTAACCTAAATATAATCCTGTAACACACTCTGTACCCTGAATATAATACTGCCACACACTGTACCCTAAATATAATACTGCTATACACAGTACCCACTAAATATAATACTACCACACACTGTACCCACTAAATATAATCCTGCTATTCACTGTACCCACTAAATATAATACTGCTAAACACTGTACCCTAAATATAATACTGCTATACACTGTACCCACTAAATATAATACTGCCACACACTGTACCCTGAATATAATGCTGCTCCTCATCACTATTTTAACCAGGGGGGTTATGGGGGGGGTGATGAGGAGAGGGGCAGGGCGGGCACCTCTCATCACCCCCATAACACCCCCCATGCACCTCTCATCACCCCATAACACCCCCCTGCACCTCTCATCACCCCCATAACACCCCCCTGCACCTCTCATCACCCCCATAACACCCCACCTGCACCTCACATCACCCCCATAACACCCCACCTGCACCTCTCATCACCCCCATAACACCCCCCTGCACCTCTCATCACCCCCATAACACCCCCCTGCACCTCTCATCACCATCATAACACCCCCCTGCACCTCTCATCAACCCCATAACACCCCCTGCATCTCTCATCACCCCCTAACACCCCCCTGCACCTCTCATCACTCCCATAACACCCCCCCTGCATCTCTCATGACGCCCATAACACCCCTGCATCTCTCATGACCCCCATAACACCCCCCCTGCATCTCTCATGACCCCCATAACACTCCTGCATCTCTCATGACCCCCATAACACCCCTGCATCCCTCATGACCCCCATAACACCCCACCGCATCTCTCATCAGCCCCATAACCCCCCTCCTGCATCTCTCATGACCCCCATAACACCCCCCTGCATCACTCATGACCCCCATAACACCCCCTGCATCCCTCATCACCCCCATAACACCCCCCCTGCATCTCTCATGACCCCCATAACACCCCCCCTTCACACACACACACACACACACACACACCTCTCATCACCATTGCAGTCCCCTAACCCCTGACCCCCCGCGTCAGTTTACTTACCCTGCCAGGGATCGTTGCAGAGGCGTGAGTCTGCTGCTGCTCCTGTCACTGCACGGAGGATGCTGGAGGTTCGCGTGGGGACGTAAGCAGGGACAGGTCAGGTGATTGGCGTAGACGTGCGTGCCTGCGCGGGGCACGTGACGTCTCTACTCCCATCAGCCCCTGACCTGTCCGGTGCCGGCCCTGCTTTGTTTCTTAAGGGGCCCGCGCCCTACAAAAAGGTAATTTAATTGAAATGTGCGGGCCCCCCGAAGTGCCCCGTCGCTACAGGACGGGCAACCACTGGCTCTGCTCGGGGCCCCCAGCCAGCTCGAGGCCCCAAGCAATTGCTTGGTTTGCCGGTCCGGTAGCGACGGGCCTGAATGTGGTGATGGGTGCACGGAGGTTATGTTGAGAGAGGGAGGCAACTCCTGAAACATCCCGATTAACTGCAGCTCGCGTGCAAGTGAGCGCTTAATTTTTGCCCAGAGGGAGGCTATCCAGGACGGCCAGGAACAGAGTGTCCCAGAGGGGGATAAAAATGTTCTAAAGACGCTGTACCAGTAATGGAATCCTATATGTTTCCAGTTCCTGTTTATTATACTTTTGTATGAAGTGAGATATCATTGGATAAAAGTGAACATATAACGCAATCCCTGTGGAAGTGTCATTTCTTACTATGTGTTATGGTCTATACAGCTGGGGTATATGGAGCCTCTAGTTAGACACAAGGGAGCCACCTTAAGGTGTATTGCATCAGCTGTCCGATCTAAAACAAACCCTAACACAGCTCCATAGGTGGAAAAATTAAAAAGTTGTAGGGGTGAGAACATGGTAATGAACAAAGTTTTATTTTTCAAGGTTTCATTTTTTTTTAACCATAAAACAATACAAAAATGATTCAAGTTTGGAATCCTTTGAATCGTACTTACCCATAGAATAAAGATGGCATGTCAGATTTACCATGTTTTGAACTTCGAAAAGATTATTGCCCTACAAAATTTTGCGATTCAATATTTTTTTCCCTACATTTAATTTTGTTCTGCCTTCTGAATACATTGTATGATAAAAAGTGTATCAGTGGAAAGTACAACTCATCACGCAGAAAATAAGCACAACATTATCAGTCAAAAAAAAGTCATGAAGGGGTTAAACAGGGATACAGATGTGGAAGTTGAGAATCCCGGTAGGGGTTCCCTGGTTCTTCCAGCAGGCAAATGATTTCGGCACTCGGAGCGCTACACCGGCGGCAGGATGGCACGGGAGTCGGGTGAAACTTGGTGTATAACTTTTTATTAGATTCATAAAAAGTGGTGATACACGGAACAACGCATTTCGGAGGGGCTTCCTCCTTCCTCAGGTCTATATTGATTCACATATACAATAAGTCTACTTCATGTTGGCATCATACAGTTGACATGTTTTTATTTTTTAAAGACATCAGAGGGCTTCAAAATAAAGCAGCAATTTTCAAATTTTTCACGGAAATTTCAAAAAATTTCTGGGACCAGTCCAGTTTTGAAGTGAATTTGAGGGTCTTTATGTTAGAAATACCCCATAATGGACCCCATTATGAAAACTGCACCCCTCAATGTATTCAAAATGACATTCAGAAAGTTTGTTAACCCTTTAGGTGTTTCACAGGAATAGCAGCAAAGCGGAGGCAAAAATTCAAATTTTTTACATTTAACATGTTCTTGTGGACCCATATTTTTTATTTTTACAAGAGGTAAAAGGAGAAAAATCCCCACAAAATATGGAACCCAATTTCTCTTGAGTAAGGAAATATCTCCTATGTGGAAGTAAAGTGATCTGTGGGTGCACTAGAGGGCTCAGAAGGGAAGGAGCGACAATGGGATTTGGAAAGCGAATTTAGCTAAAATGTTTTTTTGGGGGCATGTCTCATTTAGGAAGCCTCCATGGTGCCAGAACAGTGAAAAACACCCCACATGGCAACTATTTGGGAAACTACACCCCTCAAGGAATGTAACAAGGGGAACAGTGAGCCTTAACACCTCACAGGTGTTTAACGACTTTGTGTTAAAGTTGGACGTGAAAATGAAAATGTTTTTTTTTTTTTTTTTTGCTAAAATGCTGGTGTTACCCCAAATTTTTGATTTTTACAAGGGGTAATAGGTGAAAATGTCCCCCAAACTTTGTAACCCCATTTCTCTCGAGTAAGGAAATATTTCATAGGTTGATGTAAAGTGCTCTGTGGGTGCACTACAATGCTCAGAAGGGACGGAGCAACAATGGAATTTTGGAGAGAGTAGTTGGTCGGAATAGAAGTCTGGGGCCATGTGCGTTTACAAAGCCCCCATGGTGCCAGAACAGTGGACCCCCCCCCCCCCACATGTGACCCCATTTCGGAAACTACACCCTTCACGGAAAGTAACAAGGGGTGCAGTGAGTATCTACACCCCACTGGCATTAGACAGATCTTTGTAACAGTGGGCTGTGCAAATGAAAAATTACATTTTTCATTTTCACGGACCACTGTTCCAAAAATCTGTCAGACACCTGTGGGGCGTAAATGCTCACTGTACCCCTTATTACATTACATGAGGGGTGTCGTTTCCGAAATGGGGTTACATTTGGTTGTTTTCTTTTTTTGCATTTATGTCAGAACAGCTGTAACCAGCAGCCACCCCTGTGCAAATCACCAATTTAGGCCTCAAATGCACATAGTGCTCTCTCACTCCTGAGCCTTGTTGTCCGTCCGCAAAGCATTTTACATCCACATGTGGGGCATTTCCTTACTTGGGAGAAATTGTGTTCTAACGAGTACAGAGATACCGCATATGTGGCCCTAAACTGTTGCCTTGAAATACGACAGGGCTCCAAAGTGAGAGATCACCATGCGCATTTGAGGCCTAAATTAGGGATTTTCATAGGGGTGTACCCGGATTCAAGCGTTACACTTGCCTCCTCCACCAAAAATACTGTATGTCAGTTTTCCCCAAACAGGGTGCCTCCAGCTGTTGCAAAACTCCTAACATGCCTGGACAGGGAGTTGAAAGGGTGTAGTGTATATGTAGTGTTTTACTCTTTATTTAGGATTAGTGTAGTGTAGTGTTTTTAGGGTACATTCACATGGGCGGGGGTTCACAGAGAGTTTCCCGCTGGGAGTTTGAGCTGCAGCAGAAAATTTGCCGCATATCAAACTTGAATCGGGAAACTCGCTTTAAAACTGCCCGTGTGAATGTACCCTGTACATTCACTTGGGGGGGGGGGGGGGGGGCAAACCTACAAAACTACAACTCCCAGCATACACTGACAGACCATGCATGCTGGGAGTTGTAGTTTTGCAGCTGGAGGCACACTTGTTGGGAAAAACTGAGTTAGGTAACAGACTACCGCAGTGTTTCCGCACCACTGTCTATTTCCTAACTCAGTGTTTCCCAACCAGTGTGCCTCCAGTTGTTGCAAAACTACAACTCCCAGCATGCTCAGACAGCTGAAGGCCATGTTGGGAGTTGTAGTTATGAAACAACTGGAGGAGAACAGTTTGGAGACCACTGTAAACTGTAGCCCTCCAGATGTTGCAAAACTTCAACTTCAAGCATGCCCAGACTGCCCAGGCATGCTGGGAGTTGTAGTTCGGCAACATCTGAAGGGCCAAATGTTGCCGAACTACAACTCCCAGCATGCCTGGACAGTCTCGGCATGCTTTGAATTGACATCTGGACTGCTACAGTTTGGACACCACTGTATTGTGGTCTCCAAACTGTGCCCTTCCAGACATTGCAAAACTACAACTCCCAGCATGTTACAGATGTTACAGAACTACAACTCTTACTATGCCTGGACTGTCTGGGCATGCTGAGAGTTGTAGTTTTGCAACATTTGGAAGGAAACAGTTTGGAGACCACTGCACAGTGGTCTCCAAACTGTGCCCCTACAGATGTTGCAAATCTACAACTCCTTTGAGTTGATCGCAGGTAACTGACGCCGGTACCCCCGCATCCACGGCCCCTGCACCATCGCAGCCATCTTCCCCTGCTCTGTCCAGACTTCCAGGGGTGGGCCGAGCGGGGGGATCTGAACTTTCACCCCTGCCCTGCAATTTGCCGGTCAGCCCCAATCAGCCAATCGCATTTTTTACCGCAATTTCGCCCATTCAAGGCAAAAGCGCATGCAGTAATTTGTGAACACAGGCTTAGGCTGCATTTACATCACAACTAGTGTCTCCATGGTACGATTTCTAAATCTCAAATCAGCTGCAATCTTATCTGTGCATGGGCACTTACGCAATCACTTTTATGGCCCTGATTGCAGCCAGCTAGTGACTACTTTCAGGTCTGAAAAACATCATTGACGTTCCGGTCGACCATGTTTTTCCGTCCGTGTCCATAGTCAATGGCACTTGGGAAATGACACTAACGTAGTCACTAGCTGACTACAATCGGGTCTGTGCGGGCCATAGGAGTTGATCCGTCTATGCCTCTCCCTTGCCTTTCCGTGCACAGATATGATTGCACATTTAAGCTTTAGAAATCGTATCTGTGCCATGGAGGCACTGATGTGAACATGGCCTTAGTCATGTCTACAGACTGATGCCAATTGTAGTAGGATAAAACTATAACCAATTAGAGGCCCCATATGGGCATGACTCACCTCTGGTTACTATAATAAATGACCGTGTCTGGCTCTTCCATTACCTTAGTAAATCAGCATAAAAATAATAGCATGTAAATTGATTTTCAGTATAAATTGTGTTTCAGAGCTTCCAGGCAGATAAAACTGTACAGGACGGAGAGGTTACTGAGGTGAATCAGAACTGGGATTAGGACAGGTGAGACTGGGAGCTAACCACAGGGCGTCACCAGGAATGTGTAAGATCAGCAGAACTCACAGGCAATGTAGGGAGACAGGTAAAAAATACATGAGGTATACTGTCTGGTGTTGGGGGCAGAGATATAGGGGGTGCAGAGGTAGTAGTGTAACCCGGGCCCTATAAAGTAGGATGAGAAGAAACCATATGGAATAGCCTGTTAAAGTGATACTCCAGAGGAAGAAAAAGGTTTTTAAACAAACTACTGCCAGAAAGTTACACAGATTTGTAAATTACATCTATTTACAAATCTTAATCCTTCCAGTACTTATCAGCTGCTGTATGCTCCAGAGGAAGTTGTGTAGTTCTTTCCAGTCTGATCACCATAATCTCTGCTGCCACCTCTGTCCATGTCGGGAACAGGAGCAAATGCCTATAGCGATCCTCTCCTGCTCTGGACAGTTCCAGATATGGACAGAGTTGGCAGCAGAGAGCACTGTGGTCAGACCTGAAAGAACTACACACTACTGATAAGTACTGGAAGGATTAAGATTTATCAACAAAAGTGATTTAAAAATCAATATAACTTTCTGTCACCAGTTGGCATGACATTTTTTTTCCTCCAAAGTACCCCTTTAAGTTGTAGCATTGTGCAGGGGTCTGCATGGAAAAGAGGGGGCTCTATAGTAAACATTATACTTGTATACCCATCTGGTATTGGTATACACCCCAAGTCCCCATTCACTCTGACAATTTGATGCTTACTTGCCCCACTTTTGATTTCCTACACTTTTTCAACAATACTTGCCCTGTGAAAAGATGGTCTCTATACTAGTTCTAACTTTCTATTACAATAAGTGATGCTGCTGTTAAGAGGGGGAGTTTGTGGTGTCCCAGTACAGAAGTGCCCCTTCTGTGCACTATTGGTCCTATCAGGTGGACCCAGTCCCCGTCCCCTGGCCTCCACACTTCTCAGAACTCTCATTGCCTATATAGAGTTAATGTGTTGCATAAGTGTGTTAATAGGTGTTTGTATCTTTAAATCCTGTTGTTAAGCCCTATGTAACCAAGGAAGGTGTAAGTGACCAGGTGACTTGTTGGTGACCTATGGGACCCCTCCAAAAAGCAGGGAGGAGCTAGCCTAGTAAGTTGAGTCTAGTGCATGTTGAGGTACAGTCAAGTGAAGACCTAAGCACAAATACAGGGAAGTCAAGTCTGTCAATTCTAAAGTCAGTGTGGGTTGCATAATTGAGTCCAAGCCCATTACAAGTCCCAACGAGCCAACAAGCTTCCTGAAGTTCACTGTTCATCTCCATGGGCCTAAACTGAGCTGTAAAGACTTTAACATCTGTCTGCCTCAGTAAAGCTGCCGTTGTACTGTAACCTTGCATCGGAGTGATTATTTGCCCCGTGCCTGACCCAGGAACCAGCAGCCATACCTCGGGTGGCATAGAGGATAACCACGCCCAGGCGTCACAAACACTAAGGGTTAATACCATCTTGCCTAAGGGTTATAACATCTTCCCTTCCAACACCCTATACCACAACTTGTGGGGTCCTACGGACAGGATACATGTGATTATGTGAAAATACCCCCCAGTCTGAACTGTGTCCAGTATTGCAAAAACCGCACATTCGTGCGAAAAGAAATTGCGCCTAAAATTGTATGGGACTTTGTCTGTGAAACTCCTATGTTGAGAGGCGCTTGTGAAATATAGGGGGAGGTGACGAAACGTTTATTGTCTGCCATTGTGAACAGTATTGAAGTTCTGTGCTGCGTTGCGAAGTGTTTGCCGTACCTGAAGGGGTTAACGTGGACCAGTGATTCCTGCGCGCGCGAGTGGTCGCAGCTCCGCCCACATCAGTCACCAGTGGTGACGCCTCTTCAGCCCAGCGAGGAAGAACCAAAAGGATCGCCCTGTGTTGCACAGGGGAAGACTTTCCTGACTGGGCCCAAACAGGAAGTTCCCTGGGCGCAGCCATTTTAGAAGTTCCGGCTGCTGCGTTCATGCCCGGATGTTGTATACGAAGCCAGCGCTGCTCCGCAAGTTCTGAAAGCCTTACCGATCATCAATACAGAGTCTCTGGTGCCCAAGTCTGTTATTATTATTACGGTGTTGTCGGCGAGTCTGGTTATCAAGTCTTGTTACCGGGTACCTTCAAAATAGAGGGGGAGTGTCCACTATCGTTACCCCCATCATCCAAACCGAAGCTGCTGCAGCACCTCCCCAGCTCTCTTAAAAGGGAACACACTTTATTTTTCCTTAAAGTGACAACACAGTCAAAAAAATCTACAAGATGTCTGAACTCAGCACCACAGATCAACCGGGCGTCAGCGCCCCTCCATCTCCAGCAGCAAGCCCGCCACCTGGTCCAGCAGCTAGTGTTCTGTCTTCTGCAACCATCAACAACCCTGGTGTTCCAGCGACTGCACCGGTATTCATGGGGAACCCTGTCCTCCCTACCTACAATGGAGACTCCTTCACCCTGAGGGATTTCAAAGAGAGGATCCAGAGTATGTTTGTCTTTTACTCTTTCCCTCCTAACCAACAGGTGCAACTACTAACGGGACAATTCCAGGGACCGGCGCTAGAAGAAGTCCGCACCCGGCCAGTATCTGAGAAGGCGACGGTGGAGCAGATCTTTGAAGGACTGTACCAGGTATTTGAGTAACATTCTCCGTCAGAGGTCCGTCTCCGGCTGTATGAAAGGCGACAGAAGCGAGGTGAGACCTTGAGAGCATATGCCGTAGCTCTACAGAATGCCCTAGAGACTGTCCAGAAGTTAGATGGTATAACTCCCGAGCCGGGCAACAAAGTGTTAATGGACAGATTTATTGATGGGGTCCATAATAAGTGGGACAAGGCCCAAATGAGAATGTCAGCGGTCCAAAACCCCAATATGTAATTTCCTGCTTTCAAGAGACTGGCTATCCAAGTGATTGAGTCCGGGACTGAGTTTGAAGATGTGTGTACTCCCCTTTCACTTGCTCAGGAACCACTAGGGGTGATGACCAGGCCTATAGCATCACCGTCCCCTGTCCCGCCCAGTGCAACCTATTCTGCCAATCACCACAGTCTCAGCTCTACAGAGTGTTAGGCAGGACATTGAACAACTGACTAAAGATGTTAAGGAGCGTGCCACCCGGCCTGCTCCACCTGACCCATCCTTACCTAGGAAACCCCCCCTGCTCCTGCTCCCCACAACCCCAGTTACCGTAATCATCCACCCAATAGACCATTTTGCACTTATTGAAACAAGCCTGGCCATTGGAAAATGCAGTGCTGGGATTTATCAGATTCACCCTGAGGTCGAGGACCAGCCCTCAGGAAAACATCCATCAGGTCCAACCCCCAAATGACCTAAATCAGGACTCTCACTTTATGTCGCCTCCTGCCCCCTTATAACAGCTGTCGTAGAAGGTGTTCCTTTAGAAGCCTTAAAGGGGTACTCCACCCCAGGACATCTTATCCCCTATCCAAAGGATAGGAGATAAGATGTCTGATTGCGGGGGTCCCGCCGCTGGGGACCCCCGGGATCTCGGCTGTAGCACCACGTTATCATAACCCTGTGCACTAATGATAACCCCGTTATCATTATTGCACAGAACAAACTCACTCTGTGCGTAATGACGTTATCATTACCCCCCACATTTGGTTGTCAGCATAGTTCCCCCCACATTTGGTTGTCAGCATAGTTCCCCCACATTAGGTTGTCAGCATAGTTCCCCCACATTAGGTTGTCAGCATGGTTCCCCCCACATTAGGTTGTCTGCATAGTTTCCCCACATTAGGTTGGCAGTATAGTTCCCCCCACATTAGGCTGGCAGTACAGTTCCCCCCCCCCCAAATTAGGTTGTCAGCATAGTTCCCCCCAAATTAAGTCGTCAGCAGAGTACCCATCACATTAGGTAGGCAGCATAGTTCCCCCCACATTAGGTTGTCAGCATAGTTCCCCCCACATTAGGTTGTCAGCATAGTTCCCCCCACATTAGGTTGTCAGCATAGTTCCCCCCACATTAGGTTGTCAGCATAGTTCCCCCCACATTAGGTTGTCAGCATAGTTCCCCCACATTAGGTTGTCAGCATAGTTCCCCCACATTAGGTTGTCAGCATAGTTTCCCCACATTAGTGGAAGGTAAAAGTGGTCGAGATCCGGCACTTGCAGGACTAGGGCAGTGTGTGGAAGCGGAGACAGGTGTGAATGCAGACAAGGCAAGAATGTGGACATCGGCGGTGCACCTAAATGAAAGCAACGCAATGCAACAGAATAAAGAGTTCAAAGCGAGATTGCACTCACCATCCACAGGCTTTATTCAGCAGAATACAGGCATAGACAAGTGGAGGCAGGGGCACCTGGTGTTCCCCCCACATTAGGTTGGCAGTATAGTCCCCCCACATTAGGTTGGCAGTATAGTTCCCCCACATTAGGCTGTAGTTCCCCCACATTAGGTTGTCAGCATAGTTCCCCCACATTAGGTTGTCAGCATAGTTCCCCCACATTAGTGGAAGGTAAAAGTGGTCGAGATCGGGCACTTGCAGGACTAGGGCAGTGAGTGGAAGCGGGGACAGGTGTGAATGCAGACATTAGGTTGTCAGCATAATTCCCCCACATTAGGTTGTCAGCATAGTTCCCCCACATTAGGTTGTCACATAGTTCCCTCCCACATTAGGTTGTCAGAATAGTTCCACATTAGGTTGTCAGCATGGTTCCCCCCACATTAGGTTGTCTGCATAGTTCCCCCACATTAGGTTGGCAGTATAGTTCCCCCACATTAGGTTGGCAATATAGTTCCCCCCACATTAGGCTGGCAGTATAGTTCCCCCCACATTAGGCTGGCAGTATAGTTTTCCCCACATTAGGTTGTCAGCATAGTTCCCCCCACATTAGGTTGTCAGCATAGTTCCCCCCACATTAGGTTGTCTGCATAGTTCCCCCCACATTAGGTTGTCAGCATAGTTCCCCCCACATTAGGTTGTCAGCATAGTTCCCCCCACATTAGGTTGTCAGCATAGTTCCCCCCACATTAGGTTGGCAGTATAGTCCCCCCACATTAGGTTGGCAGTATAATTCCCCCACATTAGGTTGTAGTTCCCCCACATTAGGTTGGCAGTATAGTTCCCCCACATTAGGCTCTAGTTCCCCCACATTAGGTTGGCAGTATGTTCCCCCACATTAGTAGGCAGTGTGCCCCCACAGACATACAGCCATATACAGTGTATGGCTGGAGGCTGTATGTCTGTGTACTACCCCACTTCTAGCCACTGTCATAACAGTAGGTCCCGGGACCGGAGGAGTGGTGGTCGGGGCACCGAAGATGACGTGCCGCTGGTAACTTACCCTGTGCACATCCTCCTCCTAGCTGCTCGGCTCGGCTCTGCTCTGTTTCCCTGCGTGCGCTACCTCCCAGTGGTCCCTAAGTTTTTAAAGTTAACGCATGGCCGCAGAAAGGTAACTGGGACATCCTTGTGTCCCGAAAAGATCTTTGGGTCACAGGGATGCCCCGAATGTGACAGCGGAAGTAAATCGGGGGGGGGGGGGGGGGGGGGGGATTCAAGGGAGGCCAATTGCCCCATTGACCGCCCCCCCCCCCCCCCCCACCACCACCACCGGCCACTGATAGAGCCTCAACCTTGGTCTTGTTTTTCTGTTTCTTAACTTTCTTTAACTTGCAAAAGTAAAATTTCCTGCTATTTTTTTCTTATAATCTGTATTTCATATAGAATTGCATGAAGGTGCTTGTGTGTTCAAGTGTTTATACACAGTTTGCTGGATGTTCTCTCATAAAGATGTAGATTTTGGTAGCTTAGTAGCTGTTTGATGTGTACACCATATATATTTATTACATTATTGGATGAAGGCCAAGCATTGCATAACCTCATCTTAGTGTTTATGAGAGCACATGTTCTTGTTGATGTAGGCGCTCGTGGTATATGTGAACTTTACACTCTCGGATCTGTTATTTTTCATTGTTTTTCATTGTTGCTTCTGCTTCTACTTGAGTTTTAGGTGCAAATGTAAGCAATGCATTATTTTTATTCTTAAAAATGTTACTGTCGTTTAGAAAAACTTTTGGCATGTCACACAGACATGTAAGACTAGTTTCACACTGCCTTTGCGCCGCGTCAAGAACGGCCCTCAAACTCTTTTTTTTTTTTAGTTTGACGGCCTTCATTTTGAGGAGCGCAACTGGCAACAGCAGGTCCCAATGGACCCCATTATAGTCAATGGGGTCTGTCGGGCGCCGCTGTTTTTCAGCAGGAATAGTGGGAGAAAAAGATGGTGCAAGCTGTATTTTTTTCTCCCGCTATTTTCCCCGCCAGCCCCGACGGCCGTCACACTACCGTGTCACAACGGTAGTGTAAAAGAGGCCCAAGACGGCACGGAGTTTGTTTGTAGTCTGTTACCATGGCGACGCATCGCTTAAAGGAGTACTGCAGTCTTTAAAGGAGTACTGCAGTCTTAGACACATATCCCCTATCTGCAGCAGGATAGAGGATAAGTGTCTGATCGCGGGGGGTCCAACTGCTGGGACCTCCCGCGATCTCCCGTACGGGGACCCGGCATTGCTGTGGCTCTGCACGTGTCGTCAATGACACGACCCCCCCCCCCCCATACAACTCTATAGAAGAGGCGGGATGCAGGAACGCTGCATCTCCGCCTCTCCCATAGAGAAACATGGAGGGGGCGCATCGGCCGCGGTGTCATGCTGCAGCCGACGCGCCTCCTGCACGAGAAAGTTACGGCAGAGCCGAGGCCCTGTACAGAAGATCGCGGATAGGGGATAAGTGTCTAGGGCTGCAGATTTCCTTTAACATAGGGGCTGTACACCCAAAACGACTTACGTAAATAACGGACAAAATTGATTAATTTCTCCGCCCCTAGACATCTTATCCCTCATCCAAAGGATAGGCCATAAGATGTCTGATCGCAGGGGGTTCCCAGCAGTGGGGACGGAGTACCTCTTTAAATTATTTTAGATGCATTGGAAGAATAACACAATAGTTGCAAAAGAACCAGATAAGAAAACAATTCATCAATATAAAAATATAAGAGATAGATACATTTTGCTGTAGGATGCTGCAATAAACTATACATCTTTTTGCTGTCTTTTCACAGTGCAGAGTCCGGCGCAGCCAAAGTGAACACTCGTGACCTTTTTTTTTTTTTGCACTACTAGGGTTGAATGTTCTTGTTTGCTAATCTCCTGACAGATTAACTTTAGCACAGTAAGGACAGACGTGGTAATCTAGAGCATTCTTGGCAATGAAAACCATCATGATACAATGGGGCAAGACCCGGTATTTATCATACGTGGTCACCTTCTCCTATCCATACAGATATGAAGCAGCCTGCGGGGTGTATCATTCCCCGTCCTGCAAAGATGAGAACTTTATCTGCTGCTTAATCCCGTGTTTTGTTATTGCAACATTTACTAGTTGGCGGTTGAGTGATCGCCCTGCAGCATTTGCTGTTATACCGTATTGGGTGCCAGGTATCACAGATGCAAAGGGAAGGGATGGTTTACATCAGCGTTCCCCAACCTGCGGCTCTCCAGCTGTTGCAAAACTACAACTCCCAGCATGCACTGACAGCCAAGGGTTTATCGGACATTACAAAAATACAACTACCAACAGTCATAGGACCTTAAGCTGTTGCAAAACTACAACTTCCAGCATGCCCTGACAGCCAAGGGCTTAACGGCCACTACAAAAATACAGCTCCCAGCAGCCATAGGACCATAAAGGAGAACTCCAGAATATAAAAATTGTTGCCCAAACTGCCGGCAGTAAAAAAATCAAAGATGTACATACCTTCCTCCGCTCCCCTGGGGCCTCCGGTAACCGGCTCCGGTCTCTGCCGTGATCCTCTTCCTGGTTGCCGGTGGTCAGAGAATCATACTGCGCTCAGCCAATCACCAGCCGCAGCGAAGTCCGACTTGGCCGGGGATAGGCTGAGCGGCAGTGTGAGAACGCTTCAGGACACAAAATTCTTCACTACACCGGTACCTGCTACCGGGGCCGAAAACGTCACACTGCCGCCTATCGCCGGCCAAGCCGGGACTTTGAAGCGGGTGGTGATTGGCTGAGCGCAGTATGACTCTCCGACCACCGGCAACCAGGAAGAGGATCACGGCGGAGACCGGAGCCGGTTACTGGAGGCCTCGGGGGAGCGGAGGAAGGTATGTACATCTTTATTTTTTTACTGCTGGCAGTATGGGGAACAATTTTTATATTCTGGAGTTCTCCTTTAAAGGGGTACTCCGATGAAAACCTTTTTTCTTTTAAATCAACTGGTGGCAGAAAGTTAAACATACTTGTAAATTACTTCTATTAAAAAATCTTAATCCTTCCAGTACTTATTAGCTGCTGAATGCTACAGAGGAAATTCCTTTCTTTTTGGAACACTGATGACATCACGAACACAGTGCTCTCTGCTGACATCTCTGTCCATTTAAGCAACCGTGCATAGCAGATGTATGCTAAGGGCAGCATGGTGGCTCAGTGGATAGCACTACTGCCTTGAGTTCAAATCCCACTAAGGACAACAATAAATAAAGCGTTATTATTATTATAATAATGTCAGCAGAGAGAACTGTGGTCGTGATGTCATCAGAGAGCATTCCAAAAAGAAAAGAATTTCCTCTGCAGTATTCAGCAGCTAATAAGTACAGGAAGGATTAAGATTTTTTTAATAGAAGTAATTTACAAATATGTTTAACTTTCTGCCACCAGTTGATTTAAAACAAAAAAGGTTTTCACCGGAGTACCCCTTTAAGCTGTTGCAAAACTACAACTCCCAGCATGCCCTGACAGCCGGAGGCTGGGAGTTGTAGTTTTGCAACAGCTGAAGAGCACTGTCTTAAAGCATGTAACATGCTATTACATATGAAAGTTTGAAAAGGATCGGGGTTTCCGCGTGCTACCCGCAGCAGATTTTCGCCTGCAGAATCTCTGCTGTTGGAAATCTGCTGCAGACCCTATTGACCTATTGCTGTTCACATTGGCTTCTAAAATGTGTCTTTCAGATACGTTTACACCTGCATATTTTCTGCTGCAGATCTGCTGTAGCAGATTTTACTACCCATTGAAGATTTTACTAGCCATTGCTAAAGCAAATCTGCAGCAGAAAATACGCAAGTTTCAAAAACCGCTGTTATTGTCTCTGTTAAAAATCTGGCGTAATTTTTCTTTTTTTTTTTTAAACAAAACCAACAATAAATAAGATTCATATCTTTCCATTATATTTTTTACTCTGTGTTGGTTATACTTCTGGTTTTGTTCAAAAAATAGTGACCAAAATGAGGGCTGAATTACTGTGTGTGAGCATAGCCTTAACCCCTTAATGATCATGGACGTTTATTTATGACGTATATTAGCCCGTGGCTAATACCGGACATCGTCGATCGGGCTGATGTCCGGTATTAACCCTTTAGACGCCGCAATCAAAGTTGATTGCGGCATCTAAAATGGGAGAATATGCTGCCGGTTAGCTCAGTAGAGCTGTTAGGGACCGCCGCTGTGAAATTGCGGAGTCCTGAACAGCTGAGAGGATAGCGGGAAGCTCCCTACCTGGCTCCACGCTGTCCGATTGGCGTTTGATTGTTCCAAGCCTGAGATCCAGGCTTGAGCAATCAAGCGCAGATAACACTAATCAATGCAATGCTATGGCATAGCATTGAACAGTGCTGGCAATCAGTGTAATGCATTTTATAGCCCCCTATGGGGGCTATAACATTGCAAAAAAAAAGGAAAAAACGAAAATACAAAAATGGAAAAATGCTTGGTCCTTAAGGGGTTAAAGGGGTACTGTGGTGGAATACATTTATTTTAATTTTTTATTTTTAACCCCTTAAGGACCACAGGTTTTTCAGTTTATGCTTCCTCACCTTTTAAAAATCATAACCCTTTCAATTTTGCACCTAAAAATCCATATGAGAGCTTATTTTTTGTGCCACCAATTTTACTTTGTAATGACATGAGTCATTTTACCCAAAAATCTACGGTGAAATGGGAAAAAAAAATCATTGTGCGACGAAATTGAAGAAAAAAACGCCATTTTGAAACTTTTGGGGGCTTCTGTTTGTACGCAGTACATTTTTCGGTAAAAATGACACCTTATCTTTATTCTGTAGGTCCATACGGTTAAAATGATCCCCTACTTATATAGGTTTGATTTTGTCGCACTTCTGGAAAAAATCATAACTACATGCAGGGAAATTTATACGTTTAAAATTGTCATTTTCTGACCCCTTTAACTTTTTTATTTTACAGTGTATGGGGCGGTATGAGGGCATTTTTTGAAGTTTTTATCGGTACCATTTTTGTATTGATCAGACCTTTTGATCGCTTTTTATTCATTTTTGCATGATATAAAAAGTGACCAAAAATACGCAATTTTGGACTTTGGAATTTTTTACATACGTCCGTGGTCATTACGTGGTTAAATCAACTGGTGCAAGAAAGTTAAACAGATTTGTAACTTACTTCTATTTAAAAATCTTAATCCTTTCAGTACTTATCAGCTGCTGTATACTACAGAGGAAGTTCTTTTCTTTATGAATTTCTTTTCTGTCTCCTCTGTCCATGTCAGGAACTGTCCAGAGCAGGAGAGGTTTGTTATGGGGATTTGCTCCTACTCTGGACAGTTCCTGACATGGACAGAGGTGTCACCTTCCTCTGTTGTATACAGCAGCTGATAAGTACTGGAAGGATAAAGATTATTTAATAGATGTAAGTTACAAATCTGTTTAACTTTCTGTAGCCAGTTGATATGAACAAAAAAATAAGTTTTCCACGTATCAGCTATAAGAGTAAAATGCACACATTTGCTATTTCCCACCATAAAAACTACTTTACATGGGAAAAATACTTAGCATGGTGGGAAATATCTGTAAGTCCCGACAGGAGGTTATCGTACTACAGCCAAGTTATTTACGCGACCGGCTTAAATTATCAGATAAATTCCTATTGATATTGTTAATGTTTATCGGGATCTTTCTGGAATAAGAATAAATACTATTAAATACATAGTAAAATTGCAAAAAGTTCATACATACAGTAAAATACTAATACATAAATATCTGAACCCATAGACTGTGCATGCACTGGGGGGACTTCATAAGGTTTCTGGAACATACACAGCAGGGGTGTCACAAAGTCATCGGACCCTCATTTACTATCTCCATATAAGATTTCTCAAGTGGTCTCTAAAATATAATGTTCCAGACAGTTTGATTATAATAACCAGCAGTTAAAAAAAAAAGCACTTATTATTATTATTTTATTATTATTATTATTTTATTATTATTATTATTATTATTTTATTGTATTATTGTTATTATTTTATTATTATTATTTTATTATTTTTATTTTATTGTATTATTATTAATTTATTATTATTATTATTTTATTGTTTTATTATTTTATTATTATTTTATTTGTATTATTATTATTTTATTATTATTATTAATATTATTATTATATTATTCCAAGAGCAAATTTTTATAGAGCTATGTTTCCCTTTTGTAGCATATCAGCTTATTATTATTATTATTATTATGTATTTCTTTAAATTGAAATTAGGTTTTTACTAATATATTGTCATTGAATATTTGTTTTTAGAATGTTCCAAATGAATGTTCAAAATACAAACATAAATAATAATTATCAAAAATTCTAGAATGAAGGAAATCAGCTTCTTGGCCAACACAAAGACTTTTTTTTCATGCCGTTTTTTTTTCGGCTTGAATAACAAAATAACAGCCTTTTTAGTTTTTGTTGCGTTTTAAACCACGCCCCTTCCCCCAAGGGTGTATTTTCGTATACATGTACAGTGATCCCTCAACTTACAATGGCCTCAACATACAATAGTTTCAACATACAATGGTCTTTTCTGGACCATTGTAAGTTGAAACCAGACTCAACATACAATGTACAGACAGTCCAGATCTGTGAAACGTGTCAATGACCGGAAGAACCGACCAATCAGAATGGGCATTCGCTGGTAAAACTCTTGTATTACTGAAGTGTATGCACTGACTGATGTCTGGTAGCGCCCCCTACAGTACAGGGAGGTATTACATGTTCTGTACTCTTTACCTGTCCCAGGGTTACCTGCTCCTTTGGACACCAGGTGAGGGCGACTCCATGTTACTTTTTTAGGACACTGTGTACTGTACAGGACCCTGAAGAAGCTCCTGTCCTCTACATAGACCAGTGTTTCCCAAGCAGGGTGCCCCCAGCTGTTGCAAAACTACAACTCCCAGCATGCCCGGACAGCCAAAGGCTGTCCGGGCATGCTGGGAGTTGTAGTTTTGCAACAGCTGGAGGCTCCCTGCTTGGGAAACACTGACATAGACAGTGATTACATCTCCCAGCAGATCTTTCTTACTTTTATATGTAAGGATTTGCTTTATCTATATTAGTTATCTACTTATTTTTCTTTAATTCTCACCTTTTCCTATTTTTGGATGACATTTTGGGGCTTTAGATCCAATTACCAGGTTTCCATAGAGTTCTGGTCTCAACATACAATGGTTTCAACATACAATGGTCGTCCCAGGACCAATTCATATTGTAACTTGAGGGACCACTGTATTGTGTTTGCATTTTCCTCAGTTGTTTGATTTTTTAAGTATGTTATTCAACGATTTCTAATGAAATTTGCAGAAAAAAGCCACCTTAAACGCAATGTAAAATGTGATGCTTTTTTGAGTTTGTTTGTATTATAAAAAAAAAATTGAAAATTTATGGTTTATGGGAAAAATGTCAGAACCTGGGGGAAAAAATACCACACCTAAAGCATGCTGTGTTTTTAAGATATTAATGACCTAAAAAAAAATGCACCCCAAGTAAGGAAAACAAAGAAGGATAAACATTGTAGGTGTTATATAGTTCAGCCTACGCAATGCATTTTTTTCTGGCACATTTTCTTTCTTCTTTTTTTTTTTTACTTTGCTTTTTCTTTATATTTTCTGCCACTACTTTATTTTTTTAACGTAATGTGTAAAACCACCCTTAAGCTATGTTCACACAGCGTAATTTCCTAGCGGAATTATGTGGAAATATTCTGCTGGCAAATACTGCATTGATTTCAATGGGATTCTGCTGCACCATGCACATGTGATCAAGCTGAGACTTGTAGCCATAATGAGCATCCAACAATCCCCCAGTATTAGGGTACGGTCACACGTCTCTTACTTGCTGCAGATTTCACTCATGTAAATTCGCAGGTAATCTCATAGCATGAAATCAGTGATTTTCCAAAAACAGATCTCAAGGAGGAGAAGGGTCAGGCAGTAAAAATCTGTTCTAGGGGAGATAAACTGGTGGCTGAGGTGTCTGACTGTGGCTTTCCCCTCCCAATTGAGGAAACATGAAAATTCGGCCGTAAAAAGCGTAAAATTAGCAGCAAGTGCTGGACGTGTGAACATATTCTACTGTCTGAACGTTCATTCAGTTATCTCTCCCCACTACCCCATACACATGAATGTTAGTTCATGTTTCCTCTATGAAAAAGTGTTTGTCTTGTTACAAGGATGTTGTACATATACAGTAAATACAGCTGCGTCCCTGGGCCATGTACTTAGTGACATCGTGTCTCATCCCCGAACTCTGTGTCACCTGCCTACAACTGACTGATAAAGCACGTGGCATTTGAGTCCATTCAAGTTCATGCTTTTGGGATGCATTCAAGTCCATTTGTCATTCCCATTGTACCATCTCCAGAATAGCATTCAAATACAATCTGTTGGAGACAAAATTGGACAGATTTGCCCATAGCGACCAATCACAGCCCAGTGTTCATGTCCTAAAGAGCTCTGTAAAATGAAAGCTGAGCTGTGATTGGTTGTTATGGGCAAATCACTCCAGGTTGCGTCTCCAGACAATTAATATATCTGGGCCAGTTTAGTTTTTATTTGTAGTACCGGCCATGTTATGTTATATCACATTGTTGTATAACACATGGGCCGCCATTTATTATTGTAGGTGTAAGTGAAGCATTTATTATTGTAGGTGTAAGTGAAGCATTTATCATAGTAGGTGTAAGTGAATTATTTATCATTGTAGGTGTAAGTGATGCATTTATCATTGTAGGGGTAAGTGAAGCATTTATCATTGTAGGTGTAAGTGAAGCATTTATCATTGTAGGTGTAAGTGAAGCATTTATCATTGTAGGTGTAAGTGAAGCATTTATCATTGTAGGTGTAAGTGAAGCATTTATCATTGTAGGTGTAAGTGAAGCATTTATCATTGTAGGTGTAAGTGAAGCATTTATCATTGTAGGTGTAAGTGAAGCATTTTTCTACACCTTTTTTGTGTGTGCTGGTGATGTGTAGGAGCAGCAAATTTATTAAATGGTCACAGAGCAGTTGATAAATTTTGTGCAGGTCAAGAAATTTCTCTCTTCACATACACCAAAGAGCTAAGCTAAGTCTGGGCTGGTGTAGTTTTAGAGACTTTTCAGTGGCTTTGCGCCTTTTTAGCACCTTTTCACAAAAAGACCCAGTTCATAAAACCCTTCCATATCATGTATATTGCCAAAATCAGTGGATTGCAACTCAGAATCAGCAAAAATGTGTAAACAAAAAGGCGCAAATAAACCCTGCTTGTGCCTTTTTTGCGCCTTTTGTAGACACAAAAAACAGTCTAAAGACAATGATGTTGGCCATCGAGTTTTTGTCGTGTGGCCCAATATGGCAACAATGTAATGCTGGGCTTTTGCGGTTTGTCCAACTGTGACACAACGATTGTCTGAGTTATTATGAGTTATTCAGAGATTGGATAATACTCCGTCAGGTCACCAGAATCAGGTTATACTAACCAGAGATCTATGGATCATTAGGAGGGCATTTTCTGCCAAAATCTATGGAACCTAGGCATTTTGCATGGGCTTTCACCAGTTTTTTTTGTAGGGATCTGCCCTACACCTTGGTGGGTTCTCGTGGCTGGTACACCAATACCATTCACTGACTGCCTATCCACAGCTGTGGTTATTCCGCATGCACACTGCACCTGTTGTTGTTGCAGCACCTTCAGGGACTCTGGATCCTCCGGTCTGATGTTTAGGCCCAATTGTTGTCTCTCGGCAGCTCACCTTTGTACCAGGTTGAACCTCTCTACTCTGGCTCCCCATTGCTCTGGCTTCCTGTCCACAGCCCACGGGGACACCAAGACCTCAGGCATGGTACAGTCTGGCTGCATGCTTTCCTCATGGCATCAAACTCAGCCTTTTATCCCTTCAGATGGTCCCTCCGAACCAGCAACACAAAACCCACCTCCAGTACCAAGGGGTATGATCGGAAAATGAGCCAAACGGAGTTGCTAGATGACTCCAGTCAGATGATTGAAATTAATGGGTCCGGCAGGGATATGGCAGGAGGCGGTTTTGAAATTCTCTCACCGAATCCGGCTGCTGGTGAGTGAAAACTAGATGTGAATGCACGCTTACAAGGAACATAATTGTATTATACAGACACAATTTGGTTATGATGATGATATTCACTTCTATGACATTAAAGGGGTATTCCAGGGTTCTTTTTTATTTGACTATGCTACAGGGGCTGTAAAGTTAGTGTAGTTCATAATATAGTGTCTGTACCGGTGTTTCATGGTGGTCTCACAAGTCTTTTGTGATTTTGGGCCCAATGTTTATTTTTAAAAGCATACAAAATGACTGTTGTCTCAGGTTAGACCAGGTTGCAGTGCGGCCCGAGACATTACATCACTAGTCAGGTGATCAGAGGGAGCTTGTCTTTGCTGCAATGGGTGAAGCCGCCGCTGGGTGGGAGAAGGATCATTCTGCAGTGAATTGTAATTTTGCAACAGTTGGAGGCACCCTGATTAGAAAACACTGGTCTGTTGAATGGAAGACATCACACCTGTATTTCAATGGGTGGGGTGGCTGATGTGTGGGAGGAAGAAAAATAACCTCACTGTTACGCCTAGCGCTCCGGGTCCCCGCTCATCCCCGGAGCGCTCACGGCGTCTCTCTCCCCGCAGCGCCCCGGTCAGTCCCGCTGACCGGGAGCGCTGCACTGTCATGGCCGTCGGGGATGCGATTCGCACAGCGGGACGCGCCCGCTCGCGAGTCGCATCCCAGGTCACTTACCCGTCCCGGTCCCCTGCTGTCATCTGCTGGCGCGCGCGGCTCCGCTCTCTAGGGCGCGCGCGCGCCAGCTCTCTGCGACTTAAAGGGCCAGCGCACCAATGATTGGTGCCTGGCCCAATTAGCCTAATTGGCTCCCATCTGCTCCCTGCCTTTATCTGACCTCCTCCCATGCACTCCCTGGCCGGATCTTGTTGCCTTGTGCCAGTGAAAGCGTTTAGTGTGTCCAAAGCCTGTGTACCTGAACTTCTGCTACCCATCCTGACTACGAACCTTGCCGCCTGCCCCCGACCTTCTGCTACGTCTGACCTTGCCTCTGCCTAGTCCTTCTGTCCCACGCCTTCTCAGCAGTCAGCGAGGTAGAGCCGTTGCTAGTGGATACGACCTGGTTGCTACTGCCGCAGCAAGACCATCCCGCTTTGCGGCGGGCTCTGGTGAAAACCAGTAGCCTCTTAGAACCGGTCCACTAGCACGGTCCACGCCAATCCCTCGCTGACACAGAGGATCCACTACCTGGAAGCCGAATCGTGACAGTAGATCCGGCCATGGATCCCGCTGAGGTGCCGCTGCCAAGTCTCGCTGACCTTCCCACGGTGGTCGCTCAGCAATCGCAGCAGATTGCCCAACAAGGACAGCAGCTGTCGCAGTTGACCGCCATGTTACAGCAAATTCTGCCTCTGCTACAGCAGCAACCATCTCCTCCGCCAGCTCCTGCACCTCCTCCGCAGCGAGTGGCCGCTCCTAACCTCCGCTTGTCCCTGCCGGACAAATTTGATGGGGACTCTAAACTCTGCCGTGGATTTTTGTCTCAGTGTTCCCTGCATATGGAGATGTTGTCAGACTTGTTTCCTACAGAACGGTCTAAGGTGGCGTTCGTAGTAAGCCTTCTTTCAGGAAAGGCCTTGTCTTGGGCCACACCGCTCTGGGACCGCAATGATCCTGCCACAGCCACAGTCCAGTCCTTCTTTGCTGAAGTCCGAAGTGTCTTTGAGGAACCTGCCCGAGCCTCTTCTGCTGAGACTGCCCTGCTGAACCTGGTCCAGGGTAATTCTTCCGTTGGCGAGTACGCCATACAATTCCGTACTTTTGCTTCTGAACTATCCTGGAATAATGAGGCTCTCTGCGCGACCTTTAAAAAAGGCCTATCCAGTCGCATCAAGGATGTGCTGGCCGCACGAGAGATTCCTGCCAACCTCCAAGAACTCATCCATTTGGCTACCCGCATTGACATGCGTTTTTCTGAGCGACACCAAGAGCTCCGCCAGGAAAAAGACTTAGATCTCTGGGCACCTCTCCCACAGCATCCTTTGCAGTCTATGCCTGGGCCTCCCGCCGAGGAGGCCATGCAAGTGGATCGGTCTCGCCTGACCCAGGAAGAGAGGAATCGCCGTAGAGAAGAAAATCTCTGTCTGTACTGTGCCAGTACCGAGCATTTCTTGGTGGATTGCCCTATCCGTCCTCCACGCCTGGGAAACGCACGCACGCACCCAGCTCACGTGGGTGTGGCATCTCTTGGTTCTAAGTCTTCTTCTCCACGTCTCACGGTGCCCGTGCGGATTTCTCCTACAGCCAACTCCTCCCTCTCA
The DNA here is from genome assembly GCF_029499605.1 of Hyla sarda. Lineage (NCBI taxonomy): Eukaryota > Metazoa > Chordata > Amphibia > Anura > Hylidae > Hyla > Hyla sarda. Next base: position 415,020,034 of record NC_079191.1, read on the forward strand.
GCCGTGGCCTGCTTGGACTCTGGTGCCTCCGGGAATTTTATTTTGGAGTCCTTTGTTAATAAATTCAGCATCCCGGTGACCCGTCTCGCCAAACCGCTCTACATTTCCGCGGTCAACGGAGCCAGATTGGACTGCACCGTGCGTTTCCGCACAGAACCCCTCCTGATGTCTATCGGACCCCACCACGAAAGGATTGAGTTCTTCATTCTCCCCAGTTGTACCTCTGAGGTCCTCCTCGGTCTGCCATGGCTCCGGCTTCATTCCCCCACCCTTGATTGGACCACCGGGGAGATAAAGAACTGGGACTCTGCCTGCCATAGGAAGTGCTTCTCCCCCCCTCCCAGTCCCGTCAGGCAAACCTCTGGGCCTCCTCATGGCCCCCGTCCTGGTGTCACACTGCCCCGTGCCAGGCTTCGCCCTCTGCCCTCCCTCCCCATTCCCACTCCTGCTGTACTGCCTGCCGTTGAGGAAACCCTCCATTCTTTCCCGGTGTCCTCATCCCAGGGGAGGCAGTTGCCGGTCAAAGAAAAGGGGAGACCTAAGGGGGGGGGTACTGTTACGCCTAGCGCTCCGGGTCCCCGCTCATCCCCGGAGCGCTCACGGCGTCTCTCTCCCCGCAGCGCCCCGGTCAGTCCCGCTGACCGGGAGCGCTGCACTGTCATGGCCGTCGGGGATGCGATTCGCACAGCGGGACGCGCCCGCTCGCGAGTCGCATCCCAGGTCACTTACCCGTCCCGGTCCCCTGCTGTCATCTGCTGGCGCGCGCGGCTCCGCTCTCTAGGGCGCGCGCGCGCCAGCTCTCTGCGACTTAAAGGGCCAGCGCACCAATGATTGGTGCCTGGCCCAATTAGCCTAATTGGCTCCCATCTGCTCCCTGCCTTTATCTGACCTCCTCCCATGCACTCCCTGGCCGGATCTTGTTGCCTTGTGCCAGTGAAAGCGTTTAGTGTGTCCAAAGCCTGTGTACCTGAACTTCTGCTACCCATCCTGACTACGAACCTTGCCGCCTGCCCCCGACCTTCTGCTACGTCTGACCTTGCCTCTGCCTAGTCCTTCTGTCCCACGCCTTCTCAGCAGTCAGCGAGGTAGAGCCGTTGCTAGTGGATACGACCTGGTTGCTACTGCCGCAGCAAGACCATCCCGCTTTGCGGCGGGCTCTGGTGAAAACCAGTAGCCTCTTAGAACCGGTCCACTAGCACGGTCCACGCCAATCCCTCGCTGACACAGAGGATCCACTACCTGGAAGCCGAATCGTGACACTCACATTTACAAATAAGGAATCATGGGATTTGTAGTTCAAGGGAGGGAACTGCAACAGGAAATAGCAACAGTCCACCAACAGATAGCCACAGCGTTATGGTTGAACATAGCCCTTTAGCTCCAAGACAAGCGCAGATCCTTCCTAAACATGTCCATTACTGTCTGGCAGGTAAATACTCAAATCCCCTTATGGTATATAACACCTTTAGCCCCTTAAAGGACTTGTTCTTTCCTCCTCGCCTTCTAAAAATCATAGACGAGTATGAGGGCTTTATTTTTGCGCAACCAGTTGTCCTTTGTAATCACATCACTCATTTTACAATAAAAGGGATGGCGCAACCCAAAAAATACTATTTGCGTGGCAAAATTAAAAATAAAACCACAATTTTGCAAATTTTGGAAGGTTTTGTTTTCACGCCGTACAATTTACAGTAAAAATTACATGTTTTCTTTATTCTGTGGGTCAATATGATTAAAATGATACCAATGATTACATAATTTTCTATAATTGTACCGTTTAAAAAAAAAAAAAAAAAAAAAAAACCTCAAACGTTTAACCAAATTAGTACGTTTAAAATCCCTTTATTTTGACGACCTATAACTTTTTCATTTTTCCGTATAAGCGGCGGTATGAGGGCTCATTTTTTTCGCCATGATCTGTACTTTTTATTGATACCACATTTGCGTATATAAAACTTTTAATACATTTTTAATAAATTTATTTATGGAATATGATGTGACAAAAAAAGCATCCATTTTGGACCTTTTTTTTTTTTTTTATGTTCACGCCGTTCACCGTACGGGATAATTAACATTTTATTTTCATAGTTCGGACACTAACACACGCGGCAATACCAAATATGTTTATAAAACTTTTTCCCACTTTTTGGGGGTAAAATGGGACAATTTACATTTTTATTGGGGGAGGGGATTTTTCTATTTTTTTAACTTATTTTTTTTTTTTTACACTTTTTATTTCCCAATAGCCACTTTTTTTGTCCCCATAGGGACTATTTTTATTGCAATAATTTTTCTCCTCAAAAATGTGGATTTGGTGCGAATTTCATGCAGAATTAGCACGGATTCTGTGCAAAAATTTACTTTTGTAAATTAATGCAGGCACTTTTTTATGTGCACTGTGTATCCATGCAGAATTCATGCAGAAAATCCACATGAATTCCGCAGAAATTCCACATGTGAATGCAGGATGCGGAATTTCGGCCCAATTAATGCGGCCGTAGAATTCAAGCATTTATGCCCAATTTTCGCCGTGTGAACATAGACTCACTCCAGCCATTTCTGGCACATTTTAGCTGCTGCGGTGACTTTCTATTTGCTGCCAAATGTGTAAATTTAGTTAATGGGATTCTATAAATATCTCATTCATGCAATACTGTTAAAATAAAATGTTCAGGTCATTCTGTCTGCCGACTTTACTCTTCTTCATGGATTTCATTCTGCTTTTCTATGTAAAAATATCTAATTGTGGTAAAAGTGTATTGAAGAATGACTTGTGTTATGGCACAGTAGCAGTGTGGCCACCATCTTTGCAATAGTTGCTGGAGCAGTGTTATCCAAAAAATGTGCCTCCAGCTGTTGCAAGACGACAACTCCCAGCATGCCTGGACAGCCAAAGGCTGTCCAGGCATGCTGGGAGTTGTCGTCTTGCAACAGCTGAAGGCGCACTGTTTCGAAAATACTGTGCTAGAGCTTTGAGCAGTTTTAGGGTGCGTTCCCACCTGGCATATACGCAAAATTTGCAGCAGCAGGAAATACGCTGCGTATTCCTCGCTCACGATACACACAGGGCCTTCCGGCGGCAGCCCTCTGCGTGTAGTGAGTTTTAGAGGCGGGGCCGTGTGCCGGCGTGACTGTGATGCGCGGCTCCGCCTCCAAAACTCACTACACGCATAGGGCTGACGCCGGAAGGCCCTGTGTGTATCGTGAGCAAGGAATATGCTGCGTATTTCCTGCTGCTGCTGCAAATTTTGTGCAGCGTCAAATACGCTGCGTATACACCAGGTGGGAACGCACCCTTACAGTACCTTCCTTTTTAAAGGGTAAAAAAAATAAACGTTATCCTACAAATTAAAGGGGATCTCTAACAAAATACTAGGCCATCAATAGTTGATGAGCGGGGTACCAGCGCCTGGCTCTTGCACTAAACAGGGAACTGGAGATATTGAAGATAAAGGGGTTGTCCAGTAAAAAGAACCAACCTGTATATGGTGTAAAAAAGTATAACAAAGCAACTTACTAATATAATGTTATTAGCCATACTGTACAGATCTCTCCATATCAGCTCTGCTCTCTACCTTGAAGCTGTGATATCAGGCCACACTCTTTTAATGCAGTCTGCTCCCATCCCTCCTCTCCTACCGTCTGCTCAGGACCAGACCATTGATGTGAAGAGGGGAACTCATATCACTGCTTATTAGATTTTAAGGTAGCAGGGAGCTTTCCTAAGAAAAGACAGCAGTAAGGCTTCTTTCACACTACCGTCATGTTCCTGTCCTCTGACACCCATTATTGTGCAAAAACAGGTCATGAAAAAATAGATGGAATAACCGAACATAACGAATGCTAACGGATGTCCAATGTCAGTTATTTTAACGGGCATTCTGTCAAAATAACTGACACATTAACCCCTTAATGACCACGGACGTATATTTAAGCCTGTGGCCGGCTCCCGTTATGTGAAGCGCGCTTCATAGCTGGTTGGATCCCGGTCGCTATCAGCAACCTGGATCTGCAGCTAATGCTATGGCATAACATTGATCAGTATATGCAATCTAAGAATTGCATGCGGACTAAAAAAAATAAAAAGTTAATAAATGTGATGTATGTAATGTATGTAAATGTAATTCAGTAATAAAAGTTTAAATCACCACCCTTTTCCCATTAAAAAAATATATGTAAAAAAAATTCCTAAGTCCAAAATTGTGAATTTTTGGTCAGTCAAAAATCAATCAAAAAGTCCCATTAAAACAAAAATGGTACCAATAAAAACTTCAGATCACGGCGCAAAAAATGAGCCTTCACACCACCCAGTATATGGGAAAAAAAAAATTATAGGGGTCAGAAAATGACAATTTTACACATACTAATTTTGGTGCATGTAGTTATAATTTTTTTAAAGTGGTAAAATACAATAAAACCTATATAAATTGGGTATCCTTGTGACCGTATGAACCTACAGAATAACGATAAGGTGTCATTTTTACAGAAAAGTACATTGTGTAGAATCAGAAGCCCCCAAAAGTTACAAAATGGCATTTTTTTCCCCCAATTTTGCCTTATAAATATATATTTTTTTTCTGGTTTTGCCATAAATTTTGTGGTGAAAAAACACAAGCTCTCATATGTGTCTGTAGGTGCAAAATTTAAAGTGTTCTGATTTTTAGAAGGTAAGGTGGAAAATACGAAAGTGCAAGAATATAAAAAAAAACTTGTGTTCCTTAAGGGGTTAAATAGTAACTCAAAATTATTATTTTTTGTGTGTACACGCTTTAAAGTCAGTAAAGGGCAGTAAATACTGTATTGGAGCAGCCATTTCCCATGGTCCTAGCTGCAAAAACATAATGAGGGACATTTATCAATGTTTGCTTATGTATTCCTTTTTTTAGTAATTTTTTCCTTACTTTTTTTTTGCTTATATGCGACTTATTTATCAACTGCTTTCAGCCTGTTGGTAATTTTCTTTCACATAAGCATTTTTTCCTTTTTTACTTTGGTAGTAGCTTTTTCTGCTCCATGTTTGAGCTGGAGTAAATTTAGTCAATTTTTAACCCTGTTGCAACTTTTTTTTGCGCAGTTGCGACTGTCGCAGTTAATAAATACCAGACTACCCGTAGTCCATTTTAAAATTATTACTACATAGTTCATTTTTGGAAAACTTGCTTTTCTCTCTTTCCAGTCAAAATGTCGCACGAAAAATCGCGTAGTCGCAGTTGCGACAATTATAGTAAAGAAAACCTGACTAAACCCGTTGATAAATGTCCATAAATATGAGCTTGAGCCTTCCATTTGGTCTCCTATATCACCATACCAGTGCAGTGGCCATACCCTCACACAACGTTACCCATTTTGCAAAGGCTGGAGGCACACTGGTTAGGAAACACTGCCCTTAAAGCTTGTACAAGCCTTCACCCACAGATCCTTCACTTCTGTGTTTTGCATTGAGCCATAATAGGGCTCATATAGAGGTGTATGGGGTCCGCACTGTCGCTCTATAACACGTTGGGGGAGATTCATCAAAACCTGTCCAGAGGAAAAGTTGCTGAGTTGCCCATAGCAACCAATCAGATCTCTTCTTTCATTTTTAGCAAGGCCTCTGCAAAATGAAAGTAGCGATCTGATTGGTTGCTATGGGCAACTGGGCAACTTTTCTTCTGGACAGGTTTTGATAAATCTCCCCCCAACAAGCCTCTCCTATAGGAAATGACAGAGGGGTTTGTTTTATTAATTTGACAGGACATGATTTTTTTCGTATTCCAATGCCAGTCAATCCCTGTATGTTCGGAGATATCACTGCTTCTAGGGAAGAATGTTTTTGTTTTGTTTGAGTTTTAAGCCCTTATCCAGCTGTTCTCTAGGTTAGGAAAAAGGATCAGCACATGGGATGTGCCAGACATTGTTCTATAGATAGATAGATATGAGAATGAGAGAGAAGTCCAGATAAAATGAAAGAAAGAAAGAAAGAAAGAAAGAAAAAGAAAGAAAGCTCAAGAAAAAAAAACTGTGAGAATGAAAGAGACAGAAGAAAGAGATATATAGAGAAAGAAAGAGAGGGCAAAAAAAAAAGATAAGGAGAGAGTGAGTGAAACAAGCGAATGATAATATAGGAGATATAAAGAAATAGAGAGAAAGAAAAAAGAGTGATAGGGAAGGGGAGAGAGAAAGAAAGAAACAGAAAGAAAGAATGAGAAAAAAGGAAAGTGTGGTAGTGGGGTGTGATGAGGGCAGATGTTGTTACCCTAGGGGCAGATGGCATTAACCCCTTGTATTGAAAGAAAGAGAAAAAAAAGAAAGGAGAGAGAAAAAAAGAAAGGAGAGAGAAAGAATGGAGAGAGAAAAGAAAAGAGATAGAGAGAGAGAGAGAGAGAGAGAGAGAGAGAGAGAGAGAGAGAGAGAGAGAGAGAGAGAGAGAGGGGGAGAAAAGAAAGAAAGGAGAGAGAGAAAGGAAGAAAAGAGATAGAGAGAAAGGAAGAAAAGAAAGAGAGAGAAAGGAAGAAAAGAAAGAGAGAGAAAGGAAGAAAAGAGAGAGAGAGAAAGGAAGAAAAGAGAGAGAAAGGAAGAAAAGAAAGAGAGAGAAAGAAAGAGAAAAAGAAAGAAAGGATAGAGAGCGAGAAAGAGTGGAGAGAGAGAGAAAGAGGGAGAGAGAGGAAAGAAGAAAAGAAAGAGAGAGAGAAAGGAAAGAGAGAGAAGGAAAGGAGAGAGAGAGAAAGGAAGGAAGGAAGGAAGAAAAGAAAGGATGAAAGGAAAGAGAGAGAGAGAGAGAGAGAGAGAGAGAGAGAGAGAGAAAGAAAGAAAGGGGAGAAAAAAAAGAGAGAGAGAGGAAGATAAGAAAAAAAGAGAGAGAGAAAGGAAGAGAGAGAGGAAGATAAGAAAGAAAGAGAAAGAGAAAGGAAGATGAGAAAAAGAGAGAGAGAAGAAGAAAAGAAAGAGAGATAAAGGAAGAAAAGAGAGAGAGAGAAAGGAAGAAAGGAAAGAGAGAGAAAGGAAGAAAGGAGAGGAAGTAAGGGAGAGTGACAGAAAGAAATAAAGAGAAACAAAGAAAAGAAAGAAAAGGGAGAGAAAGAGAGAGAGAGAGAGAGAGAGAGAGAGAGAGAGAGAGAGAGGGGACAGGATAAGAGAGGGAGACCTGAAGTGATAGGTCTCTATATACACTGTACTTGATAGGTCTCTATATACACTGTACTTGTTAGGTCTCTATATACACTGTACTTGATAGGCCTCTATATACACTGTACTTGATAGGTCTCTATATACACTGTACTTGATAGGTCTCTATATACACTGTACTTCATAGGTCTCTATATACACTGTACTTGATAGGCCTCTATATACACTGTACTTAATAGGTCTCTATATACACTGTACTTGATAGGTCTCTATATACACTGTACTTAATAGGTCTCTATATACACTGTACTTGATAGGTCTCTATATACACTGTACTTCATAGGTCTCTATATACACTGTACTTCATAGGTCTCTATATACACTGTACTTCATAGGTCTCTATATACACTGTACTTGATAGGCCTCTATATACACTGTACTTAATAGGTCTCTATATACACTGTACTTGATAGGTCTCTATATACACTGTACTTGATAGGTCTCTATATACACTGTACTTGATAGGTCTCTATATACACTGTACTTGATAGGTCTCTATATACACTGTACTTGATAGGTCTCTATACTTGATAGGTCTCTATATACACTGTACTTGATAGGGCCTCTATATACACTGTACTTGATAGGTCTCTCTATACCACTGTACTTGATAGGCCTCTATATACACTGTACTTGATAGGTCTCTATATACACTGTACTTGATAGGTCCTCTATATACACTGTACTTGATAGGTCTCTATATACACTGTACTTCATAGGTCTCTATATACACTGTACTTCATAGGTCTCTATATACACTGTACTTCATAGGTCTCTATATACACTGTACTTGATAGGTCTTCTATATACACTGTACTTTCGATAGGTCTCTATATACACTGTACTTGATAGGCCTCTATATACACTGTACTTGATAGGTCTCTATATACACTGTACTTGATAGGTCTCTATATACCACTGTACTTGATAGGTCCTCTATATACACTGTACTTGATAGGCCTCTATATACACTGTACTGATAGGTCTCTATATAACACTGTACTTGATAGGCCCTCTATATACACTGTACTTGATAGGTTCTCTATATACACTGTACTTGATAGGTCTCTATATACACTGTACTTGATAGGCCTCTATATACACTGTACTTGATAGGTCTCTATATACACTGTACTTGATAGGTCTCTATATACACTGTACTTGATAGGCCTCTATATACACTGTACTTGATAGGTCTCTATATACACTGTACTTGATAGGTCTCTATATACACTGTACTTGATAGGCCTCTATATACACTGTACTTGATAGGTCTCTATATACACTGTACTTGATAGGTCTCTATATACACTGTACTTGATAGGCCTCTATATACACTGTACTTCATAGGTCTCTATATACACTGTACTTCATAGGTCTCTATATTACACTGTACTTGATAGGCCTCTATATACACTGTACTTGATAGGTCTCTATATACACTGTACTTGATAGGTCTTCTATATACACTGTACTTGATAGGCCTCTATATACACTGTACTTGATAGGTCTCTATATACACTGTACTTGATAGGTCTCTATATACACTGTACTTGATAGGTCTCTATATACACTGTACTTGATAGGCCTCTATATACACTGTACGTGATAGGTCTCTATATACACTGTACTTGATAGGCCTCTATATACACTGTACTTGATAGGCCTCTATATACACTGTACTTGATAGGTCTCTATATACACTGTACTTGATAGGTCTCTATATACACTGTACTTGATAGGCCTCTATATACACTGTACTTGATAGGTCTCTATATACACTGTACTTCATAGGTCTCTATATACACTGTACTTGATAGGTCTCTATATACACTGTACTTGATAGGTCTCTATATACACTGTACTTGATAGGCCTCTATATACACTGTACTTGATAGGCCCTCTATATACACTGTACTTGATAGGCCTCTATATACACTGTACTTGATAGGCCTCTATATACACTGTACTTGATAGGCCTCTATATACACTGTACTTCATAGGTCTCTATATACACTGTACTTCATAGGTCTCTATATACACTGTACTTGATAGGCCTCTATATACACTGTACTTGATAGGTCTCTATATACACTGTACTTGATAGGTCTCTATATACACTGTACTTGATAGGCCTCTATATACACTGTACTTGATAGGTCTCTATATTACACTGTACTTGATAGGTCTCTATATACACTGTACTTGATAGGTCTCTATATACACTGTACTTGATAGGCCTCTATATACACTGTACGTGATAGGTCTCTATATACACTGTACTTGATAGGCCTCTATATACACCTGTACTTGATAGGCCTCTATATACACTGTACTTGATAGGTCTCTATATACACTGTACTTGATAGGTCTCTATATACACTGTACTTGATAGGCCTCTATATACACTGTACTTGATAGGTCTCTATATACACTGTACTTCATAGGTCTCTATATACACTGTACTTGATAGGTCTCTATATACACTGTACTTGATAGGTCTCTATATACACTGTACTTGATAGGCCTCTATATACACTGTACTTGATAGGCCTCTATATACACTGTACTTGATAGGCCTCTATATACACTGTACTTGATAGGCCTCTATATACACTGTACTTGATAGGCCTCTATATACACTGTACTTGATAGGCCTCTATATACACTGTACTTGATAGGCCTCTATATACACTGTACTTGTTAGGTCTCTATATACACTGTACTTGATAGGCCTCTATATACACTGTACTTGTTAGGTCTCTATATACACTGTACTTGATAGGTCTCTATATACACTGTACTTGATAGGCCTCTATATACACTGTACTTGATAGGTCTCTATATACACTGTACTTGATAGGTCTCTATATACACTGTACTTGTTAGGTCTCTATATACACTGTACTTGATAGGTCTCTATATACACTGTACTTGATAGGTCTCTATATACACTGTACTTGATAGGTCTCTATATACACTGTACTTGATAGGCTTCTATATACACTGTACTTGATAGGCCTCTATATACACTGTACTTAATAGGTCTCTATATACACTGTACTTGATAGGTCTCTATATACACTGTACTTGATAGGCCTCTATATACACTGTACTTGATAGGTCTCTATATACACTGTACTTGATAGGTCTCTATATACACTGTACTTGATAGGTCTCTATATACACTGTACTTGATAGGTCTCTATATACACTGTACTTGATAGGTCTCTATATACACTGTATATACACTGTACTTGATAGGCCTCTATATACACTGTACTTGATAGGTCTCTATATACACTGTACTTGATAGGTCTCTATATACACTGTACTTGATAGGTCTCTATATACACTGTATATACACTGTACTTGATAGGCCTCTATATACACTGTACTTGATAGGTCTCTATATACACTGTACTTGATAGGTCTCTATATACACTGTACTTGATAGGTCTCTATATACACTGTACTTGATAGGTCTCTATATACACTGTACTTGATAGGCTTCTATATACACTGCACTTGATAGGTCTCTATATACACTGTACTTGATAGGTCTCTATATACACTGTACTTGATAGGCCTCTATATACACTGTACTTGATAGGCCTCTATATACACTGTACTTGATAGGTCTCTATATACACTGTACTTGATAGGCCTCTATATAACACTGTACTTGATAGGTCTCTATATACACTGTACTTGATAGGTCTCTATATACACTGTATATACACTGTACTTGATAGGTCTCTGTATACACTGTATATACACTGTACTTGATAGGTCTCTATATACACTGTATATACACTGTACTTGATAGGTCTCTATATACACTGTACTTGATAGGTCTCTATATACACTGTACTTCATAGGTCTCTATATACACTGTACTTGATAGGTCTCTATATACACTGTACTTGATAGGTCTCTATATACACTGTACTTGATAGGTCTCTATATACACTGTACTTGATAGGTCTCTATATACACTGTACTTGATAGGCCTCTATATACACTGTACTTGATAGGTCTCTATATACACTGTACTTGATAGGCCTCTATATACACTGTACTTGATAGGTCTCTATATACACTGTACTTGATAGGCCTCTATATACACTGTACTTGTTAGGTCTCTATATACACTGTACTTGTTAGGTCTCTATATACACTGTACTTGATAGGTCTCTGTATACACTGTATATACACTGTACTTGATAGGTCTCTGTATACACTGTATATACACTGTACTTGATAGGTCTCTATATACACTGTATATACACTGTACTTGATAGGCTTCTATATATACTGTACTTGATAGGCCTCTATATACACTGTACTTGAATAGGCCTCTATATACACTGTACTTGATAGGTCTCTATATACACTGTATATACACTGTACTTGATAGGCCTCTATATACACTGTACTTGATAGGCTTCTATATACACTGTACTTGATAGGTCTCTATATACACTGTATATACACTGTACTTGATAGGCCTCTATATACACTGTACTTGATAGGTCTCTATATACACTGTATATACACTGTACTTGATAGGCCTCTATATACACTGTACTTGATAGGCTTCTATATACACTGTACTTGATAGGTCTCTGTATACACTGTATATACACTGTACTTGATAGGTCTCTATATACACTGTATATACACTGTACTTGATAGGTCTCTATATACAATGTATATACACTGTACTTGATAGGCTTCTATATATACTGTACTTGATAGGCCTCTATATACACTGTACTTGATAGGCCTCTATATACACTGTACTTGTTAGGTCTCTATATACACTGTACTCGATAGGTCTCTATATACACTGTATATACACTGTACTTGATAGGTCTCTATATACACTGTATATACACTGTACTTGATAGGCCTCTATATACACTGTACTGAGTGGCTGCGGTACCGCGCGGTCCCGTGTTGTGTTGTGCTCGGTGCTTAGCAGCCGCTCATTGCCGGGTAACAGCGAAGATAAACATCACAACACACGAGCAGCAGCGCCCTCTATCGGCCCAGCCGCTCACCGCCGGGTGTCCGCGGAATAACAAGACGTAATGTGCAGCGCCCCCTGTGTGCACCGCGTCACCCCGCCCGCCCCGTGCAGAGGCTTCCCCCCTCCGCCCCCCCCCCCCCCCCCCCCCCCCCCCCCCCCTCCTCCTCCTGGTTTGCATCACCGGCCGCTCGCGGGCTCACTCCTTCAGCTATTCTTAGAATGACGTCAGGCGAGAGCATTCCTGAACGGCCCCTCTCCGGAGCTATATAAAGAGGTGATGCAACCCTGCCAGGGAGAGAGACTCTCACAGTGCCACTACACCGAGCACACACTCAGCTCTGCTGCCTCTGCCTGGCATTCTTCACGGAGGAGCAGGGACCCTGAGTCACTGACACATCACAGCAGGTAAGGGGGGGGGGCTCCGACTACGACCACCGACACATGGGGACCACTTCTCCTGGAGGTTTTCTTTGTCTTCTACTCTTGTTGTTTTTCTTCTTCTTCTGTTTCCTTTTGTGTTTCCCAAGTTTTACTACTTCACTTGTGACTTTGTTATCATGAGTCATTACCTGACTACCGGAGTACGAAACTTTCTATCTCATATCTATGTATCTCAGTGGTCTCCAAACTGTAGCCCTCCAGATGTTGCAGAACTACAACTCCCAGCATGCCCGGACAGCCTTCGGCTGTCCGGGCATGCTGGGAGTTGTAGTTTTGCAACATCTGGAGGGCCACAGTTTGGAGACCACTGATCTATCTATCTAGTGATTGTATTTAGAATTCTTGAATGTTGATACAATGTAACCAACAGATTCAGATACAATAGAATGTTTGGTAAACACGTGTTTTGGGCCGGCAGTGATACATTTGTGTATTGTTTTGAGTATATTATGTAAATACATGGTCTTAAACTGTGGACCTCCAGATGTTGGGAAAAAGTACAACTCCCAGCATGCCCGGACAGCCGACAGCTGGGGGTCCACAGTTTGGAGACCACCGATCTATAGATCATTTTATATGTGGATACAAAGTAATTATTGAGATGAATGAGCAGATGTTGGAGCAGTACCGAACTATCATGGGCATCAATAGGAAACAACCCCGAAAGAGTTTGGCGCATGTATCCCCCGCTTTATACTACCTTTCTCTTGGCGCATCCCCAGTCCACACACAAGCGATGGGATTGTACCGATGTGGTGGAGTTCTCATTCAGATGTTTCCCTTTGTGTGTTTACCTGCAGTTCTATGGAAGGAACTTGGGTTATAGATAGTTGTATCACAGACACAGCTCTGCTACTTCCGGGTAGAAGTATTATTGTTCTTCATATACAGCAGTGTCCTCTAACCTGTGGCTCTCCTCCAGCTCTAACTACAACTCCCATCATTTGTGTTTCTCAAGTATTTACTACTTTACTTCATGATTTATTACCCAACTTCAAAAGTGTCTATCTATCTCATATCTATCTATCTCATATCTATCTATCTAATATCTATCTCATATCTATCTATCTATCTATCTATCTATCTATCTATCTCATATCTATTTCATATCTATCTATCTATCTATCTATCTATCTATCTCATATCTATCTCATATCTATCTCATATCTATCTATCTCATATCTATCTATCTATCTATCTATCTCATATCTATCTATCTCATATCTATCTCATATCTATCTATCTATCTATCTCATATCTATCTCATATCTATCTATCTCATATCTATCTATCTATCTCATATCTATCTATCTATCTCATATCTATCTATCTCATATCTATCTATCTCATATCTATCTATCTCATATCTATCTATCTCATATCTATCTATCTATCTCATATCTATCTATCTATCTAATATCTATCTCATATCTATCTCATATCTATCTATCTATCTCATATCTATCTATCTCATATCTATCTCATATCTATCTATCTATCTATCTATCTCATATCTATCTCATATCTATCTATCTCATATCTATCTATCTATCTCATATCTATCTATCTATCTCATATCTATCTATCTCATATCTATCTATCTCATATCTATCTATCTCATATCTATCTCATATCTATCTCATATCTGTCTATCTATATCATATCATATCTATCTATCTCATATCTATCTCATATCTATCTCATATCTATCTCATATCTATCTCATATCTATCTCATATCTATCTATCTATCTCATATCTATCTATCTCATATCTATCTCATATCTATCTCATAGATAGATATGAGATAGATAGATAGATATGAGATAGATATGAGATAGATATGAGATAGATATGAGATAGATATGAGATAGATAGATATGAGATAGATAGATAGATAGATATGAGATAGATATGAGATAGATATGAGATAGATAGATATGATATGATATAGATAGACAGATATGAGATAGATATGAGATAGATATGAGATAGATAGATATGAGATAGATAGATATGAGATAGATAGATAGATATGAGATAGATAGATAGATATGAGATAGATAGAAGATAGAGAGATAGATAGATAGATAGATAGATAGATATGAGACAGATAGATATTAGATAGATAGAATCTACATAATATACAGAATCACCAAACATACATAATAGTATAAATGTATCACTACTGGTTTTAATGTTTACAAAATATTCTATAGTAATTATTTGAATTTGTGTCATACATTGTACTAACATTCAAGAGACAGATAGATATGAGATAGATAGATATGAGATAGATAGATATGAGATAGATAGATATGAGATAGATAGATATGAGATAGATAGACAGATAGATAGATATGAGAGAGATAGATAGATATGAGATAGATAGATATGAGATAGATATGAGATAGATAGATAGATATGAGATAGATAGATATTAGATAAATAAATAGATACGAGATAGATAGATATGAGATTTATAGGAGATAGATATGAGATAAATACATAATATACACAAAACAATACATATAGTATGAATGTATCACTGCTGATTTCAATACACAATCGGTAGATAGATACATAGATAGATAGATATGAGATAGATAGATATGAGATAGATAGATAGATATGAGATAGATATCTCATATCTATCTATCTATGTATCTATCTACCGATTGTGTATTGAAATCAGCAGTGATACATTCATACTATATGTATTGTTTTGTGTATATTATGTATTTATCTCATATCTATCTCCTATAAATCTCATATCTATCTATCTCGTATCTATTTATTTATCTAATATCTATCTATCTCATATCTATCTATCTATCTCATATCTATCTCATATCTATCTCATATCTATCTCATATCTATCTATCTCTCTCATATCTATCTCATATCTATCTATCTGTCTATCTATCTCATATCTATCTCATATCTATCTATCTCATATCTATCTATCTCATATCTATCTATCTCATATCTATCTATCTCATATCTATCTGTCTCTTGAATGTTAGTACAATGTATGACACAAATTCAAATAATTACTATAGAATATTTTGTAAACATTAAAACCAGTAGTGATACATTTATACTATTATGTATGTTTGGTGATTCTGTATATTATGTAGATTCTATCTATCTAATATCTATCTGTCTCATATCTATCTATCTATCTATCTATCTATCTATCTATCTATCTATCTCTCTATCTTCTATCTATCTATCTATCTCATATCTATCTATCTATCTATCTATCTCATATCTATCTATCTATCTCATATCTATCTATCTATCTCATATCTATATATCTATCTATCTATCTCATATCTATATATCTATCTATCTATCTCATATCTATCTCTCATATCTATCTATCTATCTATCTATCTATCTATCTATCTTTCATGTAATATAAAGTCTTCAGCGGTCAGGGAATGCTGGAGGTTGTAGTTATAATACATGTGTAGAGCCAGGGCTTGGGTAACACTGATATACAGGGATAATTATACCATGGGATCAATATTAATCCATATTAGAACATAATACATTGTTTCCCTCGCTCTTTTATTATCTTGGTTTCTTATGGCTGATTACGTGTCACCCTAAATTACCCCCCCCCCTCCCTTCACCCCCAATACTGACCTCTTTTCCCTCTCGCATACTGTATATTCCTACCCTGTTATACTATTAGAGTTTATGTAGTTTTTATTGAGATGATAACCGGGTATGTGTGTATATATATAATTGACAGATGTAGCAGAGATGAGATTGTCACCGTTTCACAGTCATACGAAAACGTTCTCGCATAGTTATGGATTCCGTTGTATGGCATTTCGGGTGGCGGCGTTGCCCCAGGAGTGCCAGCCTGTCCCAGAGTATGTATGTGTATGTGTGGCGGGGAATGTGCGTGTAATTCAGCACAACAGGCGCACGGGGATCTCTCCCTCTGATGAAACTGCCTGGTAATACTTTCAGTTCACTCTCCTGCTGTCCCCACTTCTTGCCTAGAGGTGGCAGTAGTGAGACATTCCATTATTCACTTCCTGAAACCAACACGATAACGTAAAATACGATAGTACGGTAGATGACGCGGCATGACTGATACTTTATAAACAATAGTGGGATTAGGTATAGAAATCTAAACCCGCTGCAGTCTCATCGTGACTATGTAAACCATTGTTTCCCAACCAGCGTGCCTCCAGCTGTTGCAAAACTACAACTCCCAGCATGCCCGGACAGCCAACGGCTGTCCGGGCATGCTGGGAGTTGTAGTTTTGAAACAACTATAGGCACACTGGTTGAGAAACATTGCTTTTTTTAATTAAAACATATTATCAGTTAAATGTTTTTATTTTTTTATATACCTATATTATTATTTTTTTTTATTTTTATTTTTTTAAATAATTTAATAAAACAATTTGGATATTCTAGAATCCAAATTTGTTTGATTTCGTTACATGTACACGGAGTGGCATGGAGGTGAGGATAGTGTGTATACATTCCTCGCTTCCACTTACTTGCTTCCACTTGCTTTTGGCTCTGTTGCTCAGTGTACTGTACAGGAGCAGGGACTCCTGTCTTCGATAGGAGTCCCTGCTCCTGTACATGCTTTGCATGGGCAATTCTGAATCTGAATTGAAATCCGAATCGAATCAGTCTGATTGCCGAATTGGATCTGAGATTTGCTGATGTGTACCTATGATATTGGGATATAATTAGAGATGAGCGAACTTACAGTAAATTCGATTCGTCACGAGCTTCTCGGCTCGGCAGTTGATGACTTTTCCTGCATAAATTAGTTCAGCTATCAGGTGCTCCGGTGGGCTGGAAAAGGTGGATACAGTCCTAGGAAAGAGTCTCCTAGGACTGTATCCACCTTTTCCAGCCCACCGGAGCACCTGAAAGCTGAACTAATTTATGCAGGAAAAGGCATCAACTGCCGAGCCGAGAAGTTCGTGACGAATCGAATTTACTGTAAGTTCTCTCATCTCTAGATATAATGCTTTACATAGTCCTAGTTTTCTAAAGACTGGTCGGCTGCAACGACAACTGGCATCTGTGATCATTTTCAGCTCAGTGTGGCCCCATAGTGTTTTAGGGTACCTACAGTTTCGAAAGTTTTAATTGTAGAAGGGTCCAGGTGCTGAGCTGCAACAAGGCAGCCAAAGTGCTCATCTGAGTACTGTACCACTTTGGCTCTGCGTTGCGATAATTGAGCTCATGTAAAGTAGATGAACCCCTATACCCCTCTGCTCATCTCTCAAGGGGCACAGAACCTGGATGCCCACCAATTTAAATTTGTCCTATCACTATGACTTTTTTTTTAGGAACTTTTCAGCTAAACAAATTCAGCTCTGCTACATCTGTACATTCTATACACATAAGGTCAGAGCAAATCTCTGAAGCTCCATTCATAGTTTTACCCCCTTAGATACAATGTATCACACATCACATGACGCATGGCTCGCACTTGGCTCCTTCCTCACCGGTTGACCAGAAACCTGTAGGAACTTTTCAGTTAAACAAAATCAGCTCTGCTACATCTCTAGATTCTAAACACCTAATGTCATAGCACATCAGTAGATTTTCATTCTTACTTTTACCCCTTTAGATACAATGTATCACACATCACATGACCCGCTACCATCACATGGCTTGCACTTGGCCCCTTCCTCACCGGTTGACCAGAAACCTGTAGGAACTTTTCAGTTAAACAAAATCAGCTCTGCTACATCTCTACATACATCTCTACATTCTAAACACCTAATGTCATTGCACATCAGTAGATTTTCACTCTTACTTTTACCTCATCAAATACAATGTATCACACATCACATGACCCGCTACCATTACGTGTCTCGCACTTGGCCCCTTCCTCACCGGTTGACCAGAAACCTGTAGGAACTTTTCAGTCAAACAAAATCAGCTCTGCTACATCCCTACATTCTAAACGTATAACATCAGAACAAATCTCTAAAGCTCCATTCATATTTTTACCCCGTTAGATAGAATGTATCACACATCACATGACCCGCTCGCATCACATGGCTCGCACTTGGCCCCTTCCTCACCAGTTGATCAGAAACCTGTAGGAACTTTTAAGTTAAACAAAATCAGCTCTGCTACATCTCTACATACATCTGTACATTCTAAACACCTAATGTCATTGCACATCAGTAGATTTTCATTCTTACTTTTACCCCGTTAGATACAATGTATCACACATCACATGACCCCCGCTCACATCACATGACTCGCACTTGGCCCCTTCCTCACCGGTTGACCTCAGTCATGGTTACACAACCGTACGGTGACACAACCCAGTGTGTTTTCTGGTATACGTCACCTGTTTCTTGGTTTCATCAGAGGAAGGTGAAGATGGCTTCCTCTCTGTAGAAATTTTAGCGCAATGTCAGAAAGCTCCAGGTCGTTGCGAGGACACGGGGGGGGGGGGGGGGGGGTAATGAACCGGCTGACTATTTAATATTAACTGGATGTCGTCACTGGCGTCTCATATGAGGAACCTCGATGGGCATGTAATGCCACGTGGGTTCACCGAAGCATACCTAATAATTGGGTAAGAGAGTAATAGTAAGGGATCCTTAACCTGTTCTCTCCAGAACTACAACTCCCAGCATGCACTGGCCCATGGGTGCACCCGAGCCTACCTAATGATTAGTGGCGCTGGAGCAGATTCTCCACCTGGGCTCCCCAGCTGTAACAAAACTACAACTCCCAGCATGCCCTGACAGCCTTCGGCTGTCAGGGCATGCTGGGAGTTGTAGTTTTGCACCAGGTTAGGGATCACTGTGCCAGGGTTGTTCTAACTTTTAATTGCTAATCTAAAAAGTAAAAATAACGTGGGGCTCTTGTGTAATGATCAACCACAAGAGGCTATTTATACTCCTAGTTAACTTTGTACTTTGTAACGTAAGCGCAAACAGGAGCCCGGAACGTCTTTATGGTCCCGATCGCAGTCTATCACTGACTGGTCAGTCTGCTGGAATATACATGGAGCATTTAAAATAAAACAAAAAAATAATAAACATTAAGGCGATACATTTTCAGGACTGTGTATGTGTCCTCCGCACTTAGATTGTATATGGGGGACTCCTCTAATTTTTGGATTTTAACTTGTTCTCAGGCAAGATAACCAGCTGGTAGAGTTGCCTGGCAACAGCTTAAAGGGGTACTCCGGGGAACACAACTTATCTCGTAGATACATATGAGACAGATAGATATGAGAGAGATATGGGATAGATAGATCTGAGAGATAGATATGAGATATATATGGGATAGATAGATATGAGATCGATAGATGGATATGGGATAGATAGATAGATATTAGATAGATAGATATGAGATAGATCTGAGATAGATAGATATATATGAGAGAGAGACAGATAGATAGGAGACAGATAGATAGGAGACAGATAGATAGGAGACAGATAGATAGGAGACAGATAGATAGGAGACAGATAGATAGGAGACAGATAGATAGGAGACAGATAGATAGGAGACAGATAGATAGGAGACAGATAGATAGGAGACAGATAGGAGACAGATAGATAGGAGACAGATAGATATGAGATAGATCGGAGATAGATAGGAGATAGATAGATAGGATATATATATATATATATATATATATGGGATAGATAGATAGATAGAAGATAGATAAATATATATGAGAGATAGATAGATAGATATGGGATAGATAGATAGGAGACAGATAGATATGAGAGATAGATAGATAGATAGATAGATATTAGATAGATCTGAGATAGATAGATATGAGATAGATAGATAGGTAGATAGGATATATATATATATATATATATATATATATATATATATATATGAGAGATAGATAGATATGGGATAGATAGGAGACAGACAGATAGATATGAGATAGATAGATATGAGATCGATCTGAGATGGATAGATATGAGAGAGAGAGAGATAGATAGATAGATATGAGATAGATATGGGATAGATAGAGATAGATAGATATGAGATAAATAATAGAAAGATATATGAGAGATAGATAGAGACATGTGATTAGGCGAGATGTTGTGTTCTCTGTAGTACCCCTTTAACCATTCCTCTCCCTATTCAGAACACATGCACATTTGGTTGAGCTGAGCGTGCATGTGTATGAGGGAATCAGGGGACATAGGCAGCGTAAAGCTGGCAATACAGATAAGTTAGCTTTCACCCAAGTGCTTGCTCAGCCAGGAGCTGTCTCTCCTGATAACCCCCATACACGTGCACGCTTGGCTCAACTGAGCATGCATATACATGGTGATGGTTCATCTTCCCTAGAACAAAAGGGTGAAGCAATCAACAGCCCATGGACATAAAAGCATTGTTTACAAAAAAAAAAAAAAAAGCTTTTTCTCAGTTCCAGGGAAAGCTGGGTGCCATTGAATGTAGTGGCCATTACGGAGCCCATAGAGGTTCCCTTTTCTAATACTGCAATGATCTGTCAAATAATTTTATGGTGAAGTTTTCATTCAGGAGTCTGGGCGATACCAGCCATACTCGGCTTTAGCAGATACAGAATTGACCATTTTTAACTCCTTGGGTGCAATGGTCTGCAGGCAGGCTGTCTCACTATGTTTCTTGTATGAAGCCATACATACCTACCAGAGAGCGGTGCACATTATAATGTCGCTCTGTTTCCCTTTCAGATAAGATGATGCTTCAGCACCCAGGACAAGGCTCGGCAGCCGAGGTCAGCGCGACCGCCATTGTTCCCTGTCTGTCGCCGACCATGACCTTCGCCTTCGAAGACTTCACCAACTTAACGCCCCTGGTTAAAGAAGAACTCCGGTTCGCCATCCAGAGCAAGCGTCTCGCCACCCGGCCTCCCTGCAGCCTGGATAACGTGATTGTCGCCGACAGGCCGATAGAAATGACTTTATCCAAGACAGAGGTAGGTGATACCCACCTATAGCAGGACATATATTAAGCCTTGGAAAAACATGGCTGCTGGTTTCGCATCTCTAATGAAGTGAATGGAGCTGAACTGCAATACCACCCACAACCTGTGCGCAAGGGTGGCGATGTTTCAGGAAGAAAGCTTCTATGTTTTTCTATCCTTTTCCACCAGTAGTGTAAGGGCTGCTCATCCATGTAGATATATACCCCAGCACCCGGAGGACTCCTTTAACTCATCACTTTCCTGTTTCATTTCTAGTTTGTACCAGAAGAAGATGAAAGGAAGAAACGGAGAAGAGAACGAAACAAGGTAGCGGCTGCTAAATGTCGAAACAAGAAGAAAGAGAAGACAGAAAGTTTACAGAAGGTGAGAGGCGACGTCCTGTCCTGGACCCCCTTACACTCTCCATGACATACTATGAATTTTATAAACAGGACTTCTTTCTTGCCAAACAGCGCCACCCTTGCCCATGGTGGTGTATGGTATTGCAGCTCAGCTCTATTTTTTTTTATTTTTTGTTAACTGGATAACCCCTTTAGATAGTAAAGCGGAACTCTGCCTCTAGAGCAACGTTTTCCAAACAGATTACCTCAAGCTGTTGCAAAACTACAACTCCCAGCATGCCTGGACAGCCAAAGGCTGTAGTTTTGCAACAGCTGGAGGCACTCTGTTTGGAAAACAATGCTCTAGAGACACTTTATAGAATATATTTGGGGATTGCATGAATAACAACTCCAGTTCTCTCTGAGGTTCCTTTAGGAAGTTGTTATTTATGGAATTCCCTAATCTATAGGCAGAGTTCCGCTTTAATATTTAAAGGGGTCATCCGGATTTAGAAAAACATTTCCTGTTCATTGCAGGGGGATCCGACTGCAGTGCTGTGAATATATAGGCGGAAGTGCCCCTTTATGACTTAAGAAATGTTAAAGATTTAGACTCAGGGACATATATTAAGGCAGTGTTTCCCAACCAGTGTGCCTCCAGCTGTTGTAAAACTACAACTCCCAGCATGCCCGGACAGCCAAAGGCTGTCCGGGCACGCTGGGAGTTGTAGTTTTTCAACAGCTGGAGGCGCACTGGTCAGGAAACACTGTATTAAAGGGGTACTGCAGTGGAAAACATTTTATTTATTTGAGGTTTTTTTTAATCAACTGGTGCCAGAAAGTTAAACAGATTTGTAAATGACTTCTATTAAAAAAATCTTTACCCTTCCAGTACTTTTTAGCAGCTGTATGCTACAGAGAAAATTATTTTCTTTTTGAATTTCTTTTTTGTCTTGTCCACAGTGCTCTCTGCTGTCACCTCTGTCCGTGTCAGGAACTGTCATAGGTTTGCAATGGGGATTTTCTCCTGCTCGGGACAATTCCTGATACGGACATCAGGTGTCAGCAGAGAGAGAAAAAAAAAATGTTTTCCACTGGAGTAACCCTTTAATGCAATATTTCCCAACCAGTGCGACTCCAGCTGTTGAAAAACTACAACTCCCAGCATGCCCGGACAGCCTTTGGCCAGTTCATTAAAAAAAATGTTTTCCACCGGAGTACCCCTTTAAGGTGTAAATACGTGATACACTAGTGCAGTGTTTCCCAACCAGGGTGCCTCCAGCTGTTGCAAAACTACAACTCCCAGCATGCCCATACAGCCGTGGGCAGTGTTTTCCAAACAGTGTGCCTCGAGCTGTTGTCCGGGCATGCTGGGAATTGTAGTTTTGCAACAGCTGAAGACACTTTTGGAAAACACTGCACTAGGGGAACTCCTATGGGGACTTTCCTAGTACCCTAAAACCCCACAAAAAAAGTCTTTACAAAGGCTGTAATACTCTATGCCACCACTAGTAGTTTGCAACTTGTGGCTCTCTGGCTGTTGCAAAATGACAACTCCCAGCGTGCCCAAACAGTGGTGGCAAAAACAATTACAATGACCAGATTATTTATATATATATATATATATATATATATATATATATATATAATTATTATTATTTTTTTTTTTTTTGGTGGGGTTTTAAGGTACCAGGAGACTCCCCATAAGTTTTCCCCTATGTCTATCCTCTATATGCCACTGCCAACTATATACTAGGGCAGTGTTTTCCAAACAGTGTGCCCCCAGCTGTTGCAAAACTATTACTCCCACATGCCCAGACAGCCTGCAGTTGGAAACCACTATGGTGGTGGCAAAAACAATTACAGCCTTTGTCCAGATTTTTTTTTCCATTTGTTACGGTTTTTGGGTACGAGGAGAGAGGAGACTCCCCATAAGTTTCCCCCTATGTCTAGCATCTATATGCCACTGCCAACTATACACTACACTAGGGCATTGTTTTCCAGTGTGCCCCCAGCTGTTGCAAAACTACTACTCCCAGCATGCCCAGACAGCCTGGGGATACACCTATGGGGACTTTTCTTGTACTCTAAAACTCCACCCAAAAAAATCTGGACATAGGCTGTAATTCTTTGCCACCACTTAAAGGGGTTATCCAGGAAAAAAAAACTTTTTTTTTCATATATATCAACTGGCTCCAGAAAGTTAAACAGATTCGTAAATTACTTCTATTAAAAAAATCTTAATCCTTTCAGTACTCATGAGCTGATGAAGTTCAGTTGTTCTTTTCTGTCTAACTGCTCTCTGATGACTCCTGTCTCGTGAACCGCCCAGTTTAAAAGCAAATCGCCATAGCAAACCTCTTCTACTTTGTGCAGTTCCCGAGACAAGCAGAGATGTCAGCAGAGAGCACTGTTGCCAGACAGAAAAGTACAACTAAACTTCAGCAGCTGATAATTATTGGAAGGATTAAGATTTTTTTTTAATAGAAGTGATTTACAAATCTGTTTAACTTTCTGGAGCCAGTTGATATATAAATTTTTTTTTTCCTGGAATAACCCTTTAAGTTTGTAACTAAGGTTTTAGAGTATTAGGAGAACTATCTGTGTCTATCGTCTATATGCCCGGCTAGTGCCAATTATAAGCTAAAACTTTTTTTTTTTTTCTCCCCTCTGTTCCAAAAAAAAAGGAGTCCGAAAAACTGGAATCCATCAATGCAGAACTGAAAGCCCAGATTGAGGAACTTAAGAACGAGAAGCAGCACTTAATCTACATGCTGAACCTCCACCGACCCACCTGCATAGTCCGAGCGCAGAACGGCAGGACGCCGGAAGACGAGCGCAACCTCTTCATTCAGCAAATCAAAGACGGAACCTTGCAGAACCTGGTGAGCGAGGGCGTAAACTGAGCGGCCCCCTCTGTTGTACTATACGTGGACTCACTGACGCCCCCTGGAGGCTTCGTGTGTATCAGTGACACCCTGGCCAGAATCCTTACAAGGAAAAAGAGCCTTTGCTGTACGGAACCGCCGCGGCGGTCTGAGCGGAAAGGATTCAGCGTTATTGTGCGCCACCGCCGGCAGGGACGGACTGTCACCGGAATCCAATCACTTGCTATTAGTTTTGTCCTATAGCAGCAGGATGGATTTATTTTTTTTTACTTTACACTTTGTGCAATTATTATTATTTTTTTATATTCGTTGTGGATCGCAGATATGTGAAGAAAGAAAGGAAAAAACGAAAAATCAGTGTTCTGTAGGCAATAAGGAGCGGACGCACTCTTTTGGCTGAAACCCACACAACGCACCATGGACTGCCTTAACCTTACACAGCCGAGGACGCTCAACCTTTTATTCTCCATTTATTTATTCCGGATAGTCTTGTTAGCCTAGGCCAGTGTTTCCCAACCAGGGTGCCTCCAGCTGTTGCAAAACTACAACTCCCAGCATGCCCGGACAGCCTTCGGCTGTCCGGGCATGCTGGAAGTTGTAGTTTTGCAACAGCTGGAGGTATCCTGTTCGGGAAACACTGGCGTAGGAGGTCACTAAACCAATGATGGAATCCAATGGAATCCTTGTATTAGCCTTAATGTTCACTATATTGAGGTCTTACTGCCTCTAATTATGTATCGGCGCAACCTGCAAACTTGCCATTACAGCACTGCCGTGACTTTAAGAAGCTTTCTAGAACCGGTTTGGAGGGTTCCTTTTAAAATGGTTAACCAAAAATAGAAAAAAAAGAGCTGATTTATAAAAAAAATTTAAAAAATAAAAAAACAGCGCCACCGCTGTTGTCAGGTTGTGTGTGGTATTACAACTTGGATGGATTCAATTCAGTTCAATGGAACTGAGCTGCAATACCACACACAACCTGAGGACAGGGGTGGCGCTGTGTTTTATTTATTTATTTTTTTTCTTCTTCTTCTTCTTCTGTTTTTCTAATCCTGGAATAGTAAGTAGTTGGCCATATTCATTTCAATGGCATGAAATTGGCACGATTTGGAAAGGCTGGGTTTTCACGCCGGGTTCTTTTATGACCACTGAACACGCACACAAAGGACTGTATTACGGGCAAAATCATGTACACAATTGGCCACCACACGTGTGCGTAGAGTGAGAATCCATCCAGACCGACAAAGACCTCCTTAGGCCGTGTTCACACACTGTAAAATCAGCCAATTTTATATGGGCGGTGATCTAAATTATTAGGAACCTGTATGCTGTGCTATGTAACTGACATTAACATTTCATATACAGATGTGGGCTCTGCTATATATATATGATTTGTATGCATGTGTGTATATATATATATATATATGTACTGTGTGTGTGTGTGTGTGTGTATATATATATATATATATATGTGTACATACACACACACACACACACAACACACATGCTCTGCAATATATATATATATGTATATAATTTGTGTGTATGTGTATATATATATATATATATATTGTGTATGTATGTGTGTATATATATATATATATATATATATATATATATATACACACATACACACGCTCTGCTATATATATATATATATAATTTGTGTGTGGATGTACAGTATGTGTGTGTGTGTGTATATATATATATATATATATATATATATATATATACACACACATACTGTACATCCACACACAAATTATATATATATATATATATATATATATATATATAGCAGAGCGTGTGTGTGTGTGTGTGTGTATATGTATATATATATATATATATATATATATATACATACACACACACACACACACGCTCTGCTATATATATATATATATATATATATATATGTGTGTAGATATATATATAATTTGTGTGTGTGTGTATATATATATATATATATATATATATATATATATATATATATATATATACATACACACGCTATGCTATATATATATATATATATATATATATAATTTGTGTGTGGATGTACAGTATATGTGTGTGTGTGTATGTGTGTATGTATGTGTGTATATATATATATATATATATATAATTTGTGTGTGTAAAACATATAGGTAACAAATGTGAGCATTTATGTTCATCTCAGAGTCGAAAAATTGAGTAAGTGGCCTGGTAAAGAAGTGAAAATGAGTTTAATTAAAGCAAGATCCCATATTACATATGGCATCAGATAGAAAGCAACATGGTGGTTGGGCAATGCACTAAAGACAATTCTCCAACACTAAAGTAGGAAAGCGATGAAACAAAAAGATTCTCCCCCATATAGGGTTTTATTTTTTATTTTTTTGCAAAAACATCACCACTCTTGTCCACAGGTTGTGTCTGGTATTGCAGATTAGCTCCATTGAAGTGAATGGGACTGAGCTGTGAGCTGCAGTTCTACACATGACCAGGAGTGGTGCTGTAAAACAACTGGAGACATGAGTCACCCCTCAAAAACAATCGGATCAGATAGGTGTCTGTTCCCTCTCAAAGTATTAAAAAAAAAAAATTATTATTTTTTTTTTTTAGTTCTGCTGGACTACTACTCTGCTCATGCCTTGTTCTGGAGTTAGTCAGCAGACCGGGCCTTATTTTTAAAGGGACGATCCCGAATTAATTTCTAAGCACTTTTCTCTTAGTATTACGATCTTCAGAGATTCTATGTAGCATTTCATGTATTTCTCATTTCACGTATGACGATGCCAAAAATATTACCTCAGAGGAGCGTGCGCCGTGTTCCGCTCTGACATGTATGTCCACTTTATATTCTGTAACAGAACTGTCGTATTAGTACATGTTAGATGGAAGTTTGCAGTTTCTTTTTTAAATATTTCTAGATGTCTGTGGGAGCGGGGAGAGGGAATGGACAGCGCGCTAAACTGGAACGAAACATTAAAAAAAAGTAAATGAATCTGTCTGTAAATGAATATGTTTTGTAGGTGATATGGGGGGAGGGGCGATGTGTATTCTGGGGTGTAAGTAGTCACACAGCATTTATAGGGGTTTTCTAGGAATGGAAAGGGCAGAGCTGATTTCTTTTAAAAACAACACCACCTCTGTCTTCAGGTTGCATGTGTAAACTTGGCTCCATTCACTTCAATGGAACTACGCTGCAATACTGCACACAACCTGAGGACAGGGGTGGCGATGTTTTTCTAATCCAGGATTACCCTTTTGGCAAGTTTTAGACAAGTGGTCTTCTATATCTGTGGACCTCCAGATATGGCAAAACTACAACTCTCAGCATGCCTGGACAGCCAATGGCTGCCAGCTGGAGAGCTACAAGTTGGAAACCACTAGTGGTGGCAAAGAGAATTACAGCCTAGGACCATATATATATATATATATATATATATATATTTTTTTTTTTTTTGTGGGGTTTTAAGGTACTACGAAACTCCCCATTAGTGTACCCCTATGTCTATTAAATATATATATATATATATATATATATATATATATATATATGTATTTCACCACAAAAAAAAAAAAAAAAACACCAGTCCTCAGGTTGTGTATGGTACTGGACCTCAGCCATATTCACCAAGCTGCAATACCACATACAACTCATGGACAAGTGTGGCGCTGTTTCTGGAATAGAGCAGCTAAGTTATACTAGAGAGCAATGAAAGAGAAAGACCTGACCAGGGTGGAGTTGCTGATGCTGTTGTTGAGTTATAACGTATATGGCTGCTTACGATACACTGTCGCTAGTGGACATTAATTATTTTCAGAGACTTGAGTATGTGATGTTGGTGGTGTTTGCAACTTGCAGTGTCTGGATCATACAGGGTGATAAAGAGGGATTGTCTAAGCTTGGGAAACAGCACTCCTAAAGGCCGTGTTGGGTATTGCAGCTCACATAAAATTTGTAGAATCACGAAAGGATAACCTCCCTGTATGATGCAGACTTATAGCAGTTGCTAGTGAAGTTGAGCAGTAGACTTAAAGGGGTATTCCAGGAAAAAACTTTTTTATATATATCAACTGGATCCAGAAAGTTAAACAGATTTGTAAATTACTTCTATTAAAAAAATCTTAATCCTTTCAGTACTTATGAGCTTCTGAAGTTAAGGTTGTTCTTTTCTAAGTGCTCTCTGTTTTTTCCTGGAATACCCCTTTAAAAATGTCTAGTTCCTGTTTAACCCTATTGAGTGACACATTGTAAATAAAGAACAGTTACCCAAGGCTGCCAATCCGACCACTCCTTTAATATCCTAACCCAAGATGACTTAAAGGGGTACTCCATTGCTCAGCGTTTGGAACAAACTGTTCCGAACGCTGGAGTCAGCGCCGGGAGCTTTGTGATGTCATAGCCCTGCCCCCTCATGATGTCACGCCCCGCCTCCTCAATGCAAGTCTATGGGAGGGGGCGTGACGCTGTCACGCCCCCTCCCATAGAATTGCATTGAGGAGGCGGGGCGTGACATCATGAGGGGGCGGAGCTATGACATCACCAAGCTCCCGGCGCTGACTCCTTTAACTTCTGTACTGGTTTAAATACATGAGGCTCCTTGTATTAGCGTCTTACTTTTTTGGGTGCCATAGGCGTGAGTGCGTTTCGGCTTGGCCATTCCCATTTACTGCGTCTTTCCAGAAGTTGCAAACTACAACTCCCATCATGGAGAGCCACAGATTGGAGAACACTGCTCCACGTCCTCTGCTGTGTATACTTAATAGAGTGAATGGGACAGAGGGAATCTCGGGTGACGTCGCCCATAGACATGTCATTTTATGTTATAGTTTCCACTATCCGTATATATATATATATATATATAAATATATATATATATATATTACTTGTGACGCAGGCGTCATGTTGTGTATTATATTTTTTATTTTATTTTTATGGCTTTTGTTATTTCCTTGCGTTTACCGGCATGTATGTTAATCATGTTAGCACTATCTATGTATAGATATATTATTATTATTATTATTATGTTTTTTTTTTCACTTTTGTGTAACATCTGCAGGATCAATTATCGTTGTGGTACTAAGTTTTTTACAGCGCTCACGATATTACAGATGTGAGAGGAATTGCATGTTTTAATGTATGTTCTAATTATCAGAATAAGGTACTTTATTACCGTTGTTTTCTATTATGAGGTTTTTTGAGTTTTTTTTATACTTTAATAAATAAATATGTGATTTAAAAAAACAGTTGGGTTTTTCGGAGGTTTTTAATCAGCGATTGGTGTGTGAAATGTTACTATTAGAGATGAGCGAACTTACAGTAAATTCGATTCGTCACGAACTTCTCAGCTCGGCAGTTGATGACTTTTCCTGCATAAATTAGTTCCGCTTTCAGGTGCTCCGGTGGGCTGGAAAAGGTGGATACAGTCCTAGGAGACTCTTTCCTAGGAATGTATCCACCTTTTCCAGCCCACCAGAGCACCTGAAGGCTGAACTAATTTACGCAGGATAAGTCATCAACTGCCGAGCCGAGAAGTTCGTGACGAATCGAATTTACTGTAAGTTCGCTCATCTCTGGTTACTATTATAACAAGACAATATTTAGTTCACCAGAGCTTAAAGGGGTACTCCGCCCCTAGACATCTTATCCCCCATCCAAAGGATAGGGGATAAGATGTCAGATTGCCGGGGTCCCGCTGCTGGGGACCCCCAGGATCGCCGCTGTGGCACCCCGCTATCATTGCTGCATAGAGCAAGTTCGCTATGTGCGTAATGACGGGCGATACAGGTGCCGGAGCATCGTGACGTCATGGCTCCGCCCCTCATGATGTCACAGCCCGCCCCCTCAACACAAGTCTATGAGAGGGGGCATGGCGGTCGTCACACCCCCTGCCATAGACTTGCATTAAGGGGACGGGCCGTGATGTCATGAGGGGCGGAGCCATGACGTCACGATGCTCCGGCCCCTGTATCGCCCGTCATTACGCACAGAGCAAACTCGCTCTGTGCAGCAATGAGAGCGCGGTGCCGCTGCGGCGATCCCGGGGGTCCCCAGCAGCGGGACCCCGGCAATTTGAGATCTTAGATAAGACACCTAGATAAGATGTCTAGGGGCGGAGTTCCCCTTTAACACGTTATCACTATAGTCCTCTTCCTCTCCTACATGATGACATCATAGAGCTGGTGGATGTTATAGACCTTGCGCACCCCCGCCTTCTGTTTGAGGATGTCCCACAGATTATAAATAGGGTTTAGGTCTGGAGACATGCTTGGCCAGTACATTACCTTTACCATCAGCTTCTTTAGCAAGGCAGTGATGGTCTGTGGGGTCATTATTATGTGTGAATACTGCCCTGCGGCCCAGTCCTCTGAAGGGAGGGGATCGTGCTCTGCTTCACATGTCACAGTACACGTTGGCATTCATGGTTCCCTCAATGATCTGTAGCCCCCAGTACCAGCAGCGCTCATCTCCAGGCCATGACTATGATTGACTGTAGGTAGGACACACTTTTCTTTGTACTCCTCACGTGGTTGTCACCACGCACGCTTGTCACCATCTGAACGAAATAAGTTTATCTTGGTCTCGTGGGACCACAGGACATGGTTCCAGTAATCCATGCCCTTATTCTGCTCGTTTTTCAACTGTTTTGAGGCCTTCATGTGCTTCATCTTTAGAAGAGGCTTCCTTCTGGGACAACAGCCATGAAGACCAATTTGATGGTGTGTGGCGTATGGTCTGAGCACTGACAGGCTGACCCCCCCACCGCCACCACCACCACTTGAACCTCTGCAGCAATACTGTCTGCATGTCTAAGAGACAACCTCTGGACATGACGATAAGCTCATACCCTTCTTTGGACAACCATGGTGAGACCTGTTCTGAGTGGAATCTTTCCTGTGAAACTGCTGTATGGTCACAGTGTTGCAGCTCAGTTTCGGGGTCTTGGCAATCTTCTTATAACCTAGGCCATCTTTATGTAGAGCAACAATTCTTTTTTTCAGATCTTTAGAGAGTTCTTTGCCATAAGGTGCCATGTTGGACTTCCAGTAACCAGTATTAGACAGTGTGAGAGCGATAACACCACATTTAGGACATCTGCTTCCCATTCACACCGGAGACCTTGTAACACTAAGGAATCACATGACACTGGGGAGGGAAAATGGCTAATTGGGCCCAATTTGGACATATGATGCTGCAGGTTATTACTCCCCCTAGGACATATGATGCTGCAGGTTATTACTCCCCCTAGGACATATGATGCTGCAGGTTATTACTCCACCTAGGACATATGATGCTGCAGGTTATTACTCCCCCTAGGACATATGATGCTGCAGGTTATTACTCCCCCTAGGACATATGATGCTGCAGGTTATTACTCCACCTAGGACATATGATGCTGCAGGTTATTACTCCACCTAGGACATATGATGCTGCAGGTTATTACTCCCCCTAGGACATATGATGCTGCAGGTTATTACTCCCCCTAGGACATATGATGCTGCAGGTTATTACTCCCAAAGGACATATGATGCTGCAGGTTATTACTCCCCCTAGGACATATGATGCTGCAGGTTATTACTCCCCCTAGGACATATGATGCTGCAGGTTATTACTCCACCTAGGACATATGATGCTGCAGGTTATTACTCCCCCTAGGACATATGATTCTGCAGGTTATTACTCCCCATAGGACTTATGATGCTGCAGTTTATTACTCCCCCTAGGACATATGATGCTGCAGGTTATTACTCCCCCTAGGACATATGATGCTGCAGGTTATTACTCCACCTAGGACATATGATGCTGCAGGTTATTACTCCCCCTAGGACATATGATGCTGCAGGTTATTACTCCCCCTAGGACATATGATGCTGCAGGTTATTACTCCCAAAGGACATATGATGCTGCAGGTTATTACTCCCCCTAGGACATATGATGCTGCAGGTTATTACTCCCCCTAGGACATATGATGCTGCAGGTTATTACTCCCCCTAGGACATATGATGCTGCAGGTTATTACTCCACCTAGGACATATGATGCTGCAGGTTATTACTCCCCCTAGGACATATGATGCTGCAGGTTATTACTCCACCTAGGACATATGATGCTGCAGGTTATTACTCCCCATAGGACTTATGATGCTGCAGGTTATTACTCCCCCTAGGACATATGATGCTGCAGGTTATTACTCCCCCTAGGACATATGATGCTGCAGGTTATTACTCCACCTAGGACATATGATGCTGCAGGTTATTACTCCCCCTAGGACATATGATGCTGCAGGTTATTACTCCACCTAGGACATATGATGCTGCAGGTTATTACTCCCCCTAGGACATATGATGCTGCAGGTTATTACTCCCCCTAGGACATATGATGCTGCAGGTTATTACTCCCCCTAGGACATATGATGCTGCAGGTTATTACTCCACCTAGGACATATGATGCTGCAGGTTATTACTCCCCCTAGGACATATGATGCTGCAGGTTATTACTCCCCCTAGGACATATGATGCTGCAGGTTATTACTCCACCTAGGACATATGATGCTGTAGGTTATTACTCCCCATAGGACTTATGATGCTGCAGTTTATTACTCCCCCCTAGGACATATGATGCTGCAGGTTATTACTCCCCCTAGGACATATGATGCTGCAGGTTATTACTCCCCCTAGGACATATGATGCTGCAGGTTATTACTCCCCCTAGGACATATGATGCTGCAGGTTATTACTCCACCTAGGACATATGATGCTGCAGGTTATTACTCCCCCTAGGACATATGATGCTGCAGGTTATTACTCCCCCTAGGACATATGATGCTGCAGGTTATTACTCCACCTAGGACATATGATGCTGCAGGTTATTACTCCACCTAGGACATATGATGCTGCAGGTTATTACTCCCCCTAGGACATATGATGCTGCAGGTTATTACTCCCCCTAGGACATATGATGCTGCAGGTTATTACTCCCAAAGGACATATGATGCTGCAGGTTATTACTCCCCCTAGGACATATGATGCTGCAGGTTATTACTCCCCCTAGGACATATGATGCTGCAGGTTATTACTCCACCTAGGACATATGATGCTGCAGGTTATTACTCCCCCTAGGACATATGATTCTGCAGGTTATTACTCCCCATAGGACTTATGATGCTGCAGTTTATTACTCCCCCTAGGACATATGATGCTGCAGGTTATTACTCCCCCTAGGACATATGATGCTGCAGGTTATTACTCCACCTAGGACATATGATGCTGCAGGTTATTACTCCCCCTAGGACATATGATGCTGCAGGTTATTACTCCCCCTAGGACATATGATGCTGCAGGTTATTACTCCCAAAGGACATATGATGCTGCAGGTTATTACTCCCCCTAGGACATATGATGCTGCAGGTTATTACTCCCCCTAGGACATATGATGCTGCAGGTTATTACTCCCCCTAGGACATATGATGCTGCAGGTTATTACTCCACCTAGGACATATGATGCTGCAGGTTATTACTCCCCCTAGGACATATGATGCTGCAGGTTATTACTCCACCTAGGACATATGATGCTGCAGGTTATTACTCCCCATAGGACTTATGATGCTGCAGGTTATTACTCCCCCTAGGACATATGATGCTGCAGGTTATTACTCCCCCTAGGACATATGATGCTGCAGGTTATTACTCCACCTAGGACATATGATGCTGCAGGTTATTACTCCCCCTAGGACATATGATGCTGCAGGTTATTACTCCACCTAGGACATATGATGCTGCAGGTTATTACTCCCCCTAGGACATATGATGCTGCAGGTTATTACTCCCCCTAGGACATATGATGCTGCAGGTTATTACTCCCCCTAGGACATATGATGCTGCAGGTTATTACTCCACCTAGGACATATGATGCTGCAGGTTATTACTCCCCCTAGGACATATGATGCTGCAGGTTATTACTCCCCCTAGGACATATGATGCTGCAGGTTATTACTCCACCTAGGACATATGATGCTGTAGGTTATTACTCCCCATAGGACTTATGATGCTGCAGTTTATTACTCCCCCCTAGGACATATGATGCTGCAGGTTATTACTCCCCCTAGGACATATGATGCTGCAGGTTATTAGTACCCAGATCCATAACTTTACATTTATCCGCATTGAACCTAATTTGCCAAGTAGATGCCCAGACACTTAGGGGGAGATCTATCAAAACCTGTCCAGAGGAAACGTTGCCCATAGCAACCAATCAGATCGCTTCTTTCATTTTTTTTTTTAAAAGGCCTCTGCAAAATGAAAGAAGTGATGTGATTGGTTGCTATGGACAACTCAGCAACGTTTCCTCTGGACAGGTTTTGGTAAATCTCCCCCTTAGTCTATCCAAGTCATCTTGTAACCTATACACATCCTCTATAGACTGTACTGTACTACAAAGCTTGGTGTCATCTGCAAAGATATTTAATGAACCTTAAATATAAAACTAACACCTTAGGTGCTATGGATCAAAAAATATACGCCCCACAGCAGCTATATATGACAACCTAATGGGTCCCTGTTAAAAAATAGTGCAGAAAGACGAAAATGAAACTTGGTTGGCGGCAGCGCTATTGGGGACTTCCTCGATGTATGAGAATATTCTATGTATATGTGGGGACGCAAATGATACGTACGCACTCTGTTCTCTGTAATGCGAAGCACTATTAGTCCCACTGATTACGGAGCATGTATAGAGGTAAAACAGGAAGATATGAGATAGATAGATATGAGATAGATAGATAGATATGAGATAGATAGATATGAGATAGATAGATAGATAGATATGAGATAGATAGATATGAGATAGATAGATAGATAGATAGATAGATAGATAGATAGATAGATATGAGATAGATAGATAGATATGAGATAGATAGATATGAGATAGATAGATATGAGATAGATAGATATGAGATAGATAGATATGAGATAGATATGAGATAGATAGATAGATAGATATGAGATAGATAGCTATGAGATAGATAGATATGAGATAGATAGATATGAGATAGATAGATAGATAGATATGAGATAGATAGATATGAGATAGATATGAGATAGATAGATATGAGATAGATAGATAGATAGATATGAGATAGATAGATAGATAGATATGAGATAGATAGATATGAGATAGATAGATAGATAGATATGAGATAGATAGATATGAGATATATATGAGATAGATAGATAGATATGAGATAGATAGATAGATATGAGATAGATAGATAGATAGATAGATATGAGATAGATAGATAGATAGATATGAGATAGATAGATATGAGATAGATAGATATGAGATAGATATATAGATAGATAGATAGATAGATAGATATGAGATAGATATATAGATAGATATGAGATAGATAGATAGGAGATAGATAGATAGATATGAGATAGATATGAGATAGATATGAGATAGATAGATATGAGATAGATAGATAGATAGATAGATAGATAGATAGATATGAGATAGATATGAGATAGATAGATATGA
Organism: Hyla sarda; assembly: GCF_029499605.1. Classification (NCBI taxonomy): domain Eukaryota; kingdom Metazoa; phylum Chordata; class Amphibia; order Anura; family Hylidae; genus Hyla; species Hyla sarda. The sequence continues at coordinate 415,056,362 of NC_079191.1, forward strand.
GATAGATAGATAGATAGAAAGAAAGATACGAGATAGATATGAGATAGATCCAGCCAAGATAAACGAGGACCGCACCACTCCAAGAATGAGGGGAAAAAAGATTTATTGACCTGACGTCAAAGAACAACGTTTCAACTGCCCAATTGCAGTCTTTCTCAAGCTCCTTGCAGGCTGCTCTAGATAGACAGATAGATAGATATGAGATAGATAGATAGATAGATATGAGATAGATAGATATGAGATAGATAGATAGATAGATATGAGATAGATATGAGATAGATAGATATGATATGAGATAGATGGATAGATATGAGATAGATAGATAGATAGATAGATAGGAGATAGATAGATATGAGATAGATAGATAGATAGATAGATAGAAATGAGATAGATAGACAGATAGATATGAGATAGATAGATATGAGATAGATAGAAATGAGATAGATAGATAGATATGAGATTAATAGATATGAGATAGATAGATATAAGATAGATAGATATAGATATGAGATAGATACATATGAGATAGATAGATAAATATAAGATAGATATGAGATAGATAGAGAAATATAAGATAGATAGATATGAGATAGATGGATAGATATGAGATAGATAGAAATGAGATAAATAGATAGATATGAGATTAATAGATATGAGATAGATAGATAGATATAAGATAGATAGATATAGATATGAGATAGATACATATGAGATAGATAGAAAAATATAAGATAGATATGAGATAGAGAGAGAAATATAAGATAGATAGATGGAATCCCCTGTATATTGGGATTAGGGCGGGGAACCTGCTGTTTCCTTTCACATTGACCCCTCAGTCTTCAGTAATCAGACAGCTCCACGGTGACACCTGCTGGTCAGATAGAACTATAGATTATTGCTCGCAGATAAAGACCACTTGGTCCATCCATACGGCCTTTATATTTTTTCTTTTTTTTTTTTTATCGTTAATATTAAGATTTCCAGTTATGTTAAGTGGACAAGCCTTCACCCAGGACTGGTTGTGAGTCAAGTAAGGCTCAGACTGGGACAAAAAAAATAAAAAAAAGGCCATGGCATATTAGACTCTGCAGACCATTTTTTTGGTTGAGGTCACAGAAGTCAGACCCCCACCAAAATAAAATGGGCTGCATAGTCTAAAATCACGTTGGTTCATGTGGCTCTCCAGCTGTTGCATAGCGACAACACCCATCAAGTCTGGAGAGCTTTAGGCATGATGGGAGTTGTAGTTTTGTAACAGCTGGAAAGTCTCAGATTGGGGTACAAAATCACCCAGCATCACTGCTAAAATTATAACTGACTACAAAAGTGATGGGACAGTCAGGAGAGTACACAATGATATCAGTGACCCGAGAGACGTCTTCTCTGGTTTCTTTCTTTTCTCATTGAATCTTCACATTATCAGCAGATCCTCATATTCTGAGGACAATAATCATTATAACCCTGCCACACACTGCGTCCCCTAAATATAACCCTGCCACACACAGCGTCCCCTAAATATAACCCTGCCACACACTGCATCCCCTAAATATAACCCTGCCACACACTGCGTCCCCTAAATATAACCCTGCCACACACTGCATCCCCTAAATATAACCCTGCCACACACTGCGTCCCCTAAATATAACCCTGCCACACACTGCGTCCCCTAAATATAACCCTGCCACACACTGCATCCCCTAAATATAACCCTGCCACACACTGCATCCCCTAAATATAACCCTGCCACACACTGCATCCCCTAAATATAACCCTGCCACACACTGCATCCCCTAAATATAACCCTGCCACACACTGCGTCCCCTAAATATAATCCTGACACACACTGCGTCCCCTAAATATAACCCTGACACACACAGCGTCCCCTAAATATAACCCTGCCACACACTGCGTCCCCTAAATATAACCCTGCCACACACTGTGTCCCCTAAATATAACCCTGCCACACACTGCGTCCCCTAAATATAATCCTGACACACACTGCGTCCCCTAAATATAACCCTGACACACACAGCGTCCCCTAAATATAACCCTGCCACACACAGCGTCCCCTAAATATAACCCTGCCACACACTGTGTCCCCTAAATATAACCCTGCCACACACTGTGTCCCCTAAATATAACCCTGCCACACACAGTGTCCCCTAAATATAACCCTGCCACACACAGCGTCCCCTAAATATAACCCTGACACACACAGCGTCCCCTAAATATAACCCTGCCACACACTGTGTCCCCTAAATATAACCCCGACACACACTGCGTCCCCTAAATATAACCCTGCCACACACAGCGTCCCCTAAATATAACCCTGACACACACTGCGTCCCCTAAATATAACCCTGCCACACACTGTGTCCCCTAAATATAACCCTGCCACACACTGTGTCCCCTAAATATAACCCTGCCACACACAGCGTCCCCTAAATATAACCCTGCCACACACTGCGTCCCCTAAATATAACCCTGCCACACACTGCGTCCCCTAAATATAACCCTGCCACACACTGCATCCCCTAAATATAACCCTGCCACACACTGCATCCCCTAAATATAACCCTGCCACACACAGCGTCCCCTAAATATAACCCTGACACACACTGTGTCCCATAAATATAACCCTGACACACACAGCGTCCCCTAAATATAACCCTGCCACACACTGCATCCCCTAAATATAACCCTGCCACACACTGCATCCCCTAAATATAACCCTGCCACACACTGCATCCCCTAAATATAACCCTGCCACACACTGCGTCCCCTAAATATAATCCTGACACACACTGCGTCCCCTAAATATAACCCTGACACACGCAGCATCCCCTCAATATAACCCTGCCACACACTGCGTCCCCTAAATATAACCCTGCCACACACAGCGTCCCCTAAATATAACCCTGCCACACACTGCATCCCCTAAATATAACCCTGCCACACACTGCGTCAGTAGAACAGTGTTTTCCAAAGGTCATCCTGAGTCGTAGTTTTGCAACAGCTGGAGGCACACTGTTTGGAAAACCCTGCAGTAGGACGTGTATTTGTAGATTTTCAGACCCATGGAGTAGATGGTTACCTTAATTCCCCCTTGCCCTAAAGACACCGCGGCCCATGGTCCATCTAGACGCGTCACATGATCCTCATTCTCTTTCTGTTTCTCTACAGAAGTTTTGGTTTTTAGTTGCATCATTTTATGTCATTTTATATCTTACAGTGTATGACTAGACTAAGATACATATATATATATATATATATATATATATATATATATATATATACATATATATATATATATATATATATATATATATCAGATCACATGGGGGGGGGGCACTAACTTTGTCGCTCATAGTGATAAAGCAGAACAGAGTATATCTCTCTAGAAGTCTTACAAGAAGGTCTTAGTATCCACCGCAGCCATTAAATACATCACCTCTACAATAGATCTTCACGTCAATTTCTGGTAACCTGCACTTCCCCTTTCCCAGGCCACTGGCTTTGTTTGTTTGTTTTTTTGTTTTCTTTTTGCAAATGTTCAGAAACCATAGCACTCACCCAAAAAGTATCTACAGGTTACATACATTTCTGGCTATATACACTCACTGGCCACTTTATTAGGTACAATTGTTCTATTGCTTGTTCACACAAATAGTTAATCATCCAATCACATGACAGCAACTCAAAGCATTTAGGGATGTAGACTTGGTCAAGACAACTTGCTGACATTAAAACCGAGCATCAGACTGAAGAAGAAAGGGGATTTAAATGACTTTGGACGTGGCCTGGTTGTTGGTCCCAGATGGGCCGGTCTGAATATTTCAGTAACTGCTGATCTATTGGGATTTTCAGGCACAACCATCTAAAGTGTTTACAGAGAATGGTCTGAAAATGAGAAAATATCCAGTGAGCGGCAGTTGTGTGAATGAAAATGCCTTGTTGATGTCAGAGGAGAATGGGCAGACTGGTTGGAGATGACAGAAAGGCAACAGTAACTCAAATAACCACTGGATATACAACCAAGGCATACAGAATATTATCTCTGACTGCACAACGTATACCAACCATGAAGCAGATGGGCTACAGCAGCAGAAGATTACACTGGGTGCCACTCCTGTGAGCTAATCACTCAGGTCACCAACATTGGACAATGGAAGATTGAACAAATATTGTCTGTTCTAATGAGTCTCAATTGGAGGAACTGTGTGATGTCATCATGTCCGTATGGAGGAACTGTGTGATGTCATCATGTCCATATGGAGGAACTGTGTGATGTCATCATGTCCATATGGAGGAACTGTGTGATGTCATCATGTCCATATGGAGGAACTGTGTGATGTCATCATGTCCATATGGAGGGACTGTGTGATGTCATCATGTCCATAGGGAGGAACTGTGTGATGTCATCATGTCCATATAGAGGAACTGTGTGATGTCATCATGTCCCTATGGAGGAACTGTGTGATGTCATCATGTCCATATGGAGGAACTGTGTGATGTCATCATGTCCATATGGAGGAACAGTGTGATGTCATCATGTCCGTATGGAGCAACTGTGTGATGTCGTCATGTCCATATGGAGGAACTGTGTGATGTCATCATGTCCATATGGAGGAACTGTGTGATGTCATCATGTCTATATGGAGGAACTGTGTGATGTCATCGTGTCTATATGGAGGAACTGTGTGATTTCATCATGTCCATATAGAGGAACTGTGTGATGTCATCATGTCCCTATGGAGGAACTGTGTGATGTCATCATGTCCATATGGAGGAACTGTGTGATGTCATCATGTCCATATGGAGGAACTGTGTGATGTCATCATGTCCATATGGAGGAACTGTGTGATGTCATCATGTCCATATGGTGGAACTGTGTGATGTCATCCTGTCCATATGGAGGAACTGTGTGATGTCCTCATGTCCATATGGAGGAACTGTGTGATGTCCTCATGTCCATATGGAGGAACTGTGTAATGTCATCATGTCCATATGGAGGAACTGTGTGATGTCATCATGTCCATATGGAGGAACTGTGTGATGTCATCATGTCCATATGGAGTAACTGTGTGATGTCCTCATGTCCATATGTAGGAACTGTGTGATGTCATCATGTCCATATGTAGGAACTGTGTGATGTCATCATGTCCATATGGAGGAACTGTGTGATGTCATCATGTCCATATGGAGGAACTGTGTGATGTCATCATGTCCATATGTAGGAACTGTGTGATGTCATCATGTCCATATGGAGGAACTGTGTGATGTCATCATGTCCATATGGAGGCACTGTGTGATGTCATCATGTCCATATGGAGTGTGGTAGATAGAGGGTGTGATGCAAATGCAGATGGGATTACCCTAGGGGCAGATGGCATTAACCCCTTGTATTCGTGACGCCAGGGCCTGGTTTATCTTCACTACCACCCGAAGGTATACCGCTGAATCCTGGGCTAGGCACTGGGGCAATAATGACTCCGACGCCAAGTTACGGAGAACGGTATCTTTACTGAAGGGTTGACAGGTGTATACAGTTCAGCCAGGGCCCACAGAGGTGACCAGTGACTCAGCGCAGAGTTGTGAAGTTTAACTTTTCTTGGCAGATGAGTGGAAAGTCGGTCACTGTCCCTTCAAGAATGCTGTAATAGCAGATATACTGAGTGAAAGTCTCTGATGTTCTTTTCGCTCTTGTTTGGTCATGTTAATAGTGGTGATGCAGTTTGCAGGCAGAATACAGTCCTATTAGAACTGCACTGTGAGGGGTCTACATAGGTTGGATGACTGTGATGCAGATTCTTGAACTTTACTCAAGGCTTTTGGACATGATCCCCTATCTGTAGGGCATACGCTGAAGAAACTTCTGTGACCTGTCAGCCACACAGCAATAACTCTGACTGTAGGTCCATGAAAAGATTGGTGTTTTGCAGAAGGGTCCTTGCTCAGTTGATTCTCTGACTAGTAGATACTCCCTCTTGGAGCTGTAAACAGGTTACAGAACAAGACGATGCCTTCACAGCGTGGACTGGAGACAACCTTTTGGGTGAATTCCTATAAACTGCGCACAGTGCCGTGATCACTGCGCACACGATCCAGGTCTGTCTCAGGTCAGATGGTGCTTGCAACTGGAACAGTAGTTGAACTGAACCCAGGAGGGGAAATCAAACTAGGTGTCCTCTCTTCTCACGCATGTACTTTACTGACTAAACCTCAGAGGAACACACTAAGCACATGCACACACTAAGCACTAAGCACATACACACACTAAGCACATACACACACTAAGCACATACACACACTAAGCACTAAGCACATACACACACTAAGCACATACACACACTAAGCACATACACACACTAAGCTCTAAGCACATACACACACTAAGCACATACACACACTAAGCACTAAGCACATACACACACTAAGCACATACACACACTAAGCACTAAGCACATACACACACTAAGCACATACACACACTAAGCACTAAGCACATACACACACTAAGCACTAAGCACATACACACACTAAGCACATACACACACTAAGCACTAAGCACATACACACACTAAGCACATACACACACTAAGCACATACACACACTAAGCACTAAGCACATACACACACTAAGCACTAAGCACATACACACACTAAGCACTAAGCACATACACACACTAAGCACATACACACACTAAGCACTAAGCACATACACACACTAAGCACATACACACACTAAGCACTAAGCACATACACACACTAAGCACTAAGCACATACACACACTAAGCACATACACACACTAAGCACTAAGCACATACACACACTAAGCACATACACACACTAAGCACATACACACACTAAGCACTAAGCACATACACACACTAAGCACTAAGCACATACACACACTAAGCACTAAGCACATACACACACTAAGCACTAAGCACATACACACACTAAGCACTAAGCACATACACACACTAAGCACATACACACACTAAGCACTAAGCACATACACACACTAAGCACATACACACACTAAGCACTAAGCACATACACACACTAAGCACACACACACACTAAGCACTAAGCACATACACACACTAAGCACATACACACACTAAGCACATACACACACTAAGCACTAAGCACATACACACACTAAGCACTAAGCACATACACACTAAGCACATAAACACACTAAGCACATACACACACTAAGCACATACACACACTAAGCACTAAGCACATACACACACTAAGCACATACACACACTAAGCACATACACACACTAAGCACTAAGCACATACACACACTAAGCACTAAGCACATACACACACTAAGCACTAAGCACATACACACACTAAGCACTAAGCACATACACACACTAAGCACATACACACACTAAGCTCTAAGCACATACACACACTAAGCACATACACACACTAAGCACTAAGCACATACACACACTAAGCACATACACACACTAAGCACTAAGCACATACACACTAAGCACATAAACACACTAAGCACTAAGCACATACACACACTAAGCACATACACACACTAAGCACATACACACACTAAGCACATACACACACTAAGCACATGCACACACTAAGCACTAAGCACATACACACACTAAGCACATACACACACTAAGCACATACACACACTAAGCACATACACACACTAAGCTCTAAGCACATACACACACTAAGCACTAAGCACATACACACACTAAGCCCATACACACACTAAGCACATACACACACTAAGCACATACACACACTAAGCACTAAGCACATACACACACTAAGCACATACACACACTAAGCACATACACACACTAAGCACTAAGCACATACACACACTAAGCACATACACACACTAAGCACATACACACACTAAGCACTAAGCACATACACACACTAAGCACATACACACACTAAGCACTAAGCACATACACACTAAGCACATACACACACTAAGCACATACACACACTAAGCACATACACACACTAAGCACTAAGCACATACACACACTAAGCACATACACACACTAAGCACATACACACACTAAGCACATACACACACTAAGCTCTAAGCACATACACACACTAAGCACATACACACACTAAGCTCTAAGCACATACACACACTTAGCACATACACACACTAAGCGCATACACACACTAAGCACTAAGCACATACACACACTAAGCTCTAAGCACATACACACACTAAGCACATACACACACTAAGCTCTAAGCACATACACACACTTAGCACATACACACACTAAGCGCATACACACACTAAGCACTAAGCACATACACACACTAAGCTCTAAGCACATACACACACTTAGCACATACACACACTAAGCGCATACACACACTAAGCACATACGCACACTAAGCACTAAGCACATACACACACTAAGCACATACACACACTAAGCACTAAGCACATACACACACTAAGCACTAAGCACATACACACACTAAGCACATACACACACTAAGCACATACACACACTAAGCACATACACACACTAAGCACTAAGCACATACACACACTAAGCACATACACACACTAAGCACATACACACACTAAGCACTAAGCACATACACACACTAAGCACATACACACACTAAGCACTAAGCACATACACACACTAAGCTCTAAGCACATACACACACTAAGCTCTAAGCACATACACACACTAAGCACATACACACACTAAGCTCTAAGCACATACACACACTAAGCTCTAAGCACATACACACACTAAGCCCATACACACACTAAGCCCATACACACACTAAGCACATACACACACTAAGCACATACACACACTAAGCACTAAGCACATACACACACTAAGCACATACACACACTAAGCACATACACACACTAAGCACATACACACACTAAGCACATACACACACTAAGCACTAAGCACATACACACACTAAGCACTAAGCACATACACACACTAAGCACTAAGCACATACACACACTAAGCACATACACTTTTCTATCTGGCTGACTAGTCTAGTAGAGCTAGGTTTTGGTCTGGGGTCTTCATACAGGGAGGTTCTGTTTGGGTTTTGATAAGGTGTGTGTATACAGAGAGCTTCTGTTTTTGGGTCTATAAACTGGGGGTTCTGGTCCGGGGTCTTCATACTGGAGGTTCTGGTCTGGAATCTGTATACTTGGGTTCTGCTTTGGGGTCTGTATACAGGGAGGTTCAGCTGTGAGGTCTGTATTCAAGGGTTCTGGTCTGGGGTCTGTATACTGGGGGTTCTGGTCTGGGCTCTGTATACTGGGGGTTCTGGTCTGGGCTCTGTATACTTGGGGTTCTGGTCTGAGCTCTGTATACTGGGGATTCTGATCTGAGGTCTGTATACTGGGAGTTCTGGTCTGGGCTCTGCATACTGGGGATTCTGATCTGAGGTATGTATACTGGGGGTTCTGATCTGAGGTCTGCATACTGGGGGTTCTGGTCTGGGCTCTGTATACTGGGGGTTCTGGTCTGGGCTCTGTATACTGGGGGTTCTGGTCTGGGGTCTGTATACTGGGGATTCTGATCTGAGGTCTGTATACTGGGGGTTCTGGTCTGGGCTCTGCATACTGGGGATTCTGATCTGAGATCTGTATACTTGGGGTTCTGGTCTGGGCTCTGTATACTGGGGTTTCTGATCTGAGGTCTGTATACTGGGGGTTCTGGTCTGGGCTCTGTATACTTGGGGTTCTGGTCTGGGCTCTGTATACTGGGGATTCTGATCTGAGGTCTGTATACTGGGGGTTCTGGTCTGGTCTCTGTATACTGGGGGTTCTGGTCTGGTCTCTGTATACTGGGGGTTCTGGTCTGGGCTCTGTATACCGGGGATTCTGATCTGAGGTCTGTATACTGGGGGTTCTGGTCTGGGGTCTGTATACTGGGGGTTCTGGTCTGGGGTCTGTATACTGGGGGTTCTGGTCTGGGCTCTGTATACTGGGGGTTCTGGTCTGGGCTCTGTATGCTGGGGGTTCTGGTCTGGGCTCTGTATACTGGGGTTTCTGGTCTGGAGTCTGTATTCTGGGGATTCTGATCCGAGGTCTGCATGCTGGGGGTTCTACTCTGTGATCTGTATACTGGGAGTTCTGGTCTGGGCTCTGTATACTGGGGTTCTGGTTTGAGGTCTGTATACTGGGAGTTCTGGTCTGGGGTCTGTATACTGGGGGTTCTGGTCTAGGCTCTGTATATTGGGGGTTCTGGTCTGGGCTCTATTCTGGAGATTCTGATATGAGGTCTGTATACTGGAGGTTCTGGTCTGGGCTCTGTACACTTGGGGATTCTGATCTGAGGTCTGTATACTGGGGGTTCTGGTCTGGTCTCTGTATACTGGGGGTTCTGGTCTGGTCTCTGTATACTGGGGGTTCTGGTCTGGGCTCTGTATACCGGGGATTCTGATCTGAAGTCTGTATACTGGGGGTTCTGGTCTGGGGTCTGTATACTGGGGGTTCTGCTCTGGGGTCTGTATACTGGGGTTCTGGTCTGGGCTCTGTATACTGGGGGTTCTGGTCTGGGGTCTGTATGCTGGGGGTTCTGGTCTGGGCTCTGTATACTGGGGTTTCTGGTCTGGAGTCTGTATTCTCGGGATTCTGATCCGAGGTCTGCATGCTGGGGGTTCTACTCTGTGATCTGTATACTGGGAGTTCTGGTCTGGGCTCTGTATACTGGGGTTCTGGTTTGAGGTCGGTATACTGGGAGTTCTGGTGTGGGGTCTGTATACTGGGGGTTCTGGTCTAGGCTCTGTATACTGGAGGTTCTGGTCTGGGCTCTGTACATTTGGGGATTCTGATCTGAGGTCTGTATACTGGTGGTTCTGGTCTGGGCTCTGTATACTGAAGGTTCTGGTCTCGGCTCTGTATACTGGAGGTTCTGGTCTGGGCTCTGTATTCTGGAGATTCTGATATGAGGTCTGTATACTGGAGGTTCTGGTCTGGGCTCTGTACACTTGGGGATTCTGATCTGAGGTCTGTATACTGGGGGTTCTGATCTGAGGTCTATATACTGGGGGTTCTGGTTCTGGCTCTGTATACTGGGGGTTCTGGTCTGGGGTCGGTATACTGGGGGTTCTGGTCTGGTCTCTGTATACTGGGGGTTCTGGTCTGGTCTCTGTATACTGGGGGTTCTGGTCTGGGCTCTGTATACCGGGGATTCTGATCTGAGGTCTGTATACTGGGGGTTCTGGTCTGGGGTCTGTATACTGGGGGTTCTGGTCTGGGGTCTGTATACTGGGGGTTCTGATCTGGGCTCTGTATACTGGGGGTTCTGGTCTGGGGTCTGTATGCTGGGGGTTCTGGTCTGGGCTCTGTATACTGGGGTTTCTGGTCTGGAGTCTGTATTCTGGGGATTCTGATCCGAGGTCTGCATGCTGGGGGTTCTACTCTGTGATCTGTATACTGGGAGTTCTGGTCTGGGCTCTGTATACTGGGGTTCTGGTTTGAGGTCGGTATACTGGGAGTTCTGGTGTGGGGTCTGTATACTGGGGGTTCTGGTCTAGGCTCTGTATACTTGGGGGTTCTGGTCTGGGCTCTGTACACTTGGGGATTCTGATCTGAGGTCTGTATACTGGGGGTTCTGGTCTGGGCTCTGTATACTGAAGGTTCTGGTCTGGGCTCTGTATACTGGAGGTTCTGGTTTGGGCTCTGTATTCTGGAGATTCTGATATGAGGTCTGTATACTGGAGGTTCTGGTCTGGGCTCTGTACACTTGGGGATTCTGATCTGAGGTCTGTATACTGGGGGTTCTGATCTGAGGTCTATATACTGGGGGTTCTGGTTCTGGCTCTGTATACTGGGAGTTCTGGTCTGGGCTCTGTATACCGGGGATTCTGATCTGAGGTCTGTATACTGGGGGTTCTGGTCTGGGGTCTGTATACTGGGGGTTCTGGTCTGGGGTCTGTATACTGGGGGTTCTGGTCTGGGCTCTGTATACTGGGGGTTCTGGTCTGGGGTCTGTATGCTGGGGGTTCTGGTCTGGGCTCTGTATACTGGGGTTTCTGGTCTGGAGTCTGTATTCTGGGGATTCTGATCCGAGGTCTGCATGCTGGGGGTTCTACTCTGTGATCTGTATACTGGGAGTTCTGGTCTGGGCTCTGTATACTGGGGTTCTGGTTTGAGGTCGGTATACTGGGAGTTCTGGTGTGGGGTCTGTATACTGGGGGTTCTGGTCTAGGCTCTGTATACTTGGGGTTCTGGTCTGGGCTCTGTACACTTGGGGATTCTGATCTGAGGTCTGTATACTGGGGGTTCTGGTCTGGGCTCTGTATACTGAAGGTTCTGGTCTGGGCTCTGTATACTGGAGGTTCTGGTTTGGGCTCTGTATTCTGGAGATTCTGATATGAGGTCTGTATACTGGAGGTTCTGGTCTGGGCTCTGTACACTTGGGGATTCTGATCTGAGGTCTGTATACTGGGGGTTCTGATCTGAGGTCTATATACTGGGGGTTCTGGTTCTGGCTCTGTATACTGGGAGTTCTGGTCTGGGCTCTGTATACCGGGGATTCTGATATGAGGTCTGTATACTGGAGGTTCTGGTTTGGGCTCTGTATTCTGGAGATTCTGATATGAGCTCTGTATACTGGGAGTTCTGGTCTGGGCTCTGTATACTGGGGATTCTGATATGAGGTCTGTATGCTGGAGGTTCTGGTTTGGGCTCTGTATTCTGAAGATTTTGATATGAGCTCTGTATACTGGGGGTTCTGGTCTGGGCTTTGTATACTGGGGGTTCTGGTCTGGGCTCTATATACTGGGGGTTCTGGTCTGGGCTCTGTATACTGGTGTTTCTGGTCTTGGCTATGTACACTAGGGGTTCTGGTCTGGGCTATGTACACTAGGGGTTATGGTCTGGGCTATGTACACTGGGGGTTCTGGTCTGAGCTCTGTATACTGGTGGTTCTGGTCTGGGCTATGTACACTAGGGGTTCTGGTCTGGGCTCTGTATACTGGTGGTTCTGGTCTGGGCTCTGTATACTGGTGGTTCTGGTCTTGGCTCTGTACACTAGGGGTTCTAGTCTGGGCTCTGTACACTAGGGGTTCTAGTCTGGGCTATGTACACTGGGGGTTCTGGTCTGGGGTATGCACACTGGGGGTTCTGATCTGGGGACTGTATTCTGGGGTTTCCAATCTGAGGTCTGTATACTGGGGGTTCTGGTCTGGGCTCTGTATACTGGGGGTTCTGGTCTGGGCTCTATATACTGGGGGTTCTGGTCTGGGCTCTGTATACTGGTGGTTCTGGTCTTGGCTATGTACACTAGGGGTTATGGTCTGGGCTATGTACACTAGGGGTTCTGGTCTGGGCTATGTACACTGGGGGTTCTGGTCTGGGCTCTGTATACTGGTGGTTCTGGTCTGGGCTATGTACACTAGGGGTTCTGGTCTGGGCTATGTACACTAGGGGTTCTGGTCTGGGCTCTGTATACTGGTGGTTCTGGTCTGGGCTCTGTATACTGGTGGTTCTGGTCTTGGCTCTGTACACTAGGGGTTCTAGTCTAGGCTATGTACACTGGGGGTTCTGGTCTGGGGTATGCACACTGGGGGTTCTGATCTGGGGACTGTATTCTGGGGTTTCCAATCTGAGGTCTGTATGCTGGGGGTTCTGGTCGTGGCTCTGTATACTGGGGGTTCTGGTCTGGTGTCTGTATACTGGGGGTTCTAGTCTGGGCTCTGTATACTGGTGGTTCTGGTCTTGGCTCTGTACACTAGGGGTTCTAGTCTAGGCTATGTACACTGGGGGTTCTGGTCTGGGGTATGCACACTGGGGGTTCTGATCTGGGGACTGTATTCTGGGGTTTCCAATCTGAGGTCTGTATGCTGGGGGTTCTGGTCGTGGCTCTGTATACTGGGGGTTCTGGTCTGGGGTCTGTATACTGGGGGTTCTAGTCTGGGGTCTGTATGCAAGGAGTTTCTGCTTTGGGGTCTGTAGTCAAGGGATCTTGTCCGGGGTCTGTATACAGGATGAACCTGGCCTGCGGTGTTTATACAGGGAGGGGCTCAAGCCTGCGCGTCTAATTCTTTATAAAGGGGGTTCTGGTGAAAGGTTTGTATTTTTAGGAAGTTTGGTGTGTGGTCAATATCTATTTTTGGGATGTACTAAAGGGAGTTTCTATATAATCATTTGATATTATAAATAATATGTAAATTTGTAGAGATTAGGACAAAATATTCCCTTTCACACCAGCAATAACTGAGCTTCGGCAAGAATTGACAAGGTAGTATTGGTATTCTGCCACTAGATGGTGCTATAATCACACATTAGTTTTTATTGATTTTATAAAAATATAATGAATCCTTATTAAAGGAGATCTGTAGTGCTCTGATAGGGGATAAGTTATAGATCACGGGGGTCCGAGCGCTGGGGCCCCCCGCGATCTCCTGTATGGGGCCGCGGCAATGTACAGGAAAGGGGGCGTTCCGTCCCTGCATGACGCGGCAGCCGACAAGCCCCTCCATGAATCCATAGTGATACATGGAGGGGACGTGACTGCTGCCGCGTCATGTGTCATTTCTTGCAAAAATTTGGTCTATTACATTATGATGTATTTGAACCCAAAAAATGTTATGTCAAAAGAACACTCCAGGCAAAACTTATACAAACTAACACACTGTGTTATGTCTAGTGCAGGACCCTGGCAAAGGGATTTAGAGACAGAGGGGGAAATTTATCAAAACCTGTCCAGAGGAAAAGTTGCTGAGTTGCCCATAGCAACCAATCAGATCACTACTTTCATTTTTCAGAGGCCTTGTTAAAAATGAAAGGAGAGAGCTGATTGGTTGCTATGAGCAACTGGTTAACTTATCCTCCGGACAGGTTTTGATAAATCTCCCCCAGAATTCCCATGTCATGTGTTGCCTTCTCAGGCACAGGTTATTATAGACTTCTATGTAACCTTTAAAATACAGTCATGGCCCTAAATGTTGTCACCACTGCCATTTTTCAAGAAAATGAAGTATTTCTCACAGAAAAGGATTGCAGTAACACAGGTTTTGCTATACACATGTTTATTCCCTTTGTGTGTATTGGAACTAAACCAAAAAAGGGAGGAAAAAAAGCAAATTGGACATAATGTCACCAAACTCCAAAAATGGTCTGGACAAAATTATTGGCACCCTTATCTTATTTTTTCAAAGGGTGTGCAACCAAATATAAACTGAAATCAGTCGCTTCCTATAACCATCAATAAGCTTCTTACACCTCTCAGCCGGAATGTTGGACCACTCTTCCTTTGCAAACGGCTCCCGGTCTCTTATTGGAAGGCGCCTTTCCCCAAAAGCAATTTTACGATCTCTCCATAGGTGTTCAATGGGATTTAGATCTGGACTCATTGCTGCCACTTCAGAACTCTCCAGCGCTTTGTTGCCATCCATTTCTGGGGCTTTTTGATGTATGTTTGGGGTCATTGTCCTGCTGGAAGACCCAAGATCTCGGACGCAAACCCAGCTTTCTGACACTGGGCTGTACAGTGCGACCCAAAATCTGTTGGTAATCCTCAGATTTCATGATGTCTTGTACACATTCAAGGCCCCCAGTGCCAGAGGCAGCAAAACAACCCCAAAACATCATTGACCTCCACCATATTTCACTGTAGGTACTGTGTTCTTTTCTTTGTAGGCCTCATTCTGTTTTCTGTAAACAGTAGAATTATTTGCTTTACCAAAAAGCTCTATCTTGGTCTCATCTGTCCACAAGACGTTTTCCCAGAAGGATTTTTGCTTACTCAAGTTTTTTTTGGCAAAATGTAGTCTTGCTTTTTCATGTCTCTGTGTCAGCAGTGGGGTCCTCCTGGGTCTCCTCCATAGCGTTTCATTTCATTTAAATTTCGACGGATAGTTCGTGCTGACACTGATACTCCCTGAGCCTGCAGGACAGCTTGAATATCTTTGGAACTTGTTTGGGGCTGCTTATCCACCATCCGGACTATCCTGCATTTACACCTTTCATAAGTTTTTCTCTTCCGTCCACGCCCAGGGAGATTAGCTACAGTGCCATGGGTTGCAAACTTCTTGATAATGTTGCGCACTGTGAACAAAGGCAAATCTAGATCTCTGGAGATGGACTTGTAACCTTGAGATTGTTGATATTTTTCCACAATTTTGGAGTTCTCTTCTCCTCTTTCTGTTGTCCATGCTTAGTGTGGCACACACAGACACACAATGCAAAGACTAAGTGAACTTCTCTCCTTTTTTATCTGCTTTCAGGTGTGACTTTTACATTGCCCACACCTGTTACTTGCCCCAGGTGAGTTTAAAGGAGCATCACATGCTTGAAACAATCTTATTTTTGAATTTTGAAAGGGTGCCAATAATTTTGTCCAGCCCATTTTTGGAGTTTGGTGACATTATGTCTAATTTGCTTTTTTTTCCCCTCCCTTTTTTGGTTTAGTTCCAATACACACAAAGGGAATAAACATGTGTATAGCAAAACATGTGTTACTGCAATCCTTTTCTGTGAGAAATATTTCATTTTCTTGAAAAATTTAAGGGGTGCCAACATTTACGGCCATGACTGTATATAAGAGAGATATATAAAACAGCGATTGCCCCTGAACAAACGTGGGGGTTTACTTCAGATCTCCCATGATCAGACTTTTATCCCTTATCCTGTGGATAGGGAATACGTTTTAACATAGCGGAGTACCCCATTAAAATAATGCCCACCCCATAAAAAATGTGTGTGGCTGTTGTGATTTGTCTATTTAAGTGTTTTCCAACCATTGTGCCTCCAGCTGTTGCAAAACTACAACTCCCAGCATGCCTGGACAGCCTTTGGCTGTCCAGGCATGCTGGGAGTTGTAGTTTGCAACAGCTGGAGGCACTCTGGTTGCGGAACACTGTCCTAGTGTTAAAAAGGTTGTGAATATTACCTTCACTGTCACATTTGCAGACGAAAAACATTTATGACACATTGCAATTTTCACAACGACCACTAGGTGTCAGTAAAAGAATCCTGTGTAAATAGATCTCTCAATTTTGGTAACAGGGCATAACCTGTGAGTTATGATGAAGTCCGAGGATTATCACAGTGTGATCACTTTATTTCTGCATGGAAAAGATGTGTATTATGTGTTTTTTTTTTTTTTTAAATACTTCTATTTTAAAGAGCACCTCTCATGATCTTGTTAAATTTTCTAATCCTCCCGATTCACTTACCCCATCATGCTAAATCACCCCCTGCCTTTATTTTTTATTATTTTTTAGTTTTCTACCTTGATATTGTTCTGTATTTTCTGCTCAGTCTGATTCACAGACTGGGAAGGGGTGTTCCCCAGCAGGTGTGACATCATCTGAAGCCATATAGGGGAGAACTTCCTCCCTCACTCTGCTACACACAGCCCAGAGCAGTTCAGTGTGAGATGAGCTATGATAGGCTAAGGCTGCACCCCCCCCCCTCTCAGCACTCCAGACTGCATTTCCTGATTTTGGACTTCTGCCAGGCCAACAGGAGTCCAAAGTCTGAGCAAGAGATGGAGGGAAATGTGCTCTGGACCAGTAGGGAGACACCTAGTGGCAGCTTTTTTAAACACAATTAAAACATAGAGAACTTCATTTTTTTTTATACAAAGTACATTAGAAAGATTTTTTTATTTACCATAAGGAGTGCAATAGAAAAAATTGGTTTTTAGGACAGTGCCCATTTAAAGGGGAACTCCGGTGGAAACAAGTGGAAAACATATGTTTTCAAATCAACTGGTGCAAGAAAGTTAAACAGATTTGTAAATTAGTTCTATTTCAAAATCTGAAGCCTTCCAGTACTTATCAGCTGCTGTATACTACAGAGAAAATTGTGAAGTTCTTTCCAGTCTGACCACAGTGTTCTCTGCTGACACCTCTGTCCATGTCAGGAACTGTCCAGATTACAAGCATTTACCCATAGAAAACCTCTCCTGCTCTGGACAGTTCCTGACATGGACAGATGTGTCAGCAGAGAGCACTGTGGTCAGACTGGAAAGAACTTCACAATTTTCTCTGTAGTATACAGCAGCTGACAAGTACTGGAAGGGTTAAGATTTTTAAATAGAAGTATATTACAAATCTGTTTAACTTTTTGGCACCAGTTGATTTGAAAACATTTTTTTTTCCCACCGGAGTACCCCTTTAAGCAATTTAAAGCAAACCATGGCAAATGCTTTTACAAATACATGACCCGAGCGTGTGCTGACCCTGGAGGCCAATTATTCCTATGTAATTGCCATTACTTATATAGTACTAACTTTATCTCACTCCAGAGCTGCAATCACAATTCTGCAAAGGTGCAATGTCCCAGAATTCCCTTCGGAATCATGATCTGCACAGGGCGTGTAGTCATTTTTTTTATGGTGCTTATATATCGCCAACATATAGGATGGAGTTTAAGGAGAGATGTATAAATATGTATCATCTTTCATCGTCCTTATCAATATTGAATATGAACATGGAAACCTCTAGTCCAGCCTAGACCATCAGGGATATAATCACTTAACCCATAACCACCTGGAGCATCAGGGGCATGGCCAGCCTTAGTGGGGGTAAATCAGTGTGATCGCCCAGGTCCTTTTTTCCAAAATGGGGCTCCCTGGGGTTCTGGGGCTCTAGACCATCTGCCTGGTGCCCGGCTCCTTGGACTTTTGAACAAAATGCACAAATATAGTGGAAAGTCATGGAGCAAAAAGCCATTCTCTTCTTGCCCCCTAATAGTGTGAAGGTCCCATTCACACTATGGATTTTCCCAGCAGAATTGGAAAATACTGTGCAGAAGCCTCCAATTGTTCTCAATGGGATTTTGCTGCACCATTCACACTACGGAATTTCTGTAGCGCACGTTCTGCCATGGAAATTCTGGACCCTAGACTCAACATATTCATTATTTTGGCACAATGTGCTTGGAAATGCATTGCTGCCTATTTCCAAGCTTTGCCTTACTGCTGGGGGGGAAATCTACCTACATACCTGCTTGGGACCTACATATTGGGATGGTCTACCCACCTCCTGGGGGCCTATTTAGGTGTGATTAAGCATAACTGACAGGCCAAGCACAGAGTTTGCATGATTACAGCCCAGACACAGTTTTTGCCACCCTAGGCGAAAGCTAATTTTGCCGCCCCTTGACCCCACCCATTGGCTCCTACCGATGTATGAAGGTACGCGTCACCTTAGTGATTCCCCTTGTCTGCCTCGGAGATGGCACTGTGCTCCTCCAGCAGGCTGAAAAATGCTGATTATTAAAATATGGGTGGGGTGGGGGTAGCGTGGCGGGGTTTTGCTTGGTGGGCAGGTGCCTCGGATGCTGGCTAACTTTATTGCAGTAGGCAGAGCAGCGCCCCCATTAAGAGGGCGCTCAAGGATGTTTCCTATTTTGCCTATAGGTAGCCCCGACCCTTTGCCACGGGCCCTGATGACTACTTGAGCATTAGCATTCAGAGCAAGACATTTTTAAAGCTCATATTCTACACTATAGTGAATGCTCAAGAAAACACCTGGACATCATAAAAAAAACTGTGTGGTGTCCCGGTACAGGACCTTGTCCTGTCCCTGTCTTAAGTCCCCTCAGTTAGAGTCCCTCCATTCCACAGGGCTCTTCTGCAGGGTTTACCCTTTACTCGCCTCACATAATGCATTAAAGATATAATGTATATTGGTTATTATGTATACAATTATGTACAAAGTTGTATAGTATAATGTATAGGACCTTCCGGGGTCATGTGATACTGTCATGTGATGTACCCAGAGTTCTCTGGGTTCAGGACCTCCAGGCTTGACAACCAATGGGATTAGTCCAGCCCCCTAGTATATAAGGGGCTGTAGTCCCTAAATTCTCTCTCTTGTTCCTGCGCTCTCTTATCTCCCGGATCCAAAGCAAGCACAATCAGCATATCTCAATTCATCATACCTAGTCCACAGTCTAAAGAACCAGCAGCCACTAAAACCGTGAGTTACCAAGCTCTATCTACAAATTCTTTGTGACTACTATTCAACTCAAATTCTATAATTAGTAGCACAGTGGCCTGCTTAAAGCTCAAGACTATTAGTCCCAGCCAAGCCTGTGAGGAACCTGCATCCCGGTTACCTCAGGAGAAACTGTATATTTGTAAAGACTGTTTGCTCAAGAAGTTAAGTAAAAGTTCCAGTTATCTCATGAATCCTGCTGTGGACATTCCATTTTATTCCTTGCCATTTTAGGCCGGTTGGCGGCAGGGCCTTCTATACTAAGCAAACTCACCCTGGCGTCACGACAAACCAAGGGTTAATACCACCAGACCCTGTAACATCATTGCCTCACCCAGACACCACAACAGATTTTGCTCAATATAACATATTGCCACCAGTCATGTAGGGTAAAACTTGGTGACAGGTTCCCTGTATAGGGGAATGTGTTATCAGACAATGACCTATTGTGTAAATCAAGTTTTTTTTTTTTTTTATGTTAAATGCATTTGTAAGAATTTCTGGCAATGTTTTTTTTCTCATTTTTGATTTTACAATCTATATCATACAATATTTCTGAAATCTGGAAGTTTTCATTCCGAGACTTGCTGTAGAAAAAAAAAATCTTTGCAGCCATATTTTCTTCCTTATCATAACAGACAGGATTACAGTGAAAGGTGACACCACTATGTAGATAGGAAGGGATAAGACCATTCATGGCAGGTGATGGTCACAGCTCCCCTTCTCTCTTTGCCTATAAAAGGACCTCTGCACAAGGATGATATTAAGGGGGTTGTCCAATAATCCATATAAATACATTGCTCAAAAAAATAAAGGGAACACTAAGATAACACATCCTAGATCTGAATGAATGAACTAATCGTATGAAATACTTTCGTCTTTACATAGTTGAATGTGCTGACAACAAAATCACACAAAAATTATCAATGGAAATCAAATTTATCAACCCATGGAGGTCTGGATATGGAGTCACACTCAAAATCACAGTGGAAAACCCCACTACAGGCTGATCCAACTTTACGTAATGTCCTTAATACAAGTCACAATGAGGCTCAGTAGTGTGTGTGGCCTCCACGTGCCCGTATGACCTCCCTACAACGCCTGGGCATGCTCCTGATGAGGTGGACAGTCTGTGGTGCAACGTGGCGTTGGTGGGTGGAGCAAAACATGATGTCCCAGATGTGCTCAATCGGATTCAGGTCCGGGGAACAGGCAGGCCAGTCCATAGCATCAATGCCTTCCTCTTGCAGGAACTGCTGACACACTCCAGCCACATGAGGTCTAGCATTGTCTTGCATTAGGAGGAACCCAGGGCAAACCGCACCAGCATATGGTCTCACAAGGGGTCTGAGGATTTCATCTCGGTACCTAATGGCAGTCAGGCTACCTCTGGCAAGCACATGGAGGGCTGTTCGCCCCCCAAAGAAATGCCACTCCACACCATTACTGACCTACCACCATACCGGTCATGCTGGAGGATGTTGCAGGCAGCAGAACGTTCTCCACGGCATCTCCAGACTCTGTCATGTCTCTCACATGTGCCCAGTGTGAACCTGATTTCATCTGTGAAGAGCACAGGGTGCCAGTGGCGAATTTGCCAATCTTTGTGTTCACTAGCAAATGCCAAACGTCCTGCACGGTGTTGAGCTGTAAGCACAACCCCCACCTGTGGACGTCGGTCCCTCATACCACCCTCATGGAGTCTGTTTCTGACCGTTTGAGTGGACACATGCACATTTGGGGCCTGCTGGAGGTCATTTTTCAGGGCTCTGGCAGTGCTCCTCCTTGCACAAAGGTGGAGGTAGCGCTCCTGCTGCTGGGTTGTTGCCCTCCTATGGCCTCCTCCACGTCTCCTGATGTACTGGCCTGTCTCCTGGTAGCACCTCCATACTCTGGACACTACGCTGACAGACACAGCAAGCCTTCTTGCCACAGCTCGCATTGATGTGCCATCCTGGATGAGCTGCATTACCTGAGCTACTTGTGTGGGTTATAGACTCTGTCTCATGCTACAACTAGAGTGAAAACACCGCCAGCATTAAAAAGTGACCAGGAAGCATAGAAACTGAGAAGTGGTCTGTGGTCACCACCTGCAGAACCACTCCTTTATTGGGGGATGTCTTGCATATTGTCTATAATTTCCACCTGTTGTCTGTTCCATTTGCACAACAGCATGTGAAATTGATTGTCAATCAGTGTTGCTTCCTGAGTGGACAGTGGGATTTCACAGAAGTGTCATTGACTTGGAGTTACATTGTGTTGTTTAAGTGTTCCCTTTATTTTTTGAGCAGTGTATATATACTTTCACCTGTGTAAATGCTTGATATACATGCTCTCCCTGTGGTTTTATTGGAGAACATTTTTTTTTCTTAAGGGTCCATTCTGCTGTCTCTCCCAGGCACAGAATGCAGTCCATGTCCACTTATTAGTATTCTGCATTTCTCTCTTAGAGTCTTCCAGCATTGTGTTAAGGTTCCCTCCTACTGTTCTCTTCTTCCTCCTCCTAATGGTCTGCACATTATTTCAGAGCAGTCGGCATCTGTTTACACTTCTCTGGCACCTCCATCTAGCAGCTTCATCTTCTGTGAAGCTGTCAGAGTGATATTGAGGCTGAGGAAGCTGATGTCTTCTCAGAGTAATGGCTTGAATAGTGAAGTCTTCAGGACACAGGATAGTGATGATGTGCTGTCTGTGAATAGGAAGGGGGGGGGGGTGAGGAGCAGACCACAAGAAAAATTAAGCAGCTGAACTACAAAGCTTCTTAGGGATAGTCAGAATATAGTGACTGGGGAAAAGATTTTATCTCAGCTACATAAACTATATTACAAAGGTGTATAACTTTTTATATGCAGCTGATTTTTTTTTTTTTTCAAGACTTCCCCTTTAATGTTTGGACTCTTCCACATAATACAATGGAACACCAGACAAAGAAGCACCACCTCTCATTCCAGGGTATCTAGGAGATGTCTTGTAGCAATGTGTTTTTTTTTTTTTAGGATTTCATAGAAAATAAATTGATTTAGATTTTTGGAGAATGTCCAGTATATTATGCATGAGAGTCATATGGATTAGAGGCACTATAAATAGAGACACAGGTTGCATTGTTAAAGGTGTAATCCGGCTCCTTTAACAAATCTCCCCAGGGCAGCCGAGAGTAGGAGATTACATACTTACCCTTCTTCTTGCTCCCAGTCCAGCACCACCGCCTCTCTGGATTGGTAGAAGTGAATGGATGACATCCCCATACACTCAGCAGGGAAGCAGTAGCCACATCATCTGGGCACTTCCGCCAGGCATTCTGGAGCGGTGGCGGTGATAGACTGGGAGCGAGCAAAGGGGTAAGTATTTGTTTTTTATGTATCCGGGGTGATTTATTTTAAAGGGGCCAGAAGTTAAATCCCTTTAACTTCAATGGCACAATAAATGGGAACATTGTGGTGAAATTTGTGATAAGGGCTAGTGATGAGCGGCATAGGCCATATTCGAATTTGCGATATTTCGCGAATATATGGATGAATATTCATCCTATATTCACGAATTTTGCATATTTGTTCACTTTTTTTTCATGCGAAATTTGTAATTAAATTAGCAAAATGTGTATACGTGATTATATCTGTCCACTAACTACTGTCCTATTGGTTGCTAGGGATGTTGCTAACCTATAACAACTGTGTTTGCATCCTTCTCATTGGCCCACAAGCTAAAAAGAGGGAGGGATCAGTGTCCTCTGGAAGTGGCGATATTTTTGTATATTTGCATATTCACCCTCTTTGGACCACAAGCTGGAAGCAGGGAGGGATGATCATTTTTTATTTACACAGTAAATAAAAAACTAAAATAAAATGAATATTAGTCATAACGAATATATTTCGCCATATTCTTTTCTTTTTTTTTTTATCAACTGGTGCCAGAAAGTTAAACAGATTTGTAAATTACTTCTATTAAAAAATGTTAATCCTTCCAGTATTTATCAGCTGCTGTATGCTCCACAGGAAGTTATTTTCTTTTTGAACATCCTTTCTGTCTGACCACAGTGCTCTCTGCTGACACCTGTGTCCATTTTAGGAACTGTCCAGAGCAGGAGAAAATCCACATAGAAAACATATCCTGCTCTGGACAGTTCCTAAAATGGACAGAGGTGTCAGCAGAGAGAGAGTACTGTGGATCATAACAGCAGCTGATAAGTACTGTAAGGATTGACATTTTTTAATACAAGTAATTTACAAATATGTTTAACTTTCTGTCACCGGTTGATTTAAAAAAAAAAAAAAATGTTTTCCAGTGGAGTACCCCTTTAACACATCTGCCCCAATTAGTCCCCGCATTCATTTCTGTATCGCACAGTGTCTAAATGATCCAGCCATTTAATTTTTTTTCTCATAATCTAGAAGTTGTCTATATCACCGATCAAGCTAAAATAAGCATCACCCATCCAGAATCATCTCTTAGATTGTTTTCTATATGTAAGAGATAATTGACCTCAATCATCAGGGGCCAGGGTCGTTGCTGAGTCTCCAAAAGACACGGGGCTAGAGCCCATAGCCCAGCCACACCCCTAACCACATCCTCAACCACACCCCTAACCACACCCTCAGCCACACCCCTATCCACATGCTTAAACACGCCCCTAACTACATTAAGGCTCCTCCTTTAATATTCTCCCACTACTGTACACAACACACCGCACATAGGCGACCAACACTCTCTTCATGGTTTATAGAGCAGGGCCTCTCGCACAGAATGCATGGAGCACTGGTCACTCTCTTCATTTCCGGGACATTACCCCTCCATTCTGGTGATTGGTGGCCATCACGCCCCCTCCCAAAGACTTGCATTGATGGGGCATGGCCGTGATGTCAGGAGGGGCAAGGCCGACCCCAGCAGCGTGAAAACTGCATTCGAAACATTTACTTCCTAACGCTGTCCAGTGGAGTACCCCTTTAAGTAGACACAGTGCATTGGTATAGTATTATGGGAGTAATAGTAGTTATAGTATGACTAACACATATAGTACTATTATAGTATAGTATAACAGACTACTACTATAACCCCCTTTATACTATACTGGTGCAATATGTGTCAGTCATTCTATTACTAATATCATCTCCATCTTGCTTCTACTAGTAGTATGACTGATACATAGAGCACTGGTATAGCATGATAGGGGTAATAGTAGTAATAGCTGACAGTAACATATAGATATGGTACCTGGTGTGGCTGATGAGTAGAGAACGCTGCTATTCAAGTTTCTCTCCAGCTGTTGTAAAGCTACAACTCCCATCATGTCTGGAGAGCCTCAGGCATTATGGGAGTGGTAGTTGGCCTTAGGGGAGTGATGTCTTCTCTGTAGTTGTTGCTGCTTTTCTTCTCTCGTTCTTCTTGTCCAGGCACCAGGACATTGTGCAGCTTCATCTTCCTCTGCAGAGCCTGACACCTGGACATTATTGTTTTTGTTAGCAGATCCTCATCCTCTATATGAAGCCAATAATTATCACCCTGCCAGAAACTGTGACACCTGAATATAACCATGCATGCCCCCTTAATATAAGTATAACCCTGCCATACACTGTGCCCCCTGAATATAACCCTGACAGAAACTGTGCCCCCTGTATATAACCCTGCCATACACTGTGCCCCTGAATATAACCCTGACAGAAACTGTGCCCCCTGAATATAACACTGACAGAAACTGTGCCCCCTGAATATAACCATGCATGCCCCCTTAATATAAATATAACCCTGCCATACACTGTGCCCCCTGAATATAAGCCTGACAGAAACTGTGCCCCCTGAATATAACCCTGACAGAAACTGTGCCCCCTGAATATAACCATGCATGCCCCTTAATATAAATATAACCCTGCCATACACTGTGCCCCCTGAATATAACCATGCATGCCCCCTTAATATAAATATAACCCTGCCATACACTGTGCCCCCTGAATATAACCCTGCCATACACTGTGCCCCCTGAATATAACCATGCATGCCCCTTAATATAAATATAACCCTGCCATACACTGTGCCCCCTGAATATAACCATGCATGCCCCTTAATATCAATATAACCCTGCCATACACTGTGCCCCCTGAATATAACCCTGACAGAAACTGTGCCCCCTGAATATAACCCTGACAGAAACTGTGCCCCCTGAATATAACCCTGACAGAAACTGTGCCCCCTGAATATAACCCTGACAGAAACTGTGCCCCCTGAATATAATCCTGACAGAAACTGTGCCCCCTGAATATAACCCTGACAGAAACTGTGCCCCCTGAATATAACCCTGACAGAAACTGTGCCACCTGAATATAACCCTGACAGAAACTGTGCCCCCTGAATATAACCCTGACAGAAACTGTGCCCCCTGAATATAACCCTGACAGAAACTGTGCCCCCTGAATATAACCATGCATGACCCTTAATATAAATATAACCCTGCCATAGACTGTGCCCCCTGAATATAACCCTGACAGAAACTGTGCCCCCTGAATATAACCCTGACAGAAATTGTGCCCCCTGAATATAACCCTGACAGAAACTGTGCCCCCTGAATATAACCCTGACAGAAACTGTGCCCCCTGAATATAACCCTGACAGAAACTGTGACACCTGAATATCACCATGCATGCCCCTTAATATAAATATAACCCTGCCATACACTGTGCCCCCTGAATATAACCCTGACAGAAACTGTGCCCCCTGAATATAACCCTGACAGAAACTGTGCCCCCTGAATATAACCATGCATGCCCCTTAATATAAGTATAACCCTGCCATACACTGTGCCTCCTGAATATAACCCTGACAGAAACTGTGCCCCCTGAATATAACCCTGCCATACACTGTGCCCCCTGAATATAACCCTGACAGAAACTGTGCCCCCTGAATATAACCCTGACAGAAACTGTGCCCCCTGAATATAACCATGCATGCCCCTTAATATAAGTATAACCCTGCCATACACTGTGCCCCCTGAATATAACCCTGACAGAAACTGTGCCCCCTGAAAATAACCCTGACAGAAACTGTGCCCCCTGAATATAACCCTGACAGAAACTGTGCCCCCTGCTACACACTGTACCCATAATAATACTACTGCGACATACTGTTTCTTCTTGGTGTGGCTGAATCCTACCCCTGTACTGTCCTCCTCCAGACCCCTCTGTCCGCCTCCTCCTCCTTTAAGACTCCTCTGTCTGCCTCCTCCAGGCTAATCTGTCTTCCTTCCAGCTCCTCTGTCCTCTTCCTTATCCAGACATTTCTGACCTCCTCCAGACCCCTCTGTTGTTTGCCTCCTCCAGACCACTGTCTTCCTTCCAGCTCCTCGGTCCTCCTCCTCCTCCATACCCCTCCGTCCTCCTCCTCCTCCAGACCCCTAAGTCTTCCTCCTGGGTTCTCTTTCACACCGCATCCCCCCACCCCCGATCAAAACTTCCCCCAGATTACCACCCCAGAACCCTTGGTCTTTTTCCAGACTCCTCTGCCCACCACAGGTCCCTGTATGATACAGCCAAAAAATAAAAAATAAAAAGGAAAAATAGCCAGCACAACTACCTAATACACGAGTTCATGCTGCTGTGGCAAGTACAACGTATACAAAAGAGAAGGTTGCAGCAGCACACTTGGTCAAAAAATAGAGGCTCTTAGCGCACTTTTTGATCAAAACGTGTCCCCCATCCACCACGCAGAGGTGGCCTCACTTCGGTTGAGACTCTAACACGCTCATTCCACAGGTAGTTGTGCTGACTATTTTTCCTTTTTTTTTTTTTGCTGTGCAAATTAGGGGGAGTGGCACCCTCTTTAGTTGTGCACCCCTCCTTGTTCACTGTTCACAGGAGGTTTGTAAATTTATAGTGAATCCTGCATGTCACCCAGTCAGAGGCTATGTGCCCAGCAGAGGTGAGTGGAATGAGCGTGTTAGGGTCACATCCGAAGTGAGGACACCTCCGCGTGGTGGATAGGGGACACGTTTTAGTCAAAAAGTGCGCTAAGAGCCTCCATTTTTTGTCCAAGAGTACTGCTGCAACCTTAGTTTTTATATATATGTATGATCAAAGTCATAGTTAGTACGGTCGAAAAAAGACATATGTCCATCAAGTTCAACCAGGGAGTGTATATGATAGGTGTGTATATGTAAGATAGATGTGGATTTGATTGGTGTATGTATGATAGTCATACACACATACATACACTGATCATACACACATCTATCATACATACATGCACGTATACATCTATCATGCATACATCAATTGTACATACATCTATCATACATACAACAAGTATACATATATTATACAAACATGCACACATCTATCATACATGCACGCTTCTATCATACATGCAGGCTTCTATCATTCATACATACACGCATACATACATCTATCATGCACGCATCTATCATACATACATGCATCTATTATACATACATAATACATACACACATCTAATATACATACACACATCTATTATGCATGCACACATCATACATACATGTATTCACTGAGGGATGTCTTCATCCACATGCATAAAGTAGAGGTCTATTTTTTCTGAACTGAAAGGGAACCTTTAAAACATCACTTTTATTAAAGAGTGATAAAAAAAATCATACATACATACATACATCTACTATACATACACACATCTATAATACATACATCATACATACATGCACGCATACATCTATCATACATACATGCATCTATTATACATACATGCATACATCTATCATACATGCATGCATCTATTATACATACATACACACATACATCTATCATACATACATACATCTATCATACATGCATATATCTATTATACATACACATACATTTTGCATGCAAACATCTATCATGCATACATCTATTATACATCTATCATACATATATCAATCACGCATACATCTATTGTGCATCTATCATGCATACACACATCCCTTACACATACATTTATCGTGCATGCACACATCCATCTATCATACATCTCCAGACAGAATTTCCATCGGAGATCCCTCGGGTGGCACTAGGACCGCACATACTATGTTGCTGTTCCCATAGACGGCAATGCATTTCTGAGCGGATTTATCAGTGAATCTGCTCAGAAATAGAAATTCATTGCTGTCTATGGGGAGAACAACACAGTATGCGCAGTCCTAGTGCGGACAGTGGGATCTCCGACTGAAATTCAGTTCGGATAAGTGTAAACCTGGCCTTATATATACATCTATCATGCATGCATGCATACATCTATCATATGTACATACTCATACATCCATCATGCATATATGACAGTCTGCAACGTTCACAGCCGACTATAACACCGGCCTTCATTTTACTTTTTCCTCCTTACTCGGCGCCCATGTGATGGAAGATGCAGGTGCAGCTAGGAGCAGACGTGTGTGCCTGTGCAGGGCACGTCTGCTCCCAGCGGCCTCCCTGCCCAATCTCCCAGTGTCCAGTTTTCAAGGTATCTTGTGTGCCTACACACGGCATGCCACGCTACTTTCAAAAAACCACCGCTGTCATTAAGCAGCGGTGGCAGTAACAAAATGTATATATATAAATAAAATAAAAAAGAATGGCCGCTTCAGACCCGGCGCTATGGGCTTGACACTCAGTACTATAGCCCCATTAGAGCCCCCCCCCCTCCCCCCACCCCACCCCTGCCGGTGACGCTCCTGTCGGAGGTTATAGGTGACTTCCAATGGCCAAAAAAACTGACCTAGCCAAATTAAGGAAATAGTGCAGAACTATGTTGATATTGGGCAGCAACACAATCGGTGGAGAGGGAATTGAAAGACTTTTCCCCAGAAGTGTTTGATCCTGGGCAGTCCTATCAAATATGGAGTATGGAACCAATGGCAGACTGGCAGTGCCAGCTGACCTTAAGAAATAGATCTTGCGTAAGGCTTTTGACAATGCATGCAATCGACAAATCGACAATAAAAACCCCAATTCCTGCTCCCCTGCCATAGCAAAGAGCCTATACTTTGGAAAGCTAGGGAGTTGTCAGGGAGGAGTGCAGTATTAAAGGGATTAACCCAGGAATACAATTAATAACCTGTTTACAGGATAGGTGTCTGGTCTGTGGGAGTCTGTCCTCTGGGACCCCAACCTATGAGGCTGGGTTCACACCTGCATTGTGTGAACTCTATTTTGTCCACAATTGTTTGTCAAAATTAGTGGCGGAAATAGCACATTATGGTAAAATGATGGCCACCAGGCAAAGAAACCCAATGGACCATGTTAAAGCCAATGGGGTTTACTGGGTGTGGTTTGTGTCTGGCACATAACAGTGTCACCTTCCTGACAAGACACCTTCCTGAACAAGCATTCTAGAGAGAAGCAAGGAGTGTTGAGTTATCAGCACCTGGGCCAGGCCAGTCCGATCATTAGAGGATCAAGTTCTTGGTGCAGGTTGAGAGTCACATATATGGGACCTATGTGTGTGGAGATAGGGGTGGAAGAGGCAGAGGCACTTTATACTGTTACACAATGTAGATTTAGGTCAAAGGCAGGGCTCAAGTCCTGCAGGAACTCATGGGAACAGAGTTCCTGCACTTTTTCACAGCAGGAACGCAGTTCCCATTAGCAGGAGTACTTCAGGACCAGCCCTTAAAGGGGTACTCCGCCCCTAGACATGTTATCCCCTATCCAAAGGATAGGGGATGAGATGTCTGATTGCGGGGGTCCCACTACTGGAGACCCCGCGATCTCGGCTGCAGCACCCCAGACATCCGGTGCATGGAGCGAACTTTGCTGTCGGATGACTGGTGATGCAGGGCAGAGGCTCGTGATGTCATGGCCACGCCCCCTCAATTCAAGTCTATGGGAGGGGGAGTGACAGCCGCCACGCCCCCTCCCATAGACTTGCATTGAGGGGCCGTGACCGTGACCTCATGAGCCTCTGGCGCTTCACCCAATGCTCTAAACGAATGCCGGGAGCAGCAGGGAGAACGTGGGGGTTCCCATTAGGGGGATCCCCGGGATCAGACATCTTATCCCCTATCCTTTGGATAGGGTATAAGATGTCTAGTACCCCTTTAAGTGGAAATCTAGGGTGAGTTCCCACACTTTTTTTTCCCAGGACTTGACCCCTTGTCAAAGGGGTATATGTTCTCCATGAGGAGAGCACCATAACAATGTAGAGTTAGGTCAAAGGGGTAAAGGTTCTCCTTGAGGACGGCACCCAAACAATGTAGACTTAGGTCAAAGGGATACAGGTTCTCCTTGAGGACAGCACCTTAACAATGTGGAGCTAGGTCAAAGGGATAAAGATTCTCCTTGGGGAGAACACCATGATAATGTAGAGTTGATCAAAGGGGTATAGGTTCTCCTTGAGTAGAGCTCCTAATGCAGAGTTAGGTTAAGAGGAATTTACTCGAGTAATTCCTCATCAATTCTCCGCAAATCTGCTTTGCCATTGACTTCAATGTATTTTACTCCGCACTGTTCACACTGCGTAAATTCCGCTCGCGGGATTCCACCACGGAATTCCACCGCGGAATTCCGTTCCCCTAGAAGAAAGAACATGTTCATTCTTCTTGCAGAATACGCGAGCAGAAGTCCATTGAAGTCAATGGTAAAAAAATGTTTTCGCTTGAAATAGTTTCTGCAGAAAATCCACGTGAAATTCCACGTTAATTCCATGCGATTTTCGCGCAAAATTCGCACAAATTCTCCTATTCCTTTCTAATTCCTTAGTGTAAATGCACCCTTAAGGGGTAAAAATTCTCCTTGAGGAGAGCACCATTATAATGTAATGTTAGATCCAAGGGGTATAGGTTCTCCTTCAGCAGAGCACCTTAACAATGTAGAAATATAGGTCTAGGTCCTTCTTGAGGAAAGCATTAGCAATGTAACAATGTAGAGATAGGTCAAAGCGGTAAAGGTTCTCCTTGAGGACAGCACCTTAAAGGGGTTATCCAGGAAAAAACTTATATATATATATATATATATATATATCAACTGGCTCCAGAAAGTTAAACAGATTTGTAAATTACTTCTATCAAAAAATCTTAATCCTTTCAGTACTAATAAGCTTCTGAAGTTGAGTTGTTCTTTTCTGTCTAAGTGCTCTCTGATGACACCTGTCTTGGGAACTGTCCAGAGTAGAAGCAAATCCCCATAGCAAACCTTTTTCTACTCTGTGCAGTTCCCGAGACAAGCAGAGATGTCAGCAGAGAGCACTGTTGCCAGACAGAAAGGAACAACTCAACTTCAGCAGCTGATAATTATTGGAAGGATTAAGATTTTTTTTAACAGAAGTAATTTACAAATCTGTTTAACTTTCTGGAGCCAGTTGATATAAGAAGAAAAGAAAAAAGTTTTTTTTCCTGGAATACCCCTTTAACAATGTAGAGTTAGGTCAAAGGTTTACAATGTAGAGATATCAAGGTCAATGAGATTATCCTAATTTTCAATAGAAATATGATTAATAGACAGAATCCAGAAATGCTTCCTGCCCCCAAATCATTTTTATTTTCACGCCCAGTCAGTGTGAAGGCAGAGAAGCTGCTAAAGGGCGAATGACAACAGTGTCAGTAAATGACAAGTAGAAGCAGAAGCTGGCATTTCCTATTTCTTCTAAACATAGTGCAGCCATGTATAGGGCACTGACGGTAATATCTATCACTTTGACCTTGCGAATCCCTCGGCTGGTCATGTCTTCCTTGTATGTGTCAGTGCAGCTTCACTTCTCACTTTTCTCACTTTCCATCCATGATCATTAAAAACTAATTCCCCAATCAACATCACTTACGGGCAAAAAAAATAAAAATAAAAAATATATATATATGTGGTGTCCCGTTACCGTATTGCATACCGTATCTTGTTGTATGGTGGTCCCCAAAGTCAGAGTAACTACGTTCAGGTTGGGCCCCCCAGGTGGGACAGCCCCTAGTCGCCTCTCTTCTATTCTAATTCTATAATGTTTCTATGTACATATTTAATAATGTATATTTAATATAATGTATATTAGTATACTTACCTTTTTAGCGTTGCAAGACCTTCGGTCATGTGACCATGTTAATTCCTCTATGGTATGTTAGAGGACCTTTGGAGGTCCTTGGGTCACATGTTTACCCATAACTCTATGTAATGGTGATTGACACAAGTATTGGACCAATTAGCACTAGTCCAGCCCCTGCCCATATAAGGGAGCTGTAGCCAATTATCGCTCTCTTGGGTTGCTGCTCTTGAGGATGCCGGACTAACATGACGGTTCTGCGCAACTTTCAACGACACGCTAGGCCTGAAAAATCTACCAGCCTTAGCTGAACCAAAACCGTGAGTTCAAATCTAAATCCCGCTAATGCTAGCGTGACTACTGGACCGCAACTAAATCCCCTGAATCCAGTGGAACAGTGCACAATACTAAAAGACGCCAAATGTTAAAGTCCCAACCTTTGTCAATCTCCAAGGAAGCTTATTGAAGCTTGCAGAAATTCTTCAGTAAAAGTTAATCCTGTTTCAGAAAACTCTCCGGTTGTGGACAATCTATTATTATCTACTTCCCTATCGCTCTTGGGAAGGGTGGCAGTAGGACAAGTGTTATTGAGGAGCCCTCACCCTGGCGTCGCGAATAGCATGGGTTAACAAACACCCTTTAATTACTGCACAGCTACACTCCCCATACCCTACACCCCCCAGGCTATCACATGAGTGTCTCGCGTTGTCCCGCAAAGTTTATTACGTCAAATCATATGGATAGTGCAAAAAACAGGGGGAAGACCACAGTCTGACCGCTGGGGCTCCCCGTGATCTCCTGTACAGGGCCCCGGCAGCCCACGAAGCGGCGGCTGACACGCCCCCTCAATACAACTCTACGGCAGAGCCGGAACGCTGCCTTCGGCAATCTCCGGCTCTGCCATAGCGATGTATTGAAGGGGCATGTCATCCGCCGCTTCGCGCAGTGGTCGACACCCGCTATCTGGCCAGTGAGCCGGGGCCCCGTACAGGAGATCGCAGGGGGCCCCAGCAGTCAGACCCCCACGATCTGAAACTTATCCCCTATCCTTAGGATAGGGGATATGTTTTTCAGCACTGGACTACCCCTTTAAGATACAGGAATACAGGCAGGTATAACAAAATGCAAATGGCACATTCTCTGTGCAGTTTGTGACTCTGTGAGTGCGGTGTATGTATATGCATTTGCTTGTATAAATGTAAAGTGGGTATGTGTTGATTTGTGTATATACATTTGTGTCGGTGCAGTGTGTAAATAGATGTGTATGTGTATATGCTCTGTGTATGACATGAAGTAGGGGTGGTCAGAACTATGCCCACTGTGTAGTATAGTGTTTCCCAACCAGGTTGCCACCAGCTGTTGCAAAACTACGACACCCAGCATGTCCGGAGAGCCGAAGGCATCAATACCAGAGGTACCAGGAAGAAGACCGCATGAAGGGCATCAATACCAGAGGCACCAAGAAGAAGACTGCAGGACAGGCATTGATACCAGAGGCACCAGGAAGAAGACCGCATGAAGGGCATCAATACCAGAGGCACCAGGAAGAAGACCGCAGGACGGGCATTGATACCAGAGGCACCAGGAAGAAGACCACAGGACGGGCATCAATACCAGAGGCACCAGGAAGAAGACCGCAGGACGGGCATCAATACCAGAGGCACCAAGAAGAAGACCCGCAGGACAGGCATCAATACCAGAGGCACCAGGAAGAAGACAGCAGGACTGGCATCAATACCAGAGGCACCAGGAATAAGACCGCAGGACAGGCATTAATACCAGAGGCACCAGGAAGAAGACCGTAGGATGGGCATCAATACCAGAGGCACCAGGAAGAAGACCGCAGGACGGGCATTAATACCAGAGGCACCAGGAAGAAGACCGCAGGATAGGCATCAATACCAGAGGCACCAGGAAGAAGACTGCAGGATGGGCATCAATACCAGAGGCACCAGGAAGAAGACCGCAGGACGGGCATCAATACCAGAGGCACCAGGAAGAAGACTGCAGGACGGGCATCAATACCAGAGGCACCAGGAAGAAGACTGCAGGATGGGCATTGATACCAGAGGCACCAGGAAGAAGACTGCAGGACGGGCATCAATACCAGAGGTACCAGGAAGAAGACTGCAGGATGGACATCAATACCAGAGGCACCAGGAAGAAGACTGCAGGACGGGCATCAATACCAGAGGCACCAGGAAGAAGACTGCAGGACGGGCATCAATACCAGAGGTACCAGGAAGAAGACTGCAGAATGGGCATTGATACTAGAGGCATCAGGGAAGGTAAGTAGAGGTTTACTGTTTTAATGCCGGCAGTCTGGGCAAGATAACACCTTTATGGGCGACTCTTCGGCTCTTTATTACTTCAGGGATAGAAGGAAGACTAGAAGTTCTGTATTTCTTTAGTGAATCTGATACGGATTCTGTATAGGTTTAGGTTGTCTGGGATAAGGGCTATTTTCAACATTATTTGGAATTCAAATACCACAGGTTGGGTACTTCGTAATAATATGTCAGGCATCACTTTACAAACCCTCTTTCAGAATGTCTCTTCTAAAATGTCAGCAAATATGATTAAAACTGTGTAAACCATTATCATATTCACCACGTTGTGTCTACTGTATATTGCAATGGACCCCTATGGGGTGTACATGCTACCATCCTAGAGGTGTCCATAGCAATATACTAGCCTCCTATATGTACCTATACTGTACCTACCCTACTACAGTATGTCACCCCAGTAGTAAGGAGATTACATGAGGAGGGGGTTTGTTACAGTGTGTCACCCCAGTAGTAAGAAGATTAGATGAGGAGGAGGTTTGTTACAGTGTGTCACCCCAGTAGTAAGGAGATTAGATGAGGAGGAGGTTTGTTACAGTGTGTCACCCCAGTAGTAAGGAGATTAGATGAGGAGGAGGTTTGTTACAGTGTGTCACCCCAGTAGTAAGAAGATTACATGCGGAGAAGGTTTGTTACAGTGTGTCACCCCAGTAGTAAGGAGATTAGATGAGGAGGAGGTTTGTTACAGTGTGTCACCCCAGTAGTAATGAGATTACATGAGGAGGGGGTTTGGTTACAGTGTGTTACCCCAGTAGTAAGGAGATTACATGAGGAGGGGGTTTGTTACAGTGTTTCACCCCGGTAGTAAGGAGATTAGATGAGGAGGAGGTTTGTTACAGTGTGTCACCCCAGTAGTAAGGAGATTACATGAGGAGGAGGTTTGTTACAGTGTGTCACCCCAGTAGTAAGGTTATTACATGAGAGGGGGGGGTTTGTTACAGTGTGTCACCCCAGTAGTAAGGAGATTACATGAGGAGGGGGGTTTGTTACAGTGTGTCACCCCAGTAGTAAGAAGATTACATGAGGAGGAGGTTTGTTACAGTGTGTCACCCCAGTAGTAAGGTTATTACATGAGGAGGGGGTTTGTTACAGTGTGTCACCCCAGTAGTAAGGTGATTACATGAGGAGGGGGGTTTGTTGCAGTGTGTCACCCAAGAAGTAAGGTGATAATATGATGAGGTGGTTTGTTACAGTGTGTCACCCCAGTAGTAACATGATTACATGTGAAGGAGTTTTGTTACAGTGTGTCACCCCAGTAGTAAGGTGATTACATGAGGAGGGGGTTTTGTTACAGTGTGTCACCCAAGAAGTAAGGTGATTATATGATGAGGTGGTTTGTTACAGTGTGTCACCCCAGTAGTAACATGATTACATGGGAAGGAGTTTTGTTACAGTGTGTCACCCCATTAGAAGGTGAGGTGTGTCAAAGGGCGGAGCCAAGGGGGCGGCAAAATTAGCTTTTGCCTAGGGTGGCAAAAATCCCGGCACCAGCCCTGCCAGCAGGTAGTGACGAGTGACGTTCCATACTGCCGCTGCCCTCACTGAGTGAAGCGCAGAGGAGCGTCACTCATCACTGCCTGCTGGTCAGGTAAGAAGAACAGGGGGATGAGGGAATGGGAAATGATTTTTTTTTTTGGGGGGGGGGGCGTTGTAATGATTTGGCACAGGAGGGGGATGATTTAGCACAAGGGGTGTGCTGGGGCTTCAACAGAGGAGTTCAGCAGGGGCCAGGGCCACTTACTTGGGGTATTGGCTGTACACCCTGATGGTGGCCCTGTGTACAAGGTAGGGCGGCACATACGCCTGGTTGTCCCCTTTTGGGAGTGTTTTGTTCCCAATTGGAAGTGTTTTGTCCCTTATTTGGAGTCCATGACCGCTATTGGGATTGCCCCCTATTCGGAGGGTGCAAATACATTAAGTCTTATAGGACTCTGCCGGGGAATTAAAAATTGTCTGCTATTGGGTGGTGTCCACTAAGGGAGATTTCACAGTTCTATTATATAGACTATATGGGAATGTATTATGTACACTGTATGGTACTATTATATAGACACTATATGGGAATGTATTATGTACACTGTATGGTACTGTTATGTAGGCACTATATGGGAATGTATTATGTACACTGTATGGTACTATTATATAGACACTGTATGGGAATGTATTATGTACACTGTGGTACTATTATGTAGGCACTATATGGGAATGTATTATGTACACTGTGGTACTATTATGTAGGCACTATATGGGAATGTATTATGAACACTGTATAGTACTATTATATAGACACTATATGGGAATGTATTATGTGCACTGTATAGTACTATTATATAGACACTATATGGGAATGTATTATGTGCACTGTATGGTACTATTATGTGGGCTCTGTCACGATTCGGCTTACAGGTTGTGGATCCACTGTGTCAGCGAGGGATTGGCGTGGACCGTGCCGGTGGACCGGTTCTAAGAGGCTACTTGTGTTCACCAGAGCCCGCCGCAAAGCGGGATGGTCTTGCTGCGGCAGTAGCAACCAGGTCGTATCCACTAGCAACGGCTCAACCTCGCTGACTGCTGAGAAGGCGTGGGACAGAAGGACTAGGCAGAGGCAAGGTCAGATGTAGCAGAAGGTCGGGGCAGGCGGCAAGGTTCGTAGTCAAGATGGATAGCAAGAGTTCAGGTAACACAGGCTTTGGACAACACTAAACGCTTTCACTGGCACAAGGCAACAAGATCTGGCGAGGGAGTGCAGGGGAAGTGATGTGATATAGCCAGGGAGCAGGTGGAAGCCAATTATGCTAATTGGGCCAGGCACCAATCATTGGTGCACTGGCCCTTTAAGTCTCAGAGAGCTGGCGCGCGCGCGCCCTAGAGAGCGGAGCCGCGCGCGCCAGCACATGACAGCAGGGGACCGGGACGGGTAAGTGACTTGGGATGCGATTCATGAGCGGGCGCGTCCCGCTGTGCGAATCGCATCCCCGACAGCCATGTCAGTGCAGCGCTCCCGGTCAGCGGGACTGACCGGGGCGCTGCAGGGAGAGAGACGCCGTGAGCGCTCCGGGGAGGAGCAGGGACCCGGAGCGCTCGGCGTAACAGTACCCCCCCCCCCCTTATGTCTCCCCCTTTTTTTGTCCGACAACTGCTTTACCTGGGACGAGGACACCGGGAGTGAATGGAGGGTTTCCTCAAAGGCAGGCAGTACAGCAGGAGTGGGAATGGGGAGGGAGGGCAGAGGGTGAAGCTTGGCACGGGGCAGTGTGTCACCAGGACGGGGGCCATGAGGAGGCACTGAGGCTTGCCTGACGGGACTGCGAGGGGGGGAGAGGCATTTCTTATGGCAAGCAGAGTCCCAGTTCTTGATCTCCCCAGTGGTCCAGTCAAGGGTGGGAGAATGAAGCCGGAGCCATGGCAGACCGAGGAGGACCTCAGAGGTACAGTTGGGAAGGACGAAGAATTCAATCATTTCGTGATGAGGTCCAATACACATTAAGAGGGGTTTTGTGCGGTAACGCACGGTGCAATCCAATCTGACTCCGTTGACCGCGGAAATGTAGAGCGGCTTGACGAGACGGGTCACCGGGATGCAGAATTTATTCACCAAAGACTCCAAAATAAAATTCCCAGAGGCACCAGAGTCCAAGCAGGCCAAGGCTGAGAGGGAGGAGTTGGCAGAAGGAGAAATCCGCACGGGCACCGTGAGACGTGGAGAAGCAGATTTTGAACCAAGAGACGCCACACCCACGTGAGCTGGGTGCGTGCGTGCGTTTCCTAGACGTGGAGGACGAATAGGGCAATCCACCAAGAAATGCTCGGTACTGGCACAGTACAGACAAAGATTTTCTTCCCTACGGCGATTCCTCTCTTCCTGGGTCAGGCGAGACCGATCCACTTGCATGGCCTCCTCGGCGGGAGGCCCAGGCGTAGATTGCAAAGGATACTGTGGGAGAGGTGCCCAGAGATCTAGGTCTTTTTCCTGGCGGAGCTCCTGATGTCTCTCAGAAAAACGCATGTCAATGCGGGTGGCCAAATGGACAAGTTCTTGCAGGTTGGCAGGAATCTCTCGTGCGGCCAGCACATCCTTGATGCTACTGGATAGGCCTTTTTTAAAGGTCGCGCAGAGAGCCTCGTTATTCCATGATAATTCGGAAGCAAGAGTACGAAATTGGATGGCGTACTCGCCCACTGAAGAATTACCCTGGACCAGGTTCAGCAGGGCAGTCTCGGCAGAAGAAGCTCGGGCTGGCTCCTCGAAGACACTACGGACCTCAGCGAAGAAGGACTGGACTGTGGCTGTGGCAGGATCATTGCGGTCCCAGAGCGGTGTGGCCCAAGACAAGGCCTTTCCTGAAAGAAGGCTCACTACGAACGCCACCTTAGACCGTTCTGTAGGAAACAAGTCCGACAACATCTCCATATGCAGGGAACACTGAGACAGAAATCCACGGCAGAGTCTAGAGTCCCCATCAAATTTGTCCGGCAGGGACAAGCGGAGGCTAGGAGCGGCCACTCGCTGCGGAGGAGGTGCAGGAGCTGGCGGAGGAGATGGTTGCTGCTGTAGCAGAGGCAGAAGTTGCTGTAACGTGGCGGTCAACTGCGACAGCTGCTGTCCTTGTTGGGCAATTTGCTGCGATTGCTGAGCGACCACCGTGGTAAGGTCAGCGAGGCTTGGCAGCGGCACCTCAGCGGGATCCATGGCCGGATCTACTGTCACGATTCGGCTTACAGGTTGTGGATCCACTGTGTCAGCGAGGGATTGGCGTGGACCGTGCCGGTGGACCGGTTCTAAGAGGCTACTGGTGTTCACCAGAGCCCGCCGCAAAGCGGGATGGTCTTGCTGCGGCAGTAGCAACCAGGTCGTATCCACTAGCAACCGCTCAACCTCGCTGACTGCTGAGAAGGCGTGGGACAGAAGGACTAGGCAGAGGCAAGGTCAGACGTAGCAGAAGGTCGGGGCAGGCGGCAAGGTTCGTAGTCAAGATGGATAGCAAGAGTTCAGGTAACACAGGCTTTGGACAACACTAAACGCTTTCACTGGCACAAGGCAACAAGATCCGGCAAGGGAGTGCAGGGGCAGTGAGCAGATATAGCCAGGGAGCAGGTGGAAGCCAATTAAGCTAATTGGGCCAGGCACCAATCATTGGTGCACTGGCCCTTTAAGTCTCAGAGAGCTGGCGCGCGCGCGCCCTAGAGAGCGGAGCCGCGCGCGCCAGCACATGACAGCAGGGGACCGGGACGGGTAAGTGACTTGGGATGCGATTCGCGAGCGGGCGCGTCCCGCTGTGCGAATCGCATCCCCGACGGCCATGTCAGTGCAGCGCTCCCGGTCAGCGGGACTGACCGGGGCGCTGCAGGGAGAGAGACGCCGTGAGCGCTCCGGGGAGGAGCAGGGACCCGGAGCGCTCGGTGTAACAGGCACTATATGGGAATGTATTATGTACACTGTATGGTACTATTATGTAGGCACTATATGGGAATGTTGTATTTGCATTGTATGGCACTATAATGTCTGCACTATATTTTGTTCTCTCTGTATGGTACTATTATATAGACACTATATGGGAATGTATTATGTACACTGTGGTACTATTTTGTAGGCACTATATGGGAATGTATTATGTACACTGTATGGTACTATTATATAGACACTATATGGGAATGTATTATGTACACTGTATGGTACTATTATATAGACACTATATGGGAATGTATTATGTACACTGTATGGTACTATTATGTAGACACTATATGGGAATGTATTATGTACACTGTATGGTACTATTATATAGACACTGTATGGGAATGTATTATGTACACTGTGGTACTATTATGTAGGCACTATATGGGAATGTATTATGTACACTGTATGGTACTATTATGTAGGCACTATATGGGAATGTATTATGTACACTGTATAGTACTATTATATAGACACTATATGGGAATGTATTATGTGCACTGTATGGTACTGTTATATAGACACTATATGGGAATGTATTATGTGCACTGTATAGTACTATTATATAGACACTATATGGGAATGTATTATGTGCACTGTATGGTACTATTATGTAGGCACTATATGGGAATGTATTATGTACACTGTATGGTACTATTATATAGACACTATATGGGAATGTATTATGTACACTGTATGGTACTATTATATAGACACTATATGGGAATGTATTATGTACACTGTATGGTACTATTATGTAGACACTATATGGGAATGTATTATGTACACTGTATGGTACTATTATATAGACACTGTATGGGAATGTATTATGTACACTGTGGTACTATTATGTAGGCACTATATGGGAATGTATTATGTACACTGTGGTACTATTATGTAGGCACTATATGGGAATGTATTATGTACACTGTATAGTACTATTATATAGACATTATATGGGAATGTATTATGTGCACTGTATGGTACTGTTATATAGACACTATATGGGAATGTATTATGTGCACTGTATAGTACTATTATATAGACACTATATGGGAATGTATTATGTGCACTGTATGGTACTATTATGTAGGCACTATATGGGAATGTATTATGTACACTGTATGGTACTATTATGTGGGCACTATATGGGAATGTATTATGTACACTGTATGGTACTATTATGTGGGCACTATATGGGAATGTATTATGTATACTGTATGGTACTATTATATAGACACTGTGTGGGAATGTATTATGTACACTGTATGGTACTATTATGTGGGCACTGTATGGGAATGTATTATGTACACTGTATGGTACTATTATGTGGGCACTATATGGGAATGTATTATGTACACTGTATGGTACTATTATATAGACACTGTGTGGGAATGTATTATGTACACTGTATGGTACTATTATGTGGGCACTATATGGGAATGTATTATGTACACTGTATGGTACTATTATGTAGGCACTATATGGGAATGTTGTATTTGCATTGTATGGCACTATAATGTCTGCACTATATTTTGTTCTCTCTGTATGGTACTATTATATAGACACTATATGGGAATGTATTATGTACACTGTGGTACTATTTTGTAGGCACTATATGGGAATGTATTATGTACACTGTATGGTACTATTATATAGACACTATATGGGAATGTATTATGTGCACTGTATGGTACTATTATATAGACACTATATGGGAATGTATTATGTGCACTGTATAGTACTATTATATAGACACTATATGGGAATGTATTATGTGCACTGTATAGTACTATTATATAGACACTGTGTGGGAATGTATTATGTACACTGTATGGTACTATTATGTAGGCACTATATGGGAATGTATTATGTACACTGTATGGTACTATTATGTGGGCACTATATGGGAATGTATTATGTACACTGTATGGTACTATTATGTGGGCACTATATGGGAATGTATTATGTACACTGTATGGTACTATTATATAGACACTGTGTGGGAATGTATTATGTAAACTGTATGGTACTATTATGTGGGCACTATATGGGAATGTATTATGTACACTGTATGGTACTATTATGTAGGCACTATATGGGAATGTTGTATTTGCATTGTATGGCACTATAATGTCTGCACTATATTTTGTTCTCTCTGTATGGCACTATTATATAGACACTATATGGGAATGTATTATGTGCACTGTATAGTACTATTATATAGACACTATATGGGAATGTATTATGTGCACTGTATAGTACTATTATATAGACACTGTGTGGGAATGTATTATGTACACTGTATGGTACTATTATGTAGGCACTATATGAGAATGTATTATGTACACTGTATGGTACTATTATGTGGGCACTATATGGGAATGTATTATGTACACTGTATGGTACTATTATGTGGGCACTATATGGGAATGTATTATGTACACTGTATGGTACTATTATGTAGGCACTATATGGGAATGTTGCATTTGCATTGTGTGGCACTATAATGTCTGCACTATATTTTGTTCTCTCTGTATGGCACTATTATTTAGGCACTATATGGAGATATTAGGTGGTGAAATAAATCATCTGTCGTGCCCCTGCAGTGTGGACTCACCACAGGTCCTTATTGGAGGGGGTCTATGGTTTGTATTTAAGGGATCTGGTCTGCAGTTGTCAGGGCATGCTGGGAGTTGTAGTTTTGCTAAAGCTGGAGATCGGGGAGCGTTGTCTTACTGATGAGCGCAGTTTTCTTCCGTAATGTTCGCTCTGACCATAAAAATTAACACATTCTCTAAAACCAAAGCAATGAATCATCTTTCCCTCCATAGATCATTGTGTGCGGTGAAGTTCAACTGAGTGCAAGAGACTTCATAGAAAAGAGAAGCTGAGAAACAGTGGATTCAGACAATTAATGTCTCCTATAGAATATCAAGAATTTTGCACAATATACCTCTGCTACCTGTACTACTAATAGAATAACTACCTCTGCTACCTGTACTAAAAATAGAATAACTACCTCTGCTACCTGTAGTACTAATAGAATAACTACCTCTGCTACCTGTACTAAAAATAGAATAACTACCTCTGCTACCTGTACTAAAAATAGAATAACTACCTCTGCTACCTGTACTACTAATAGAATAACTACCTCTTCTACCTGTACTACTAATAGAATAACTACCTCTTCTACCTGTACTACTAATAGAATAACTACCTCTTCTACCTGTACTACTAATAGAATAACTACCTCTGCTACCTGTACTACTTTAAGAATAACTACCTCTGCTACCTGTACTACTAATAGAATAACCACCTTGCATCGGATTAAGAGAGCAGCTGCTAAAATACCAT
This sequence comes from Hyla sarda, assembly GCF_029499605.1. NCBI lineage: Eukaryota > Metazoa > Chordata > Amphibia > Anura > Hylidae > Hyla > Hyla sarda. Next base: position 415,100,466 of record NC_079191.1, read on the forward strand.
TACATAGCAGCAAACAGATATTTGAAGCTGCTGGTGCCTCTGGAGTCCCATGGACATCAAGGTGTAGAGTCCTCCAGAGTCTAGCAACTGTGCATAAACCTTCTATTCGGCCACCACTAACCAATGCTCACAAGCAGAAACGGATGCATTGGGCAGAAAAATACATGAAGACTAATTTTCAAACAGTCCTGTTCGCTGATGAGTGCCGTGCAACCCTGGATGGTCCAAATGGATGGAGTAGTGGGTTGGTGGACGTCCACCCTGCTATAACAAGGCTGCGACGTCAGCAAGGCGGTGGTGGAGTCATGTTTTGGGCCGGAATCATGGGTAGAGAGGTGGTCGGCCCCTTTAGGGTCCCCGAAGGTGTAAAGATGATCTCTGCAAAGTATGTGGAGTTTCTGACTGACCACTTTCTTCCTTGGTACGGAAGGAAGAACTATGCTTTTCGTAATAAAATCATCTTCATGCATGAGGATGCACCATCTCAAGCTGCAAAGAAAACCTCTGCAACAATGGCTGCTATGGGGATAAAGGAGAGAAAATCATGGTGTGGCCTCCATCCTCCCCTGACCTCAATCCTATTGAGAACCTTTGGAGCATCCTCAAGCAAAAGATCTATGTGGGTGGGAGGCAGTTTACATCCAAACAGCAGCTCTGGGAGGCTATTCTGACATCTTGCAAACAAAGTCAAGCAGAAACTGTCCAAAAACTCACAAGTTCAATGGATGCAAGACTTGTGAGGCTACTATCAAAAAAGGGGTCCTATGTTAAAATGTAACGGGACCTGTTAAAATGTTTGTTCAATAAAATTTGGATTGTACTCTTAATAGTTGATAACATGAGAATTATGCTGTTATTTACATCAATTATTTAGGTAAATGAGAAAAATATAATTAGCATAATAATTTGGAACAGGGTGTGTATATGTGTATATATATATATATATATATATATATATAAAATGCAAAATCATCGGTAGTTGCAGTATCTTGTAATACCTTTTTTTATTGGACTAACAAGATTATGTAGAGAAGCTTTCGGGATTCCTCCCTTTATCAAGTCATAAGCATTTCTGAGCTCACAAGGGGAAAACACACGTTTAGAGATGAGCGAACTTACAGTAAATTCGATTCGTCACAAACTTCTCGGCTCGGCAGTTGATGACTTATCCTGCATAAATTAGTTCAGCTTTCCGGTGCTCCGGTAGGCTGGAAAAGGTGGATACAGTCCTAGGAAAGAGTCTCCTAGGACTGTATCCACCTTTTCCAGCCCACCGGAGCACCGGAAAGCTGAACTAATTTATGCAGGAAAAGTCATCAACTGCCGAGCAGAGAAGTGCGTGACGAATCGAATTTACTGTAAGTTCGCTCATCTCTAAATAGATTATATGGATAAAGTTTGCAATGAAAAACACAATTTGTTCTTCAAAAACGTAAGCTTTAATATAGATGAAAAAAAAATACTGTAAAATAAAGATTATGGGATAAAAACTTCTTTCAGCAGGAAGGAGTTAAAATAATATATTTAAGTAAATTAGTATAATAGAGATAAGATTTCTAAAAAAAAACAAAAAAAAAACCAACTACATATTATTGTTTTTCTATGGTCGGTTGAAAATATAATACCGTGCTTCCCAACCAGAGTGCCTCCAGCTGTTGCAAAACTACACTTCCCAGCATGCCCGGACAGCCAAAGGCTGTCCGGGCATGCTGGAAAGTGTAGTTTTGCAACAGCTGGAGGCACCCTGCATGGACAACACTGATATATTAGCAGAAATCACGGTATTATAGGATATCCACTCCTTTTTTAATTTTCATTCTTTTTTTTATTCTTTTGCATTTTATTATTTAAAATAAATAAATAATAAGCGTTTGAAAAATAAAAGCGTTTGAAAAAATGTAAATAAATTAATACAGTTACATAAGAGCAATCTATTTATTTTAGTTTATTTAAAAATAGATAAATAAATAGGATAAAATAAATAATAAAATAAAAACATAAAAAAATGTATATAAATTAATACAGTTACATAAGAGCAATCTGTTTATTTTAATTTATTTAAAAATAGATAAATAAATAGGATAAAATAAATAATAAAATAAAAACATTAAAAAATGTAAATAAAATAAATGAATATATTTACATAAAAAAATAATTATATATATATATATATATATATATATATATATATATATTATTTTATTTATTTATTTTTTTAAAGCCATCTGTTTCTTTTATTATGGTAACTTAAAGTCCCAAGGAAAATTTCAGCCGCTTTCATTTTGGCAGGAAACAGTGCGGCTGTAAATTTACTGTAAGGTTTCTGATCACTGAACGTAACTTTCTAATCCGTGGGCGTCTGCTCGATGTCAGACGGGTTCCTGTGAGTGTTGTCATTGTAAATTTTTTTTGTGGTTATTTTTCGGTGGAGGTTTCCCGCCTGCCCTACATGAGGTCTTCTGGGAAGCTGAGGAGGATACGGCGCTATATGCAGGAAATTGGCCATTTTTTTTTTTTTTTTGTTATCGATTATGTGAGAAAAATTAATTTTTTTGTAATTAAGTAAAGAACAGATTTATTCCAGGCTTGTTCATACCAGTCCTCTTCTGATTTATATAGTTTATATTATTGATATTATTATTATTGTTATTAATAATATACAAAGGTGTATTTTGTTTTTCAGCTTAAAGGGGTACATACTATTTTTTATTTATTTTTTTATCAACTGGTGCCAGAAAGTTAAACAGATTTGTAAATTACTTCTATAAAAAAATCTTAATCCTTCCAGTACTTATGAGCTGCTGAATACTACAGAGGAAACTCTTTTCTTTTTGGAACACAGAGCTCTCTGCTGACATCATGACCACAGTGCTCTCTGCTGACACCTCTGTCCATTTTAAGAACTGTTCAGAGTAGGAGAAAATCCCCATAGCAAACATATGCTGCTCTGGACAGTTCCTAAAATGGACAGAGATGTCAGCAGAGAACACTGTGGTCGTGATGTCAGCAGAGAGCTCTGTGTTCCAAAAAGAAAATAATTTCCTCTGTAGTATTCAGCAGTTAATAAGTACTGGAAGGATTAAGATTTTTTAATAGAAGTAATTTACAAATCTGTTTAACTTTCTGGCACCAGTTGATTAAAAAAATGTTAAAACTAAAAAGTTTTCCACCGGAGTACCCCTTTAAAGCGTTACACTTTGTCGGAGGTAAACAGGTCCTTTCCAGGTCAGCTGGACACTAATAAAAAACTATGTACACGTTTTTCTATATACTCAAGTCCCCATCAATTCATTGGAAAAATGTGCAAAACCGAGTGTATACAGTACTGTACTGTTAGACTATGTTCACATACCGGACGCTGTGGATATTATGCCAGTGCTAGGAGCGCACAGGAATGCGCCGTCTCATAGGCAGCTGTGCATTCCGTGCAGACTCCGCGCAAAGAATGAACGTGTTGATTCTTTGTGCAGACACGGTAAAAAGAATTTCTGTGGCAGAAACATGTGGCACGGAAATTCCTCCATTTGCACAGCACAGCATTCCCATTTACCGTATTTTTCGTCGTATAAGTCGGTGCATCTTATACGGCGAATACACCCCTATCGTGGCGGTCCCTGCGGCCATCAACGGCCGGGACCCGCGGCTAATACAGGACATCACCGATCACGGTGATGCCTTGTATTAACCCTTCAGACATGGCGATCAAAGCTGACCGCCGCGTCTGAAGGGAAAGTGACACTAACCCGGCTGCTCATTTGGGCTGTTCGGGACCGTTGCGGCGGTCCCGAACAGCGCGATTGAACAGCCGGGTTAGTGCTTACAGGACACCGGGAGGGACCTTACCTGCCTCCTCGGTGTCTTCTCCGTTCAGGGATCCCCTGTATGGCCGGCGCTCTCCTTCCTTGTCATCATGTCGTCGCGTACGTGCGTCGGCGTGCGTAATGACGTGATGATGGCGACGGAGAGCGAGGATACCCGGCCGGCAGCAGAGAACGTTCCGGAGCGACGGGGACACGGCGACAGCAATGGAGCGACATCCAGGGCAGCGGTGACGGGTCCGGAGCGGCGGGGACACGTGAGTATTACCTCCTATGCAGTGGTCTTCAATCTGCAGACCTCCAGATGTTGCAAAACTACAACTCCCAGCATGCCCAGACAGCCAACGGCTGTCCGGGCATGCTGGGAGTTGTAGTTTTGCAACATCTGGAGTTCCGCAGGTTGAAGACCACTATTGGGTTCAAAATCTTTATTTTTTTTAGATTTTGCACCTATAAATTGGGTGCGTCTTATACGCCGGTGCGTCCTATGGGACGAAAAATACGGTAACTAAACATGACTCTACTGCTACGGAATCTCTGTGCCGAATTCCAATGTGGAATCCGGCATGGAAATTCCCACATGTGAACATGGCCCTACTGTCTGCGCACGCATCAAAATTCACATATATGGCAGCATATATAGGGGGAGATTTATCAAAACCTGTGTAGAGGAAGAGCGGTGCAATTGTCCATAGCAACCAATCAGATCGCTTCTTTCATTTTTCAGAGGCCCTTGTAAAAATGAAAGAAGCGACCTGATTGGTTGCTATGGGCAACTGCACCGCTCTTCCTCTACACAGGTTTTGATAAATCTCCCCCATAGTCTCTAAAGGTCTGTATTACTCTGTGTACTGCCATATGGTGCCTCCATGAGAAACTACATTTTTCCACATAAGTGATACTCCTGTGGTTGTCTAAGATACTTGTAGTCAGTGGATAGATGATGAGGGTAGTAGTTCCTTATGTGTCACTTGGTGTAATCCAAAGTTCCTCAGTAGACCAAACAATGTCCTTTTCAAATGTGGTTGTTCCCCTAAGGGCTCGTTCACACTGTCGATATGCTCTGTAGATCCGTCCATTTAATTTCTGTAAGGCTCCTCTCACACTGCCATCGGGACCAGTCACTAACGGGTCCGTCAGGCTCTATTTTTTGGGGGGGCTGAAAACAGGCCCGTTACCTGACGGGTCCCGATGGACCCCATTTACTATGATGAGGTCCCGACGGACCCGTAATTTTTTTTAGTTGCGAGTAGCGGGCAAAAAATTTGGGCTCGCACAAATTCTTCTCCCAATATTCGCAATCCTAACATAATGGGCTTCACACTGCCAAAAACAAACGGCAGAGTTAAAGTAGCCTTAAATACCGGACACCCCACGGACCCCATTAAAGAGGTACTCCGGTGAAAACCTTTTTTCTTTTAAATCAACTGGTGGCAGAAAGTTAAACAAATTTGTAAATTACGTCTATTAAAAAATCTTAATCCTTCCAGTACTTATTAGCTGCTGAATGCTACAGAGGAAATTCCTTTCTTTTTGGAACACTGATGACATCACGAGCACAGTGCTCTCTGTCCATTTTAGCAACCATGCATAGCAGATGCATAGCAAATGTATGCTAAGGGAAGCATGGTGGCTCAGTGGTTAGCACTGCTGCCTTGTAGTGCTGGGGACTTGGGTTCAAATCCCACTAAGGACAACAATAAATAAAGCGTTATTATAATAACGTCAACAGAGAGAACTGTGCTCGTGATGTCATCAGAGAGCATTCCAAAAAGAAAAGAATTTCCTCTGTAGTATTCAGCAGCTAATAAGTACAGGAAGGATTAAGATTTTTTAATAGAAGTAATTTACAAATAAGTTTAACTTTCTGCCACCAGTTGATTTAAAAGAAAAAAGGTTTTCACCAGAGTACCCCCTTAAAGTTAATGGGATCCATCAGGACCCGGCGGTATCAGTTGGGCTCTGACTTGTTCAGGGTTCATTCGGCACAATATAAAGGAGCCCAATTGACCTGGAATGGGTCAGAGCACAATGATAGTGTGAGCCTAGCCTTACACAAAGCCCAGCAAAAAATGTTGATAGCCAGTGATAGTTTGCGGACCAACTGTAAACTTTACTGAACTCCTGAAGCTGTACAATACATTGCAGATGATTTCAAAAGTTGCTTGAATTTGATCCAATCTTGGGGTACCACTGTAGTTTCAGGAGAATCAGAATTTGGTCACTAGTCACAGTCCCTTTAATTTTGTATGCTGTTTGTTTTTAGGGTAGGGTCAAACGGAGTGCATCCGCAGCGTATTTTACAATGCGAATGTGCCGATGGCAGTCACAAGAGTAAGTTCCTGGGTGGACCGGGTAGCTCTGTGTGTCTTCTCGTAGCGTTGGATTTCCCGCTGTAGACTCAGTGTCTGCTCGTAGCAAATGCACAGTGGGAAATCTGCCACTACGAGCAGACACACCGAGCTACCCGGCCACAGCAGAAAGCCGGCTCGTGCGACTACCGCTGGCACATCCGCATCCTAAAATATGCTGCTGGTGCGCTCCATGAGGGGCGTTTATTAATCTTTTACTTTTCCTACTTCATTTTTTACTATGTGCGACAAATTTACTAAATTGTTGCACAGCGTTAATAAATTTGGTACACATAGGCAAAAGTGGGAAATTTACTTCATGTAGTAGAAAAAATAGTCTGTTCCTTTTTCCTGCTGTCTGAATAGGTTTGGCTGCTAGGTTTCCTTCTGGATCTTTTGTTTTTGATTTTTTTTTTTAGCTTTTTCCCCATATCTAAATAATTCAGTAACTAAATTGTAGTCATGGCTCAGAATAGTGGTAAACGGCGTTTAGTGTGTGTGTGTGTTTATTAAATTTTTTTTTTTTTGTTACTTCTTCTACAGATCCGTGTATCCTGTGATCCATGTTTAACGAGGGCTTGTGGGGGAGTGTTTTTTTGTAATAAAATATTTTTTAAACCTGTTGTGTTTTTTTTTTTTTTTTACTTTACTGGACAGGCTTAGTAGTGGAAGCTGTCTTACAGACTGAGTCCATTACTAAGCCGGGCTTAGCGTTAGCCACAAAAACCGCTAGCGCTAACCCCCAATTATTACCCCGGTACCCAACGTCACAGGGGTGCCGGGAAGAGCCGGTACCAACAGGCCCGGAGCGTCAAAAATGGTGCTCCTGGGCCTAGGCGGTAACCGGCTGGCGTTATTTAGGCTGGGGAGGGCCAGTAACAATGGTCCTCGCCCACTCTGGTAACGTCAGGCTGTTACTGTTTGGTTGGTATTTGGCTGAGAATAAAAATAGGGGGGACGCTATGTGTGTTTTTTTCAATATTTAATTATTTATTTAAAAAAAAACGCATAGGGTCCCCCCTATTTTTATTCTCAGCCAAATACCAACCAAACAGTAACAGCCTGACGTTACCAGGGTGGGCGAGGACCATTGTTACTGGCTCTCCCCAGCCTAAATAACGCCAGCTTGTTACCGCCTAGGCCCAGGAGCGCCATTTTTGACGCTCCAGACCTGTTGGTACCGGCTCTTCCCGGCACCCCTGTGGCATTGGGTACCGGGGTAATAATTGGGGGTTAGCGCTAGCTGTTTTTGTGGCTAACGCTAAGCCCAGCTTAGTAATGGACTCCGTCTATAAGACAGCTTCCACTACTAAGCCTGTCAAGTAAAGTAAGGAAAAAACACAACAGGTTTTAAAACATTTTTATTACAAAAAACACTCCCCCACAAGCCCTCGTTAACCATTTTATTAAAATCAAACAAGGAAAAACACTGGTCATCGAAGTAGTCCACCGAATCCGAAGGAGTCCACAGGATACACGGATCTGAAATGAGAAGGAAAAAAAAATGGGTTAGTACATTTATTATCACCTGCTCACACATCTCCCGCCCTGCACGGCTACAACTGCCAGCATGCCCTTACAGTAAGGACATGCTGGGAGTTGTAGTTGTGTGGTGCAGGAGATGTGTGGGCAAGTGACAAGCTTGTCCCCTGCCCCCAGCTGCAGGACTACAACTCCCAGCATGCCCTTACAGTAAGGTGGGGCGGAGGCTGGGCACAGTGTTTTCCAACCTGGGAGTTGTAGTTTTGCAACATCTGGAGGCACCCTGGTTGGGAAACACTGTTTTAGGCCAGTGTTTCCCAACAAGGGTGCCTCCAGATGTTGCAAAACTACAACTCCCAGGATGCCTGGACAGCCAAAGGCTGTCCAGGCATGCTGGGAGTTGTAGTCTTGAACATATCGAGGCACCCTGGTTGGGAAACACTGTTTTAGGCCAGTGTTTCCCAACCAGGGTGCCTCCAGATGTTGCAAACCTAAGACTCCCAGGATACCTGGACAGCCAAAGGCTGTCCAGGCATGCTGGGAGTTGTAGTCTTGCAACATCTGGAGGCACCCTGGTTGGGAAACACTGTTTTAGGGCTTGGGCAACTTACCAGCTTCCGTAGGATCCAGCGCCGCACGACATTGCCGCGCTGGAGCCTCGGAAGGGTAAGTGAACGTCTTCGCCGGTCCCCTTCAGCTGTTTAGTTTTTCAACAGCTGGAGGACTACAGTTTACAGACCACAAACCAGTGGTCTGCAAACTGTGGCCCTCCAGCTGTTGCAAAATTACAACACCCAGCATGCCCGGACAGCCAAAGCCTTTGGCTCTCAGGGCAGGAGCCCGGGCTGACATTACAGTGCAGCCGCCCGGGCTCCTCATACTGCCTCCCCGCTACCCTCACTTATGGGGACACTGATATACATCCCCCCCTTGTGTCCCGCCCGTGCCGCTCAGCTCCTGCTGCTACAAGACTACAACTCCCAGCGTGTCCTCACTGTAAGGGCATGCTGGGACTTGTAGTCTTGCAACAGTTAGCAGACAGATGGGAGTTGTGTGGCGCTGGCAGGTGAGAGGGGGGGATGTAAATCACTGCAGTGTCCCGGTAGCGCAGTGAGGGTAGCGGGGAGAAAGTATGTCGCAGCCCGGGCGGCAGTAGCTTTTCCTGCTCCATGTAAATTTTGTCAATTTTTACAGCCGTTGCGACTGTTTATTGCGCAGCTGCGATTGTCGCAGTTAATAAATACCTGACCACTGCAAGTCAAAAATGCAAACTAGCGTAAATCAAGCGGGAAAAAAAAATTGACTTTCTAGCTCTTGCTAGAGAAAGTAGCACGAAATATAGGGTAGGCGCAATTGCGACAATTTAGTGCCAAAAATAGTCAGAAAAAAATGACTAAACCCCTTAGTAAATGCCCCTCCATTTGTTTCTACCCTTAACAGATATTTTTCTTTAGTGCTTCTGCACAGATATTTGTATACAGTATAATATATATATATATATATATATATATATATATATATAGTCAGAGAGTAGGTGGTGTCTTTTTATTATTTGTACTATATTTTATTGTGGTAAGCTTGTGGGGGTGTAGGGCATATGGGGTGTAGCTGTGCAGTAACTAAAGGGTATTTGGTTAACCCTTAACACTCGTGACGCCAGGGTGCGGGCTTCTCTGTATATACTTGTCCTATCGCCACCTGTCCCAAGAGCGATAGGGAGGTATAATAAATGATTGTCCACAACCGGAGGTTTCAGAAAACTGTCGGAACTTTTACTGCAGGTTTTATGCAAAATTAAACAGTAACAGTCTTTGTACAAGAAGAGTCTATGAGAATCCTGACAGTTGGTTGGGACCTTGTGAGTTTTAAGTTCAGGGGATTTATATGCGCTGTTCCGCCGGATTTAGGGGCTTGAGGTCCAGCAGTCACACAGACTTTAGCGAGGAGTTGTATTGTAACTCACGATTTGGTAAGTTGCGGTATTATCAGGCTTCGGCCTGGTCTTGTCTTTGAAAGTTGCACGGATCTCTTCTCTCTGCTAGTCCGGAACCCAAGAGAGTGAGGATTGGCTGGCAGCTCCTTTATATGGGCAGGGGCTGGCCTTGAGCTCATTGGTCCATACCATCTGTCAATCACTTTACAGAAGGGATTCTGGTTTAAACATGTGACCATACACGTGACCTAGTAAAGTCCTTTAACATACCCTAAGAGAATTAACATTAGTCACATGACCGAAGGTCCTGCAACACTATATACACAATTAAATATACAAACATCACAAAATCAAAGAAGGAAGAGGTGACTAGGGGCTATCCCACCAGGAGAACCCTACCGGAACGGAGTAACTCTGCCTTTGGGGACCACCATACAAAGTACGGTATACTATACGGTACCGGGACACCACATTATTATATTATATACATTGTTATTATTATTATTAGTAGTAGTAGTATTTTTAACATAGATTGTTAAAATAATATTTTAATAATTAAATTATCACCACAATACCAGTAACGTATATATAGATATTTGGGTACACAGGAGCTTCATCCTACTTAAAATTTTGAGAATATTTGAAAAAACAAACAAACAAACAAAAAACCCTCTGAATTTCACAGTGAAGTCATTTCCAGTAGAGAACTCTTTGCCGAATAATATTTTCGTACGATAAAATATTAGAGAAATTCTGAATGGGAATTTTTCTGCAAAACTCATTGAAATGTGTAATGAGAGAAGTGAGAAATCTCTTGTTATGAATGAAGTTCCATTTAAGCCGGGTGGTGAGGTCTTTAGGGAGGCCAAGTGCTCTTTGGGTTGTTTGACCTATCACCATGTAGACTTCATCCTAAAGGGGGAATATTATTGAGATTCCTCAGAATGTGCAAAGACAGGATAGTGATTATCGTGAGGACAGCAGAATCAATGTATTCTCAGATAAGCAGGAAGGGGGCTATAACATGTAATCTTTAGATTGCATACACTGATCAGTGTTGCTCCATCAACAGCATTGATCAGTGTTATCTGTGTTCTGCTGCTCCAGCCTGCAGAGCCTGGCTTTGGACAACTGAGGACCGATCAGACGTCGAGGAGGCAGGAAAGGGCCCTCCCGCCATCCTCTCAGCTGATCGTTTTTTAACAATTTCAGATGCTGCAATCAACTTTGAACACGGCACCTAAAGCAGGGGTTCTCAACCAGGGGTACGCCAAGGGTTATGCGGGGGTACGTCAATTTGCTGACAAATACCAGCCATGCATTGGCCAGTATTTGTCAGTGCATAGCAGGGATTAGACACCGCAGTCGCCATGGCAGCACACTATATTGTACCGCGGCCACCTTATGTGAGCTGCAGTGGCTGCCGGGCCTGACGTGTGACGTCCCTGATGTTGCACAGAGGTGCCGGTACAGTGCAGAAGGACGTCACCCGTCAGTGTGGCCCTCCGACTCCCGCCGAACGGGATAGACACAGGCCGGGTAAGCATGTTAAACTGAGTGTAAGACTGCAGTATGGGAGGGTGTTATTCTATGTATCTCATATATTGGCCCAGGGGGATCGGAGAGGGGACTAATGGTGAATGGGGATTAAGATGGAGGGGGGGGGGATAATGGCAAAAGGGGATTAAGATGGAGGGGGGAATAATGGCACAGGGAGATTAAAAGACATGTCCGGTGCTCACTTTTCTTATTGTATCCATTCCAGGCTACAAAAAAAAAGAAAACAAACTTTCTCTTACCTGCCTACGCTCCCCCGGTGCTCCGGTACAGGTGAGCTGTCCCCGGAATATATTCTTCTTACTTCCTGTTAGCCTGGAACGTCACATGGAGCTTCAGCCTATCACCGGCCGAGGCGGGACATCACTGTGGCCGGTGATAGGCTGAAGCACCGTGTGACGTGCGGGCTAACAGGAAGTAAGAAGAATACAGCCCGGGGACCGAACACCTGTACCGGAGCATCGGGGGAGCGTAGGCAGGTAAGAGAAAACTTATTTTCTTTTTTTCTTTTTTTGCAGCCCGGAACGGATACAATAAGAGAAGTGAGCACTGGACATGTCCTTTAAGTATCGCATTAGAAAGGTAAGCACACCATTTTGAAATTAACTACTTTTATGACTTATTTTGTCCATGGGTACCCCTCGCACATAAGTTCTTTCACCCTTTGGAGTTACAGTTGCGAAAAAGGTTGAGAACCACTGGTCTAAAGAGTAAATGCCGGGCATCGGCCCAATCGGCGATGCCCAGCATTGACCCTGGATCCTGGCTACTGATAGGTGGAAGCTGTGGCCGAGCATAGCACTAATGGGACTGATGGTGGTTGGTGTGGTGGGGATATTGTAAGGCATCATGGTGGATATGCTGAGTGGGATCAAATATATCAGACATCAGATGTTCATACTGAGAGGAGTGGTGGGGGCCATGCAGAGGAGTTTGATGAAAATTATGTCGTTTTGGACAGGACGAGGGAATAAGGTGACTAGGGGACCGATTCAGAGCAGGAGTAAAGTGCTATTGTCAGCGAAGAAGACCGTAGCGGAGGTAGGGCCAGAACATCTCTCAAACATACCAGGAATAGGCCTGTTGGTCTGATCAGCTCCAAATTTGTTTTCAAAATTACCTGTCATCATATAAACTTTTTTAAACTAACTCAGGCTATGTCCCTTAACTACTCCTAACACTCCTCCTACCCTTAAAAAAAATTCAGAGCTTTAAAAAAGCTGTGTATCTTACCTTTCTTCTTGCTCACATAGTGCAATCTCCCAGCAGTAGAAAGTGGGCCTTTGCCAGCAGGCATGACATCACTGAAGCCTGCTGGGGGACCACTTCTGCCCTCACATTGTTGCAGCGTTGTGATGAATAGAAGTGTAGCTCTGTGCAGCTTTCAGTAAGGATCTATGCAGCTTTAATTGAGGCTCTGTGCAGCTGTCAATCAAGCTCAATGCAGAGAAACACTTCCTGAGTTTGGTCTCCTGCCAGGCCGCAAGGAGACCAAACTTGCTGTATTAATTGCAGCAGGGAACAGAGCCACCTAGTGGCCATTTTTTCTATTACATTTTAAACATATTTATGTTAATAATTTTAAAAGCAAGTGAAGGGGGAAGTGTCTGCTAATTACACAAAGAACACTATATTAAAAGTTTTATTTGGTGACAGGTACTCTTTAAGAACCTCTCAGCCCAGCCTCACCTCCTCAGTCACTTCATAAATAAAACCCTTTCCTGGTGTGCACAGTGTGTACTAGAATGGACATGTTTACATTCATTTTTTTTATTGATTGTCAAAAAATGTTTAAAAAAATTTCAAAAAGCTGTGGACGAGCATAGCACTTGTGGGACTAGTGATAGGTGTGGTGATAGGCATCATGATAGATCTGCAAGGAGCCCACGGTCAGACATCATAAGTTTATTCTGAAAGGAGAGGTGGGGATGATGAGGAGGAAATTGATGTTGACAATGTAGTGTTGGACAGGACATGGGAACCAGGTGAGGAAGAGGAGACATGTTCAGAGCAGGAAGGTAATGGTAGTGTCAGCAAAGAATAGCATAGCCACAGTAGGGCCAGAACACATGTCAAACATACCAGATGTAGGTCTGCTGGTCTGATCAGTTCAGGAGTAGGTGATGGCACAGCCTGAGAAAAACCCCTTCCAGAGGAGGGACACATTCAGGTGGGGCATTCCCTGTCCGGTATTATGCTGTGTGGAAATTCTTTTCTATTTTACCAGATGCAGTAAATGTGGTACTGTGCTGTCTCTACAAAAAGTAAGCTGACACTACTGCGGACTGTCTGTAGACCCATTCAAATCAATGGTAGTGTAACTCGCAGCAGGTTTCCCGCAGCGTGAAACCCGCTGCTAGTAATAGTGTGAACGCACCCTTTTAGAGAGATCCTACACAGATAGTTGCCACAGCTTTCCAGTGCCTAATACCTGTGGAACGCAGGTCCATTCTCTGCTCCCCGCTGAGTCAACGCTCCACTCCCTCTGCCAGCACAACCCCTGCGAGAGGCAGAAGCAGCAGCGGCATCTTCATGTTGGAGTACATGATGTTGAAGTTTTTTAATCTGTTTTTCCACCTTGACATTAATCATCTCCAAAGGGATGTCCACACCCACCTGAACACCCAGGTTGATGCATATCTAAGCTGTACCTTTTCTCTGACAGACTCCATGAGCCCAGACCCAGGGGTTCCATGGGTGCTCTTACTTGTCCACCCTCCAGTATAGCATGGCAAGCGTCATTGTCACCCCTAAGCAAACAAAATTGTCTGCCAGCAATATGGAAAAATCAGGCATGGATCAGTGAGGAATGTAAACCTCCTGTGCCTGATGCCACTGATTAGACAATACTACCACCACCCCTGCTGTACAATTTCCACCAGTCCACCACTCCTTGCTGTCTGCTAGCTACTACAATAACCACCAGTCCACCACTGCCTGCTGTACGCTGGATACTATAACTCCCACTGCCTGCTGTCCTGTTCGCTGGCTACTACAACTTCAGCTAGTCCCCCACTGCCTGCTGTCCTCTGGCTACCACAAATTCAACCAGTCCACCACTGCCTGCTGTATGCTGGATACTACAACACCCACCAGTCCACCACTGCCTGCTGTACGCTGGATACTACCCTCCTAGCAGTCCACCAATGCCTGCTGTACACTGACGACTACGACTCCCTCTAGTCCACCACTGCCTGCTGTATGCTGGATACTACAACACCCACCAGTCCACCACTGCCTGCTGTACGCTGGACAATACACTCCTAGCAGTCCACCAATGCCTGCTGTACACTGACTATGACTCCCTCTAGTCTGCCACTGCCTGCTGCGCACTTGATACCACAACTCCCACCAGTCCACTGCTACATGCTGTTCTGTACGCTGGCTACTACAACTCCTACCAGTCCACCACTGCCTGCTGTCCTGTCTGCTGGCTATTACAACTCCCACCATTTCACCACTGCCTGCTCTCCACTGGCTTCTATAACTCCCTCCAGTCCACCACTGCTGTATGCTGGCTACTGCAAGTCTCACCCGTCAACCACTACAGTGGGGCAAAAAAGTATTTAATCAGCCACCAAATGTGCAAGTTCTTCCACTTTACTGCTTAAGGACCCATGATGTACCGGTACGTCATGAGTCCGCTCCCGATCTATAACGCGGGGCCACTCTGTGGCTCCACGTCATAGCGGGTCGGGACCCGTGGCTAATAGCGCGCGGCATTGATCGCGGTGCCGCGGGCTAGTAACCCTTTAGACGCGGCGTTCAAAGTTGAACGCCGCGTCTAAAGTGAAAGTGAAAGCATGCCGGTTAGCTCAGGGAGCTGTTCGGGATAGCGGCGAAATCGCGGCATCCCAAACAGCTTACAGGACAGCTGGAGGATTCCTACCTGCCTCCTCGCTGTCCGATCGCCGAATGACTGCTCATTGCCTGAGATCCAGGCATGAGCAGTCAAGCGGCAGAATCATCGATCACTGGTTTCCTATGAGAAACCAGTGATCAATGTAATAGATCAGTGTGTGCAGTGTTATAGGTCCCTATGGGATAACAATGATCAGTATAAGAGATCAGTGTGTGCAGTGTTATAGGTCCCTACGGGAACTGAAAAAACACTACAAAAAAAAAGTGAATAAAGATCATTTAACCCCTTACCTATTAAAAGTTTGAATCACCCCCCTTTTCCCATAAAAAAAACACAGTGTAAATAAAAATAAACATATATGGTATCGCTGCGTGCGGAAATGTCCGAATTATAAAAATATATCATTAATTAAACCGCACGGTCAATGGCGTACGCGCAAAAAAATTCAAAAGTACAAAATAGTGCATTTTTGGTCAATTTTTAAATATTGAAAAACTGAATAATAAGTCCTATCAATGCAAAAATGGTACCGATAAAAACATCAGATCACGGCGCAAAAAATGAGCCCTCATACCGCCCCATACGCGGAAAAATAAAAAAGTTATAGGGGTCAGAAGATGACAATTTTAAACGTATTCATTTTCCTGCATGTATTCATGATTTTTTCCAGAAGTACGACAAAATCAAACCTATATAAGTAGGGTATCATTTTAATCGTATGGACCTACAGAATAAAGATAAGGTTTCATTTTTACCGAAAAATGTACTATGTAGAAACGGAAGCCCCCAAAAGTTCCAAAACAGAGTTTTTTCCATTTAGTCTCACAATGATTTTTTTTTCCGTTTCGCCATCGATTTTTTGGGCAAAATGACTGATGTCAATACAAAGTAGAATTGGTGGCGCAAACAATAAGCCATCATATGGATTTTTAGGTGCAAAATTGAAAGAGTTATGATTTTTTAAAGGCAAGGAGGAAAAAACGAAAATGCAAATACGGAAAAAACCCTCGGTCCTTAAGGGGTTAAAAAGATGAGAGAGGCCTGTAATTTTTATTATAGGTATACCTCAATTATGAGAGACATAATGAGAAAAACAAATCCATAAAATCACATTGTCTGATTTTTTAAGAATTTATTTGCAAATTATGGTGGAAAATCAGTATTTGGTCACCTACAAACAAGCAAGATTTCTGGCTCTCACAGACCTGAACTTGTTATCAGTATAAAAGACGTCTGTCCACAACCTCAAACAGTCACACTCCAAACTCCACTATGGCCAAGGCCAAAGAGCTGTCGAAGGACACCAGAAACAAAATTGTAGCCCTGCACCAGGCTGGGAAGTCTGAATCTGCAATAGACAAGCAGCTTGGTGTGAAGAAATCAACTGTGGGAGCAATTATTAGAAAATGGAAGACATACAAGACCACTGATAATCTCACTCGATCTGGGGCTCCACACAAGATCTCCTACCTACCATGTCAATGACCTTTGGCTGTCCGGGCATGCTGGGAGTTGTAGTTTTGCAACAGCTAGAGGCACCCTGGTTGGGAAACACTGTGAACTTTGCATTTCTGTATTTAGGTTCCTGGCAAGTTACGTTTCAGTGAAATTCCTCCTTGTTTGTATAGTAAATATTTGCATGTTACAAAAAAAAAATTTCAATTTTTTTAAAGCTGGGAATTTTCCACTGAAAATCAGTCAATCGTGAAATAGAAGCTGCAGAATGTTCTCAGTCTGAATCATTTTTTTTTTTATTTTTTTACAAAAGACCCTGAGATGACGAAAGACATAAGGTACCTACTACTCTCACATAACAAACAGGAAATAAGGGATGAAATACTATAAGTCACATTCATTGACAGATGACAATATAATGTATCCAGAATATAATGTATCCAGAATATAATGTACCCACAATATAATGTATCCACAATACAACGTATTCACAATATAATGTATCCACAATAAAATGTATCCACAATATAATGTATCCACAATACAACGTATTCACAATATAATGTATCCATAATATAATGTATCCATAATACAATGTATCCACAATACAATGTATCCAGAATATAATGTATCCACAATACAATGTATCCACAATATAATGTATCCACAATAAAATGTATCCACAATATAATGTATCCACAATACAATGTATCCACAATACAATGTATCCACAATACAATGTATCCACAATATAATGTATCCACAATAAAATGTATCCACAATATAATGTACCCACACTACAATGTATCCACAATACAATGTATCCACAGTAAATGTATCCACAATACAACGTATCCACAATATAATGTATCCACAATACAATGTATCCACAATATAATGTATCCACAATACAATGTATCCACAATGCAATGTATCCACAATATAATGTATCCACAATATAATGTATCCACAATATAACGTATCCACAATACAATGTATCCACAATACAACGTATCCACAATAAAATGTATCCACAATATAATGTATCCACAATACAATGTATCCAAAATATAATGTATCCACAATACAATGTATCCACAATATAATGTATCCACAATAAAATGTATCCACAATATAATGTATCCACAATAAAATGTATGACATACTAATACAAATTAAGTTGCTTTAGTCGTATCTTTATATTTGGCATTTGGCACTTTTTGTGGTTTGACTCGCCCCCTCAAAATCTCTTTTTTTAGCTTTTTAATTATTTTTTTTTTTGGGCATAACATCCACAACAACCAGATGGCACAATTCTAAATCAAACTTAAAATGCCCTAGGATTCTACAACAGTGTTTTCCAAACAGTAGATCTCCAGCTGTTGCAAAACTACAACTCCCAACATGCCTGGACAGCCAATGGGCATGCTAGAAGCAGCTTCTCAAACAGGATATACAACTAAGAAATGCAGGACTATGATCCCCAAAACAAATAGATTTTTGGTGGTTTTAGAACTGAGGCAGACAGGTAAGCAATGCCATATGCTTCTACAGCATTTTTTTTTTCTGACATCGGAGTGCCCATCCAGTTGTAAGTGTATTCATTTTAGGATGTAGAAATTATATATAATATATAAATATATATATATATATATATATATATATATATATATATATATATATATATTGTGACACTAAGGCAGATTTGAAAGCAATGAAAGGGTGTTTTTCCCAGTCCTTTATCCTAGGTGATCATTAGGTGTCTAATTAATGAGGCCAGCAGAAGTGTGGGAAGTCTGTATATAAGGAAAGGATACAGAATAGTCTGGGCTCTCCCCAGAAGACAGCAAGGTGGCTGTAAAGGGGGGAGGCGGGGGTCCTTGTGAGGAGCACACATCCAGGCGCTGTGAGTGACCCACAACAGTGAAGTGGACAGACAAGGGGTCTTAATACACACAGCAAGAGGCTGCAAATGATGTGTGTGAACAGTGAGTAAAGGTTGCTAAAAGTGTTTTTGTTAGCTGGCAGAGAGAAGCTCTCCAGCTGATAGTGAGGGTCATCACTTTCACATGCTGTTTTGCAAATGGAACAGACAACAGGTGGAAATTATACGCAATTAGCAAGACACCTCCAATAAAGGAGTGGTTCTGCAGGTGGTGACCACAGGCCACTTCTCAGTTCCTATGCTTCCTGGCTGATGTTTTGGTCACTTTTGAATGCTCGCAGTGCTTTCATTCTAGTGGTAGCATGAGATGGAGTCTACAACCCCAACAAGTGGCTCAGGTAGTGCAGCTCAACCAGGATGGCACATCAATGTGAGCTGTGGCAAGAAGGTTTGCTGTGTCTGTCAGCATAGTGTCCAGAGCATGGAGGTGCTACCAGGAGACAGGCCAGTACATCAGGAGATGTGGAGGAGGCCGTAGGAGGGCAACAACCCAGCAGCAGGAGCGCTACCTCTGCCTTTGTGCAAGGAGGAGCAGGAGGAGCACTGCCAGAGCCCTGCAAAATGACCTCCAGCAGGCCACAAATGTGCATGTGTCCACTCAAACGGTCAGAAACAGACTCCATGAGGGTGGTATGAGGGCCCCATGTCCACAGGTGGGGGTTGTGCTTACAGCCCAACACCGTGCAGGACTTTGGCATTTGCCAGAGAACACCAAGATTGGCAGATTTGCCACTGGCGCCCTGTGCTATTCACAGAAGCAGGTTCACACTGAGCACATGTGAAAGACGTGACAGAGTCTGGAGACGCCGTGGAGAACGTTCTGCTGCCTGCAACATCCTCCAGCATGACCAGTTTGGTGGTGGGTCTGTAATGGTGTGGGGTGGTATCTCTTTGGGGGCCGCACAGCCCTCCATGTGCTTGCCAGAGGTAGCCTGACTGCCATTAGGTACCGAGATGAGATCCTCAGACCCTTTGTAAGACAATATGCTGCTGCGGTTGGCCCTGGTTTCCCCCTAATGGAAGACAATGCTAGACCTCATGTGGCTGTAGTGTGTCAGCAGTTCCTGCAAGAGGAAGGCATTGATGCTATGGTCTGGCCCGCCCGTTCCCCGGACCTGAATCCGATTGAGCACATCTGGGACATCATGTCTCACTCCAACCACCAACGCCACGTTGCACCACAGACTTTCCAGGAGACTGTCCCTCAGGAGACCATCCTCCACCTCATCAGGAGCATGCCCAGGCGTTGTAGGGAGGTCATACGGGCACGTGGAGGCCACACACATTACTGAGCCTCATTGTGACTTGTTTTAAGGACATTACATAAAGTTGGATCAGCCTGTAGTGCGGTTTTCCACTTTGATTTTGAGTGTGACTCCATATCCAGACCTCCATGGGTTGATAATTTTTGTGTGATTTTGTTGAGACGAAAGACAAAGTATTTCATACGATTAGTACATTCATTCAGATCTAGGATGTGTTATCTTAGTGTTCCTTTTTTTTTTTTTTTTTTGCAGTGTATATACATATATAAAAGTGGGGATCAAAAGTTTGGGCTCCCCAGGTAAAACATTTTATTAATGTGCATAAAGAAGCCAAGGAAAGATGGAAAAATCTCCAAAAGGCATCAAATTACAGATTATACATTCTTATAATATGTCAACAAAAGTTAGATTTTATTTCCATCATTTACACTTTCAAAATAACAGAAAACAAAAAAATGGCACCCTGCAGAATTTATAGCATGCACTGCTACTTTGCAAAGCTGAGACCTGCCAGTGTCATGGATTGTTCTCTATCATCATCTGGGAAGACCAGGTGATTTCAATCTCAAAGGTTTTAAATGCCCAGACTCATCTGACCATGCCCCAACAATCAGCACCATGGGTTCTTCTAAGCAGTTGTCTAGAAATCTGAAACTGAAAATAGTTGACGCTCAAAAACCTGGAGAAGGCTATAAGAAGATAGCAAAACGTTTTCAGATGTCAATATCCTCTGTTCGGAATGTAATTAAGAAATGGCAGTCATCAGGAACAGTGGAAGTTAAAGCAAGAGCTGGAAGACCAAGAAAAATATCAGACAGAACAGCTCGCAGGATTGTGAGAAAAACTATTCAAAACCCCATTTGACTGGACAATCCCTCCAGAAAGATCTGGCAGACACTGGAGTTGTGGTACACTATTCCGCTATATAGAGAAACTTGTACAAATATGGTCTTCATGGAAGAGTCATCAGAAGAAAACCTCTTCTATGTCCTCACCACAAAAATCAGCGTTTGAACTTTGCAAATGAACATATAGACAAGTCTGATGCATTTTGGAAACAAGTTCTGTGGACCGATGAGGTTAAAATTGAACTTTTTGGCTGGAAAGAGCAAAGGTACGTTTGGAGAAGAAGAGGAACAGAATTTAATGAAAAGAACCTCTGTCCAACTGTTAAGCATGGGGGTGGATCAATCATGCTTTGGGGTTGTATTGCAGCCAGTGGCAAAGGGAACATCTCACGAGTAGAAGGAAAAATGGATTCAATAAAATTTCAGCAAATTTTGGATGCTAACTTGATGCCATCTGTGAAAAAGCTGAAGTTAAAGAGAGGATGGCTTCTACAAATTGATAATGATCCTAAACACACCTCGAAATCCACGGGGGATTACATCAAGAGGCGTACACTGAAGGTTTTGCCATGGCCTTCACAATCTCCTGACCTCAACATCATTGAAAATCTATGGATAGACCTTAAAAGAGCAGTGCGGGACAGACAGCCCAGAGATCTCAAAGAACTGGAAGACTTTTGTAAGAAAGAATGGGCAAAGATACCTCAAACAAGAATTGAAAGACTCTTGGCTGGCTACAAAAAGCGTTTACAAGCTGTGATACTTGCCAAAGGGAGCAGTACAAGATATTAACTCTGCAGGGTGCCCAAACTTTTGCAGATGCCATTTTTTTGTTTTCTGTTATTTTGAAAGTGTAAATGATGGAAATAAAATCTAACTTTTGTTGACATATTATAAGAATGTCTAATCTGTAATTTGATGCCTTTTGGAGATTTTTCCACCTTTCCTTGGCTTATTTATGCACATTAATACAAATTTTTACCTAGGTTGCCCAAACTTTTGATCCCCACTGTATATATATATATATATATATATATATATATATATATATATACATATAGTGTGTGTGTGTGTGTATATATATATATATATATATACATATACAGTGGGGATCAAAAGTTTGGGCAACCTAGGTAAAAATTTGTATTAATGTGAATAAATAAGCCAAGGAAAGGTGGAAAGATCTCCAAAAGGCATCAAATTACAAATTAGACATTCTTATAATATGTCAACAAAAGTTAGATTTTATTTCCATCATTTACACCAGGGGTCCTCAAACTACGGCCCGCGGGCCACATGCGGCCTGCCGAGGACATTTATCCAGCCCGCCGCTGTCTGGGACATCCCTGTGTCCCGAAAGATGTTTTCGGGACACAGGGATGCACTATGGGATACCCCGCGTTTACATTAAAAACGCAGGGGCCGCCGGGAAGGTGGCGCACGCAGGGACGTCACTGACGCCGTGCGTGCGCCCATAGCAACGGAGCGCTGAGGAGCGGGGCAGCGATGAGGATGTGTGCTGGTGTCACGATGCCGGCTGGCAGGAGGTGGATCCTCTGTGCCAGAGAGGGATTGGCGAGGACCGTGCTAGTGGACCGGTTCTAAGTCACTACTGGTTTTCACCAGAGCCCGCCGCAAAGCGGGATGGTCTTGCTGCGGCGGTAGTGACCAGGTCGTATCCACTAGCAACGGCTCAACCTCTCTGACTGCTGAAGATAGGCGCGGTACAAAGGAGTAGACAGAAGCAAGGTCGGACGTAGCAGAAGGTCGGGGGCAGGCGGCAAGGTTCGTAGTCAGGGTGGATAGCAGAAGTTCTGGTACACAGGCTTTGGACACACAAAACGCTTTCACTGGCACAAGGCAACAAGATCCGGCAAGGGAGTGCAAGGGAGGAGATCAGATATAGCCAGGGAGCAGGTGGAGGCCAATTAGGCTAATTGGGCCAGGCACCAATCATTGGTGCACTGGCCCTTTAAGTCTCAGGGAGCTGGCGCGCGCGCGCCCTAGAGAGCGGAGCCGCGCGCGCCAGCACATGACAGCAGGGGACGGGAACGGGTAAGTGACCTGGGATGCGATTCGCGAGCGGGCGCGTCCCGCTGTGCGAATCGCATCCCCGACGGCCATGACAGTGCAGCGCTCCCGGTCAGCGGGACCGACCGGGGCGCTGCGGAGAGAGAGACGCCGTACGCGCTCCGGGGAGGAGCGGGGACCCGGAGCGCTAGGCGTAACAGTACCCCCCCCCCTTAGGTCTCCCCTTCTCTTTGTCCAGTAACTGCCTCCCCTGGGATGAGGACACCGGGAAAGGATGGAGGGATTCCTCAACGGCAGGCAGTACAGCAGGAGTGGGAATGGGGAGGGAGGGCAGAGGGCGAGGCCTGGCACGGGGCAGTGTGACACCAGGACGAGGGCCATGAGGAGGCACCGAGGCTTGCCTGACTGGACTGGGAGGGGGGGAGAGGCACTTCTTATGGCAGGCAGAGTCCATAAAGACCTTAGGAAGACCGGATACAGGGGGAATCACAGGGTCACGGCAGGGAGTACTGGGAACCGGTTTAAGGCAGTCCTTGAAGCAAGAGGTACCCCAGCTCTTAATCTCCCCTGTGGACCAATCCAGGGTTGGGGAATGGTGTTGAAGCCAGGGTAGTCCAAGGAGAATTTCGGAAGTGCAATTGGAGAGGACCAAAAACTCAATTTTTTCGTGATGAGTTCCGATGCACATTAGGAGGGGCTCCGTGCGGTAACGCACGGTGCAATCCAACCTGGCTCCGTTGACCGCGGAAATGTGGAGTGGCTTGACGAGACGGGTCACCGGGATGCGGAATTTATTCACCAAGGACTCCCGAATAAAATTCCCAGAGGCACCAGAGTCCAGGCAGGCCACGGCTGAGAGGGAAGAGCTGGCTGAAGGAGAAATCCGTACAGGCACCGTGAGACGTGGAGAAGCCGACTTAGCATCAAGAGACGCCACACCCACGAGAGCTGGGTGCGAGCGTGCGTTTCCCAGACGTGGAGGACGGATAGGGCAATCCACCAAAAAATGTTCGGTACTGGCACAGTACAGACAAAGATTCTCTTCCTTACGGCGATTCCTCTCTTCCAGGGTCAGGCGAGACCGATCCACTTGCATGGCCTCCTCGGCGGGAGGCCTAGGCGCAGATTGCAGTGGAGACTGTGGGAGAGGTGTCCAGAGATCTAAGTCTTTTTCCTGGCGGAGCTCTTGATGCCTCTCAGAAAAACGCATGTCAATGCGAGTGGCTAGATGAATGAGTTCATGCAGGTTAGCAGGAGTTTCTCGTGCGGCCAGAACATCTTTAATGTTGCTGGATAGGCCTTTTTTAAAGGTCGCGCAGAGGGCCTCATTATTCCAGGATAGTTCAGAAGCAAGAGTACGGAATTGTATGGCGTACTCGCCAACGGAAGAATTACCCTGGACCAGGTTCAGCAGGGCAGTCTCAGCAGAAGAGGCTCGGGCAGGTTCCTCAAAGACACTTCGAATTTCCGAGAAGAAGGAGTGTACAGAGGCAGTGACGGGGTCATTGCGGTCCCAGAGCGGTGTGGCCCATGACAGGGCTTTTCCAGACAGAAGGCTGACTACGAAAGCCACCTTAGACCTTTCAGTAGGAAACTGGTCCGACATCATCTCCAAGTGCAGGGAACATTGCGAAAGAAAGCCACGGCAAAACTTAGAGTCCCCATTAAATTTGTCCGGCAAGGACAGGCGGAGGCTAGGAGTGGCCACTCGCTGCGGAAGGGGTGCAGGAGCTGGCGGAGGAGATGGTTGCTGCTGTAGCAGAGGCAGAAGTTGCGACTGAAGTTGCTGCACCATGGTGGACACTTCCGACAGCTGGTGGGTTAGATGGGCGATCTGTCGGGATTGCTGGGCGACCACCGTGGTGATATCAGAGATATAAGGCAGAGGGACCTCAGCGGGATCCAAGGCCGGATCTACTGTCACGATGCCGGCTGGCAGGAGGTGGATCCTCTGTGCCAGAGAGGGATTGGCGAGGACCGTGCTAGTGGACCGGTTCTAAGTCACTACTGGTTTTCACCAGAGCCCGCCGCAAAGCGGGATGGTCTTGCTGCGGCGGTAGTGACCAGGTCGTATCCAATAGCAACGGCTCAACCTCTCTGACTGCTGAAGATAGGCGCGGTACAAAGGAGTAGACAGAAGCAAGGTCGGACGTAGCAGAAGGTCGGGGGCAGGCGGCAAGGTTCGTAGTCAGGGTGGATAGCAGAAGTTCTGGTACACAGGCTTTGGACACACAAAACGCTTTCACTGGCACAAGGCAACAAGATCCGGCAAGGGAGTGCAAGGGAGGAGATCAGATATAGCCAGGGAGCAGGTGGAGGCCAATTAGGCTAATTGGGCCAGGCACCAATCATTGGTGCACTGGCCCTTTAAGTCTCAGGGAGCTGGCGCGCGCGCGCCCTAGAGAGCGGAGCCGCGCGCGCCAGCACATGACAGCAGGGGACGGGAACGGGTAAGTGACCTGGGATGCGATTCGCGAGCGGGCGCGTCCCGCTGTGCGAATCGCATCCCCGACGGCCATGACAGTGCAGCGCTCCCGGTCAGCGGGACCGACCGGGGCGCTGCGGAGAGAGAGACGCCGTACGCGCTCCGGGGAGGAGCGGGGACCCGGAGCGCTAGGCGTAACAGCTGGCCAGCTTGGTAAGTGTTACCAGCGGTACGTCAGCATCAGTGCTCCAACCACCGCTCCTTCGGTACCGGGACTTACTGCTAGGTCCAGACTGGAGGAGCGGTGGTCGGAGCACTGAAGTGGGGCAGAACACAGGCATACAGCCTCCAGCCATACACTGTATGGCTGGAGGCTGTATGTCTGTGGGGGAACATACTACACCTAATGTGGGGGAACATACTGCACCTAATGTGGGGAGCTATACTGCACCTAATTTGGGCGATCTATACTGCACCTAATTCGGGGGATCTATACTGCACCTAATGTGGGGGAACATGCTGCACCTAATGTGGGGAGCTATACTGTACCTAATGTGGGGAGCTATACTGCACCTAATTTGGGGGATCTATACTGCACCTAATGTGGGAGATCTATACTGCACCTAATGTGGGGGAACATGCTGCACTTAATGTGGGGAGCTATACTGCACCTAATGTGGGGGAACATTATACTGCACCTAATGTGGGGGAACATTGTACTGCACCTAATGGCGGGGAACATTATACCTCACCTAATGTGGGGGAACATTATACTGCACCTAATGTGGGGGAACTATAATGCACCTAATGTGGGGGAACTATACTGCACCTAATGTGGGGGGACTATACTGCACCTAATGTGGGGAACTATACTGCACCTAATGTGGGGGAACTATACTGCACCTAATGTGGGGGAACTATACTGCACCTAATGTGGGGGAATTGTACTGCACCTAATGTGGGGGAATTGTACTGCACCTAATGTGGGGGAACTGTACTGCACCTAATGTGGGGGAATTGTACTGCACCTAATGTGGGGGAATTGTACTGCACCTAATGTGGGGGAATTGTACTGCATCTAATGTGGGGGAATTGTACTGCACCTAATGTGGGGGAACTGTACTGCACCTAATGTGGGGAACTGTACTGCACCTAATGTGGGGGAATTGTACTGCACCTAATGTGGGGGAATTGTACTGCACCTAATGTGGGGGAATTGTACTGCCAACCCTAATGTGTGGGAACTACAACCTAATGTGGGGGGATCTATACTGCCAACCTAATGTGGGGAGAACTGTGCTGCGTACTTAAAGGGGTACTCCGGTGCTTAGACCCCCGGAATCTTGCACGTGGCACCCGGTTTGTAATCAGTCCCCGGAGCGTGTTCGCTCCAGGTCTGATTACCGGCAACCACAGAGCCGACGGCGTGTGACGTCAAGTTCTGTCCCTCAAATCAAGCCTACGGGAGGGGGCGTGACAGCTATCGCGCCCCCTCCCGTAGGCTTGCATTGAGGGGCGGAGCGCTCCCAGCAGCGGGACTCCCACGATTAGGCATCTTACCCCCTATCCTCTGGATAGGGGATAAGATGTCTAAGCACCGGAGTACCCCTTTAAATTGGTAGTCCACTAGTAAGATATATAAGTGTGCATAGGAATTTTTTCATGTTTTGTTATCTATAGTCCGGCCCTCCAACGGTCTGAGGGACCGTGAACTGGCCCCCCGTTTAAAACGTTTGAGGACCCCTGATTTACACTTTCAAAATAACATAAAACAAAAAAATGGCGTCTGCAAAAGTTTGGGCACCCTGCAGAGTTAATATCTTGTACTGTCCCCTTTGGCAAGTATCACAGCTTGTAAACGCTTTTTGTAGCCAGCCAAGAGTCTTTCAATTCTTGTTTGAGGTATCTTTGCCCATTCTTCCTTACAAAAGTCTTCCAGTTCTTTGAGATTTCTGGGCTGTCTGTCACGGACTGCTCTTTTAAGGTCTATCCATAGATTTTCAATTATGTTGAGGTCAGGAGATTGTGAAGGCCATGGCAAAACCTTCAGTTTACGCCTCTTGATGTAATCTCCCATGGATTTCGAGGTGTGTTTAGGATCATTATCCATTTGTAGAAGCCATCCTCTCTTTAACTTCAGCTTTTTCACAGATGGCATCAAGTTAGCATCCAAAATTTGCTGAAATTTTATTGAATCCATTTTTCCTTCTACTCGTGAGATGTTCCCTATGCCACTGGCTGCAATACAACCCCAAAGCATGATTGATCCACCCCCATGCTTAACAGTTGGACAGAGGTTCTTTTCATTAAATTCTGTTCCCCTTCTTTTCCAAACGTACCTTTGCTCATTCCGGCCAAAAAGTTCAATTTTAACCTCATCGGTCCACAGAACTTGTTTCCAAAATGCATCAGGCTTGTCTATATGTTCATTTGCAAAGTTCAAACGATTTTTGTGGTGAGGACGTAGAAGAGGTTTTCTTCTGATGACTCTTCCATGAAGACCATATTTGTACAAGTATCTCTTTATAGTGGAATAGTGTACCGCAACTCCAGTGTCTGCCAGATCTTTCTGGAGGGATTGTGAAGTCAAACGTGGGTATTGAATAGTTTTTCTCACAATCCTGCAAGCTGTTCTGTCTGATATTTTTCCTTATCTTCCAGATCTTGCTTTAACTTCCACTGTTCCTGATGACTGCCATTTCTTAATTACATTCCGAACAGAGGATATTGACATCTGAAAACATTTTGCTATCTTCTTATAACCTTCTCCAGCTTTGTGAGCGTCAACTATTTTCAGTTTCAGATTTCTAGACAACTGCTTAGAAGAACCCATGGTGCTGATTGTTGGGGCAAGGTCAGTTGAGTCTGGGCATTTAAAACCTTTGAGCTTGACATCACCTGGTCTTCCAAGATGATGATTGAGAACAATCCATGACACTGGAAGGTCTCAGCTTTGCAAAGGGGGCAGTGCATGCTATAAATTCTGCAGGGTGCCCAAACTTTAGCAAACGGCATTTTTTTGTTTTCTGGTATTTTGAAAGTGTAAATGATGGAAATAAAATCTAACTTTTGTTGACATATTATAAGAATATCTAATCTGTAATTTGATTCTATTTGGAGATTTTTCCATCTTTCCTTGGCTTCTTTATGCACATTAATCTAGTTAACCCCTTCAAGTCTTTAGTCTTCAATGTAATATTAGTAAAAGTCAAGAGAAGTGATTTGCCGGTAACTAAAAACCACAAGGACCACAATACAGTTATAGTGTCTCATGCATGTACATGAAACTATTAATATTGTATCAAAATGGAAACTTTACACTAGAAACCTCTTCATACTAAGTCAGTGGTGTCCAAACAGCAGTCTTTCAGCTGTTGCAAAACTACAACTCCCAGCATGCTGGGAGTTGTAGTTTTGCAACAGCTGGAGGTCCACAGTTTTGTAAATGCACCCACTGAGCAGTGGTTTGGCTGTCTGGGAATGCTGGGAGTAGTAGTTTTGCAACAGCTGGAGATCCACAGTTTGGAGACCACTTCTATAGAGGGTGCAGAGAGAAGAGTAAATCTGAGCCCTGGAGCTTCGAGGGGCAAAAATCTCTCTGATGCACATAAGTAAACACCAGTATTATATATGGTAAATCCAGTGGCGTAGCTATAGAGGTCGAAAGGGTCGCAATTGCGAACGGGCCCCGTAGCCCCGGGGGCCCACAGGGCCCCCCTGCCACTTCATTATACTATGCTACAGCAACAGGTCCCGGGCCCGCCGTTGCAAGTCGCTCTGACCTCCGGCTCTCGTTCATTGTGCTGACCTGGCATCCCCAGTCCGTTTGCATGAGAGCATGAAATACCTTTCACTGCTGTGCAGAGGCTCCTCCCCCAGCTTACGAGCGGTGCGCGGCCGTACAGATACTGTGGGCGCGTAATGACGTTTCCAAAATCACAGTAAGTGTGCGTCACTACGCTCTACGTCATTACGCGGCCGCGGTTTCAGTATTGCCGCGCACCGCTCGTCATCTGGGGAAGGAGCCTCTGCCCAGCTTCCAAGGTATCTCAACTCCAATGCGATTGAATGAAAGCCAGAAACGGTACAACTTCAGCTTTTGCCTCCGACTCCTACAGCAGCAACAGCATCGTCCTCAATGAAAAGTGGTGCACTGCTGGATGCAGCTACATGGTAAGTGAAGGGGACTGTCTACTGGGGGGGGGGGGGGGGTGATATGAGATTTGGGGTCCAGAGGAGGAGGAGGAATGATATGAGATTTGGGGTCCATAGAAGGGGGGGATGATATGAGATTTGGGGTCCAGAGGAGGGGGTGGGGGAGGGATGATATGAGATTTGGGGTCCAGAGGGGGGGGGGATTTGGGGTCTGGAGGCAGCGTTTGTATGAGTGATGTGTGTGTGTGTGTGTGTGTGTATGTATATGTATGAATGATAAATGTTGTGTAATCAAGATGTATGTATGATGTGTGTAAGCTAGAAGGATGTATGTATGATGTGTGTAAGCTAGAAGGATGTATGTATGATGTGTGTAAGCTAGAAGGATATATGTATGATGTGTGGACATGTATTTTGATATGTATGATATGAATTTATGTATGTATGATGTGTATGTATTATACATAAGTGGGGGGTCCAGAGGCGGTGTTTGTATGAATGATGTATGTGTACTGTATGTATGATATGTGTGTATAAATGATGTGTGTAAGCAAGATGTATATGTATGATGTGTGGAGATGTGTGTAAGCTAGAAGGATGTATGTATGATATGTGGAGATGAATAATGCAGAGGGATCTGGAGGTGGCGGGTGTATGTATGATGTGTTTGTATAAATTATGCATGTGTTGGGGGGGGGGGGGTCCGGAGGTGGCGTGTGTGTGTGTGAATGCTGCGTGTATGTACTGTATGTATGATGTGTGTATGAATGATGTGTGTGTATGAATGATAGATGTGTGTAAGCAAGATATATGTATGTATGTATGTATGATGTGTGGGAGGGTACAGCATATAGCATGGTTATTTTTGAGGGTGTATATTCAGGGGCACAGTGTGTGGCAGAATTATATTCAGGGGGAACAGTGGTTGGCAGTATTATATTCATGGGCACAGTGTGTGGTGGGATTATATTCAGGGGGAACAGTGGTTGGCAGTATTATATTCATGGGGAACAGTAGGTGGCAGTATTATATTCAGGGGGTTCAGTAGGTGGCAGTATTATATTCAGGGGGTACAGTGTGTGGCAGAATTATATTCAGGGGGGACAGTAGGTGGCAGTATTATATTCATGGGCACAGTGTGTGGCAGAATTATATTCAGGGTGAACAGTAGGTGGCAGTATTATGTTCAGGGGGAACAGTAGGTGGCAGTATTATATTCGGGGGTACAGTAGGTGGCAGTATTATATTCGGGGGGTACAATAGGTGGCAGTATTATATTCAGGGGGTACAGTGAGTGGCAGAATTATATTCAGGGGGAACAGTAGGTGGCAGTATTATATTCATGGGCACAGTGTGTGGCAGAATTATATTCAGGGTGAACAGTAGGTGGCAGTATTATATTCAGGGGGAACAGTAGGTGGCAGTATTATATTCGGGGGGTACAGTAGGTGGCAGTATTATATTCAGGGGGTGCAGTGGGTGGCAGTATTATTTTCAAGGGGTACAGTGGATGGTAATTTTATATTCAGGGGATACAGTGTGTCGCAGTATTATATTCAGGGGGACAGTAGGTGGCAATATTATATTCAGGGGGAACAGTAGGTGGCAGTATTATATTCGGGGGGTACAGTAGGTGGCAGTATTATATTCAGGGGGTGCAGTGGGTGGCAGTATTATTTTCAAGGGGTACAGTGGATGGTAATTTTATATTCAGGGGATACAGTGTGTGGCAGTATTATATTCAGGGGGGACAGTAGGTGGCAATATTATATTCAGGGGGTACAGAAGGAGGCAGTATTATATTCAGGGGGAACAGAAGGTGTCAGTATTATATTCAAGGGGTACAGTGGATGGTAATATTATATTCAGGGGATACAGAGGGTGGCAGCATTATATTCAGGGGGTACAGTATTTAGCAGCATAATAATGATTATTGTCTTCATACAGAGGATAAGGATCTACTGACAAAGTGAGGAACCTATGATGTCCGGGTGTCAGACTCTGCAGAGAAGATGGAGCTGGAAGACGTCCTGACGTCTGGACCAGATGGAGAAGGAAAGAAAAGACAACAGAGAAGACGTCACTCAGGTCACAAATATCATTGTGTATTCTCCTGACTGTCCCATCAGCTGGAGTCACTTGTCAGTTCCGCAGCGATGATAGGTGACAATGTACCCTAATCTATGGCTCTCCAGCTGTTGAAAAACTACAACTCCTATAATGCCTGAGGCTCTCCAGACATGATGGGAGTTATAGCTTTATAACAGCTGATTGGTGATTGGTGGGGGTCCCAGCAGTTGGATCCCCATCAGAAAAATGGGCTTCTTATTCTTCAATGTCTGTTTTGTCTGTCTGGCCCTGTCTGTTAGTCACTTATATTGTTGTGTATTCTCCTGACTGTGTCCCATGCAGTATCTTTGTGCAGCTGAGTAAGGGGTCGTCCAGGATTGGGGAAGAGGGTTGTCAGGTGGTAGGGGGGCCCATGGCAATTTTTCGCACTGGGGCCCCATGGTTTCTAGCTACGCCCCTGGGTAAATCATATGATAGTTGGGGCCCTGTTACACACCTTTCCTTCTGGCCCAGGAGCTTGGCTGTCTCTGCCACGACTATACATATTATGCATTGTAGATATGGTTTATATCTTTATTGTAGTCATCCATGATCACTTTGTATCACTACATGGTCCAACGACTGACACTGTTACAGATCTTTCCTTCTGGCCCAGGAGCTTGGCTGTCTCTGCCACGACTATACATATTATGCATTGTGGATATGGTTTATATCTTTATTGTAATCATCCAAAGACCTGCATAACATGGTATATGGTTTTCCAAGGACCTGCACAAACATTTAGCCCCAATGACTGGCTCCATTCTAATGAATTTTACATATCAAGGTTATTGTTGCAACTGCATTCTCCTGAATACTGCTAACCAGGGCTGGTGCTCCTCATGTAATCACCTTACTACTGGGGTTACACACTGTAACAAACCTCCTCCTCATGTAATCACCTTACTACTGGGGTGACACACTGTAACAAACCTCCTCCTCATGTAATCTCCTCACTACTGGGGTGACACACTGTAACAAACCTCCTCCTCATGTAATCACCTTACTACTGGGGTGACACACTGTAACAAACCTCCTCCTCATGTAATCACCTTACTACTGGGGTGACACACTGTAACAAACCTCCTCCTCATGTAATCTCCTTACTACTGGGGTGACACACTGTAACAAACCTCCTCCTCATGTAATCACCTTACTACTGGGGTGACACACTGTAACAAACCTCCTCCTCATGTAATCACCTTACTACTGGGGTGACACACTGTAACAAACCTCCTCCTCATGTAATCTCCTTACTACTGGGGTGACACACTGTAACAAACCTCCTCCTCGTGTAACCTCCTTACTACTGGGGTGGCACACTGTAATAACCCTCCTCCTTATGTAATCTCCTTACTACTGGGGTGACACACTGTAACAAACCTCCTCCACATGTAATCTCCTTACTACTGGGGTGACACACTGTAATAACCCTCCTCCTCATGTAATCACCTTACTACTGGGGTGATACACTGTAACAAACCTCCTCTTCACGTAATCTTCTTACTACTGGGGTGACACACTGTAACAAACCTCCTTCTCATGTAATCTCCTTACTACTGGGGTGACACACTGTAATAACCCTCCTCCTCATGTAATCACCTTACTACTGGGGTGACACACTGTAACAAACCTCCTCCTCATGTAATCTCCTTACTACTGGGGTGACACACTGTAACAAACCTCCTCCTCATGTAATCTCCTTACTACTGGGGTGACACACTGTAACAAACCTCCTCCTCATGTAATCACCTTACTACTGTGGTGACACACTGTAACAAACCTCCTCCTCATGTAATCTCCTTACTACTGGGGTGACACACTGTAACAAACCTCCTCCTCATGTAATCACCTTACTACTGGGGTGACACACTGTAACAAACCTCCTCCTCATGTAATCACCTTACTACTGGGGTGACACACTGTAACAAACCTCCTCCTCATGTAATCTCCTTACTACTGGGGTGACACACTGTAACAAACCTCCTCCTCGTGTAACCTCCTTACTACTGGGGTGGCACACTGTAATAACCCTCCTCCTTATGTAATCTCCTTACTACTGGGGTGACACACTGTAACAAACCTCCTCCACATGTAATCTCCTTACTACTGGGGTGACACACTGTAATAACCCTCCTCCTCATGTAATCACCTTACTACTGGGGTGATACACTGTAACAAACCTCCTCTTCACGTAATCTTCTTACTACTGGGGTGACACACTGTAACAAACCTCCTTCTCATGTAATCTCCTTACTACTGGGGTGACACACTGTAATAACCCTCCTCCTCATGTAATCACCTTTCTACTGGGGTGACACACTGTAACAAACCTCCTCCTCATGTAATCTCCTTACTACTGGGGTGACACACTGTAACAAACCTCCTCCTCATGTAATCACCTTACTACTGGGGTGACACACTGTAACAAACCTCCTCCTAATGTAATCTCCTTACTACTGTGGTGACACACTGTAACAAACCTCCTCCTCGTGTAATCTCCTTACTACTGGGGTGACACACTGTAACAAACCTCCTCCCCATGTAATCACCTTACTACTGGGGTGACACACTGTAACAAACCTCCTCCTCATGTAATCTCCTTACTACTGGGGTGACACACTGTAACAAACCTCCTCCTCATGTAATCTCCTTACTACTGGGGTGACACACTGTAACAAACCTCCTCCTCGTGTAACCTCCTTACTACTGGGGTGACACACTGTAATAACCCTCCTCCTCATGTAATCACCTTACTACTGGGGTGATACACTGTAACAAACCTCCTCTTCACGTAATCTTCTTACTACTGGGGTGACACACTGTAACAAACCTCCTTCTCATGTAATCTCCTTAATACTGGGGTGACACACTGTAATAACCCTCCTCCTCATGTAATCACCTTACTACTGGGGTGACACACTGTAACAAACCTCCTCCTCATGTAATCTCCTTACTACTGGGGTGACACACTGTAACAAACCTCCTCCTCATGTAATCACCTTACTACTGGGGTGACACACTGTAACAAACCTCCTCCTCATGTAATCTCCTTACTACTGTGGTGACACACTGTAACAAACCTCCTCCTCATGTAATCTCCTTACTACTGGGGTGACACACTGTAACAAACCTCCTCCTCATGTAATCTCCTTACTACTGGGGTGACACACTGTAACAAACCTCCTCCTCGTGTAACCTCCTTACTACTGGGGTGACACACTGTAACAAACCTCCTCCTCGTGTAACCTCCTTACTACTGGGATGACACACTGTAACAAACCCTCCTCCTTATGTAATCTCCTTACTACTGGGGTGACACACTGTAACAAACCTCCTCCACATGTAATCTCCTTACTACTGGGGTGACACACTGTAATAACCCTCCTCCTCATATAATCACCTTACTACTGGGGTGACACACTGTAACAAACCTCCTCCTCATGTAATCTCCTTACTACTGGGGTGACACACTGTAATAACCCTCCTCCTCATGTAATCACCTTACTACTGGGGTGACACACTGTAACAAACCTCCTCTTCATGTAATCTTCTTACTACTGGGGTGACACACTGTAACAAACCTCCTCCTCATGTAATCTCCTTACTACTGGGGTGACACACTGTAATAACCCTCCTCCTCATGTAATCACCTTACTACTGGGGTGATACACTGTAACAAACCTCCTCCTCATGTAATCTCCTTACTACTGGGGTGACACACTGTAATAACCCTCCTCCTCATGTAATCACCTTACTACTGGGGTGACACACTGTAACAAACCTCCTCCTCATGTAATCTCCTTACTACTGGGGTGACACACTGTAACAAACCTCCTCCTCATGTAATCTCATTACTTCTGGGATGACACACTGTAACAAACCTCCTCATGTAATCTCATTACTTCTGGGGTGACACAATATAACAATCCTCCTCCTCATGTAATCTCCTTACTACTGGGGTGACACACTGTAACAAACCTCCTCCTCATGTAATCTCCTTACTACTGGGGTGACACACTGTAACAAACCTCCTCCTCATGTAATCTCATTACTTCTGGGGTGACACACTGTAACAAACCTCCTCATGTAATCTCATTACTTCTGGGGTGACACACTATAACAATCCTCCTCCTCATGTAATCTCCTTACTACTGGGGTGACACACTGTAACAAACCTCCTCCTTATGCTCCTGGCTGAGTGAGTGGTTTGAATGCTGGTTTGGATGCTATCTAACTTTCTTGTGGCAGGCAGACAGGCGCCCTCCATCAATAGGGTACTCTAGGCAGCTGCCTATTTTGCTCATAGGCAGATACTGGCCCTGCTCCTAACCCACTTTTATCCTTTGATTATCAGTTTACATTGAGGAGATCCAGTTATGGAGTCTTGGGGCAACTTCACACTGAGGATATTGAGGCAGAATCCGCAAGGAATTTGATGAGGATTCTGCATTAAATTCTGCGCAGATTCCATCTTGAATCAGACGCTCATTGATTTTGATGGGACGCTCTTGACTCTGTTCACACAAAGTTATTACTGTGCTGAAAAATTCCAAACATTTTTGAATCCACAAGTAAAATTTCCACTCCAAGTCCCAATTTAAATTTTGCACCAAATAAGTGCCAATTCTGCTTAATTTCTGCTTTAATTTTAGCATGAAGCAGAAAAGAGGATTTTAGCAAGGAGGTTTTCCTCGCAATTTCCTCAGTGTAAATGTGGCGATCCGGGGCTGGATGGGACTACACATACACTGCACGAAAAACTAGAGGGAACACTTAAACATCACAATGTAACTCCAAGTCAATGACACTTCTGTGAAATCACACTGTCCACTCAGGAAGAACACTGACAATCAATTTCACATGCTGTTGTACAAATGGAACAGACAACAGGTGGAAATTATAGGCAGTTAACAAGACACCCCCAATAAAAGAGTGGTTCTGCAGGTGGTGACCACAGACCACTTCTCAGTTCCTATGCTTCCTGGCTTATGTTTTGGTCACTTTTGAATGCTGGCGGTGCTTTCACTCTAGTGGTAGCATGAGATGGAGTCTACAACCCACACAAGTGGCTCAGGTAGTGGCACATCAATGTGAGCTGTGATAAGAAGGTTTGCTGTGTCTGTCAGCGTAGTGTCCAGAGCATGGAGGCGCCACCAGGAGACAGGCCAGTACATCAGGAGACATGGAGGAGGCCGTAGGAGGGCAACAACCCAACAGCAGGACCGCTACCTCCACATTTGTGCAAGGAGGAGCAGGAGGAGCACAGCCAGAGCCCTGCAAAATGACCTCCAGCAGGATACAAATGTGCAGGTGTCCACTCAAAAGGTCAGAAACAGACTCTATGAGGGCCCAACGTCCACAGATGGGGGTTGTGCTTACAGTCCAACACCGCGCAGGACGTTTGGCATTTGCCAGAGAACACCAAGATTGGCACCCTGTGCTCTTAACAGATGAAAGCAGGTTCACACTGAGCACATGTGACAGACGTAACAGAGTCTGGAGACGCCGTTGAGAATGTTCTGCTGCCTGTAATATCCTCCAGCATGACCGGTTTGGTGGTGGGTCAGTAATGGTGTGGGGTGGCATTTCTTTGGGGGGGCAGCACAGCCCTCCATGTGCTTGCCAGAGGTAGCCTGACTGCCATTAGGTACCGAGATAAGATCCTCAGACCCCTTGTGAGACCATATGCTGGTGCGGTTGGCCCTGGGTTCCTCCTAATGCCAGACAATACTAGACCTCCTGTGGCTGGAGTGTGTCAGCAGTTCCTGCAAGAGGAAGGCATTGACGCTATGGACTGGCCGCCTGTTCCCCAGACCTGAATCCGATTGAGCACATCTGGGACATCATGTCTCGCTCCATCCACCAATGCCACGTTGCACCACAGACTGTCCAGGAGTTGGCGGATGCCTTAGTCCAGGTCTGGGAGGACAGAGAAATTGCGAGTCCACCATGAAACACAGGTACAAACACTATATGATGAACTACACTAACTTTACAGCCCCTGTACCATAGTCAAATCCCGGAGTACCCCTTTAACATGCAAGTTTTTCAAAGCAGATTTTCCCATGAGTAAACTGGGGTATTGTACGATTCCCCCATTACAATCTGTGTATTACTTTGTTACCGCTAGCTTATATACTGACTATTGAATGCTGACAAATACAATGTATCAATTACTAATAATAGTTCACACTACACTACACCAGTCCTATAAACGCCTACACCGGGTTTGTGAAAACATATATTAGTAGTAAGATGGATATACCCAAAAATGATCTCCTACTAAACTGATGCAAGGGAGATGCCTGCTGCTTTTACTTTGGGTCATATGGTGTATTTTGGTTATAATTGTGTATTAATTGTAGGTTCATATTATTATTGTGTGCATATTGTGTTTCCAATGACTGTAAGTGTGGTGGCCCAGTACGGGAGGTGTTACCCCGTAACCTTCCTTTCCTGTCAGGCAACCTCATGCAGTGTCCCCTGGGCCCCCTCTGCATCTGTTTATTGCAATTGTATATAATCCCTATGTTATACCTTTAAGACTGTTTACTATGTGATTTGTCATGTGATTGTTACCCAAGAGGTATCAGTGACCAGGTGACCTAGGGGTGACCAATGGGACCCCACCAGAGCCTCCCCCATATAAGCCCTGGGTGTAGCCTCTGCTCTCTTAGTCTTTGCTGAGGTGCAGTCAAGTCGAGCCTAAGTGTGTGTCCAGAGTCATAGGAGGCCTCAAGTCCAGTCTGTGGCCACAAGCTACAAACCTGCAAGTAAGCCACAGTCACAGTCTTGTTAGTCACAAGTCAGTCAAGTCAAAGTCATCTGCCTAGTCAATGTGGCCTGCACTAAATTGTCCACCTCTACTACAAGTCCCAGGAAGCCCTTAAGGTCTCTGAAGTCACTGGTCACCTCCGTGGGCCCTGGCTGAACTGTATAGACATTTCCACCTGTCTAACCTCAGTAAAGCTACCGTTATCCGTAACTTGGAGTTGGAGTCATTGTTGTCCCGGGCCTAGCCCAGGATCCAGCGGTATACCTTCGGGTGATATTGAGGATAAACCATGCCCTGGCGTCACGAATACAAGGGGTTAATGCCATCTGCCCCTAGGGTAATTCCATCTGCCTTTGCATCACACCCCATACCACATAAGAAAGAATTGACTATTGTGCACTCGGCTGCAGAGAGTGCAGGGAGAGAAACAGCGGGAAAAGTCTTACCTAGCTGTAATATCATTAAAGGAGTACTCCGGTGGAAAAAAATTTTTTTAAATCAACTGGTGCCAGAAAGTTGAACAGATTCGTAAATTATTTCTATTTAAAAATCTTAATCCTTCCAGTACTTATCAGCTGCTGTATACTCTACAGCAAGTTGTGTAGTTCTTTTCAGTCTGATCAGAGTGTTCTCTGCTGCAGGAGCAAATCCCCATAGCAAACCTCTCCTGCTCTCGACAGTTCCTGACATGGATAGAGGTGTCAGCAGAGAGCACTGTGGTCAGACAGAAAATATATTTAAAGAGAGAAGAACTTCCTCTGGAGCATACAGTAACTGATAAGTACGGGAAGGATTAAGATTTTTATATGGATGTAATTTAAAAACCTGTATAACTTTCTGGAGCCAGTTGATTAAAAAAAAATAATTCCACCTTAGTACCCCTTTAATGCAATACAATAGGGTAGCTTAAAGAAGCTCATAGTACCTTGAAAGTAGAATCTGGCACTGACTAAAAAGGTACCCATACCTGTCTGGGCATGCTGGGAGTTGAAGTTTTGCAACATCTGGAGGGCCACAGTTTCAGACCACTGCTTTAGACAAACATTGGCTTAACCTGGGACTTCAGCAGGACCGGCCAGCTGTCTAGTGTTATTTGTATGGGGGTCTGACCTTTCCCCTGACAGATGATGTCAGGGGAGAGAAGGGGTCAACCATGTTGAATTTCTCTTTATCTGCCCAACCCTTTTGTCCTCAGATAATGCTGAACCTCAAATATAACATGTAGTGGAGCAAGTTAGAAGACTAAAAATAGTCCAATGGAAAGCAGTTGGTGTTTAAGCAAGGGTCAGGATTTCCATGTTTTGGGTGCCATGGGTCAGGATTTCCATGCATTGGGTGCCATGGGTCAGGATTTCCATGCATTGGGTGCCATGGGTCAGGCGGTCCATGCAGTTGGTGCCATGGGTCATGAGGCCCATTCACTGGGTGCTATGGGTCAGGAGGTCCTTGCACTGGGTGCCATTGGTCAGGAGGTCCATGCACTGGGTGCCATGGGTCAGGAGGTCCATGCACTGGGTGCCATGGGTCAGGAGGTCCATACACTGGGTGCCATGGGTCAGGAGGTCCATGCACTGGGTTCCATGGGTCATGAGGTCCATTCACTGGGTGCCATGGGTCAGGAGGTCCATGCACTGGGTGCCATTGGTCAGGAGGTCCATGCACTGAGTTCCATTGGTCAGGAGGTCCATGCACTGGGTGCCATGGGTCAGGAGGTCCATACACTGGGTGCCATGGGTCAGGAGGTCCATGCACTGGGTGCCATTGATCAGGAGGTCCATACACTGGGTGCCATGGGTCAGGAGGTCCATGCACTGGGTGCCATGGGTCAGGAGGTCCATGCACTGGCTGCCATGGGTCGGGAGGTTCATGCATTGGGTGCCATGGGTCATGAGGTCCATGCATTGGGTGCCATTGGATAATTGCCCGTATCAATGCAAACACGTGTTCAGACCTTAGGTGAACACATGTTTGAATTGATACGGACTGTTTCAGCTCCCAGGACCCAAAGGTGCTTTAATTATTGGACTGTGTGTTTTACAAAAATGTCTTTTGAAAC
Organism: Hyla sarda; assembly: GCF_029499605.1. Classification (NCBI taxonomy): domain Eukaryota; kingdom Metazoa; phylum Chordata; class Amphibia; order Anura; family Hylidae; genus Hyla; species Hyla sarda. Next base: position 415,140,536 of record NC_079191.1, read on the forward strand.
AATTGCAAGATCGACAGATAAAACTGCAGAGACTTTTGCTTTTTCTGAGGGGGACCGTGACAGTATTTTAAAGGCAGCTGATGGTGCTGGACTTAATTTAAAAGAGACAAGTGTGAACATAAAGCTAAATTATGCCAAAAAACTGAACCAGCTGAGCAAGAAAGAGGCTAGTTTAACCCTTCATGCCTCGACACTTACCGAATACCTCAAAGTACAAAGAATACCGCACGGACTTAGGAGCCCAATCACACCAGTATTGCTACAAGACGATTTGACTTACCAACAAAAGTGGTTTGCATTATGTAACCAACATTCCTTAGACCTTATGTATCTTACAGTTCAACATTTACAACAGGCAATTAAAGATGTACAGAAAGAGATAAGTGCAGTACACGAAGAGTATAAAAAGCAAGAGAAACAAGAGGTCATTGAAAAAACGCAAAAATAAAACAAGAACAATGTGGATAAGTTAAAATCATCTATCCTACAGGAGAAGTTATCAAAGTTTGAAAGAGACACGAAAGACTACATGATGGATAGAGTATACACTTGGGCGGACGAAAGGAGAAAATATCGCCGCACACAAAGAGAACAACGAGGAGAGTTTGACGCATTCGACTATGGATCTACAGATAGTGAGCTTAATAGTCTGTCTGAAATCAACAAAAAAGAAAAAGAAAAGAAAAAAGAGATACTGGAAATATGGAGGGGGTGTATACAAGAGCCCGCAACAAAAAACAGTATCAGAAAATGGTGAGCTATTAGTGAACTGTTGCCCAACAGAATGTAATTAATATGGGTCTTGGGTTTGTTCCATCTGAAAATATTAATAACTTTGATTTCTTGATAGATTTTGCAGGTTACTTCGGCTCAGAATGTACTTTGGTAATAATGAAAAGGAAAGAGAGCAAAACGTAACAGATGTACTAAAAAGTAAATTGAATAAAAGAGGTACATTTGATCCGAACATAAACTGCAGCACTTGGATACGTCTCAAAAGGTGGTGATTAAAAAAAATAACAGATGAATGGAATAAAGAAAAATATAGATTAAAATCTAATCTGTCTAAAGAGGAAAAAATCGCATTACAAGAGCTGAAAAAAGAAACCGCGGTGATTATTAAGAAAGCGGATAAGGGGGGAGGCAACAGTCGTGCAGGACAAAGATATGTATATGTCAGAAGCATTTAACCAACTAAATGTCGATACAGTGTACAGAAAGCTACATAATGATCCAACAAGGGAGATTAAAAAGGAGGTTGATAATGTGAAAGATGAAGCGTTTAATGAAGGTATAATAACTAAAGACATCAAAGAATTGCTGATTAATAACCACCCCCCGTGTACCTCTTCTGTACTTATTACCAAAAATACACAAAGACATGAGACGACCCCCGGGACGACCTACTGGTCTCGGGGGTCGACTCTGTCTTATACCCATTAGCGGTATATGTTGACACATTTCTTCAAAAGGTTGTAAAAAAAAATTGCCGAACTGTCTGCAGGATACAAATGAATTCCTAGACCATATTAATGAAAGTAAAGTAGAAGGAAAAATCTTGTTATGCACATTGGATATCAAAAGTGTAAATACTAATATCCCCACAGATGAGGTTATATTGGCTATAAAAGAAGAATTGATTAATGATGTCACACTGAGCAATGCTCAGATACAATTTATAATGGATCTGCTGGAATTAATCTTGAATAAAAATTATTTTAGGTTTGGACAAGAATTCTTTTTGCAACAACAGGGGACTTCGATGGGGTCCCCTGTCGCACCTAGTTTAGCTAATATATTTATGAGTAAGTTTGAAGAGAGATTTATTCCCGCACATACATTATCAATATATGTAAAAAAAAAATGGCTGAGGTACGTCGATGACTGTTTTGTCATCTGGACGGGGACCCCTGAAGAGTTAATGACATATATCCAGTATCTCAATAGTTGTCATCCATTAATTGAGTTTACGTGTGAACATAGCCCTAACTTGATCTATTATTTAGATGTTGAAGTACGATATGAAGAAGGTAGGTTCAAAACCACTCTGTACTCCAAAGAGAGTGACAGAAATAATTTGTTACATAAAAACAGCGGCCATGCCCCACAAGTATTCAGAGGAATACCGAAGGGGCAAATAATAAGAGCTAAAAGAATCTGTAGTTCTGAAGAAGAATATATTAAAAATAAAGAGAAAATAATTAAAAAGTTTGTCCAAAGGGGTTATGAGGAAAAAGAATTGATGAGAGTAGCGGAAGAAGTGGATCCAATTCCCAGAGAAGAATTGAGAAAGAAAAACAAAATGAAAAAGATAGAAAAAGATAGAGGCTTTACATATCTATCCACATATGATGGCCATTGCCAAATTAATAAGAAAAGTGGTCAATAAATACTGGGGTCTACTCAAAGCTGATGAAAAATATGGGAAGTTATTCAAACAGAAACCTAGATTCATTTATCGAAAAAACAAGTCCCTTGCCAATCACCTGATCAGGGCAGATATAATAGAGAAAAAAGACGCCAGACAGTCCTTCTTAAAAACGCAGAATGTGGGGACATCCCCATGTAGATCGTGCCAAAACTGCAATAGTATAATTAGAGGTGACAATGTCATTCATCCCACACGTGGCAATAAAATTAGATTAAAAGGATTTCATACTTGCGATTCAAAGCAGGTCATTTATATGTTAAAATGCCCTTGTGGAATGTCATATGTTGGACAGACAGTTCGTGCAATAAAAGTTAGACTAAATGAACATAGGAGTTCTATTAGGACATATAAAAAGAAAGTGGAGGATGAAGACAATGTATCCAGAGAAAAATATGGAGAAACTAGCTTGGCTGGGCATTTCATGGAAAATAGACATCAAATAAGTGAGCTAAGGTGGCAAATACTGGAGGAGATAGAGGGCACCAATACTGAACAGAAAAAGAAAAGATTAGATCAGAGGGAGGTATTTTGGATACATTGTCTTGATTCTATGGCACCAAAAGGGATCAATGAGAGCTGTAATTTAAATGTTTTCCTATAAGTACTGTCCGGTCATGAACCCGTTTTAATGATTTTATGTTATTTTGTATATAGAAATGAGAAATCTCGCGAGAGAAATACTTGTATTAGTAGGTGGTGATAGGTTCACGGGAAGTATGTTGAGAAAGGGAGGAGACTCCTGAAACGTCTGTTACGCCGAGCGCTCCGGGTCCCTGCTCCTCCCCGGAGCGCTCGCGGCGTCTCTCTCTCTGCAGCGCCCCGGTCAGACCCGCTGACCGGGAGCACTGCACTGACATTGCCGGCGGGGATGCGATTCGCATAGCGGGACGCGCCCGCTCGCGAATTGCATCCCAAGTCACTTACCCGTCCCGGTCCCCGGCTGTCATGTTCTGGCGTGCGCGGCTCCGCTCTCTAGGGCGCGCGCGTGCCAGCTCTCTAAGACTTAAAGGGCCAGTGCACCAATGATTGGTGCCTGGCCCAATCAGCCTAATTAGCTTCCACCTGCTCTCTGTCTATATCACCTCACTTTCCCTGCACTTCCTTGCCGGATCTTGTTGCCTTGTGCCAGTGAAAGCGTTTAGTGTTGTCCAAAGCCTGTGTTCCAGATCTCCTGCTATTCCTATTTGACTACGAACCTTGCCGCCTGCCCCGACCTTCTGCTACGTCTGACCTTGCCTCTGTCTAGTCCTTCTGTCCCACGCCTTCTCAGCAGTCAGCGAGGTTGAGCCGTTGCCGGTGGATACGACCTGGTTGCTACCGCCGCAGCAAGACCATCCCGCTTTGCGGCGGGCTCTGGTGAATACCAGTAGCAACTTAGAACCGGTCCACCGGCACAGTCCACGCCAATCCCTCGCTGACACAGAGGATCCACATCCAGCCTGCCGAATCGTAACAACGTCCTTCAGCGGCTCGCACACCAGCGAGCTCTTCCTCACCCCCTCAGAATTAGCGTACAGGAACATACCGTCCTACAGACAGCAAGTTCCAGACGGACAGTTCTGAAGACACCGTATGGAAGGATCTCTGAACACTTTTTATGCACTGGGTGAATATGTTCTGAATTCTCACTGCATTTTTTGTAATGAATGAAAATTGAGATAAAAAGGAACTTTTAAGTGCAATTCCCAGTTATATGTCTTTTTTTGCTATGAGTACGATTGGATAATTGCCAACATTAGCTGGAAAAAAATGTTGGGCTTATGGCAGAGAAGCTGGGTTGGGCATTCCTGGGTATTTTGTAGGTATTCCTGAATGTTTTTGGAGTGGTCCTGGGGACAGGACTAGATTTCCCAGTATTATGTTGGCAAGAAAAGCCATGGAAAGGTGTCATGGCCCTTTGGTCTACAATGAAGCCCTACATTGTTGAGTTCTCTAAGCATGTGCAGATCATGGAGGGGAAGAAATCAGTAGGTATTCAAAAGGGCTTCATGATGGTGCCCACATGAATACCTAGATATTAGCCCACAAATGTTGTTGAAACACCCCCGAATGTTCAAAAAAGGATGACCATATAGAATATCCTGTGACCACTTATGTCTGTGTAGTTTCGTAAAGGCAAATGGTGGTCAGGCACTGTCCTGTCTAAACAGACCGATCATGACAAATTTAAAGGGGGACACCATTGTTTAAAGGAGAAGTCTCATGGGGAAAAAAACGTATCTCTTAATACCAAAAAATAGTTGAACAAAGCATAAAATCTGCTATACAGAACATACCCTTCACAAGATTTCTCATGGAAATAAGGGATAAGTTTTAGATCGCGGGGGGGTCCGAGCGCTGGGACCCCCCGTGATCTCCTGTACAGGCCCTCTGCTCTCCCTTGGAGAGGCGCGCCATGACCCCCGCCTGAAGCGGGGGCCACCACGCCACCCTCTATATATCTCTATGGGAGAGCCGTTCGGCTATCTTCGGCTCTCCTTTAGAGATATACTAGCTGAGTACCTGGCGTTGCCCGGTTTTTCCTTCCTAATCTTTGTTGGGGAGGAAAATCAACAAAGGAGGAAGCTTTTGAATTCATATTTCGTCCTCATATAATGTTGTCATATCCCAACCCCATATCCCATCCCCATATCCCGTCCTCATATCTCAACTTCATATCCCGACCTCATATCCCGTCCTCATATCCCTACCTCCTATCTCGACCTCATATCCTGTCCTCCTATCCCGACCTCATATCCCGACCTCCTGTCCTGACCTCCTATCCCATCCTCATATCCCGTCCTCATTTCCCGACCTCCTATCCTGGCCTCCTATCCCGTCCTCCTATCTCGACCTCATATCCCATCCTCATATCCCGACCTCATATCCCATCCTCATATCTCGACCTCCTATCCTGACCTCCTATTCCGTCCTCATATCTCAACCTCATTTCCCATCCTCATATCCCGTCCTTATATCCCAACCTCCAATCTCGACCTAATTTCCCATCCTCCTATCTCGACCTCCATTCCCGTCCTCATAACCCGTCCTCATATCCCAACCTCATATCCTGACCTAATATCCCGTCCTTATGTCCCATCCTCATATCCTGTCCTCAAGTGGGACTGATTTGTGTTGAAGTTACTGTAAGGCTTCTTTCACACTACAAAATTCTCAGTTTTTAAACATCCGTATGAAGTTCCGTCTGAAAACCAGCTGAAAACGGCAGTAACAAAATCCTATACATCCGTTAGAAAATCCCATTATAGTCTATGGGATTTTCTAATAGCTGTTTGAATCCGTTATAGTCCGTTATTGATAACGGACGTTATTTTGTGACAGAAGATAGTTCGGAAGAAAATAGTTCACCGAAGGCTGTCCAGGCATGCTTGGAGTGGTAGTTTTGCAACAGCTGGAGGCACCCTAGTTGGGAAACACTGATGTAGGTGAATTTTGGGTGACATTTTTTCTTAGATTATTGCCGTTTTTGGTGATTTTTTTCACTAGAAATGTCAGTAGACACATCCTGTCTGCACGAGAAGGTCAGACAAGAAAACACAAAATGTACCTTGAACCCCGCAGTGAGGCGGCCCATCAGGTCTTTCAGTCACTAGATTTGGATTTTATCTGTCCCAGTTTTGCAGTTCTGGGTAGTGAAGACATTTAGGTCATGCAAGTGCGAATACCTTTTTCTCAGCAACATTTCCCCTCAGCGGCAGTAAACTCTATGACCGTGGAGGGAAGTTCTGTAGCCGTATCTTCTATCTTCAGTTCTCTTGTATTAAAGGGGTATTCCAGGCAAAAACTTTTTATATATATATATCAACTGGCTCCGGAAAGTTAAACAGATTTGTAAATTACTTCTATTAAAAAAATCTTAATCCTTCCAATAGTTATTAGCTTCTGAAGTTTTCTGTCTAACTGCTCAATGATGATGTCATGTCCCGGGAGCTGTGTATGATGGGAAAATATCCCCATAGGAGCTGGACAGCTCCCGGGACGTGAGTCATCAGAAAGCAGTTAGACAGAAAACAGCAACTCAACTTCAGAAGCTAATAACTATTGGAAGGATTAAGATTTTTTAATAGAAGTAATTTACAAATCTGTTTAACTTTCCAGAGCCAGTTGATATATAAAAAAAAGTTTTTGCCTGGAATACCCCTTTAACACTGATACTGGACAAGTGAAAAAAAAAAAAAACTCCTGTAGATCCCCTTGATATGTTTCTGTCTATCTGCCCATGAGAATAATCTTTTCCATCTATGGTATCATTACAGGGTATGTATACTTTTACAACTTATGTTTCTAATGCTACCATTTTGTGTCTACAGCTTCTTTGCAGACCTATGTGTTTCCATTGACTACAGAAAAAACTGTGTATTTATCTTAGTAATGTGGTGTCCCAGCACAGGATGACGTCATGTGGGGTAAAGATTGCCTGGGGCATCCCTTGTGTCTATGTGCTGGGCCCACTACTCCATACTATTACACTGTGACGTATTCCCATGTAATGTTATAATTGTGTACTGTCTTCTTAAATGGGCACTCTCATTAAAGCAAATTTTTGCTATTGCACTCCTTATGGTAAATAAAAAAGATTTATAATATACTTTGTTTTAAAAAAAATGAAGTTTTCTATGTTTTATTTGTGCTTAAAAAAGCTCAATAGCACATTTTCCCCCATCTCATACACAGACTTTGGACTGAAGCCCAATCACAGGAAGTGCAGCCTGGAGTGCTGAGGGGAGGGGGGTGTCCAATCAACAGCATATGGCAGTTAAGTGTGAGAGGAGCAATGATTGGATGAGGCTGGACACACCCCCTCAGCACACCAGGCTGCACTTCCTGTGTTTGGGCTTTGGTCCAAAGTCTGTGTATGAGATGGGGGGAAATGTGCTCTTGAGCTTTTTTTAAGCACAAATAAAACATAGAAAACTTCATTTTTTTTAAACAAAGTATATTAGAAATATTTTTTATTTACCATAAGGAGTGCAATAGCAAAAATTAGTTTTAATGAGAGTTACCCTTTAACCCCTTAAGGACCAAGGACGTACCGGTACGTCCTTGGTCCTGCTCTTCTGATATAACGTGGGGTTACACAGTAACCCCGCGTCATATCACGGCGGGCCCGGCGTCAAAGTGAAGCCGGGACCCGCCTCTAATAGCGCGCTAAAAGTGAAAGTTCCCGGCTAGCTCAGTCGGGCTGTTCGGGATAGCCGCGGCTAATCGTGGCATCCCGAACAGCTGACAGGACAGCGGGAGGGCCCCTTCCTGCCTCCTCGCTGTCCGATCGCCGAATGACTGCTCAGTGTCTGAGATCCAGGCCTGAGCAGTCATGCGGCAGAATCGTTGATCACTGGTTTCTTATGAGAAACCAGTGATCAGCATAGGAGATCAGTGTGTGCAGTGTTATAGGTCCCTATGGGATAACAATGATCAGTGTGTGCAGTGTTATAGGTCCCTATGGGACCTATAACACTGCAAAAAAAAAGTGGGAAAAAAAAGTGAATAAAGATCATTTAACTCCTCCCCTATTAAAAGTTTGAATCACCCCCCTTTTACAATAAAAAAAAGAACACAGTGTAAATAAAAATAAACATATATGGTATCACCGCGTGCGGAAATGTCCGAATTATAAAAATATATCATTAATTAAACCGCTCGGTCAATGGCGTGCGCGCAAAAAAATTCCAAAATAGTGCATTTTTGGTCACTTTTTACATCATTTAAAAATGAATAAAAAGCGATCAATAAGTCCTATCAATGCAAAAATGGTACCGTTAAAAACTTCAGATCACGGCGCAAAAAAAGAGCCCTGATACCGCCCCATATACGTAAAAATAAAAAAGTTATAGGGGTCAGAAGATGACAATTTTAAACGTATTAATTTTTCTGCATGTAGTTATGATTTTTTCCAGAAGTCCGACAAAATCAAACCTATATAAGTAGGTTATCATTTTAATCGTATGGACCTACAGAATAAATATCAGGTGTCATTTTTACCGAAAAATGTACTACGTAGAAACGGAAGCCCCCAAAAGTTACAAAACAGCGTTTTTTTTTTTCAATTTTGTCGCACAATGATTTTTTTTCCCGTTTCACCGTAGATTGTTGGGCAAAATGACTGACGTCATTGCAAAGTAGAATTGGTGGCGCAAAAAATAAGCCATCATATGGATGTTTAGGTGCAAATTTGAAAGAGTTATGATTTTTTAAAGGCAAGGAGCAAAAAACGAAAATGCAAAAACGGAAAAAACCCCGGTCCTTAAGGGGTTAAGGGATTGTGGCAGAGTGGACCGGGTAACCCTAACGCCCCAATGAGGTACCCCTAAGACACCTCTTAAAGGGGTACACCACTGCCCCAGTGTTCAGAACATTTAGTTCCGAATGCTGGGTGAGGGCTGCGGGGGTAATGACCTCATGGCCACACCCCTCGTGATGTCACGCCATGCCCACTCAATACAAGTCAATGTGAGATGACATGATGTGCCCCGAAGTCCACACCCAGCATTCGGAAGTAAATGTTCCGAACGCTGGAGCAGTGGAGTACCCCTTTAAGTAGTGTGTGTGTGGGGGGGGGGAGTTGTGAAGACTCACAGTTCAGTCAGAGTTGGAGTCTAGTCTGGTCTGGTCCGGTGTTCGGTATGTATATGTGTAAGCTGAGCAGGGCTATATTCACAAGGCAGAACTTCTGCCCATCCGCACCAATTCCGCTTCTGAATTCATTAGGTGGTTTCTGGCTTGCATGGATTTCACATGGCATTGGTGCAGATTCCTTGCGGAATCCATGCGGAATCCGCATGTTGAAATTCTGAAGTGTGAATGGGAGTGCGGAATCCCATTAAAATCTTTATTTTAATGCAGAATCTGCATGCCTAAGGCTATGTTCACATGAAGGAATGTCCACACAGAGAATCTCCATGCGGACATTCCGCAAACTGCGGGACGCCGGCATAATATGCCATATGCATGACGGCTATGCATTCCATGCGTACTCTGCACAAAGAATGAACGTATTCATTCTTTCTGCCAGGGGCATTGCTAGGTATTCAAAAGATCCGGGGCACAGGCCATGACGTGGCTGATGGTGGAGTCACAAAAAGGAGGGGGACAAGGGGCCCTGGCCACACAAACCTACAAGATTTTTTAATGTAATGTATGTACATAGTGACTCCACCAGCAGAATAGTGAGTACAGCTCTGGAGTATAATACAGGATATAAATCGAGATTTTCCTAGCTACCGTGACGGAAAATATAAGTTATATGAAGACAGGAGGCGAGGATCCTCCCTCCCATGGGTCGGCGACCCAATATAAGGGGCTGTCTGGACCTCCTCCTCCTCTTTCTTTCGTGTGAACTTTGGAGCAGCGCACAGCATCTTGTCACACCGGAAGCACTCCGACGGCAATCGAACTACATTACTGGAAACGGAAGTCAGGGCCAACCGGGCCTCGACCAACTGTGTTCTAACTGGAACCAAAAACAGAACGGCGGTCACTCAGGGACTCCTCAGTCTCTTCCTGTCTTCATATAACTTATATTTTCCGTCACGGTAGCTAGGAAAATCTCGATTTATATATCAGACAGGAGGCTCATATCTTGCAAATTTAAAGCTAAATAAGTTTAACATGAATACAGAAGAGCAGACACGTCAGAGGACAGATACAGAAACGTGTTCCTGTGGCCTAAAATAGAACTGCCTAAAAGTCGTCTCGGATGACCAATCAGCAGCCAATAAAAGGTCCAAGAGCGAACCTCCTGAAGTGACCACTTTGGTGGCCATAGCCCCTCTAGAAGAGTGGGCACCGAAAAGAGAAATATCAATTCCAGCCATTTCCATGGCCGACCTCACCCACCTGGCTAAAGTAGCTGAGGCCACCGGAAGATGAGGTTTGACATAGGATATTAATAATTGATTATGACTAACGGACCGCAATACTGCCGTCCGCGACTCGTACATTTGCAGACATCGCACCACGCACAGGCGTGGATGATCAGGAAAGAAGGGGTAGAAGACTGATTGAAGTCTCATCTTAGTTCTACGGACTACGGAGAACCGCACCCCTTCTGGCGAAAATTGTCGCCGAGATATAACCAACGCTTTTACATCCGACACTCTTTTTATGGACACCAAGCACAAAAGGGTTGCAAGTTTAATAGATAAGTTTTTCAAAGAAAGGACGTCATTGTCCTCCCAAGAGGAAAAAAGTTCCAGCACTCGGGAGACATCCCAAGTTGATTGGTATCTAGGACGGGGAGGACGCTTGAATTTCACTCCCCATAAAAGCCTACATACCAGAGGATGTTTGCCTACCGGCAATGCGTCCACCGGGCAATGATATGCCGATATGGCGGATCGATAGACGTTCAGCGAACTATAAGACTTTCCAGACTCAAAAGAGTCCGCTAGATAGTTCACTACGACTGAAACAGGTGCTTGAACGGCATCAATTTGCCGTTGATCACACCAACAAACCCACAGGGCCCAGGCAGATCTATGTGCCGATCTAGTCCCTGGGGCCCATGCCAAGGCGAGGAAGTCTCTAGCCGATTGCGAAAGGTCATTACCGACCACGCTAGGAGTGGAAGGTTGCATTCCAATATCAGAGGGTGATAACCCTTGATCGGGTTCGTGAGAAGTTGAGGCGAGTGGGGAATCAATCGAGGGTAGTCGGTTGACATCCCCAGCAACAGGGGGAACCACAGTTGCATTGGCCACCAAGGGGTAACCAGCACCACTGTCGCCTTCTGACTCGCTACTTGGAGAAGGACTCTGGTAATCATATTGAATGGAGGAAACGCATAATGCGTCCCCCGCGACCACACCTGGCGGAATGCGTCCACTGCTGATGCTTCCGGGTCCGGCCTCCAGCTGTAAAAGCGGTGTAATTGCCAGTTGAGACGAGAGGCGAAGAGGTCCGTATGTAACGGACCCCAAAGGTCTTGCAAGGCCAGAAAAATCGAACGGTCCAACGTCCAATCGCTGGAATCCGTCAGGTAACAGGAGTTCCAATCTGCCACAGTATTGGATACCCCAGGGAGATATTCTGCCACCGGGATGATATTCCGGGACAGACAAAAGTGCCAGAATTTGAACGCAATGTCCGCTAGCACTCTGGACCTCGTGCCCCCAAGGCGGTTGACATATTGAACCGCTGCCACGTTATCCATGCGTAAAAGCACACACCTGTTGGAAGTGTGGGGAAGAAAACTCCTGATAGAGGATGGTATTAACAGTAGAGGATGGTATTAACAGCTCTGTTTCTATCTTTGCAGATGACACCAAGCTTTGTAGCACGGTACAGTCTATAGAGGATGTGCATAAGTTACAAGATGACTTGGATAGACTAAGTGTCTGGGCATCCACTTGGCAAATGAGGTTCAATGTGGATAAATGTAAAGTTATGCATCTGGGTACTAATAACCTGCATGCATCATATGTCTTAGGGGGGATTAAACTGTCAGTGTCACTGGTAGAGAAGGATCTGGGTGTACTTGTAGATCACAGACTACAGAATAGCATGCAATGTCAGGCTGCTGCTTCCAAAGCCGGCAGGATATTGTCATGTATCAAAAGAGGCATGGACTCAAGGGACAGGGACATAATACTCCCCCTTTATAAAGCATTGGTACGGCCTCACCTGGAATATGCTGTTCAGTTTTGGGCACCTGTCCATAAAAGGGACACTGCGGAGTTGGAAAGGGTGCAGAGACGCGCGACTAAACTAATATGGGGCATGGAACATCTTAACTATGAGGAGCGATTAAAGGAGTTACAATTGTTTAGTCTTGAGAAGAGACATTTAAGGGGGGATATGATAAACGTATATAAGTATATTAATGGCCCATACAAAAAATATGGAGAAAAACTGTTCCAGGTTAACCCCCCCCCCAAAGGACGAGGGGGCACTCCCTCCGTCTGGAGAAAAAAAAGTTTAGTCTCAAGGGGCGACACGCCTTCTTTACCGTGAGGACTGTGAATTTATGGAACGGTCTACCTCAGGAACTGGTCACAGCAGGAACAATTAACAGCTTTAAAACAGGATTAGATACATTCATGGAACAAAATAACATTAATGCTTATGAAGAAATATAAAATCCCATCCCTTCCCCAATATCGCGCCACACCCCTACCCCTTAATTCCCTGGTTGAACTTGATGGACATATGTCTTTTTTCACCGTACTAACTATGATAGCAAAGAATGCTGCCAGAAGTTCCAAAGCGTTGATGTGGAGGAGAGATTCCTCTGCAGACCATCTCCCTCCGGTGGTGACTTGCCCGCAACGAGCACCCCAACCCTGGCTGCTCGCATCGGACTCTATGATAACGTCCGGGCAGGAATTGAAAATAGTTCAGCCGTTCCATTCGACATGACATGACAGAGGGAGACCTCGTCCGCATAACGGAGACCCTGGCGTAGGTGGAGAGCCTTGAGTCTCTGCAGGGCCCGATAGTGCAGTGGGGCCGGAAATATCGCTTGAATAGAGGCCGACAACTGGCCGACTATGCGTGCGATCATCGTAGGGATACACGACCCTTGCGTAATGTCCCCCTGATTTCCTTGTGAATCAGAGCCAATTTGGATCTCGGTAACAACAGGAGGGCCCGATTGGTATCCACTAGGAAACCTAGGAATTCCATCTCCCTCGAGGGGATCAGCACCAATGTCTTGTAATTGATGAGGAACCCTAGTTCCTTCATCAACGAAACCGCCCATTGGCTGTGCAGCAAGGCTTGCGTTCTGAAACGTGCCATGATAAGCAGGTCGTCCAGGTATATGATAAGTCGTACCCCCCTGCTCCGAAGAGCAGCCACCACTGGTTTGAGTAACTTGGTGAAACACCAAGGGGCCGATGACAATCTGAACGGCAGGCAGGTGAACTGCCACATTCAGTCTCTCCATAGAAACCTTAGAAAAGGTTGGGAGGCATTGTGTATGGGGACGGTAAGATACGCGTCCTTCAAGTCGATTTTCACTAGCCAGTCCCCTGGCCAGAGAAGATCGTGCAACAGATGGATTCCCTCCATCTTGAAGTGACGGTAAGCCACGTGTTGATTGAGGTCCCTCAGATTTATCACCGGGCGATAACCGCCATCTTTCTTCTTTACCAAGAAGATGTTGCTGACAAAACCGGGCGATAGGGGGTCTACTTCTCACACCGCTTGTTTGGACAAAAGTTCTTGGAGCTCGATGTCCATGAGCTCTACGTTTTGAGCAGAAAACCGAATGGGTTGAGGTACAACATTCAGTTCGGGAAGAGATTGGAACTCTATTTGGTAGCCGGCTACCGTATTGAGGATCCACACGTCTGCCGTAATCGTGGACCAGACGTGGGTAAAATACATCAGCCTGCCCCCCACCAACATGTGTGGAATCGAAAGTGGGAGTGTACTCACCGGTCGGTGGCCGAGATCTAGGGAATCCGCGACCTCCACGTCCCCTCCAGGGCCGTCCTCGAGGAGGAAAGAAAGGGGCCGGTTGGGCCATAGGTAGGGCATATTGTTGCTGAGCAGGAGTGAGCAGCTTGTTTTCCGGTCTAGTGTAGGGCCTATATGGGGCAGCGCGGCTGGTAGATCGCCCTCTGCCTCTACCGGCCTTGCCAAAAACCTTGCCAGGTTGGCCAGCCTTATTTTTTGTGAGGTTTGAGCCTTATCCAGGCTGGAGAAAAGGCTGACAAATTTGTTGATGTTCTTCATAAGTTCTTCCCCGAAGAGAAGACCTTCCGCGGAGGGGCCTGGTTCGTTCACCGCCAAATGGCTAGAATGAAACGTCTTCGCTCCACCGAACATGTCGTGTTCGCACTGCCCAGCATGCAAATAGCACGCTGGGCCCAACCCCTGAGTTGCGTCAGGTCCACCAGCTGGGCCGACGAGGCCGCCTGCTCCGAAAGATTTAAGATCTTCGTAAGCGGACCCAGTAGATCTAGGATGCGGTCTTGGATCAATTTGAATGATCTCTCAATTCCTTTTTTAGAATACTTTCCGGACCACGTCAAGTATTTAAGGAGCACCGGATCTATCTCCGGGGTGACCGCAACTTTCATGGCCACATACGGCCTAGGGCACACAGCCCTCAATTTATTGCGGTTCACACGGTCCAAGGACCGCCTCGTCCAATATTCTATGTATTGTGCCACATGTGGCATGTGGCTTGGGTGCATAATCTCGTCAGGGTTGAACAATGGTTGCCCCATAGAATCTAAAATGGCTTCATTTGGCACCTCAATTTTCGCGGTATGGTAATACGCCGTGAACCCCGCATCCTCCTCAACATCAGAACCGGAGTCCGTGGCCTCAGCCCTATCAGACTCGCCGGAGGTCCCGTCCGTAGACGTCTCATAGGAATCCGGCTTAGTCCGCCTGGCGGACTTCTGCCCCTTATTGTACTCCTTGGGGCCCAAGGGTCGAGAGTGGTCTGTGAGGTGCGGGGTGCAGCAGACCGGGTCAAGTCCTGCCTGGGGCACATTATAAACTTCCCCTGCCGGGGAGTCGGAGTGCACATTCATGTGCTCACGTTTATGGGACACCTTACCCCTGACGGGGGTGTCACCTGACGCGGATGGTCGCCCATTTGCAGCCAAAGCCGCTTGTATAGACTTGTTGATCAAGTCCTAAATCTGGGCTGCAGACATGAGGTGAGAGGCTTCCATCTCTACAACCTCATTAGCCCGTCCAGTGAGCCCAAAAAAAGGGGAGGTATCCTTCTCACCAGCCATGGTCTATTACTAAGAAGGATTGGACTATGGGAAGCTACAAGTAGCTAGTAACCTAAGGTAGGTATATATAAAGCTATAGGGTATAGCAAGTCCAACGGAGTGCAGCACCACAGTGGGCTGTATCAGAGGCACAGAACCAAGCACAATCCAGTAGAATTGTACAATAAACCGGATTGCCCACAGAGTGGATTAAGCAGAACTCTGTACCTGAAGAAACCCTGTACATAGAGACCGCAGAACCTATGCTGTCGCTCCTCTCACTGCTCACACAACACTGGCGACGGTGAGAGAAAGAGGGATCAGCAAACAGCGCTCTCCGCCGTAGTATCGCGTGGCTACGGGCGAGAGCGTTGCGATAGGCTGCGCCGAGTCTCCAGAGGCGCATCACAGGCTGCGCGTCCTAGGCCGCGCCCCTCTGACGTCACCAAGCCCGCGAAGCGCCGCGCGCGGCCGGAAGGGAGCAGAGAGAAGGCGCAAAGAAGGTAAAATGGCGCCTATTCTAAGGGGATAAACAGAAACTGAGTGAGAAAAGACACTGAATAGAACAGTGGTAAAGCAATGTCTGAGAGAGGGTTGGAGGAATTCAGCCCAATTCCAGCAGGAGGAACAAGGAGAAAACAAAATAATAAGAATAAGAATAGAAAGAAATAAGAATAGGATAATAAGGGTAAATGATCTAAATAAAATAAGGTATTATAAGCAAGGGGGGTGTATAGTGGCGACTATAGCACCCTTAAAATCACAGAAAAACAGCACACACACAAGTCACATATACTTATCTGCCATGAGCAGAAAGAAAGAGGGGGAGGAGGTCCAGACAGCCCCTTATATAGGGACCGCCGACCCCCCTTGCTGGGAGTTGTAGTTTGAATGAAAATGTTCTAATATTGACGAAAATGAATTGTCTGTAGTTTTCTGCTATGGGCATTAAAAGAAAGGTTTAATGCAAGATACTCGCCTCCTGTCTGATATATAACTCAGGATCAGTACAGGATAAGTAATGTAATGTGTGTACACAGTGACCTCACCAGCAGAATAGTGAGTACAGCTCTGGAGTATAATACAGGATATAAATCAGGATCAGTACAGGATAAGTAATGTTATGTATGTACACAGTGACCCCACCAGCTGAATAGTGAGTGCAGCTCTGGAGTATAATACAGGATATAACTCAGGATCAGTACAGAATAAGTAATGTAATGTATGTACACAGTGACCTCACCAGCAGAATAGTGAGTGCAGCTCTGGAGTATAATACAGGATATAACTCAGGAGAAGTACAGGATAAGTAATGTAATGTATGTACACAGTGACCCCACCAGCAGAATAGTGAGTGCAGCTCTGGAGTATAATACAGGATATAACTCAGGATCAGTACAGGATAAGTAATGTAATGTATGTTCATAGTGACCCCACCAGCAGAATAGTGAGTACAGCTCTGGAGTATAATACTGGATATAACTCAGGATCAGTACAGGATAAGTAATGTATGTACACAGTGACTCCTCCAGCAGAATAGTGAGTGCAGCTCTGGTGTATGATACAGGATATAACTCGGTTTGGTGGCTCAGTACAGTAGTTATACCCCTGTACCCTTGCTGCCTGCAGTGTCCCCTGGGCCCCGACACCTGTCCCCTTGTGTATATATATTTTCTGCCATGTGTTATACTGTAAAATGTATATAAAAGTGTTATTGCTTTAAGAAATGTTAACATGTTGTGGTTTGGGGTTTGCAGGGCAGATAGAATTACCCTAGGGGCAAATGGCATTAACCCCTTGTATTCGTGACGCCAGGGCAAGACGTTCCAACTTGAATGAGCTGTAATTGGCATCGTTCTTCTCTTATCCTCGCAGGTTGCAACTGGCATAGGCAATTAATCGCTCTTGTCCTTCTTGGACTTGGGACAGGACAGCTCCCAGACCCTCAAAACTGGCATCAGTATACAGCTGGAATGGCTGACTGTAGTCTGGATACGCCAAGATGGGTGGCTTTGTTAGCAGACGTTTAAGAGCTTGTAACGCTGTCTCTTGCTCTTCGGCCCATTCAACAGGTAGTCTTCCATTGTAGTTCTCCTTCGCCGTACCCCGTAAGAGAGCTGTGAGGGGTTCTGCAATCTGGGCGAAGTGGGGAATGAAGCGGCTGTAGTAGCTGGCAAATCCCAGGAAGCTCCCGACATATTCACCGTGCGCAGGGTAGGTCAGTTTTTGACAACTTCCACCTTTTCAGGATTGGGCTGGACTCCCTCAGCGCTGACAACATGACCCAAGTAATGGACCTGAGGCTTGAGCAGGTGACACTTGGACAGTTTAATCTTTAATCCATGCTTGATTAAGACTTGAAAGATGTCTGACAGAGGACTGAGGTGTTCCTAGTAGGACTTGGAATACACAATGACATCATCCAGGTACAATAGGACACTTAGAAAATTCAGATGGCGCAGGCACCTTTCCACCAGACGCTGGAACGTAGCAGGGGCATTGCACAGCCTAAATGGCATACTTTTAAACTCGAACAGTCCCATGGGCATCATGAAGGCGGTCTTCTCCTGATCCTCCACAGCCATGGGCTCTTGCCAATATCCGCTAAAGTAAACAGCTGACCTGAGGGCTGTGAGTGACTCCTCGATCCTTGGCAAAGGATAAGCGTCTTTATGTCTCTATGTTCAGTTTCCTGTAATCAACATAGAAGAGGATGGTTCCGTCTTTCTTCTTGACCAGGACAAGTGGCGCCGCCCAGGGGCTCTGACTTTTTTTAATCACGTCTGCCTTCAACTGTGAGGATTTGGTCCTGGATCATTGAAGTCTGCCCTAGGTCTGTTGGGTGCTTTCTGAAAGCCTTATGGTACCTCTTGGTGACATTGATGATTTCATTGACTTGGTCCCTTTGGGTAGTGTCGTCTCCAACCTGGAGTTGCGCTCACCAGGGCTCTGGAGGGCTCACATCATATCCTTCGACCACTTGAGCTGCACGCTGTAGAGCCACCAGATGTTCTGTCACAATGTCCTTCGACTCTAGGAGGTACAGCTGGGCTACAGGAGTGTATTTGGGCAAGACAGTAGCAGAATCAGACAGGCTTACTAACCGCATCGGGACTCTTCCATTGGTGACAGTGACAAGGCTTCTTGCAGCTCAAACAAGAGGATGATGTTCCAATTGCATAGGTTCCAGCAGGGCTTGATAATCCATTCTTGACTCCGGGACATGCACGACACCAGATGATGGTCTCCGTGTTGGGTTGTAAGGTCCCCGACCTGATGTCTTGAACTCGTACTCTGCAGATTTCCCCTTGCTTGTTGACAAACTTCTGCTCCGCCTGTAGAACTTTCAAGTGGTGCTGTGCAGCCCGCTGGCCTGAAGGGGACAGATGGGGAAGAGAGGCATGCAAGGCATCTCATATTTCAGCAAAAAAAAAATTCATAATGTTCATCCCCAATATAAACTCGGCAGACCCCTTACCTGTCACATTTGTTACAATCACTCCCTGCCTGGTAAGTACATGCTTTCCCAACTGAATAGTTGGCTCCCAGTATCCATGTCTGGAGACTGGTTGCCCATTACCCGCATCTACTCAGAATTTAACATCATCAGGCTCAAACAATCAATGCCTCCAATGGTACACCTTCTACAACAATTTTTACATAGGGGCAGGAGGCGACATAAAGTGAGAGTCCTGAGGTCATTCAGGGATTGGACCTGATGACTGTTTTCTTGAGGGACGGTCCTCGACCTCAGGGGAAATTCGTTTAAATCGCAGCACTGCATTTTACAAAGTCCTGACTTATTACAGTAAGTGCACAAGGGTCTTTGAGTCCCCAAGGGTCTATTGGGTGGAGGATTGCGTTAATTGAAATTGCGAGGAGCAGGGTCAGGTTTTCTAGGCAGGGGCAGTTCACGGTCAGGTGGAGCAGCCTGGGTGGCAAGCTCCTTCACAGTCTTAGTCAGTTGTTCAATGACCTGCCTAACACTCTGTAAATCTGAGGCTGCAGTGGCTGGCAAAGTAGAGGACACTGGGGCGGGGACTGGTGATGGTGGTGGTATAGGTCTGGCTACTATCACTTGGATAGCCAGTCTTTTGAAAGCGGGGAATGACATGTTGGGGTTTTGGACCGCTAACATTCTAAGCTGGGCTTTGTCCCACTTATTATGAGCCCCATCAATAAATCTGTCTATTAACACCTTGTTGCCCCGCTCGGGAGTTATACCATATCATTTTTGGACAGTCTCTAGGGCATACTGTAGGGCTATGGCATATGCTCTCAAGGTCTCACCTGGCTTTTGTCACCTTTCATATAACCGGAGACGTACCTCTGATGGAGAATGTGACTCAAATACCTGGTACAGTCCTTCAAAGACCTGCTCTACAGTCGTCTTCTCGGAGGCTGGCCAGGTGCCGGCTTCCTCTAACACTGGTCCCTGTAGTTGTCCTGTGAGCAATTGCACCTGTTGGTTAGGAGGGAAAGAGTAAAAGACAAACAAGCTCTTGATTCTCTCTTTGAAATCCCTCAAAGTGAAGGGGTCTCCATTGTAGGTAGGGAGGACAGGGTTCTCCATGAATACTGGTGCAGATGCTGGAACACCATAACTGTTGATGTTGACTGCAGGCAGGGCGGGCAAGCTCCTAACTGTTGGGGCAGGTGATGACCTCGCTGCTGGAGATGAAGGGGTGCTGCCGCCTGGTTGATCTGGAGAGCTGGGTTTTGACATCCTGTTGATTTTTTAGAGCGCTGTCGCTTTAAGAGAAATAAGGTGCGTTCCCCTTTAAGAATCTTGCTGAAGCGCTGCTGATGGGGGTACTGTAATGGATGCTCCCCCTCCATTTTGCAGGCACCCGCTGGTGAATAGTTTTGCGACCAGACTTGTGGGCATTATCGGGTTAATACTGACAGCAGCTGGCATCGGAGACTTATGTGGTAAGCCTTGGGGGGTGTAGGGTAGTTGGGATGTTGTAGTAGATAAGGGGTTAGTGTTAACCCTATAGTTCGTGACGCCAGGCTGAGGGCTAGTATGCTGATGTAATTCTCCGGCCTATAGCCGCCCTTCCCAGAAACGATAGGTGCATGTAATAAAATGACTGAAGGTCCACAAGGTACTTGAACTTGAACAAACTTTACTTAAGTGCTTACAGTACATCCAATGAACAATGACAGTCTCAGGCAAACAGTCTTTATATAGCTCAATGACTGACAATTGTTGCGGACCTTGAATGATATTAAAAGTCTCTGAATTTAGGGCAGTTATTGCAGATCCGTCCGGATTTAGGGGATAGATAAGGTCCGGTGATCCTGCAGAGTGCGTGGGGATTGATACACTCAGAATTTAGAAGTTATCGGCCGTCGCCGCAAGGTTCAGGCCTAGACTCACGGATCTCAGCAGCGCAGATGCTTCTTGCTTGCTTGCACAGGAACAAGAGAGCGAGAACATGGCCACCGCTCCCTTATATGGGCAGGGGGCGGGGCTAATCTGATTGGTCCGAACATCCGTCACTCACTGTTACACAGTGTGATGGGATTGACTACGTCACAGGGACCTCCAAAGGTCCTCAAGCAGAAATACCATAGAGTTCACCTGACCACATGACCCGCAGGTCCTGCTATGCTATGGGCAGGTAATTAACTACTTATTTACATTTATACAATCTTATACATCCAAATTCTAAGTGGTTACTGGACAATTACCAACTGGATGGGAGGTGACTAGGGGTGAACTAGACAATTGGGACCCCGACGTCCTAGGGACTCTGGCTATGGGGACCCACAATAAAAGGTACCGGATACGATACGGTACCGGGACACCACAAACCCCCTTACGTAAAATAAGTCGACCTCGACGTCTGTCCCCAAGACAGAGGGACTAGAACAAGGACAGGATGGTCTATAAATTCACTATACATCCTAAGTAAACATTGAACACATTTACATTCTTTTGATACTCTTACTAGTGTCTGGACTAGACAATTAGAATCTGTTTAGGCATTGGTGCTATCTAGACAAGAATGCTATCTAGACTTTTGAAGAAGCTATCTATCCTTTAGTTTCTAGCTTCCTAGACAACTTTATTAAACCTATTATACATTCCAAAGCTTACTAGACAATTAGGCAGCTACCTGACATGTAGTTGCTAGTTCCTAAGACATCCTATTAGCTCTCTATACATGAGACTATCTAGACATTAGTACAGCTCTATTTACCTTTAGTTTCAAGCTGACAAGACACTTTTATTATCTCACACATTTTATTCGCCAACAATAAGTTAACTGTAAGTACACATAAGGTTATACTGGCCAGCCGGAAGCTAGGTCACAGTAAGGGTGGCTGCTAGGGTCTATCGGCTAAACGCTACTTATCCCTAGAGCACTTTCAAAAACAACCTAACTAGGTTATTCTTAGAATTACGTGTTTAATTCTTTATTAGCAAGAGCACCTACTGTCCAGGCAGAGCATCTCACACACGCAATGAAAGAGAAGAAGAAGTGTACCTAACAGTGGCAGGAATTGGGTATCAATATGCTACAATTCCTAAGTGTTTTCTTAAGTGAGATATTTATTTTGACGTATGTACTAGAGAAACTTGAGATAGTACATTTAAGTTAGTAATCTAGGGTACTATGTGTGCAAGTACTATTTTAAGGGGAATCCTCCCTACTATTTTTGTTGAGACAGGTGCTAGCGATGGGCGACAGCAATATTACTACCCTTGGAGGAGCCGAACCTACTAAACACCTTTAATATTTTATACATTTGTATGTACAAGAATTATATATATTTTTAGTGTTGAGTGTACACGTGCAGTATGTCAATATTTTCTGTGTACAGCTCTAACTTACTTTTTATGTACATAGACATTAGACTATTTTCCTATGTGCAACCTTTGCTTACTACTTATGTACACAGACATGAGAATACCTTCCTGTGTACAGAACAATATACATATTTACTATACATTTATCAACACTCCAACATGTTTCAGGTGCATTCACCCGATAAGTGTAACATTTAGCATAAGAGTTCTTTTGAAGCTGCTGTTATATACATAAAGCAGACGTGTAAGCATCAGCAGTCCACCTACACTAAGAGTCCAAGGCAAATATACAAATTGGCGTGTAAGGATCAGCAGTCCATCTACACTAAGAGTTCATGGGAAGGGAAAGGTAAACACGACCTTACCACAAATCCGCCGGGTACAGTCCTTAATGAATCTCCTACAGGCTAGGAGTCTCTTGACTTAATAGTCAGGCACAAGCTTAGTGGTTACATTGCTGAACTTTGAACTGGAACAACTTAGCACAGTCCTGCTAGGCACTATTCTTGAACTTGGTTGCTGTAAAACAAAAATGGTTAGACAGGAAAACAATATGACATTACTTTAGAGTCTCTTTAGAAGATGTTATTCTTTACTCTTGTAGTGCCTCTCTTGGTTCCTCTACATCTGCCAACATCAGGGGCAGGTGCAGAATTGACATAGCTTTGCCACACCACATTGGTGAGGATGGAGTTGTGGAGGGCAGCTTGAGAAGGGGTTATAGGCTTACTAGCCGGGATCAAAGTGGGGCAATAGGGTTTGAGTACCATCTCCAAATTAGGAGCGACCCATGACCCTTTCATTGGTACCTCAGGAACAGGCGAACTCTCATGGCTCCGAGAGGGCCTAGGTACATATGTTGGTACCCCAGGGTTAGACGAACTCTCACTGCCCCGAGAGGGTCTAGGTACTGACTTGGGTGGAAGCAACTTTGGCCTATTTTCTTCACCCTGTGCTGAACTTGACTCTCAACGGTATGAAGAAGATGAAGAACTTGACTCTTGCTGTACATAGAAGATGATGAACTTGACTGTTGAAGCTCCTCCTCCTTGGGTGCGCTGGTGGAGTCTTTAGGAGCAGACCTTGTTGGCCTCAAGTTGAAGGGATCGGACTCCCAATCCGTTGATGGGAAATATTTGAAAGGAAGCTGTGTTGGGGCTGTTGGTCTGGTGACCGCTGCAGCCCATTCTCCACGAAGGCTCTAGACGGGGGTGTAATCCACAATTTCATCCACCTCCAAAGTGTAGAGCTTCAATTTTGATGAGCACGGTCGTGCAC
Organism: Hyla sarda; assembly: GCF_029499605.1. Taxonomy (NCBI): domain Eukaryota; kingdom Metazoa; phylum Chordata; class Amphibia; order Anura; family Hylidae; genus Hyla; species Hyla sarda. Next base: position 415,163,742 of record NC_079191.1, read on the forward strand.
TTGGCAAGCTTGATCGAGGAATGACCTCAGGGCTGGAGGAGGAAGAATAGGCCGCCTCTGGCGGGGTTCTTACAGCAGACTCCTCCGACGGGATCTCGGCCCACGAGCCCCAGGTCCTGTGGTGAGGGGACAATCTCACCGGTGATGCACCTCCAGGTGTCCCTGCGCTGTTCGCTGGAGGTGTCTCTGGCCAATCGTCGTCATCATCAGGCAGTGGGGGAAGATTGCAGGCCCCCTCTTCGTCTAATGACAACCGCTGCAGACGGTCAGCAAGCTCTTAAAAAAGTTGGGCTGCGACTGCCACAACTTTCCGTGTTTCCGGCGCCATTTTGCCAACTTCACCATGTGGAACGCTGCTCTCCGCCATGTCTGTACTCTCTGGCTCTCCATGCAGACTGAAGAGGTTGCTCTGCGTGGTGTCTTTTATAGTGGGCTTCTTCAAAATGGCGCTGGGCAGGAAGGACACTGTCGGTGCAGCCCCGACTTCCGGTCCCTCTAGAAATGACTCCTGTATCTCTGAGTTCCCTTTTGGCTGCGACACAGCAACTTGGTGGCCACGCCCATGGGCGGGGCGTGGTGCAGCGCAGGCTTTCTTTGCGTGCTTTTCCGGCAGCAGTTCGGCTCCGTCTGTGCCGACCGGACCAGAGTATCGCAGCATGAACTCATTGCGTAGTTTACACATTTCAGTACTAGATGAATCTTCGCCTCCCCCTTACTTTTTTCGTGGCCCCCTTGTATGGTGCACCACGAGCACCGCTCCCATACACAGCAACACGGTTTACAGCACATGAATAAAGTTCGTTTTCTGGGGGGAGTACACTTTCACTAATGGCGACTGTAGTAGGCACACACCCGTATCATGTTCGTGCAACACCAAAAAGGCTTTGTGGTAAGCCTTGGGGGTGTAGGGTATATGGGATGTTGTAGTAGATAAGGGGTTAATGTTAACCCTATAGTTCGTGACGCCTGGCTGAGGGCTAGTATGCTGAAGTAATTCTCTGGCCTATCGCCACCCTTCCCAGAAACGATAGGTGCATGTAATAAAATGACTGAAGGTCCACAAGGTACTTGAATTTGAACTTGAACAAACTTTACTTAAGTGCTTACAGTACATCCAATGAACAATGACAGTCTCAGGCAAACAGTCTCTATATATAGCTCAATGACTGACAATTGTTGCAGACCTTGAATGATATTAAAAGTCTCTGAATTTAGGATAGTTATTGCAGATCCGTCCGGATTTAGGGGATAGATAAGGTCCGGTGATCCTGCAGAGTGCGTGGGGATTGATACACTCAGAATTTAGAAGTTATCAGCCGGTGCCGCAAGGTTCAGGCCTAGACTCACTGATCTCAGCAGCGCAGATGCTTCTTGCTTGCTTGCACAGGAACAAGAGAGCAAGAACATGGCGGCCGCTCCCTTATATGGGCAGGGGGCGGGGCTAATCTGATTGGTCCGAACATCCGTCACTCACTGTTACACAGTGTGATGGGATTGACTACGTCACAGGGAGCTCCAAAGGTCCTAAAGCAGAAATACCATAGAGTTCACCTGACCACGTGACCCGCAGGTCCTGCTACGCTATGGGCAGGTAATTAACTATTTATTTACATTTATACAATCTTATACATCCAAATCCTAAGTGGTTACTGGACAATTACCAACTGGATGGGAGGTGACTAGGGGTGAACTAGACAATTGGGACTCCGACGTCCTAGGGACTCTGGCTATGGGGACCCACAATAAAAGGTACCGGATAGGATACGGTACCGGGACACCACACTTAATACTGACAATCATTGGTGTTTGCAGAGTCTGCGCTTTAGCGGGTGTTTGACAGATAACAGTAGAGACGAGCGCAGCAGCCAAAGCTTTCAATATGGCTGCGCCCAGGGAACTTCCGGTTTTGGTCCAGTTGGCAAAATCTTCCCCTGTGCAACACAGGGCGGCTCTTTGGTTCCTCCTCACTGTACTGAAGAGGCGCCACCACTGGGGACTAACGGGGTGGAGCTGGGACCGCTCGCGCTCACGGAAAACACTGGACCAAGTTAACCCTTTCAGGTATCGACTCAATGCAGTTCACAATGGCAAATAACAGTACTTTCTTCACCTCCCTCTCTATTTCACAAGCGCCTCGGGTAAAACTCTTTCCACTGACAGAGTCCTGTACACTTCCTGGTGCAAATTTTATTCGCATTGGCATGCGATTTTCTGACAATACTGGACACAGTTCAGACTGGGGGAGGACATGTTGCATAAGGCGCACACTCGTATCCTGTTCGTAGGACGCCAGAAGTTGTGGTAAGGGGTGTGATGCAGGGCAGATGGAATTATTCTAGGGCCAGATGGCATTAACCCCTTGTTTTTGTGACGCCAGGGTGTGGCTTATCCTCAGTACCACCTGAAGGTATACCGCAGGATCCTGGGCTAGGCACTGGGGCAATAATGACTCCGACACCAAATTACGGACAATGGTAGCTTTATTGAGTGACAGATAGTACAGTCTATACAGTGTAGCCAGGCCCACGGAGGTGACCAGTGACTTCAGAGACCTTAAGGGCTTGCTGGGACTTGCAGTGGTTTTGGACAATTTAGTGCAGGCCACGTTGACTTAACAATAGATGACAGTGACTGACTTGACTTGACTGGAGACAGACTAAGCTGTGACTGTAGCTTACTTGTAAATAACCACATTATAGATGGAACATTATACTGTAGATGATAACCACATTATCATTATATGTACTTACTCTGGTGCTGAGATTCTATTTGCAGGCCGGCTGTTGCTGGGCAGAAGAGCGGACTCTGCGGATTGGTCGTCCTGGTTACCGTGGGAACGAAATGTTTATAAGAAGAGGTTTCCCCTGGTTGAGCTCAGTCTGCGAGCCAAGATCCAGTGAGAAGCATCGGGTTGTCTGCTGTTTGTGGCTGTGTTCCTGCTCCCTGTGGATTATAATAATGCAGAGGGCCTTTGAAGATATCCCCGCCGGTGTGCCTAGCTCCGAAGTAAAAGAGCTATATCTCCGGTTGCTGGCATGTGCGGCGGAGAGGGGGGTGAAGACTGGCTGCGCAGATGCCTGCTGGAAAGCTCCCCTGGACCATCTACAGTAGAGCTTTCAGCCCCTGAGGATTTACCTGCTCATCTTTCTGTTCCGGAGAGCCGACGGGAGTCAGCGGCCATTGCGGAGATTGTGGAGTGACCGGCTGGTTCCAGTGACGTCGCGGCCAGAAGTTGTCATCAGCTGGAGGCCGAAAGTCATCATCAGCCTACTTCCGGATTGGATTTACCGACGCAGCGTCATCAGGTGGAGCCGGCGCCGCAGTCTGACGCCATCACAGGGCCCAGTAAACCTCAGAGGTTCCTCCGGACCACCAGACACTCTAAAAGAAGAGGATCCCCCTATGAGAGCAGCAGGAGGAGCGGCATTAGCAGCAGCAGGGCTCCGGCAAAGAAGGCGCCCACCCCCGCAGCCCGTGCAGCCCGTGAAGCTCCGGTTAGCACTTCTGCCTCTGCTTCTACACCTTCGCAGAGGGCACTGGATGGTGAGATTTCCTGCCCACCTTTAGCTTCTAGAGGTCTTTCCAGTGGGGTTGAATCTTCTCAGGGTCATAACATATTAGCAGGGATTGCAGCTTTAGTTAATTTATTATCTGCAGTGCCTCATTCTAGCTCTCCCAGCTCAGCATGGGTTAATCTCTCTTCTCCTTGTGTACCAGCTACTAGAATTGCTAATGATTTACCTGCTTGCTCAGCTGTTTCTACTGACAGGTCTGAACAGCAAGGTGATGATATTTTTGTGGCCCCTCAGAGTCCTTTTTCAGCTCCATTACTCGTTTCTCCCTCTGTTCCCAAGTCTCCTATGGTTTCTGATGTTTCTGTTGCCATGGCGACCGAGGTTCGGCGTACTCTCCCCTCCACAGATATTCCAGAAACTGCATTAAAGGAGGTCTTGACCTGTGATGTCTCACCTCTGGGCTTTCACTTGTCAACCTCTGTCAAAGAAAAAATCTGGAGGGGAGAGTATGTTGATATATTTTCTTTGCTTCCCTCTAATAAAGAACAATTCGTGTCTGCGGATAAAAAGGAGGACAAAGAGTCTGACCGCAGGAAAACAGTTTTTTTTAAATCATTCCATTCCTGGATACAAGCTTTTTGTATTTACGCTGCGGTTTCAGGGGAAAAGAACCCTCACTTGTGTTCTGGTCTTTTTCAACATTTAGATATTATTTTGGAAGCTTACAAGAATTTTGGGGGTACTGCTTGGGTTACATATGACGAGATGTTTAGGCAAAAGATGGCGGTTTACCCTAGTGTAAGATGGGGTCAGAAGGATTTTGGTCTGTGGTTGAACTTGATGCTCCTCCAGAGGTCTCGCAGTTTCCCTGCCACTGGCAATTCTAATTTTCGTAAAGGCATCTGTTTTGCCTTCAATGACTCTCAATGCCGGTGGCAGGCCAACTGCAAGTATCGCCACCAATGTAACCATTGCTCAGGTAACCATCCGGTCTACAAATGCTTTAAAAAACTCAATCAGTCCTCACTGCAGCAAAACTCCGTTAGAGAGACGCTTTCAAAGAGCTTGGACTCCAGTGAGGTTGTCAAGCATGCTGCCCTTTCTAAGCCACTTCCCAGACAGGGTCAAAGCTAATCTGTTATTTAAAGGGTTTTCTCTAGGTTTCCCTGTTAGGCTGGGTTCACACCACGTTTTTCAAATACGGTAACCGTATACGATTTTCCGCAAAAAAACGTATCCGACCGTATCCGAAACCATATGCATAGAGAATGCATTGTAAACCGTATTCCAAATGTTGTGTACGGTTGCATCCGTTTTGCCTCGGATACGGTTTTGCCGATTTTTCAACCGTAGGCAAAAACGCTGTCGACCACGTTTTTGCCTCCGGTTGGAAAACCGTATGCGAACCGTATGCGGTTCTTTTAACATTGTTGTCTATGAGAACCGTACACAGAATTTCAGAATACGGTTGCACACGGTTTTTCTAATCCATCTTTGGAGTTGACACATGCGCAGAAGGAATTTCAATAGAACAATAGTAACTTTATTAAATTGCTGGAAAACTAATTCCAACAAAATAGCATAACCGTTGGCAAAAACTGATGCAAACGGATAGAACCGTACGGGGGAAAAACCGTATACGTGTTAATTTGGAGTCATACGGTTGTATACGGTTGCATACGGTTTTTGCCATACGTTTTTTAGCGGAAAACCGTATACGGTAACCGTATTTGAAAAACGTGGTGTGAACCCAGCCTTACTGAGTTTAAAGGGGTACTCCCACCCTAGATATCTTATCCCCTATCCAAAGGATAGGGGATAAGATGTCTGATCGCGGGGGTCCCGCCGCTGGGCATTATTGCATGCGGCACCCACCTGTGTTCTCACCGAAACCGCTGGAGGGTCTGAGTCGCGACTCCGGGAATGGAAGTCTGTAACGTCAGGACTCTGCCCCCGTGTGACGTCACGCTCCGCCCCCTCAATGCAAGCCTATGGAGGGGGCGTGACAGCTGTTTTAATTTATGTATTGGTCTTATTAAATTAATTATTATTTATTTTATTCATTTATTTATTTAATTATAAAAGACCATGGCCTTTTATTTCCAAAGCAAGTTGTCAGTGTTTATATACCAGGTTTGGGTTGGGGGGGTCTCATTTCCATGCTAAGGGCCATGCAGTTTGACAGAGGGGCCACATGGGATGAGCCCCCCCACCCCCACCTTTTCCCTCATTCACTTATTATGGGTTTGTTTAGTTTAATACTGTTATCAATATATGTACTTACTCTAGTGCTGAGATTCTATTTGCAGGCCGGCTGTTGCTGGGCAGAAGAGTGGACTCAGTGGATTGGTCGTCCTGGTTACGGCGGGAACGAAGAGGGGGATTTATCAAAACCTACCTAGAGGAAATGTTGCTGAGTTGCCCATAGCAACCAATCAGATTGCTTCTTTCATTTCTGAAAAGGCCTCTGCAAAATGAAAGAAGCGATCTGATTGGTTGCCAAGGGCAACTCAGCAACTGGACAGGTTTTGAGAAATTTCCCCCAAAGTATTTATAACAAGAGGTTTCCCCCCCGTTCAGCTCAGTCTGCGAGTCAAGATCCAGTGAGAAGTATGAGAAGTATCAACCTCCCTTGTCACGGTCTGTTTTTGAGGAATGTCGCCCCGTTTTTTTATCTCGCGGTGGACAGTATTTAGTTTATTTTATTACTAACTACAACTGAAAGCATGCCCTGATACTACAACTCCCAGCATGTTGGACTATATAAAATATATATATATCAGTGTTTCCCAAGCAGGGGTGGCTCCAGCTGGGCCATAAACCCCCTCTACAGAGGTATAACCCCGTCCTGCTGTCTAATGAGGAGTCATGCACAATGCTCCCAATTACTGTGCCGCATAAATATGACACAATATACAAAATATTAGATAAATAAATAAGGATTATTGATGCTCTATACTATACTAGTGTGTAAAACAATGTATACAATATTATAATATTCAAGGCTATAATATGGACAAAGTCATTATAAAAAACAATATCAATTCGGACATAATCTAGCCAAGAGTGAGAATTAAGCAGGAGCATCCCATAATGCAAGCACAGCAAACCAAACGGGAGCCAGCGATCCCGATGGCGGAGCAGGAACGGAGCCACAGGAATCCCACGCGTTCTGGCGCACACGACTTCCTCAGGGGTATTGAGACGTCATAAGCGGTTTCCAGTCAGGTAAACTACTGTGACATCATAGTTGTGTTCCAGTCAAGTAAACTACTGTGACATCACAGGTGTGTTTCAGCCAGGTAAACTATTGTGATATTGTAATGGATACAGGTAAAATGTCTATTTAAGAAAATGCTTGCTAAATAATGGCCACTCACTAGCTCCCCCCCACCCATCCACTCACCCTCCCCCTCACCCATCCACTCACCCTCCCCCTCCCATCCACTCACTCCTCCTCACATCCACTCACCCCCCTCCCATCCACTCACTAACTCCCCCCTCCCATCCACTCACCCCCCCTCCCATCCACTCATCCCCCCTCACATCCACTCAAACCCCCCCCCTCCCATCCACTCACTAGCTCCCCCCCCCTCCCATTCAGTCACCCCCCCGCCACTCCCATCGTGTTTGAAAGAATGTCTCAAGATGGCGCCCAACCGGGATCTACACCCAAAATGATAAGACCACGTGATGGACGAGAAAACACCTTCAGATGGAAGAAACCAATCACAAGGACGGTTATTCATGATGTATAGCTTTGCACACGGCACATTATTTCATGATTATAAAAACCTTGGAATTCTTTAAAAATATAGGAGGTATAATTTGCTGAACTCGTGTCCGTGTGATTTCTTTCTGTCGAGCATATGCTGATCCAGATACCTAAAAAGGAAGGGGGCAGATACTCATCTGATACCGGATCTGGTTCCGATCCATTTCAATATCAAAAGTGAGTTTCAGTCAGGTGACTGCTGTGACATCACAATCATTTCAGTTAGGTAAGTTATTCAATCATAAGTGTGTTCCCACTGCTGCTGTGACCTCACAAATGTGTTTCCATCAGGTCAGCTGCTATGACATTGTCAACTTAATATAGGCAATGGCCAACTGCGTAGTCTCTACAGGAAGCCAAGAGGAGCTGACAGGAACCGAAAGAGTATTCCACCTTATTCTAATGGTTATCAGGGTCACAGCTGTCAGATCCTGACCTATTGGACATCGATGGTGTATCCTACGTCACGGCTCCGCCCCCTTGTGACATCATGCCTGCCCCCTCAATGCAAGTCTATGGGAGGGGGCGTGGCGGCCGCCACGACCCCTCCCATAGACTTTCATTGAGGAGGCAGGGTGTGATGTTACGTGGGGGCGGAGCCGTGACATCACGATACAGTGGTCCCTCAACATACGATGGTAATTTGTTCCAAATGAACCATCGTTAGTTGAAACCGGGATCGTCGCTCTTCATCGCTGCGCACGCCGTTCCTATTGGATGACAGGACGACATGATGACGAAGGAGAGCGATGATGATGCAGCGGAGCCCAGAGAGGACGGTCCGGAATGTCGGGGACAGGTGAATGATCATCACCGGACCACACCGGGCACCTTAAACGGCTATCCGGTGGTAGCTGAAGTAGTCTGCGCTGCCGGATAGCCGTTAATGCGATGGCTCCGACATATAAAAGCATCGTATGTTTGTATGTGTGAGAGGCCATCGTATGTTGAAATTATCGTATGTCGGAGCCATCGCAGGTCGGGGGATCACTGTACTCCGTCCCCTGCACCGCCCATCATCAGCCACAGAGTGATCCTCGCTCTGTAGAGCTGAAAAACGGTGGTGCTGCAGGAGAGATCGCGGGGGTCCCCAGCGGCAGGATCCCCACAATCTAACATCTTATCCCCTACAGTTTTGATAGGGGATAAGATGTTTAGCGCCGGAGTACCCCTTTAAAGCAAATTAAAAGGAATTTAAATGGTATTATTGCCCTAGGTGCTTAGAATGAAGCTTCTGATCAGCGCTGGCAGAGTCTTTCTTTCTCAGGTTTTCTGATTAACATTCGGTATGATTTCCCAGGCATCGAGGTGTTCTGGGATAAAATCATCAGAGTCTACAACGCTTAGGTAGGTGAATGTCCATCACTTCCATAGTAGCAAGCAAGGGAAGTCAGCTCACACGACCCGTCCGCACGGCAAATCTCCAATGCAATGCAGAAAACAGCAAGTAGGCAGCGGTAAAAGAACTTCACTTTTTCCCGATAAGACATCAATAAAAGCTCTCAAACGGCAGTATATAAAATCAGGAACACTGAAGCATACATGATGACGTTTCTGGTCTTGCGACCTTTATCATTTCCATATTTACCGGACTATCCACGATCCCAGATTGTTGGCCCAGGTCAAGAATGATATCTTCATACACACGTTGACCGCTGCTAGGATGGTATTGGAAGTCCCACTCAGTTCCTTCCACAGACAATTGGATGGCAGAACTACAGGTCCAATCTAATTTGGTTTCCTTGGTACCAATTTAAGGACTCTGAAGACTTCTCTGGCTATTCGGCACCCCCTTTATCTATTCATACAAGGGAAACATTTTTATTTCTATTTCCTCCCTTACCTTCTTTATTAAAGGGGTACTCCGGTGAAAAACATTTTTTGAACTGGAACCAGAAAGTTTAACAGATTTGTGAATTACTTCCATTAAAAAATCTTAAACCTTCCAGTACTTATCAGCTGCTCTATGCTCCAGAGGAAGTTGAGTTGTTCTTCTCTGTCTGACCACACTGCTCTCTGTTGACACCTCTGTCTGTGTCAGGAACTGTCCAGAGTACAAGCAAATCCTCATAGAAAACTTCTCCTGCTCCAGACAGTTCCTGACATGGACAGAGGTGGCAGCAGAGAGCACTGTGGTCAGACTGGTAAGAACTACACAACTTCCTCTCGATATACAGCAGCTGATAAGTACTTGAAGGATAAAGATTTTTAAATAGAAGTAATTTACAAATCTGTTTAACTTTCTGGCACCAGTTGATTTAAAAAAAAAGTTTTTCACCGGAGTACCCCTTTAAAGGTTCTGAAGTCACGGCTATGTGCGAAGGGTGGGTAAACAGTGGGGCTGATAGGCACCAGGAGTATCATGTCACTTCCCAGAAGCCACCGCTGTCTTAAAGCAGAGGTGGCTATAAAAAAAATTTTTTAAAACAGCAGTAGCCAGAGACCCGGGGCTACTGCCCTGTTAGCCCCCCTAGCAACGCCCCTGTTTTTTTTCCATTCTGTGTGCTAATATTGTGCACATTTCATATAATAAATTGGCATCGCTTTGTATTGTCCTTGTGAATTTGTTCTTTATTTTTTGCTGTTGGTGAAAATTTGTAAGTCAAATTTACCCTTTATTTTTATTTTTTTTTTTTTACTGTTATTCCACTTTTGAATATCAAAACAAACAGATATTATTAATGTCTGTAGTGAACAGGCCCTTTAAATATTTTTTAATTGAACAGTCATTACCATATATTAATGTGTTTCCCAACCAGGGTGCCTCCAGCTGTTGCAAAACTACAACTTCCAGCATGCTGTCCGGGCATGCTGGGAGTTGTAGTTTTGCAATAGCTGGAGGCACCCTGGTTGGGAAACCCTGCCATATATATATATATATATATATATATATATATATATGCATAAATGTACATTAGAGTGAGATTTATCAAAACCTGTCCAGAGGAAAAGTTGCCCAGTTGCCCATAGCAACCAATCAGATCGCTTCTTTCATTTTTAACAAAGCCTCTGCAAAATGAAAGAAGCGCTCTGATTGGTTGCTATGGGCAACTGGGAAAACTTTTCCTTTGCACAGGTTTTGATAAATCTCCCCCATTATGTATATATTTGTGTGTGTGTAAAAACAAGTGACAATAATTAAGGTTCTCAAATTCAGTGCAACAAAGAAACAAGATTGATAAAAATGAAACATAATTAAACACAAAATAAAAAAAAATCCCAAAATTCTTAGTTTACTAAATCTCCTTTTATCACAAACAAGCCCATGTAAGGTGCTTTTCTCTCTGACCATGAACGACATTTGGATATTTTCGGTTTTGCTGTTCACGATTCTATGACTTCTAGTAAATCATCATTCCTATTAGGCTAGGTCAGACTACGGAATTTCCGCTTGCAATTCTGCTTTGAAATTGCAGGCGGAAATTCCGCTTGCTAAAATGTATAGTGTAGTGAATGGGTTTCTGTTCACAAATTCACACTGCGGAATTTGTGAACGGAAAATCCGCTTTGAAATTTCCGCCTGAAGAATGGCGTTGCTCTTTCTTCAGGCGGAAATCCGCGCGGAACACATTGCAGTCTATTGGAGACTGCAGTGTCCGCGCGGTCCTAGCGCCGACTGATTCAGTCAGCGCTGGCCGCACTCGGAATCTCCAGGTGGAAATTTTCTGCCCGGAGATTCCGTAGTCTGAACCTAGCCTTAGTGTACAGCAGAGAGTGGCGCACCCGTCAAGCTAATATCTGCCCGTAAGGCTCAGTGCATATGGCCGGATTTTTTGTGCCAAGGATGGGATCAGATGCCTTTCTAGTGCCAAGGAACATATGGGGGGAGATTGATCAAAATCTGTGCAGAGGAAATGTTGACCAGTTGGCCATAGCAACCAATCAGATCGCTTCTTTCATCTTGCAGAGGCCTTGTTTAAAATGAAAAAGGCGATTCGATTGGTTGCTATGGGCAACTGGGCAACCTTTCCTCTGGACAGGTTTTGATAAATCCCCCCCCCCCCCCCCCCCCCCATAGACGACAGACCAGAGGAAAATCATGAAGCTTCTGGGCCCCAATGCAAGTTTTGGAACAGGAACCCAGACTATCACATCCAAGGGGTAAAAGGTAATTGAGGAGCCCAATTCCACTTCAACTATAGTATCATAGTTCATAAGGTTGAAAAAAGACCAGAGTCCATCAAGTTCAACCTATACCCCTAATGAGTCCCTGCTGAGTTGATCCAGAGGAAGGCAAAAAAAAACTCATACTAGAGGTAAAAATTCCTTCCCGACTCCAAATATGGCATCAGAATAAATCTGGATCAACCTTCTGTCCCTATAAATCTAGTATCCATAACCTGTAATGTTATTATTCTCCAAAAATGCATCCAGACCCCTTTTATATTCTTTTACAGTGTTCACTATGACCACCTCCTCTGGGAGAGAATTCCACTGTCTCACTGCTCTTACAGTAAAGAACCCCCGTCTGTGCTGGTGTAGAAACCTTCTTTCCTCTAGACGTAGAGGATGCACCCTTGTTATAGATACAGTCCTGGGTATAAATAGATCATAGAAAAGATCTCTGTACTGTCCCCTGATATATTTATACATAGTTATTAGGTCTCCCCTAAGCCTTCTTTTTTCTAAACTATCTTCAGCAGAGACATTTTAGGGCCCCATTCACACTCCGAAGAATTTGCACAACATATCCATGAGAAAGGAGGATGAGGATGGAGTTACAAGCAGCACGAGAAATGTTGCTAAGTGATGGGAGGAACTTTGCAGAGCCTTTAAGGCTAATTTGCATAGCAATTGAAAGTGTGCTGAAGGGTCAATTATAAAAAAAAATAAAAAAATGAAAATAAATAAATAAAATATGAATATATATCCTTCCTTCCAGTACTTATTAGCAGTTGTATGCTACAGAGCAAATTCTTTTCTTTTTCAATTTCTTTTTTGTCTTGTCCACAGTGCTCTCTGCTGACACCTGATGTCCTTATCAGGAACTGTCCAGGGCAGGAGGAAATCCCCATAACAAACCTCTGCTGCTCTGGAGAGTTCCTGACACAGACAGAGGTGTCAGCAGAGAGCATTGTGGACAAGACAAAAAAATATTTCCTCTGTAGCATACAGCTACTAATAAGTACTGGAATGATTAAGATTTTTAAATAGAAGTAATTTACTTTACTGTTTAACTTTCTGGCACCAGTTAATTTAAAAAAAGAAATTTTTACACCGGAGTACCCCTTTAACTTCTGAACGGCTGGAGATATTTCAATTAAATTTGGTATACATCTTTCTTATAAAATATAGTAGATCTTAGGGATGTACCAATACCAACAATCTCTGCAGCCAGAGAGTAAGACAGCGGAGACCAGACAGTTAAAATCATGCATTACCATGAGGTTGATCCAGCATCAGGATGTTTAAACTCCCGGGCAATCTCTGCAGCTCGAAAGTAATGCGATGCAAGTCTATGAGACTTGATCATGTTACTCTTAGGCTGCAGAGATTGCCCAGGAATTTTTTACATTCTGCCGCCAAACCAGTGTCATGGTAATGTATGATTTAATTGTCTGGCAGACGGGTTCAGAGAATAGTTAGCGCAGGTACAAGAAGAGGTGATGGGGCAGCTGGAGGAGATAAGATTTATTGGGGGCTAAAGAAAGAGTGAGTGGGGGAGAGAAGACATTAGCACGGGGGCAGGGGGAGAGCATGGCAGCGGTGCTGCAGTGAGGAGTGCGAGGAGGACAAACAACCTATTACTCCTGTTGCTTCAGGAGACTGGGAAAGGATGCCACCCAGCTTTGCTAATGACCTCCAATATGGCTGCTTTATCAGACAGATATTCTCTTCAGGAGACTGAGAAAGCTGGATGGCAGGCAGTACACAGTACAGAGTCACAGTACTCCCCCAAAATTGTAATATATTTCTACTTGTTGCTTTTCCTCTCCCACAAGCTTTAGTAGGAAGACCGGGCGACTCTACTCAACTAGTAAAGTAATGAAATAGAAAGTCTGAACTTTTGTTCTAAATCATTTCTCATTTTATAGAAGAAATAGTGGTCAATATCTCTGATACAGAGCTCCAGATCCCCTTCATAGAAATAGAGGTAAATGATAACATTTTGGCTGCCTGCAGTCACCACTAGGGGGCACTTACTGTATACTGTTTATACAGTGAACTTAATTATATAAAATCTATTATCATTATTAATATTATTACTATAACAATTATATTCCATAAACGCCAAACCTCCTCTAGTGGTGGCCACAGGAAAACTGAATTTAAGACCTGGAAACGACATGAGTCGAAAAGTTTTGTGCTTTACGTTCTATCCTATCAATGACATATTTAGCATATTCACCTATTACATTTAGTAGAAAGTCATAAATAAAGTCAGTAGTAATCATTGACTTGTCCTCAGGAACTGTCCTGTGTGATCCTATAGTGTGGACATCTTCACGTCACGTCCCAAAAGCTTCACATTTACTCCCAATGGTTTAATCCCAATAATAGCCAAGTCTTGGGGCATGGATGGAAGTCATCGGGGTAGGCATCCGGCTACAGGATCTGTCAGTCTGGGCACAGTCACAAAGTTCACTGGGCAGTGCAGATACGGGCACATCTGTTCATGGTCCTTCAGGATCTGACTCAAGTGTTTGAGTTCATCTGTAAGTTTCCCAATCTCCTTTTTCAATGAAGAGTTTTCTTGTTCCAGACATTCATATTCCTGTTACATGGAGGAAAACATATATTTTATATATTTACTTATATATGTATTTTATACTATATTTCTATATTATATTTATTTATATTTTTATGTATTTATATTAATTTACAAAGCAAAGCAATAAATAAAATGTAAGGAATCACATTATGGCACTATATGGCAGTATTACAGTGGCTCTTTTAGGGAGTATTATTTGGAAATGACATATAATTTGGGCACTATATGTTAGTAATATGTGGGTGCTTTAGGGAGAATTACTTGGAAATGACATATAATTTGAGCACTATATGGTAGTAATATGCTGGTGTTTTAAGGGAGAATTATTTGGATATTACATATAATTTGGGCACTATACAGCAGCATAACGTTGGCTCTTTTAGGGAGTATTATTTGATAATACTACCATATAGTGTCCAAATTATTTGTAATATAAAAATAATACTTCCTAAAATAGTCTACATATTGCATATAATTTGGGCACTATATGGCAGTATTATGTAAGCTATTTTAAGAAGTATTATTTTAATATTGCATATAATTTGAGCACTATATGGTAGTAATATGTTGGCTATTTTAAGTGTTATTTGGATTTGAAATATAATTTGGGCACTATATGGCAGTATTACATTGACTCTTTTCAGGGGTGTATTATTTGGATATAACATATAATATAGGCACTGTATTGCAGTATTATGTTGGCTCATTTAGCGAGTATTATTTGGATATAATATATAATATGGGCACCCTATGGTAGTATTACGTTGTCTCTTTTAGGGAGTATTATTTATATATTACATATAATTTGGGCACTCTACAGCAATGTTACATTGACTCTTTTCGGGGGTGTATTATTTGCATATTACATATAATGTTGGCACTGTATGGCAGTATTACACTGTCTCTTTTAGGGAGTATTATTTATATATTACATATAATTTGGGCACTCTACAGCAATGTTACATTGACTCTTTTCGGGGGTGTATTATTTGCATATTACATATAATGTTGGCACTGTATGGCAGTATTACACTGTCTCTTTTAGGGAGTATTATTTATATATTACA
This sequence comes from Hyla sarda, assembly GCF_029499605.1. NCBI lineage: Eukaryota > Metazoa > Chordata > Amphibia > Anura > Hylidae > Hyla > Hyla sarda. Next base: position 415,178,811 of record NC_079191.1, read on the forward strand.
TATAATTTGGGCACTGTTACATTGACTCTTTTCGGGGGTGTATTATTTGGATATTACATATAATGTGGGCACTGTATGGCAGTATTACATTGACTCTTTTCGGGGGTGTATTATTTGGATAGTACATATAATGTGGGTACTGTATGGCAGTATTACACTGTCTCTTTTAGGCAGTAATATCTGTCAATTACATTTAATTTGGGCACTATAGGGCAGCATTATATTGTCTCTTTTAGGGAGTATTATTTGTTTATTACATATAATTTGGGCACTATAAGGCAGTATTATTGTTGGCTCTCTTAGGCAGTATTATTTGGATATTACATTGAATTTGAGCATTATATGGCAGTATTATATCAGCTAAAATGATGATAAAAGCTATCCCCGCCAATGGTGTGTGACCAGCACCTACTATATTAAGGAATATTAGAAGGTTTGAGTTTCACCCCAGAGTATGTGTCAATGATACTTGGCACTGATATCACTTTTTATAAGATTTCTCTTTTAGTTTCGAGTTCACTTCCCCCTTCATAGTGCATATTTACCCTTATTGTTTTGGAGAAGTAAAATAATGTGCAACCGGCTCTAGTAGATCAGCATAGTCGGTTCTCACAGTGCACAATACATGCGGATACATTGCCGAAATGGGGGATGTACAGAGCAGAAGTAATAGTCTCTGGCAGCAATTGCGCTAAAGCGGTGGAAGTGCAGGTAGAGTACAGGCCGCGACCCTTTAAAATAAACCTACCGCCAGAGAGTGCGTACTATAAACCCAGCAAAGAGGTGACCGGAACAAGTGTGATTGTCATCTGTGGTGGCTCACTTCCCTTTTGCAGCTGCTTAGCAGTGTCTACTGGATTCTATACTTTGCATATAGTCTTAAAGGGGTACTCCGGTGGAAAACTTTTATTTTTATTTTTTTTAAATAAACTGGTGCCAGAAAATTAAACAGATTTGTAAAGGACTTCTATTTTTAAAAAAAATCTTAATTCTTCCAGTACTTATTAGCTGCTGAGTACTACAGAGGAAATTCTTTTCTTTCTGGAACACAGTGCTTTCTGCTAACATCACGACCACAGTGCTCTCTGCTGACATCTCTGTCCATTTTGGGAATTGTCCAGAGCAGCATATGTTTTCTATGGGGATTTTTTCCTACCCTGGACAGTTCTTAAAATGGACAGAGATGTCACCAGAGAGCACTGTGGTCATGATGTCAGCAGAGAGCTCTGTGTTCCAAAAAGAAAAGAATTTCCTCTGTAGTATTCAGCAGCTAATAAGTACTGGAAGGATTGAGATTTTTTTTAATAGAAGTAATTTACAAATCTGTTTAACTTTCTGGCACCAGTTGATTAAAAAAAAAAAAAAGTTTTCCACCGGAGTACCCCTTTAATAATAATAGAACATCTAAAGCTCCTATGTGTCTATAAGACAGCCATTTCTCAACTAGCGTGCCTCCAGCTGTTGCAAAACTACAACTCACGGCATGCCCGGACAGCCAACGACTGTCCGGGTATGCTGGGAGTTGTAGTTTTGCTACAGCTGGAGGCACACTGGCTGACTACACAGGGCTGGTTTGTAGTGTGTTACTATGGAGACACAACCATTATAATTGCAACTGTAGTTATGGTTTAGTTTAGTTATGACTATATAGATCGATAGATAGATAGATAGATAGATAGATAGGGATAAAGTCCAGGAAGTGAGGGCGGGACTATCACTCCCCTGTGCTCACTCCTGTCCTATCAGACTGCAGCATGAAAAGGAGGAGGATGGGGTTACAGAGCAGCCGGCAGTGTTTGGATGAAGAGACCGAGTACGGCACAGCAGACTCAGGGAGGAAGTGAATGCATGGTGAGTGAGGGCGGGCTCATTGCTTGCCTTGGACACACCCCTTCCTGAGCAGTGTATGCCAGAATAATGAGCAGCAGAACAGAGGGATTTGTGAGCCAAATAAAGAAGCTAGACACATAAAAGCATCTGCAACTAGTGAGTAACATATAGAAGCATTATTATTTGCAGTGATATGACAGGTACACTTTACATTTTATTCCATTTTTACAGTTTTAGAACCTTGATGGTGTTGATTTTGTGCCAATATATTAATCCCATTTACCTCATGTAGTTTGTCAGCCTTCTGTGTCTGTTTTTTGCGGCTTCTCTGCGCGGCCACTCTGTTTTTCTCTCTCCTTCGCACTTTTCTGTCACATACATCTGAGCCCTGGAACGAAAGATGCAATTTATTCTTTTGTATACTGAAAAATGAAAATGTCATAAAAAAAAAAAAAAAAAGGAAAATGTAGTGTGAACCCAGCCAGAGCGTAGTGCAAAAACCTTTAAAGGGGTATTCCAGGCAAAAACTTTTTTTTATATATATCAACTGTCTCCGGAAAGTTAAACAGACTTGTAAATTACTTCTATTAAGGAGGAATCATTAGATTCCTCATACAGATCAATGGGGTTACATACAATCCCATTGATCTGTGTGCTCTGCGCTCGACTGATAAAGCCTGGTCCTGCCAGGCCTTATCATTCTGAGCACCAGAGCCACCGCAGCAGGAGAGGTAAGCCCTCAGGCTACCTCAGTAGTGGATTGCACAACTCCCCCCCCCCCCCCTCCCCCCCCCCCTCGTGCTGCGCGGAGGGGGGGCGTCGACCCACCCCACTGGACCACCAGGGACGGGATACAGACACCTTTAGATGCCACTGTCAACTTTGAAAGCGGCAATCTAAATAGTTAAAGGGGTATTCCAGGCAAAAACTTTTTTTTTATATATCAACTGGCTCCGGAAAGTTAAACAGATTTGTAAATTACTTTTTTTTTTTTAAATCTTAATCCTTCCAATAGTTATTAGCTTCTGAAGTTGAGTTGCTGTTTTCTGTCTAACTGCTCTCTGATGACTCACGTCCCGGGAGCTGTCCAGCTCCTATGGGGATATTTTCCCATCATGCAAGGGATTTTCTCCCATCATGCACAGCTCCCGGGACGTGACATCATCATTGAACAGTTAGACAGAAAACTTCAGAAGCTAATAACTATTGGAAGGATTAAGATTTTTTAATAGAAGTAATTTACAAATCTGTTTAACTTTCCGGAGCCAGTTGATATATAAAACATTTTTTTTTACTTGGAATACCCCTTTAATATGTTGTTCATCTTGGAAAAACATTAAAGGGCTATTCAAGGAAAAAACTTTTTTTTTTAGATTTATATATATCAACTGGCACCAGAAAGTTAAACCGATTTGTAAATTACTTCTGTTAAAAAATCTTAATCCTTCCAATAATTATCAGCTGCTGAAGTTGAGTTGTTCTTTTCTGTCTGGCAACAGTGCTCTCTGCTGACATCTCTGCTTGTCTCGGGAACTGCACAGAGTAGAAGAGGTTTGCTATGGGGATTTGCTTCTACTCTGGCCAGTTCCCGAGACAGGTGTCATCAGAGAGTACTTAGACAGAAAAGAACAACTCAACTTCAGCAGCTCATAAGTACTGAAAGGATTAAGATTTTTTAATGGAAGCTATTTACAAATCTTTTTAACTTTCTGGAGCCAGTTGAGATATATAAATATATATATGAGTTTTTTTCCTGTATAACCCCTTTAACCTTTCTAATATACAAGCCAGGAAGCCGCGCATGCGCAGTAAATGCGATTTCAGAGCAGGGAGAAGGGGAGAGGCAGAAGGAGGCAGTGAATAATGATTAGCCGGGCCAAGCGCTGAAGAAAGAGCACAGACGTCACAGTGCCCAAAGGCTGGACCGTAACTCCACCCAAGCCACTAGCAGCTAATTTGCATATTCAAAGAGAAGAAGATATCTGACGGACAGAGCGAGGGATCTGGGCATTGTACACATCGTTTTTCTCAGCATCACCCGCACTACCAGGCAGTACCATTGGTTAGTGGGTGACTCTTCTGACAGTTTTCCTTTAACCATTCGCCTTCCCTACATGTTTTTTGGCACCAGCGATGTCATCAGGGGTGTAGAGGCATGGTGTAGCTTTGATCCCACAGTCACAAGAGAATGACATCCACTGCGCAGTTTCAGGTCGTTTAGGATAGGGGCACACGTGCCATTTTTTTTGCTGCATAGTTTCTGGAGTTGATTTTGCTACCCATTGAATTAAATCCGTACAAAAATACACAGCAGCAAATATGCAGCAAAATACGGCACATGTGACCAGACCCTTAATGTAACTTTGCATTATGATCACATGTCACTGAATGGGGGAAATCATTAGATTTTTCTTTCTTTTGGGGAACTTACATCTTACTTAATTATCTCTCAGCTGCTGAAATGTTTGTTGGGAGGAACAGAAACCTCTTCACAGGGCTGAGGATCAGCAATAGTTCCAATACTATTGTGTAATTATGGTAAGATTTCTAATAATTGAGGATGCTCCAAGGGAGGGACCCAATAGCAGGGCCAGATTGACCATTTGGACATTAGGTCAAGGCTCCATGACCTATTAGTCAGTTACTACACTTTGTTTTCTATTCATGTTGCTCATACAGCGCCTCCCTATTTAAAGGGGTTGAGCGCTGCCCTGCAGTTCGGAGCTCCGCTCACAGCGTCAAAGTTCATTACTCCGAACGCTGTGTGCGGGCTTCCGTGTCGTCTCGCCCGCCCCCTCGTGACGTCTCGCCTGCCCCCTTGTGACGTCACACCCGCCCCCTCTACCAAAGTCTATGGGAAGGGGGCGTGGCAACGGTCACGCCCCCTTCCCATAGACTTTCGTTGAGGGGGCGAGAGACATCACGAGGGGGCGGGCAAGACGTCACGAGGGGGCGGGCGAGACATCACGAAGGGGCCGGGCGAGACATCACGAAGGGGCCGGGCGAGACATCACGAGGGGGCGGCCGCGAACACGGAAGCCCGCACACAAGTCTATCAAGTTTAAATAAATCAAGTATCAATAAATCACAACATCAAGAAAACAATAGCATGCACTCACCGCATAGCGGTGAGTGCATGCTATTGTTTTCTTGATATAGTGGGGCAAAAAAGTATTTACTCAGCCACCAATTGTGCAAGTTCTCCCACTTAAAAAGATGAGAGGCCTATAATTTTCATCATAGATATACCTCAACTATGAGAGACAGAATGGGGGGGGGAAAGAATACAGGAAATCACATTGTAGGATTTCTAATGAATTAATTGGTAAAATCCTCGATAAAATCTGTATTTGGTCACCTACAAACAAGCAAGATATCTGGCTCTAACAGACCTGTAACTTCTTCTTTAAGATTCTCCTCTGTCCTCCACTCGTTACCTGTATTAATGGCTCCTGTTTGAACTTGTTATCAGTATAAAAGACACCTGTCCACAACCTCAAACAGTCATACTCCAAACTCCACTATGACCAAGACCAAAGAGCTGTCGAAGGACACCAAAGACAAAATTGTAGACCTGCACCAGGCTGGGAAGACTGAATCTGCAATAGGCAAGCAGCTTGGCGTGAAGAAATTAACTGTGCAAGCAATTATTAGAAAATGGAAGACATACAAGACCACTGATAATCTCCCTCGATCTGGGGCTCCACGCAAGATCTCCCCCCGTGGTGTCAAAATGGTCACAAGAATGGTGAGCAAAAATTCCAGAACCACACAGGGGGACTTAGTGAATGACCTGCCGAGAGCTGGGACCAAAGTAACAAAGGCTACCATCAGTAACACACTATGCCGCCAGGAACTCAAATCATGCAGTGCCAGACGTTTCCCCCTGCTGAAGCCAGTACATGTCCAGGCCCGTCTGAAGTTTGTTAGAGAGCATTCGGATGATACAGAAGAGGATTGTGCAAATATCATATGGTCAGATGAAAGCAAAGTAGAACTTTTTGGTAAAAAATCAACTCTTTGTGTTTGGAGGAGAAACTCAGGTGTAAGGATAACACGTCCGCGTCAAACATCATGGATCCAAACTTTATTAACAGTTTAGGCAAAACACAGGCAAGAATTGTTTCACTTCCAAAGCTTCTTCACAGAGGCTGTGAAGGAGCTTTGGAAGCAAAACAATTGTTGCCTGTGTTCTGCCCAAGCTGTTAATAAAGTTTGGATCCATGATGTTTGCTGCAGACGTTTTATTCTTACACCTGAGTTAATTACCTCTGCTGCTGCTGGTCTGCTTTGAGCACCGTCCGGACCTTGTGGAGTGATCATCCGTGTACCTGTTGAACCCCGCATCATACGGTGAATATGTGGTAGTGCCAGATGTATTTCTTCTCCGTACCTTTGGAGGAGAAAGAATGCTGAGTTGCATCCAAAGAACACCATACCTACTGTGAAGCATGGGGGTGGAACCATCATGCTTTGGTGCTGTTTTTCTGCAAAGGGACCAGGACAACTGATCCGTGTAAAGGAAAGAATGAATGGGGCCATGTATCATGAGATTTTGAGTGAAAACCTCCTTCCATCAGCATGGGCATTGAAGAGGAAACATGGCTGGGTCTTTCAGCATGACAATGATCCCAAACACACTGTCCGAGCAATGAAGGAGTGGCTGCGTAAGAAGCATTTCAAGGTCCTGTAGTAGCCTAGCCAGTCTCCAGATCTCAACCCCATAGAAAACCTTTGGATGGAGTCGAAAGTCCGTGTTGCCCAGTGCGAGCTAACCTTGTGGCGTCGCCCCCAACCCCCCCCCCCCCCCGGTGATTACAGGTGACGTCTTCTCTATAGTCTTTCCTTATCTAATTCAGATGGTACATACCGCCGGGTCCAGCTAAAACTTCTCTCTGCAGAACTTGACGCCCGGATGGCTCCTCACTATGTCAGCGAAGTCTGGTCCTCTATATGAAAATGATAATTATTATAATACTGCCAAACTCTGTATCCCCTGAATATAATTCTACAACACACTGTACCCTCTGAATATAATACTGCCACATACCATAACGTATTGTGGCCTATAAAAACCATACCACCCGAGAAATTCCATAATAATATACTCTATACCTATGAAATGCATAACATTATGTGCCCCTCACATATAGCAATAATGCCCCATTCTGTGCCCCACATATAATAATTATGACCCGTCCTGTGCCCATCACATAGTAACAGTGCCACGTGTCCTGCCCCCTCAGGGGGCATTATATGCGAAGGGCACAGGACATGGGGCATTATGTGAGGGGCACAGGACAGGGGTATTATATGTGAGGGGCACATGACGGGGCATTATAAGTGTGGGGCACATGACAGGGGAGCATTATAAGTGTGGGGCACATGAAAGGGGGCCTTATAAGTGTGGGGCACATGACAAGGGGCATTATAAGTGTGGGGCCCATGACAGGAGGGCATTATAAGTGTGGGGCACATGACAGGGGGCATTATAAGTGTGGGGCACATGACAGGGGGGCATTATAAGTGTGGGGCACATGACAGGGGGCATTATAAGTGAGAGGCACATGACAAGGGGCATTATAAGTGTGGGGCACATGACAGGGGGCATTATAAGTGTGGGGCACATGACAGGGGGGCATTATAAGTGTGGGGCACATGACAGGGGGCATTATAAGTGAGAGGCACATGACAAGGGGCATTATAAGTGTGGGGCACATGACAGGGGGCATTATAAGTGTGGGGCACATGACAGGGGGCATTATAAGTGTGGGGCACAGGAAAGGGGGTATTATATGTTAGGGGCACATGATGGGGTCATTATATGTGAGGGGCACAGCACAGGGGCATTACATGTAAGAGGCACATGACAGGGGGCCCCCTGTCATGTGCCCCTCACTTATAATGCCCCACTGTCATGTGCCCCACACTTATAATGCCCCCCTGTCATGTGCCCCTCACTTATAATGCCCCCCTGTGATGTGCCCCTCCCTTATAATGCGGCAATCTACTGCAGTATGTGACAAGACAAGTATGTTAGTGGCATGCAAGCTGTGTCGGCCGCCAGGCTCCCCTGTTGCTATGGCGCCCTGTGCGGCCGCACAGCTCGCACAACCCAAAGGCCGGTCCTGGTGGTGGACCACTGGTGTATGGCGGGAGCACCGGTGTAGCAGTGTAGGTGGTGGGATCAGATGGTATTAACCCCGGAGGCAAGATGTTTTCAACCCCTAGTGTTTGTGACGCCAGAGGGGTTTTTGGTACCGGAACCACATGAACGGTATCTCCGCTATTCCAATTGCTAGTTAGGGAAAGGAGGGTCCACAACCAGTTATGGTTTATCGGAGGCTTTACTGAGTTTAAGACAGGTGGAATTATCTTCACAGCTAGGCCAAATTCCCAGAGAGGTGGCCAGGAACCCAGAAGGACCTCACAGCTTGCTGGGACCAATTATACTTGTAATAGACTTGAGGCAATTTTCTTGAGGCTTGACTATATGCAGGACTTGACAATTTGTAGTGACAGCAGACATAGACTTTTGACTTACTGGAATGACTGTAGCTTTGTGGTCTTCCAGGTAGCTGGTCATTTGCACTGAGATCTCTGGCGTTAACTGTTCCTCAGCAAAGATCATAAGAGATAAGAGGGTGAATTATAATGACTGCCCCTTTATATTGTGGGGGGCTGGACTAAGGCCCATTGGTCAAGCTGCGGGTCATAGGTTAAGCTGGTTCTCTCTGGGAGAACATGTGACAACAAATCATGTGACTGCATAACATAACATGTGACAGACTTACAGGTCCTTGAGACAACCTCTCACAGGTCCTCTGCTGTATCTATACATTAGGATCCTGTCTATACATTAAAGCAGTATACACAACATTCTGGAAACAACAGGGGGAGACCCTGCAGAGGAGCCCCCAGGTCACTGAGGGTCTCAACCTGACAGGGCCTAAGGGTAGTATAGGACTATGTACTGTACTGGGATATTACAGTAAGCTAATTACTTGAGGAGGGGGATATTACAGTGTGTCACCCCAGTATTAAGGTGGGGGGGTGTCCACCTTATGGTCCGGATGTGTGGCCTGACACTGCCAGACATCAGCAGCCTCAGTTTTAAGTCACGCACTGAATTCCCTGCCTATCAATATATGGTCCCTACTGTTACCCACATAAGATGGACATATTTTGATTACATTTTGTTTCTTTGTGTTTTCCTACTGTTTTACATGTATGTCATTTGCATGACTCCTCCCCCTAATGTACCTGGCGCCCTTTTTTCCACTATTTATAGAATCTCTGTCTGTATAGTCTGCGTACTGATCTGAAGAAGGGGGTGGCTCCCCCGAAACGCGTAATCTCAACTTGTATCGCTTTTTATTGCTTTTATTGATTTTATTCATTTGCAATAAAATCCACAAGCTTTTACAATATTCTACTCTGGATTTTGGTTTATTCCTACATCCCCACGGAACCAGCCGCACCATTTGCGAGGTCATTTTGCTCTTTTATGATCACCTACTTTCTCCAGGAGACGGTTTTACCTCACCTGTGACCTCAGGCTCAGCAGCGGTTCCGGCTATCTTGTAACCCGTGCATTGGGTTGATATGCAAGTTTAACACTTGCTCTAAGGTGAGCAGTTACTACCTAAGGGGCCTGCAAGCCCCGCACCTATTTCTTTTTCTCTTCCCTCTACCACCCCAACGGTATCACACGAGGTGCCCCCTCTGGTCTCTTTTTTCTCCCTATACAGGTCCCCACCTTAATACTGGGGTGACAGAGGGTGGAGTCAAGGGGGTGGCAAAATTAGCTTTCACGTATAGTTGCGAAAATCCATGCACCAGCTCCATTTACCGGAACCGTTGCAATGATGGGACACGAGCGGAGAATAAAAACACTGCGGAGAAGTCCTGCAATACAACGGGTACAGGACGGACCCCATACAAAGTCATAAGACCCATCTGGACCAGTTGGTATCTGTTGTGCAACGAACCGCTAAGCTCAGTTTTTTCTAGCATGAGGGACTCTGTGACGGAACACCAATGCTAGTGTGAACTCAGCCTTATGCTAGAGCGCTGTTTTCCAACCAGTGTGCCTCCTGCTGTTGCAAAACTACAACTCCCAGGATGCCCGGACAGCCGAAGGCTGTCCGGGCATCCTGGGAGTTGTAGTTTTGCAACAGCAGGAGGCACCCTGGTTGGGAAACACTGTGCTAAAGGATCTCACTCTTTTCAAAAAGATCTTGACAAAAGGTATAAGCTTTGCCCTTTCATGCCCCAGTTTCATCATCTTTGTACAGGACACAGTCCCTTTTGGGTGACAGCTCCGGTGAATCGCGACGTAACATGAAGTCTCTTTTCGCGCAGCATGCAAATATCCCAAGATAAGGGTAGATTTTCTAGTATGAGTCAGCATGTGAATAATCCCCATAGCACTTATGTAGACGCGCAGCAGAGTGTAAGCCGTTCTTCTCTGGTATCAGTGATACTGACTGAGACATGGCAAAAGACACAATGACAAAATGTTCAGACAGTGGAATGTCTAAATTTCATACAGATCAATGGAGTTCCATAGAACTCCATTGGTCTGTGTGCTCTGGGCTCTATTGATAAAGCCTGGTCCAGCCAGGCTCTATCAATCACAGAGCCGCAGCAGCCACGAATGCAGAGGTAGGTCCACTGGCTAACTCAAAAGTGGATCGACCACCCCTCCCCCCCGCGATCGCGCCTCGGGGGAGGGGGGACATCCACCCCACTGGACCACCAGGGACTGTTTAAAGGTCCCTTTAGATGCTGCCCTCAGCTTTGACAGCGGCGAATCTAAGGGGATAATAGCTGGCCGCGGCGATCGCCGCATGTCGGCCATTGACGGCGGCCCTCAGTTACAAGTATCAGCTGAGGGCTGCCCAGTATGGGCTGGCTCGTCCTTAGACGGCAACCAATTAAAGTGGACCTGTCACTTTAGAAAAAATTTTGACGTGTTGTAGTTTTGCAACAGCTGGAGGCACCCTGGTTGGGAAACTCTCTTTTAGACTCAAGACAAAAGCTTTGGCCCTATCAGGGTCTGGGTGTTCAGACGAAGTCCGATCACTACATGTGCGCTGACAATCCCCTATGACTTACATTGTAAGTTTGTCTCCCCTAGCTCCCTTTTCTCCTGGCTCATTCTGAACACCCAGACCCCGACCAATCAAAACTTTTCACATGTCTCTGCACCATTTAATACACAAGTTATATAGTGTATATATATATATATATATATATATATATATATATATATACACACAAGTAGCATACAGTATACTTCCCCTATGTCTATGCTGTAGATTTGGAGCTCTGTATCAGGATATCGGAGCTCAGATCACCATATATATATATATATATACAGTACAGACCAAAAGTTTGGACACCTTCTCATTCAGAGTTTTCTTTATTTTTATGACTATGAAAATTGTAGATTCACACTGAAGGCTTCAAAACTATGAATTAACACATGTGGAATTATATACATAACAAAAAAGTCTGAAAATCTGTCATATTCTAGGTTCTAGCCACCTTTTGCTTTGATTACTGCTTTGCACACTCATTCTCTTGATGAGCTTCAAGAGGTAGTCACCTGAAATGGTCTTCCAACAGTCTTGAAGGAGTTCCCGGAGATGCTTAGCACTTGTTGGCCCTTTTTGCCTTCACTCTGCGGTCCAGCTCACCCCAAACCATCTGGATTGGGTTCAGGTCCGGTGACTGTGGAGGCCAGGTCATCTGGAGCAGCACCCCATCACTCACCTTCTTGGTCAAATAGCCCTTACACAGCCTGGAGGTGTTTGGGGTCATTGTCCTGTTGACAAATAAATGATGGTCCAACTAAACGCAAACCGGATGGAATAGCAGCTGCTGTGAGATGCTGTGGTAGCCATGCCGGGTCAGTATGCCTTCAATTATGAATAAATCCCCAACAGTGTCACCAGCAAAGCCCCCCCCCCCCACACCATCACACCTCCTCCTCCACACCATCACACCTCCTCCTCCACACCAGCACACCTGTGAAGTGAAAACCATTTCAGGTGACTACCTCTTGAATCTCAACAAGAGAATGCCAAGAGTGTGCAAAGCAGTAATCAAAGCAAAAGGCGGCTACTTTGAAGAACCTAGAATATGACATATTTTCAGTTGTTTCACACTTTTTGTTATGTCTATAATTCCACATGTGTTAATTCATAGTTTTGATGCCTTCAGTGTGAATCTACAATTTTCATAGTACTGTATACATATATATGTATATATATATATATATATATATATATATATATATATACACACACACACACACACACACACACAAATGGTTATGTGCAGCTCACAATTATTGTCTTTAGAGATGAGCGAACTTACAGTAAATTCGATTCGTCACGAACTTCTCGGCTCGGCAGTTGATGACTTATCCTGCATAAATTAGTTCAGCTTTTAGGTGCTCCCGTGGGCTGGAAAAGGTGGATACAGTCCTAGGAGACTCTTTCTTAGGACTGTATCCACCTTTTCCAGCCCACCGGAACTTCTGAAAGCTGAACTAATTTATGCAGGATAAGTTATCAACTGCCGAGCCGAGAAGTTTGTGACGAATCAAACTTACTGTACGTTTGCTCATCTCTAATTGTCTTAACCCCTCCATATGTGTGAGATGTAACCTGTGTCTTCTTCTTGTGAGCTTAGATTTGCTTTGGACTTGATAACGGGAGGAATCCCGAAAGCTTCTCTACAAAATTCTTTACAAATTACTACTAGATAATGCAACTTTTTGGATTTGCATCTGCATCACTGGACTAATACGGCTACTCAAATTTACTAATATATATATATATATGTATGCAATTTATATATTTTTCATCTATGCAATTTTTGGGTTATTTTTTTCACTTTTTTGTAACTTCGCTGGAAGATTCTTTATCGGATTACAGAGAAACATATTCCTTTTTTCACAGGAAACACAGATCTGTCAGAGCAGGAGGCCATGATGACACCAACCCCGGGCGGCTGAGCTGAATGAAGACAGTTTGTGGCGCGGACGGGACTGTCCCCGACACCTGTTAGACAGACGTTATCTCTACCACCGAGATCATTCATAGAAGTTATTGCGTACATGGAAAACAGGGGATTCAAGGAAGAGATAAGGCGGCTAGTAGTGAGAAGGTGATGCAGATGGCTTCTGAAGAATTCTGTGAAATGATTCTCCTTTTTTCTTTTATGTAAATTTGCAAAAAAAAAAAGGGTCTTTGTCTGGTATTAAAGGGGTACTCCGGTGGAAAACTTTTTTTTATTTTTTTATCAACTGGTGCCAGAAAGTTAAACAGATTTGTAAATGACTTCTATTAAGAAATCTTAATCCTTCCAGTACTTATGTTCCTTATAGCAGCATATGTTTTCTATGGGGATTTTCTCCTACTCTGGACAGTTCTTAAAATGGACAGAGATGTCAGCAGAGAGCACTGTGTTCGTGATGTCAGCAGAGAGCTCTGTGTTCCAAAAAGAAAATCATTTCCTCTGTAGTATTCAGCAGCTAATAAGTACTGGAAGGATTAAGATTTTTTGATAGAAGTAATATACAAATCTGTTTAACTTTATGGCACCAGTTGATTAAAAAAAAAAAGTTTTCCACCGGAGTCCCCCTTTAAATTGAAGAGCTGCAATACAGACCATAGTTTTAACCCCTTCTGATGCGAATCGCAACTCCGCTGTATTTTTCTCCTTTTCGCTGTACTTTTCGTGCGCACTTCTTGCACACAGTACCATAAGCACAGTCCCGTACTTTTGAATGCGACTCACAGTACATGTACAGTTCTTTACATGGGGGGAGTACTCTTTTAACGGTGGCAACAGCTGTAGGCACACACCCGTATCCTGTTCATGATGCCAAAAAGCTATGTGGTAGCTTGGGGTGTAGGGTATATGGGGCATAACTGTGCGGTACTTTAATGGGTTCTGTTTAACTTCTTCTACTCGTGACGCCAGGGTGAGGGCTCCACTGCAATGCATGTCCTACCGCTACCCTTCCCAAAAGCAGGTATGAAATAATTGAATGTCCACAACCGGAGAGTTTGCTGAAAACAGTCGGAACTTTTACTGAAGATTTTATGCAAGCTTTAAAACCGGAACAGTCTCTGTACAAGAAAAGTCTCTTAGATATTGACAGTGGTTGGGACCTTAAGCATTTTGGAGTCCGTAGACTGATATGCGCTGTTCCGCTGGATTTAGTTGAGGTCCAGCAGTCACGCTAGCTTTAGCGGGATTCAGTTTAAGACTCACATTTTCAGTTCACGCTGAGGCCGGCAGGCTTCTGCCCTAGCTTGTCTTTGAAAGTTGCGCAGATCCGTCCTAATAGTCCGGCATCCACGAGAGCAGCAACCCAAGAGAGCGATAATTGGTTACAGCTCCCTTATATGGGCAGGGGCTGGCCTTAAGCTGATTGGTCCAATACTTCTGTCAATCATCCTTACATAGAGTTATGGGTAATCATGTGACCCAAGGACCTCCTAAGGTCCTCCAACATACCATAGAGGAATTTACATAGTCACATGACCAAAGGTCCTGCGGCGCTACCAAGGTTAACATACTAATATACATTATATTAAATATATACATTTAAATAGTACAAAATTAGAAAAGAAAAGAGGCGACTAGGGGCTGTCCCACCTGGGGGACCCTGCCTGAACGTAGTAACTCTGACTTTGGGGACCACCATACAAGGTACGGTATGCAATATGGTACCGGGACACCACAATTACATCCCCAGTACATTACACACCCCTGTCTCTTCATTACAAAACACTGTCTTTTCATTACACACCCCTGTCTTTTCATTACACTCCCGTCTTTTCATTACACCCCCTGTCTCTTCATTATACCCCCTGTCTCTTCATTACACCCCCTGTCTCTTCATTACACCCCCTGTCTCTTCATTATACCCCGTCTCTTCATTATACCCCCTGTCTCTTCATTATACCCCCTGTCTCCTCATTACACTCCCGTCTCTTCATAGCACATCCCTGTCTTTTCATTACACTCCGTCTCTTCATTATACCCCCTGTTTCGTTATTACACCCCCCTTCTCTTCATTACACCCCCTGTCTCTTCATTATACCCCCTGTCTCCTCATTACACTCCCGTCTCTTCATAGCACATCCCTGTCTCTTCATTACACCCCCTGTCTCTTCATTATACCCCCTGTCTCTTCATTATACCCCCTGTCTCCTCATTACACTCCCGTCTCTTCATAGCACATCCCTGTCTTTTCATTACACTCCGTCTCTTCATTATACCCCCTGTTTCGTTATTACACCCCCCTTCTCTTCATTACACACTTCTGTATCTTCATCACATCCCCCTTTCTTCATTACACACTTCTGTCTCTAGCGATAATTGGTTACAGCTCCCTTATATGGGCAGGGGCTGGCCTTAAGCTGATTGGTCCAATACTTCTGTCAATCATCCTTACATAGAGTTATGGGTAATCATGTGACCCAAGGACCTCCTAAGGTCATCCAACATACCATAGAGGAATTTACATAGTCACATGACCAAAGGTCCTGCGGCGCTACCAAGGTAAACATACTAATATACATTATATTAAATATATACATTTAAATAGTACAAAATTAGAAAAGAAAAGAGGCGACTAGTGGCTGTCCCACCTGGGGGACCCTGCCTGAACGTAGTAACTCTGACTTTGGGGACCACCATACAAGGTACGGTATGCAATACGGTACCGGGACACCACAATTACATCCCCAGTACATTACACACCCCTGTCTCTTCATTACAAAACACTGTCTTTTCATTACACACCCCTGTCTTTTCATTACACACCCCTGTCTTTTCATTACACTCCCGTCTTTTCATTACACCCCCTGTCTCTTCATTATACCCCCTGTCTCTTCATTACACTCCAGTCTCTTCATAGCACACCCCTGTCTTTTCATTACAACCCCTGTCTCTTCATTATACCCCCTGTCTCTTCATTATACCCCCTGTCTCTTCATTATACCCCCTGTCTCTTCATTATACCCCCTGTCTTCATTATACCCCCTGTCTCTTCATTATACCCCGTCTCTTCATTATACCCCCTGTCTCTTCATTATACCCCCTGTCTCTTCATTATACCCCCTGTCTCTTCATTACACCCCCTGTCTCTTCATTATACCCCGTCTCTTCATTATACCCCGTCTCTTCATTATACCCCCTGTCTCCTCATTACACTCCCGTCTCTTCATAGCACATCCCTGTCTTTTCATTACACTCCGTCTCTTCATTATACCCCCTGTTTCGTTATTACACCCCCTTCTCTTCATTACACCCCCTGTCTCTTCATTACACCCCCTGTCTCTTCATTACACCCCCTGTCTCTTCATTATACCCCGTCTCTTCATTATACCCCCTGTCTCTTCATTATACCCCCTGTCTCTTCATTATACCCCGTCTCTTCATTATACCCCCTGTCTCTTCATTATACCCCCTGTCTCCTCATTACACTCCCGTCTCTTCATAGCACATCCCTGTCTTTTCATTACACTCCGTCTCTTCATTATACCCCGTTTCGTTATTACACCCCCCTTCTCTTCATTACACACTTCTGTATCTTCATCACATCCCCCTTTCTTCATTACACACTTCTGTCTCTTCAGTATACACCCCTGCCTAATAATTACACAGTCTCATCATTATACCCCAAGTCTCTTCAATACACACTTGTTTCTTCATTACACACCCTTAAACACCTCTCCCTCTCTTCAGTACACACCCCTGTCTCCTAATCACACATTCCTGTCTCTTCATTACACCACGGTCTCTTCAGTACATGCCCCTCCCTTTGCCCTGACTGTCTCCAGGCACTTAGCAGAAGCATACATGGTATCACAGTGCCCATTACGTGTCCTGCTATCCAAAAGCTGGTTAGCTACGGACTGAAACAGTAGGCCTCATTTACTGAGCTAAAACCCACTAGTTTTTGTCTGTATTTTTCTGTTATTTTAGTGCACAGTGTCTAAGACTCTCTGAGACATGTCTTGCTCAGTGTGCACCAGGAAAATTCAATTAACCCCAAATTGCCTTGTGAAAAGACAAAAATGGGGCGTGGTATGCTGCAAAGGGGCGTGGTTGGGACAAAAAGGGGGCGTGGTTTCACAACCCGACCTATTTACTATGAATTCACAGAAAATCCTGTGAATAAATGTATCCAGCGCAGCAGCTCGAATGCAGGAACATTTATTTCAGTACAGCAACACACACGGACCAGGACAGCAGTGACGCGTTTCAATTAATGTCAGTATGATTAAGATCACTTAGACAATTGAAACGTGTCACTGCTGTCCTGGTCCGTGTGTGGTGCTGTACTGAAATAAATGTTCCTGCATTCGAGCTGCTGCGCTGGATACTTCTTCATTTCTTATCTTATCTTCAGCATTGTCTTAACCCTTTCAGTACTTATGAGCTGCTGAAGTTAAGGTTGTTCTTTTCTGTCTAAGTGCTCTCTGATGACCCCTGTCTCGGGAACTGTCCAGATTAGAAGCAAATCCCCATAGCAAACCTCTTCTACTCTGTGCAACTCAACTTCAGCAGTTGGTAATTATTGGAAGGATTAAGATTTTTTTAATAGAAGTAATTTACAAATCTGTTTAACTTTCTGGAGCCAGTTGATATATAAAAAAAAGTGTTTTTTTCCTGCAATACCCCTTTAAATCCAGGTTCTGTATGGGATACTCTGACAGTTGTGTTGGAATATGGGGGCCCCTAGTGAGCGCTTCCATCCTGCCTCGGCTGTACACACTGCTCCATCTGCCTGTGTGATGATCTGCGGAGCCATCACATACAGTCAGGTGACCCTAACAGTAATACGAGGGGCAGTAACAGCTCAGTGATACGTACAGGACATCCTGCGCACACGTGTGTCACAGTTCATGGTTTCCAGCAGGATAATGTTCGCCCACACACAGAAAGGGATTCCTAGGAATGTCTCTGCCAGATTGTAACACTTCCTTGGCCCAATCTGTGGGTAAATGTGCCATAAGATACCATATAGAACCTGTTTGCTTCCATGCTCAATTATATATCATCCTAAATCCAGACTAGAGGCACCCAACAGGGTACTAGAACCTCCATGTATCCCAATCGTATCTCATCTTGTATCCAGGCTAGAGGCACCCAACAGGGTACTAGAGCCGCCATGTTTCCCAATCGTATCTCATCTTGTCTCCAGACTAGAGGCACCCAACAGGGTACTAGAGCCTCCATGTATCCTAATCGTATCTCATCTTGTATCCAGCCTAGAGGCACCCAACAGGGTACTAGAGCCTCCATGTATCCCAATCGTATCTCATCTTGTATCCAGACTAGAGGCACCCAACAGGGTACTAGAGCCTCCATGTATCCCAATCGTATCTCATCTTGTATCCAGCCTAGAAGCACCCAACAGGGTACTAGAGCCTCCATGTATCCAAATCGTATCTCATCTTGTATCCAGCCTAGAGGCACCCAACAGGGTACTAGAGCCGCCATGTCTCCCAATCGTATCTCATCTTGTATCCAGCCTAGAGGCACCCAACAGGGTACTAGAGCCTCCATGTATCCCAATCGTATCTCATCTTGTATCCAGCCTAGAGGCACCCAACAGGGTACTAGAGCCTCCATGTATCCCAATCGTATTCCATCTTGTATCCAGACTAGAGGCACCCAACAGGGTACTAGAGCCTCCATGTATCCCAATCGTATCTCATCTTGTATCCAGACTAGAGGCACCCAATAATATGGTACTTCAGCCTCCTCCAATTGTACAGTTTTCCCTAATAAACATCTAATTTTGCTCTATTATTGTAAATCACTTCCATATATCATCATAACATTCACACAAAGTTTTTATTTGATACCAACAAGTCCTTCTTGGTGCATTTATTTATCTATTTATTTTGTCAACACATGTTTTTAGACACAGAAAGCCCCCGTACGAAAGTACAAAATGGGAGAGGAGGGGGCACATGACAGGGGGTGTAGGTAGCGGACTTAGGGTTACAAGTTTGAGCTAGGCTGGGGGGGTGAGGGGTTAAGGTGGGAGGAGCTAGGCAGGCAAGGGACTAGGGGTTTGCAGGAACAGGAAGGGGAGGAGTCATTCCGGGGGGGAGAAGCCGTGTCCCGCCCTTTGAGCTGGTAATGATGGTTTGGTGGGTTTTGTTTTCGAGGGGGGGACTGTTTTTTTTTGTTATGTCACAGTGGCGTGAGCTGGAGGGGGATTTGGAGGCATGCTGGAAGGATGGTGGAGGCCCTGGTCAGAATGGCCGTGGGGAGCTCGGTTGGTAGCCAGCTAATCATGGGGGTCCTTGGGGGAAGGGACAGAGTGGGTCTCCGAAGGTGGTGCCCTTGGGTCAGGTGATGGTCGACCAAGGGCAAAGTAGGAGACAGTGCTTGGACGAGAAGCTGCCTTCAGGTCCCCTTCCAGAATGGGGGGGGGGGGGGGTATTTATTTTTGGATGGGAGGTTATGTTAACCCTGGATCAGTTGTTAGCAAATTAAATAACAAAATAAATAACAGAATTTCCGTTTATTAAAACAGTAAAATGGTATATAATTGTTATTTTGTTAATAAAACGGTTGGTCCGCTGTGGCCTTTGCACCATACGAAGAGTCTGTGGTTATTGATGGGGATGGTGGTAAGTAAAAAAAGGGGTAGTCAGGGCGCAAGGGTAGTGTAACTCTCCCCTAGTCATGTATTTGAATTGTTATTACAATTGTTGATGTATGGAGCTGTTTGGTCAGTATAGTTGAGTATTATGTGAGCACTGTATGAAGGATTTTAGATTGTGCAGCACCATAGGGTACAAGTTACCAACACTATTGCTTTATAGTAACAGAATGTCCATAGGGCTGCAAGTAGTATTTGGGTACAATCCCTATAATGATTTACTCCTTATCTGGCATCATAGGTAGAGGCCCACATATTTTATATGCGCATTGTATATTTACTATGGGACATGGTCACAATTTGGTGCCAATAAACAGTGGTCCATCTACTTACAATGGCCTCAGGTTACAATATTTTCCATCTTTTCTGGAATTAACTTGAAACCAGACTCAACATACAATGTACAGACAGTCCAGATCCGCGAAACGTGTCAATGGCCGGAAGAACCGACCAATCAGAATGGGCATTCACTGGTATAACCCCTGTATTACTGAAGTGTATGCACTGAATTTCTGTCTGGTAGCGCCCCCTACAGTACAGGGTGGTATTACATGTTCTGTACTCTACCTGTGCCAGGGTTAGCTGCCCCTTTGGACACCAGGTGAGGGTGGCTCCATGTTACTTTTTTAGGACACTATGTTCTGTACAGGACCCTGAAGAAGCTCCTGTCCTCTACATAGACAGTGATTACAGATCCCAGCAGATCTTTCTTATGTGGTGGCCCAGTACAGGAGTTGTTCCCCAGTACTCTTGCCCTTGTTAGGCAGCCTCCCTGCAGTGTCCTCTGGGCCCCCGACACCTGTTCCCTTTTGTATATATATTTTCTGCCATGGTGTCAGCAGAGAGCACTGTTGTCAGACAGAAAAGAACAACTCAACTTCAGCAGCTGATAATTAATGGAAGGATTAAGATTTTTTAATAGAAGTAATTTACAAATCTGTTCAACTTTCTGGAGCCAGTTGATATAATAAAAACAAGTTTTTCCTGGAATACCCCTTTAACCCCCAATCTAATGATCTGCAGGAGTCTTAACACCCAGACCTTGACTGATCAAAACGTTTGACATGTCTGTGTGACATGCCAAAAGTTTTTAAAGTGACAGACACTTTAACCTCTCATTACAACAACAGCAACAAAACAGAATGGCACAACACCACCAGGTGGTCACAAGTGGTAATGCAAGGTATTTACATTAGCGTTTTTTCCCCAAAGTTAATCATATCATGCATACTTTTGTTATTTTCAGGTGAAATGTACAAAGAACAACATGTATTCTGCTAGATCAGTTTCTAGATCAGTGTTTCCCAACCAGGGTGCCTTCAGCTGTTGCTAAACTACAACTCCCAGCATGCTGGGAGTTGTAGTTTTGCAACATCTGGAGGCACCCTTGGGAAATACTGTTCTAGATTGACTCAACCTTGAATTTAGTCAAAACATCTTTAGGTGAAATAATGTCTTTTTTGAGGACAGTGATTAGGCATTATTAGACTTTTATACATTGGGTTATGTTAAGGTGACACTTCAAGCAAAAGTGAAAATTCTGTCGTGTACTCTTCTACCCCCACAGAAAAGTGCAGGACACATGAAACATGGCATCAGGGTATACCAAGGAGCAAGGTACCATAAAGGGCATCCTAACGGCTCCATCCTGACCCCAGAGACAACTGCAATGTGGGATCCAGGTTCTAAAACACTTGTGGGGTTAGGGGGAAATATGAAGTATCAGGTCTTTTTTATTTTTTTTTTAAAGAATGTATATTGTTATGTGTAAATATATATATATATATATATATATATATATATATATATATATGCGTCATGCAATATATAATGCAACCTAAAGTAATGCCATTGTATAGTCTCCAAAAAGAAGGGCAACAAATACATAGAAATCTTTTAATCTGTATAGTGTATAGATTACAATTTATTTTCAATCTGTATAGTGTATAGACTACAATATACCTTAAAGGGGTACTCTGGTGAAAAACTTTTTTTTTTTATCAACTGGTGCCAGAAAGTTAAACAGATTTGTAAATTACTTCTATTACAAAATCTTAATCCTTCCTGTACTTATTAGCTGCTGAATACTACAGTGGAAATTCTTTTCCGTTTGAAACACAGAGCTCTCTGCTGACATCACGAGCACAGTGCTCTCTGCTGACATCATGAGCACAGTGCTCTCTGCTGACATCTCTGTCCATTTTAGGAACTGTCCAGAATAGGAGAAAATCCCCATAGAAAACATAAGCTGCTCTGGACAGTTCCTAAAATGGACAGATATGTCAGCAGAGAGCTCTGTGTTTCAAAAAGAAAAGAATTTCCTCTGTAGTATTCAGCAGCTAATAAGTACTGGAAGGATTAAGATTTTTTAATAGAAGTCATTTACAAATCTGTTTAACTTTCTGGCACCAGTTGATTTAAAAAAAAATATAGTTTTTCACCGGAGTACCCCTTTAATCAAAGACAAAATATGATCAAATTAACAAAATGTATAATTTTATTGAAAAAATCTAAAGTAAAAACAAAATTATGCCCAAAAATACACAACACAAAGACACTTAAAAAAAAACTTACACAAGGATCACATACCACAGGGAAGATATAGTGATCATTAATCTACATTACAAAACAGTGTAATATCAATGGCTCCAAAAGGACGTTACCTAGTCCAGACATTAGGAATAACAGTATCCGATAGACATGAACACCCCCTGATGAAGCTCACTAGGAGTGAAATGTACGTTGGGGTCTGTACATACCTGGGTAAGGTTTATGTACATGTCAGATACTAGGGCTCTGGCTACTCTAGGACTATCCTATTTTCGTCCAGCACTGTTTTACTGTATATGCCCTATGTCTACTACATACTGTTATTCCTAATGTCCTTTTGGAGCAGTTGATATTACACTGTATTGTCATGTAAATTATTGATCATTATATCTACCCTGTGGTGTGTGTGATCCTTGTTGGCGTTTTTGGTGCCTTTGTGTATTTTTGTGCCTAATTTTTGTTTTTTCTTTTGATTATTTTTGATATAGTGATACATTTTGTTAAAAAGCAAAACATTCTGATTAGAGATGAGCGAACTTACAGTAAATTCGATTCGTCACGAACTTCTCGGCACGGCAGTTGATGACTTATCCTGCATAAATTAGTTCAGCTTTCAGGTGCTCCGGTGGGCTGGAAAAGGTGGATACAGTCCTAGGAAAGAGTCTCCTAGGACTGTATCCACCTTTTCCAGCCCACCGGAGCACCTGAAAGCTGAACTAATTTATGCAGGATAAGTCATCAACTGCCGAGCCGAGAAGTTCGTGACGAATCGAATTTACTGTACGTTCGCTCATCTCTAATTCTGAAGCAAAATACTTTTAATATATAAAAAAAGATATAATATTCATGTAAATAATATCAATTACAGTACCATAATAGACCAATAGTATAACAAAACTATTCCAATAATAAAATAAAATGGAATGAACACAAATATCATGACATTTACCAGCAGTATCAATGTCGAGGTCCCTTTTGCACCCCATGTATCCTCTGTGCTTAAACTCGGAATAGTTCTCTACTGAATGACACTGTCCACATCAATAGAATACAGTGATCCCTCAACTTACAATGGTCTCAACATACAATAGTTTCAACATATAATGGTCTTTTCTGGACCATTGTAACTTGAAACCAGACTCAACATACAATGATACAGACAGTCCAGATCTGTGAAATGTGGCAATGGCCAGAAGAACTGACCAATCAGAATGGACGTTCACTGGTAAAACACCTGTATGACTGAAGTGTATGCACTGACTGGTATCTGGTAGCGCCCCCTACAGTACAGGAAGGTATTACATGTTCTGTACTCTTTACCTGTATTACTGAAGTGTATGCACTGACTGGTGTCTGGTAGCGCCCCCTACAGTACAGGGAGGTATTACATGTTCTGTACTCTTTACCTGTATTACTGAAGTGTATGCACTGACTGGTGTCTGGCAGCGCCCCCTACAGTACAGGGAGGTATTACATGTTCTGTACTCTTTACCTGTATTACTGAAGTGCATGCACTGACTGATGTCTGGTAGCACCCCTTACAGTACAGGGAGGTATTACATGTTCTGTACTCTTTACCTGTATTACTGAAGTGTATGCACTGACTGGTGTCTGGTAGCGCCCCCTACAGTACAGGGAGGTATTACATGTTCTGTACTCTTTACCTGTGCCAGGGTTAGCTGCTCCTTAGGACACCAGGTGAGGGCGGCTCCATGTTACTTTTGTAGGACACTGTGTTCTGTACAGGACCCTGAAGAAGCTCCTGTCCTCTACATAGACCAGTGTTTCCAGAGCAGAGTGCCCCCAGCTGTTGCAAAACTACAATTCCCAGCATGCCCGGACAGCCTTTGGCTGTCCGGGCATGCTGGGAGTTGTAGTTTTGCAACAGCTGGAGGCTCCCTGCTTGGGCAACACTGACATAGACAGTGATTTACAGCTTCCAGCAGATCTTTATTACTTTTACATGTAAGGATTTGCTTTATCTATATTAGTTATCTATTTATCTTTCTTTAATCCTCACTTTTCTCTATTTTTGGATGACATTTTGGGCCTTTAAAACCAATTACCAGGTTTCCATAGAGTTCTGGTCTCAACATACAATGGTTTCACCATACAATGGTCATCCCGGAACCAATTAATATTGTAACTTGAGGGCCACTGTATAGCGCAGTCCTCACGTTCCCCCGGCAGGTCATGTTTTCAGGATTTCCTTAGTCTACAACAGGTGATATAATTACGGTGTTACATGATGCACTGCCCATAACTATATCACCTGAGAAAGACTAACGAAATCCAGAAAACATGTACCACTCTCGGGGGTACTTGAGGACCACTTTTGGGAAACACTGTCATTTAAGATCCAAGGCACCAGAGGACCAATAAACCCCTTATTTTATTCAACAATCCAAGTATACGGCAATGTTTCAGCCATATGGGGCCTTCATCAAGCCAAGACAAAGTTTGAAATATAAAATACCAACAGAATAATATAATACGATATAATAAACAACTAAACCACTTTCGGAAGACCACCTCAAATTGCATTGAAACATGGTCTATTCATAAAAAACCTGAAATGGTGGGCTGAAAAGCCATGAAAAGCAATCTGGTCTGGATAAGGGGGTGGTCTTGTAGAAGGTGGTCTTATGGGAGATATATCAAAAATATGAAATACCAATAATATAATACTACAATAACGCAAAATGATATACCAGTTAAACAATTTAACATGGCAGTAATCTGATATAACTGTAATAAATAAAACACAATATAATATAATATACCAATTAGGGATAGACCGATATCGATTTTTTAGGGCCGATACCGATAATCTGTGACCTTTCAGGCCGATAGCCGATAACTTCTACCGTTATTCCGATATAAGTTATCGGCTATTTCAATGGGCGCTTTAAATCAATGAACTGCAGCGGCTTTTGCGGGGCCAGAGACCGCCGCCGCCACCCGCTTCTCTCCCCCTGCCTTTCCTGGGGTCCTCCCTAGTCCAACCACTGCCCCATTGCCTCCCCCATTCCCGGTTTTATAATGACCTGTTCCCGAGGTCCGCGCTACTTCTGGCTCCGGCGGCGTCCTCCTGAGCTGTCACCGTGTGCACTGACGGTGACGTCGCGTTGAGGACGTCATTGCGCTGTGCAGCGTGCAGGATGCCGTAGGACGTCACAGGAGCCAGAAGTAGCGCGGACCCCCGGAAACAGGTAATTATAAAACCGGGGATGGGGGAGGCAATGGGGCAGCGGCGGCGGTGGTCTCTGGCCGGGGAGGGGTGGCGGGGCATTATCGTCATATCGGCAAAGTAATTGCCGATACCGATAATGTCCAAAATCGTGACTATCGGCCGATAATATCGGCCAAACCGCTAATCGGTCAATCCATACCAATAGTATAATACACTATAATAAACATGTGGTAGTGATATAGTATGCTCAAAATGTATCAAATAAATCTAATATAGTAATATAACAATAATTTAATAAATATTAAAAAAAAAAAGATGTTATACCTGGGATAGGACATCCGCTTCGGATCCGGACGTGTTGTGCGTGCTCCTAGGGTAAGAACTGCTTGTTGAGGGTGACGGCTGTGACATCCTGTATAGACTGAGGAGCTCAGAAGTCAATGAGGACGCATGAGATGACTGAAGGACCAGTAGACCATAGGTGGGAGGAGACGGAGGTGGTGCCCACAAAACACTCGGTGATGGGATGCAACTTCCAAGAAAATCGAAGACCAGCACCACGATGAGACCGGGACCCTCAACTATAGACCTATGATACGTAGGCCATTACTATAAACCAGCCACATATGGAATCTGTAACAAACTCGGCTGTTTTGTGAGGTAACAATGTAAAAAAAAAATGTCTGCTATAGCTGGCTCCACAAGGGGGGCAGTACCGGCACTCCAACACCCCAAACTCTTGAGGCTATGGGCAGCGTCGGACCAGGTAATGCGGAGTGCGGGGCTGTCATGAGAGATCCGAGCTTTATCGCTGCGACCTCCGCTTCTTCTTCTTCTTCTTGGAATGAAGTCTGTAGATCATTTCAAGTAAGTCACGTGGAAAGTCTTTGAAACGTAGAGGAAACCACACGTGTGAGTGACAGGGAACTGAGAGAACGGTGCTCAACCTCCGCACCAACCTGAGAATTACTCACTTTGTTTGTGTTATATGAATCGAAAAAAAATAATTCAGAGAAATTCCCTGTAAGCGGCGATAACCAGCGCCTGCCTCGTCCTGATAACAGGGCCACAGCCACCTCTATGTTTCCCTCTGTTATCTTTGTAAAAAAAAAAAAATTTGCAGAAAGTCGACACTTTTGTTTTACTTTTTGTTGTATCTAAGGGGCACGTGGGACATAGGGGGAGATTTATCAATGTCGGTGTGAGGTAGAAATCATTTAAAGGGGTACTCCGGCCCTGAGACATCTTATCCCTTACCCTACGTGCTCGTGTACCGTAGAAAGAAAAATGCTTTACACACTAATTTACTTTTGCGCATTTTTTGTTTAGATATTAAAACTTTGCACGAAGGCAAAAGATTTTGCGCAAATATAGAACACCGAGGAGTGCGCGTGCCAATGTGTCGGACGGTAGAAACATGAGGGAATGTCTATGTTTGAGCAAAATTTATCAACAAGCTTGCGAACGGTTGATTAATTTTACACAGACATGCAAAATATAGAAAGCACTGACATGGTTTAAAGGGGTACTCCGGCCCCAAGACATCTAATCCCCTATCCAAAGGATAGGGGATAAGATGTCTGATCGCGGGGGTCCCGCCGCTGGGGACCCCCGCAATCTAGCATGCAGCACCCACCTGTAAGTACTGCCGGAAGCTCTGTCTTATGCCTCCCGACCACGGGGACGGAGTATCGCGACATCACGCCCCACCCCGTGTGCCATCACGCCCAGAGGCTCTGTCTTATGCCTCCCATGGGGACCGAGTGTTGTGACATCACGCCCCTTTCAAAGACAAGCTAGGCCAGAAGTCTGCCGGCCTCAGCCTAAACTAAATATGAGTAAAAATCTCAATCCCCGCTAAAGCTAATGTGATTACTGGACCGAATCTAAACCCCTAAATCCAGTGGATCACCGCAACAATTACCTTCCTAAGCTCAATAGACTCACGAGGTCCCAACCACTTGTCAAGCTCTAATAGGCTCTGTTATATGGACTGTTCCTGTTCATTATTGCATAAAATCTTCAGTAAAAGTTCTGACAAGTTTTTTCAAATCTCCGGTTGTGGACAATAAATTATTTACTATCTCCCTATCGCTCTTGGGAAGGGTGGTGGTAGTACAAGCATGCAGAGAATAGCCCTCACCCTGCCGTCATGAATAGAAAGGGTTAAGCAAGCACCCTTAGTAACTGTGTCTGATCGGTGCTCTGAAAATACAGGAAGCCTTAGCAGCCTGTAATAATGCAGCGCCGATAACACAGATCAATGCTGCGCTATGGCACAACCTCGAACAATGTAGTCAAAATATTACATGTAATAGTCCCCTATAGGCACAAAAAAGTAAAAAAAAATATTAAAAAAATTTGGTCACAATGTGAATAAGAACCCCCCCCCCCAAAAAAAAAGAAAAATACATTTAAATCCCCCCGTTTCCCATTTTTCAAATAAACAAATGCAAACAAAAATAAACATATTTGTCTGAACTATTAGAATATAACGAAGCCGCACAGTGAACAGCGTAAATGCAAAAATACATTTCTGTTCCAGAATTGCTGAATTTTGGTCACTTCATATGGCAGAATTTTTTTTATGAAAAGCGATCAAAACAAAACAAAAACAGTAACAATAAAAACTGTAGTGATCAGGGTGCAAAAAATGAGCCCCCATTCAGCTCCGTATACGGAAAAATAAAAGTGTTATAGGGGTCAAAAAAGGACAATTTTAAAGAGTAGCTCCATCTTTTTTTTTTTTCTTCTGTACCTACCTATAGGTAATCTATCCCTAACCCCCTCCCTGCCTTTAAAAAAAATTGTTTATAACTTAAAAAGTTGTCATCTTCAGCTTTTCTTGTCTTCTTGCGTTCTCCCCTCCCAGAAGCCGACTTCCCCAGCAGGCGCGACGTCACTGATGCCTGCTGGGCGCCGACTTCCGCCCTCACTTCATCTATGCTGCGCTCCTATTGGGAGTGCGCCATTGATGATCAGCGAATCGCACAGCAGGCTGCTCCGGGGTCTCCTCCTCCCTGTTTAGCAGTGTATGTGCTACCCAGGGAGGAGGAGAATAGGAGTAGCCTTGAAATATACACCTGCCGAGACCCGGGACCGAGATTTTGCATATAATGGTTGATATTTTTTCATTTTTAAAAAATCATAATAATATAGAACCCCCCCCCTAACATGTCCCTATATGCCCAATTATACTTTATAATTGGGCATGCTGTATGGGCATGCTGGTAGTTGTAGTTTTTCAGCAGCTGGAGGCACTCTGATGATTATATGCCGGGGGCGGGGACGGGCTGCCTGTGAATCTAGGCAGTCAATGCGCGCAGCCCCAGCGTTCACTTCGCTCGCTCCCGCCTGTCTGATTGACAGGCAGGGAGCGAGCGCAGGCTG
Organism: Hyla sarda; assembly: GCF_029499605.1. NCBI lineage: Eukaryota > Metazoa > Chordata > Amphibia > Anura > Hylidae > Hyla > Hyla sarda. The sequence goes on from NC_079191.1 coordinate 415,207,490, forward strand.
AATTAATTAGGATTGATTGCCCGGCCAGCATCGGTCCGAATTCAAGCGTGACGTCATGTCATTTTAATAAAAAAATTTAAAAAAATGAAACTATATTAGTACATAAGTACTACAACATATAAAAAAAAAAAAATGTTGGTGACAGTGCCCATTTAAGCATAGTTTAATTTCTTGTTAAGGGTGCGTTCCCACAGGGCGTATACGCAGCGTATTTGACGCTGCGCAAAATGTATGGCAGCAGCGGGAAATACGCTGCGTATCCCTTGCTCACTATACACACAGGGCTTTCCGGCGACAGCCCTATGTGTGTAGTGAGTTTTGGAGGCGGAGCCGCGCGTCACAGACACGCCGGCACACGGCCCCGCCTCCAAAACTCACTGCACACATAGGGCTGCCGCCGGAAAGCCCTGTGTGTATAGTGAGCAAGGAATACGCAGCGTATTTCCCGCTGCTGCCATACATTTTGCGCAGCGTCAAATACGCTGCGTATACGCCCTGTGGGAACGCACCCTAAAAGTTATACAATAAAACCTATAGATATATTGGGTATCATGACAATTATATTGACTTAAAGAATAAAGATAATGGGGGAGATTTATAAAATCTAGTGTATAGGAAAAGTTGACCAGTTGCCCATAGCAACCAATCAGATCGCTTCTTTCATTTTCTACAGGCCTTGGTAAAAAAAGAAAGAAGTGATCTGATTTGGTTGCTATGGGCAACTGGTCAACTTTTAATAGACACTGGACTGGATAAATCTCCCCAATATGTCATTTTAACCACAAAATGCACTGTGTAGAAACAAAACCCCCCATCCCAAAAGTTGCAAAATTACGTGTTTTTTTGTTTTTCTTTTTGCTTCTCCTCACAGATCATAAAATTTTTTGGTTTTGTCGTAGAGTTTGTAGTAAACTGAGAGATGTCATTACAAAGTACAACATTTGGTGGCACAGAAAAAAAACAAGCCTCATGTGGGTCTGTAGGTAGAAAATTTTACGTATTATGGCTATTAGAAGGCGAGGAGGAAAAAAATTAAGCGCAATAATGAAGAATCGCTGTGTCCTTAAAGGAGTAGTCCAGTAGTGAACAAGTGGTGAACAACTTATCCCATATCCTAAGGATCGGGGATAAGTTGCAGATTGCGGGGGTCTGACCGCTGGGGCCCCCCACGACCTCCTGTACGGGGCCCCGACAGCCCGCGGGAAGGGGGCGTGTCGACCTCCGCACGAAGCGGCGGCCGACACGCCCCCTCAATACAACTCTATGGCAGAGCCGAAGTGCTGCCTTTGGCAATCTCCGGCTCTGCCATAGAGATGTATTGAGGGGGCGTGTCGGCCGCCGCTTCGTGCGGGGGTCAACACCCGCTATCTGGTCGGAGAGCCTGGCCCCCGTACAGAGAGATCGCAGGGGGCCCCAGCGGTCGGACCCCCTGCGATCTCAAACTTATCCCCTATCCTTAGGAAAGGGTATAAGTTTTTCACCACTGGACTACCCCTTTAAGGGGTTAATGTGTTCCCCCTTTCTTAGATCAGACCTAATCGCTGCTGTTTCCATAATCAGCTTATTCTCTAGGGCAGTGGATCCAAACCAGTGTGCCACCAGCTGTTGTAAATGCTGGGAGTTGTCGTTTTGCAACAGCTGGAGGCACACTGGTTGGGAAACACTGGCCCAGGGGAACTCCTAGCAAGTAGGGATTGTCCAAAGCAGAGAACCCCTTCAGAAATTCGGGGCAGGACCATAAGGGTTCATGATGAATCCGTGACCTTTTAACATCCATGTCCTTAGATAACTCTCAGTTCTTCCCTGCCGCTGAGCAAGCACAGAGAGTAACCGCAGCGAGACGATTGTTCACACAGTTTTTGGGAGTGTATTCTGGGGCGAAAAAAGTCAAATCCCCCCCAAAAAATCCACTTAAGGGTGCGTTCTCACGTACAGCATCCTGCGCAGATTTGATTTGTAACTGCAGATTAGAAGCTGTGCTCAATCATTTAGTCTACATTGAAATCTGCAGCAGAAAATCTGCGTATGTGTGAACGTACCCTAAAGGAGATCTGCAGCTGCGTATAACTTATCCCTTAACCGCAGGATAGGTGTTTGATCGCAAGGGTCTGACCGCTGGGACCCCCCGCAATTTCCTGTCGCAGCTCTACCCATGCAGGAGGCGTGTTGGCCGCAGTATGACATGCCCCCTCCATGTATCTCTATGGGAGAGGTAAAGATGCAGCGTTCGTGCCTCCCCGCCTCTCCCATAGAGCTGAATGCTCAGTGAGGTCGATGTCAGGAGCACTAGCCGTGCAGAGCCACAGCAAAGCCAGGTCCCGCTATGGGGGATTGCAGGGTGGGGTGGAGGGGGGGTTGCGTTGTCAAAGCGGTTGGACCCCCCCCCCACGATTAAATACTTAACCTCTATCTTGTGGATAGGGGATTAGCTAAAAACTGCTGCAGTATTCCTCTAAAGCATTAGGGCTTTGTTCACACGATGTATTTTCCGAGCAGAATTCTGCTGCGGAAAATATGGTGCAGCAGCCTCCCATTGTTTTTTAACTAGATTCTGCTGCATTCGCCTTCTTTGGACCATAAGCTGGAAGCAGGGAGGGATGATCACTTTTTATTTACACAGTACACAACGAATATTCATCATAATGAATATATTTAGCTATATTCGAAATATTAGCGAAATCTCGACGAGCCGATATTCGCGATAAAAATTTGCTGTTCGAATAAACACGCTCAACACTACTCCATGCCAAGATGAGACTCGGGCTCCCGTTCTGAAGATTGCACAGGAGAAAAGGGGGGGGGGGGGTCTAAGTGGTCGGACCCCCAACAATCAGACACCTATCCCCTATTCTGTGATACCGCTTTTCAATCTACTATATTATTTGCTATAATTGAATCTACTATATTCTTGCAGTTTCCATTTTCACCACTAAGCCTACAACCAAGCCGAGACTTCCTGTTCTGTTTGTGATGATAAGGAGGAGCCTGCAGGAAAGTTGATCTGTACAGCATTACGGTGATAGGTGACACTAGTAGAGAGAAGACAATAGATATAGCTCACAGTTCAGAGCCCCCCGCCCTGTAGAATGCCATTTGCAAAGGTCACAGAGAACGCCCAGTAACTTTTCCTATTCATGTGAATGGGACAGCTCCTGTCCATTGTTGCCTATGTCCATGGGGTTTGCTGTAAAGCAGATCTGTAAATGCTGTTAAAAACAACTCAGGGAATGTGTATAACTATTATATATCCTGATCCCATAGAGATAGCAGCAGCAGTATACAGATAGGGCTAGAGGGGAGGTGTATAACTACTATATATCCTGATCCCATAGAGATAGCAGCAGCAGCAGTATACAGATAGAGCTGGAGGGGAGATGTATAACTATTGTTTATCCTGATCCCACAGAGATAGTGGTATATACTGTAGATAGAGCTGGAAGGGGTTGTATAACTTCTGTATATACAATGTGGATCCCATATCGAATGCAGTAGCAGTATACAGATAAAGCCATAGGACAGATGTATAACTAGTGTAAATCCTGATCCCACAGATTTAGAAGCAGTATACAGATCTGGGAGGGGTCAAGGAGCTAGTAGGAGGCATCCAGTAAGTGATTGTGTCATACTTAGTAAGTCACAGGAATCCAGCTGGCCCAGGACTGACTTCCTCTGACACACATTAAGCACTGTAACTTTGTCAGACTGGTGATCACATGACATGGTAATGAAGTTATGGTAATAAAACACATTATTTATTTATCCCTTATATATTCTGTTCAACATCCACAGCAAATTCACACCAAAATCTGCACAATTTGGTGTGGAATTTCTCTGCTGCAGATTCAGGTGAAGAATGCTGCATATTTTCTGCAGCTGTGGATTTTAGTCCAACGTGAACATAGCCTTAGAGTTGAGTTACTTAAAAAATAAATGGCATTACTATGCTTGACGTGATCCTGAGTTACAGCCTGTATTATTCCTAATTCTGTAAGCTATAGTGCTGAAATCTCTCAGCATTTGTCCTCAGTTTGCATGGTAATAGGGAAAGCAGAGGTTGCAGCTGCCCTAGAGCAGTGTTTCCCAACCAGGGTGCCTCCAGCTGTTGCAAAACTACAACTCCCAGCGTGCCCGGACAGCCAACGGCTGTCCGGGCATGCTGGAAGTTGTAGTTTTGCAACAGCTGGAGGCACCCTGGTTGGGAAATACTACCTTAGAGCCTGAGGGGTCTCAAATAGCCCCTTTCTCCATAGGAGAGGACGAATACTATTTATGCGCCATTGTAGTTAGTACAGATTTTGCATCGGGCTAATGAGCTTTAAAGGGAACCCGTCACATTAAAAACGTAGCCCAATCTGCAGGCATCATGTTATAGATCAGGATGAGCTGAGCAGATTCATATATAGTTTTGTGTCAAAAGTTTTAGGATAACTCGTTATTTTCTGCTCATGTGGGTGATGTGGGTAGGACCGCCCACTTGACTACTTGGTCCAGGATGCGCAGAAAATAACAAGTTATCCTGTAACTTTTCCCACAATACTATATATCAATCTGCTCAGCTCATCCTGCCCTATAACATAATGCCTGCAGGTAGCATTATATTATAAATGTGACAGGATCCCTTTAAAGGGGTACTCCGGTGGAAAACATATATATATTTTTTTTTTATCAACTGGTGCCAGGGATAAGAGATAAGTTATATGCAGCTGCAGATCTCCTTTAAGTGGATTTATTTTTTAGACGTGACTTTTTAGGCCCCACAAAAAACTGTGTTTCCCAACCCGGGAGCCTCCAGCTGTTGCAAAACTACAACTCCCAGCGTGCCTGTCCGGGCATGCTGGGAGTTGTAATTTTGTAACAGCTGGAGGCACCCTGGTTGGGAAATACTGCCCTGGAGCCTGAGGGGTCTCAAATGGCCCCTTCCTCCATAGGAGAGGACAAGTACCATAAGTACAGATTTTGCATCGGGCTCATGAGCTTTAAAGGGAACCCGTCACATAAAAAATTTAGCCCAATCTGCAGGCATCATGTTATAGGGCAGGATTAGCTGAGCAGATTCATATATAGTTTTGTGTCAAAAGTTTTAGGATAACTTGTTATTTTCTGCGCATTCCTGGACCAAGTAGTCAAGTGGGCGGTCCTACCCACATCACCCACATGAGCAGAAAATAACAAGTTATTCTAAAAATTTTGACACAAAACTATACATGAATCTGCTCAGCTCATCCTGATCTATAACATGATGCCTGCAGATTGGGCTACATTTTTAATGTGACGAGTTCCCTTTAAAGCTCATTAGCCCGATGCAAAATCTGTACTTATGGTACTTGTCCTCTCCTATGGAGGAAGGGGCCATTTGAAACCCCTCAGGCTCCAGGGCAGTATTTCCCAATGAAAGTGCCTCCAGCTGTTGCAAAACTACAACTCCTAGCATGCCCGGACAGCCGTTGGCAATTTTGCATTTTTTTTTTTTTTTTTTTAACATTCACCGTACGGGATCAATAACATTATATTTTAATAGTTTGGACATTTACGCATGCGCCGATTTCAAATATGTGTATAAATTTTATTTTTTTTACACTTTATTGGGGTCAAATGGGGAAAAAGGGCATTTAAAATTTTTTTGGGGGGAGGGGATTTTTCTAATTATTTTTTTTTACTTACATTTTTACACTTTAATGGACTTCATAGGGGACTATCGATAGCAATCCTTTGGCTGCTAATACTGTTCAGTGCTATGCATAGGGCACAGCACTGATCAGTATTAACGGTGATCTTCTGCTCTGGACTGCTCGATCACAGACCAGAGTAGAAGACCCATGGAGGCAGGTGAGGGGACCTCCGTGCGCGGTTCTGGATGATCTGATCGCTGTGGCAGTGCGGCGGGCGATCCAATCATCCATATTTCTGACCGCACTGCCGCAGATGCCGTGATCTGTATTGATCACGACATCTGAGGGGTTAATGGCGGACATCCGCGCGATCGGCCATTACCGGTCAGCAGCTGGGACCAGCGTGATCCGAGTATCGCTCCAATACTCACGGTCATTTACAGGACATAGATAGATATACGTCCTGGTGCGCTAAGTACCACAGCACCAGGACGTAAATTTACGTCTTTGGTCGTTAAGGGGTTAAAGGGGGTATTCCTTAACCCCTTAAGGACTCAAGGTTTTTCCGTTTTTGCACTTTCGTTTTTTCCTCCTTACCTTTTAAAAATCATAACCCTTTAAATTTTCCACCTAAAAATCCATATTATGGCTTATTTTTTGCGTCGCCAATTCTACTTTGCAGTGACATTAGTCATTTTACCCCAAAATGCACGGCGAAACGGAAAAAAAAATAATTGTGCGACAAAATCGAAGAAAAAACGCCATTTTGTAACTTTTCGGGGCTTCCATTTCTACGCAGTACATATTTCGGTAAAAATTACACCTTATCATTATTCTGTAGGTCCATACGGTTAAAATGATCCCCTACTTATATAGGTTTGATTTTGTCGCACTTCTGGAAAAAATCATAACTACATGCAGGAAAATTTATACGTTTAAAAATGTCATCTTCTGACCCCTATAACTTTTTTATTTTTCCACGTACAGGGCGGTATGAGGTCTAATTTTTTGCGCCGTGATCTGAAGTTTTTATCGGTATGATTTTTGTTTAGATCGGACTTTTTGATCACTTTTTATTCATTTTTTAATGGTATAAAAAGTGACCAAAATACGCTTTTTTGGACTTTGGAATTTTTTTGCGCATACGCCATTGACTGTGCAGTTCAATTAATGATATATTTTTATAGTTCGGACATTTACGCACGCGGCGATACCACATATGTTTATTTTTATTAACACTGTTTTATTTTTTTTATGGGAAAAGGGGGGTGATTCAAACTTTTATTAGGGAAGGGGTTAAATGACCTTTATTAACACTTTTTTTTTTGCAGTGTTATAGGTCCCATAGGGACCTATAACACTGCACACACTGATCTCTTATACTGATCATTATTATCCCATAGGGACCTATAACACTGCACACACTGATCTCCTATGCTGATCAATGGCGTGCATTAACACGCCTGTGATCAGCATTATCGGCGCTTGACTGCTCCTGCCTGGATCTCAGGCACGGAGCAGTCATTCGCCGATCGGACACCGAGGAGGCAGGTAAGGGCCCTCCCGGTGTCCGGTCAGCTGTTCGGGATGCCGCGATTTCACCGCGGCGGTCCCGAACAGCCCGACTGAGCAGCCGGGTCACTTTCACTTTAGAAGCGGCGGTCAGCTTTGACCGCCGCTTCTAAAGGGTTAATACCGCACATCGCCGCGATCGGCGATGTGTGGTATTAGCCGAGGGTCCCGGCTGTTGATGAGCGCCGGGACCGACGCGATATGATGCGGGATCGCGGCACGATCCCGCTTCATATTGCGGGAGCCGGCGCAGGACGTAAATATACGTCCTGCGTCGTTAAGGGGTTAATCCTTCCAATAATTATCAGCTGCTGAAGTTGAGTTGTTCTTTTCTGTCTCGCAGCAGTGCTCTCTGCTGACATCTCTGCTTGTCTCGGGAACTGCACGGAGTAGAAGATGTTTGCTATGGGGATTTGCTTCTACTCTGGACAGTTCCCGAGACAGGTGTCATCAGAGAGCACTTAGACAGAAAAGAACAACTCAACTTCAGCAGCTCATAAGTACTGAAAGGATTAAGATTTTTTAATAGAAGTAATTTACAAATCTGTTTAACTTTCTGGAGCCAGTTTATATATATATATATATATATATATATATATATAAATAAAAAAAAAGTTTTTTCCTGGATAACCCCTTTAATCCTTCCAGTACTTATCAGCTGCTATATAATACAGAGAAAGTTCTTTTCCTTTTGAATTTCTTTTCTGTCTGTCCACGGTGCTCTCTGCTGACACCTCTGTCCATTTCAGGAACTTTCCAGAGCAGGAGCAAATCCCCATACTCAAACCTATTCTGCTCTGGACAGTTCCTGACATAGACAGAGGTGTCAGCAGAGAGCACTGTGGAAAAGACAAAAAAGAAATTCAAAAAGGAATAAAATTCCTGTGGAGCATGCAGAAGCTGATAAGTACTGAAAGGATTAATATTTATAAATAGAAGTAATTTAGAAATCTGTTTAACTTTCTGGCACCAGTTGATTTAAAAAAAAATGTTTTCCACCGGAGTACCCCTTTAAGGGGATGTCTTTGGCTAATTTCGTGCCATGAGTAAATATTTGCTACGTGTAGTTTCTATACGGACAGCCATGGTGTGACCTGAGGGAGTAGTTGTTATAGTCAGGGTATTTTTAGCACAAGACTACATGAAGCTCTTTACACCACTTCTCTTTTATACCACAGGAGACATTTGGTCAGATCTCTAGTCAGACACTTACTGTAAAACATGCCTGATCTCATGAAGAAAACCTATCAGCTGATACAACACACTGTACAAGCGATCCCTCAACTTACAATGGCCTCAACATACAATAGTTTCAACATACAATGGTCTTTTCTGGACCATTGTAACTTGAAACCAGACTCAACATACAATGTACGGACAGTCCAGATCTGTGAAACGTGTCAATGGCCGGAAGAACTGACCAATCAGAATGGGCATTCACTGGTAAAACACCTGTATTACTGAAGTGTATGCACTGACTGGTGTCTGGTGGCGCCCCCTACAGTACAGGGAGATATTACATGTTCTGTACTCTTTACCTGTATTACTGAAGCGCATGCACTTTCTGGTGTCTGGTAGCGCCCCCTACAGTACAGGGAGGTATTACATGTTCTGTACTTTACCTGTATTACTGAAGTGTATGCACTGAATGGTGTCTGGTAGCGCCCCCTACAGTACAGGGAGGTATTATATGTTCTGTACTACTCTTTACCTGTATTACTGGTGTATGCACTGACTGGTGTCTGGTAGCGCCCCCTACAGTACAGGGAGGTATTATATGTTCTGTACTACTCTTTACCTGTATTACTGAAGTGTATGCACTGACTAGTGTCTGGTAGCGCCCCCTACAGTACAGGGAGGAATTATATGTTCTGTACTACTCTTTACCTGTATTACTGAAGTGTATGCACTGACTAGTGTCTGGTAGCGCCCCCTACAGTACAGGGAGGTATTACATGTTCTGTAATCTACCTGTATTACTGAAGTGTATGCACTGACTGGTGTCTGGTAGCGCCCCCTACAGTACAGGGAGGTATTACATGTTCTGTACACTTTACCTGTCCCAGGGTTAGCTGCTCCTTTGGACACCAGGTGAGGGCGACTCCATTACTTTTTTAGGACACTGTGTACACTTTACAGGACCCTGAAGAAGCTTCTGTCCTCTACATAGACCAGTGTTTCCCAAGCAGGGTGCCCCCAGCTGTTGCAAAACTACAACTCCCAGCATGCCCGGACAGCCTTTGCCTGTCCGGGCATGCTGGGAGTTGTAGTTTTGCAACAGCTGGAGGCTCCCTGCTTGGGAAACACTGACATAGACAGTGATTACAGCTCCCAGCAGATCTTTATTACTTTTATATGTAAGGATTTGCTTTATCTATATTAGTTATCTACTTATTTTTCTTTAATCCTCACTTTTTCCTATTTTTGGATGACATTTTGGTGCCTTTAGAACCAATTACCAGGTTTCCATAGAGTTCTGGTCTCAACATACAATGGTTTCAACATACAATGGTCGTCATGGAACCAATTAATATTGTAACTTGAGGGACCACTGTACATCATTTCCTAAATTAAGATATTTTCTTACAGGGGTTGTCTGGGGTTAGAATAACATGGCTTCCCTCTCCCCAAAACAGCTCCACCCCTGTCCGCAGGTGGTGTATGGTATCACAGCTTGGTCCTATTTGATTCAAAGAAGCTGAGCTGCAATACCAGATACAACCCCTGGACAAGTGTGCAGCTGTTTCTGGTATAAAGTGGCCATGTATGTGTAACCCTGTACCCTTAAAGTAACACTCCAATAATGTGTTTTTTTTTTTTTTTTTTTATAGAGTGCAGCAAAGGTTATTATTAGAGAATAATGTAAAAGGTTCTTGTGTATGTCTTCTGCTTACCTCTTTTATATGATGTGGCAGGCATGGGGTATTCAGCCATACTAGTTCCTATAATTTTCTAATGCTGCCTATATTCCCCATGAAGCCTCTGGCTTTGCGAAGAGGGGGGGTGTGGAGTCTCATCACTGCAATTCACCTAATGAGACCAATCTAATCACCTGGCTAGACTCCAGCAACCAGGGGCCTTAAAGGGGTACTCTGGTGAAAACCTTTTTTCTTTTAAATCAACTGGTGGCAGAAAGTTAAACATATTTGTAAATTACTTCTATTAAAAAATCTTAATCCTTCCAGTACTTATTAGCTGCTGAATGCTACAGAGGAAATTCCTTTCTTTTTGGAACATTGATGACATCACAAGCACAGTGCTCTCTGCTGACATCTCTATTCATTTTAGGAACCATGCATAGCAGATGTATGCTAAGGGCAGCATGGTGGCTCAGTGGTTAGCACTGCTGCCTTGCAGAGCTGGGGACTTGGGTTCAAATCCCACTAAGGACAACAATAAATAAAGTATTATTATTATTATAATAACGTCAGCAGAGAGAACTGTGGTCGTGATGTCATCAGAGAGCATTCCAAAAAGAAAATAATTTCCTCTATAGTATTCAGCAGCTAATAAGTACAGGAAGGATTAAGATTTTTTAATAGAAGTAATTTACAAATATGTTTAACTTTCTGCCACCAGTTGATTTAAAAGAAAAAAGGTTTTCACCGGAGTACCCCTTTAACTGCGGAGACTTATAAGTGGGTTAGGGTCAGTTCACATTATGTGTGTTCTGTTATTCAAAGTGTGTTTTGTTTAGAGAAATGTTGCCATGAGGAGAAACAGATTTGGCCCATAACCAAAAGTATTCAGGTTGTGTTTACAATGTTGCAAATTTATATCATTTTTAAATACGTTTTTACCAAGTTTTGGCCCTGTTTTAGCTCAGATTTTCGATGTATCTTTACTGCGATAAATAGAACAATTTTAGGGAAAGCCTGGCAAAAACCCAACATCTGAACAGTTTCAGGTGAGGTGTATAACTGCTATATATCCTGATCCCATAGAGATAGCAGCAGCAGTATACAGATAGAGCTGGATGGGAGGTGTTTAACTACTATATATATGGCCTGATCCCATAAAGATAGCAGCAGCAGTATACAGATAGAGCTGGAGAGGAGGTGCATAACTATTATATATCCTGATCCTATAGAGATAGCAGCAGCAGTATACAGATATAGATGGAGGGGATGTGTTTAACTACTATATATCCTGATTCCATAAAGATAGTAGCAGCAGTATACTGATAGAGCTGGAGGGGAGGTGTTTAACTACTATATATCCTGATCCCATAGAGATAGAGCTGGAGGGGAGTTGTTTAACTACTATATATCCTGATCCCATAGAGATAGCAGCAGCAGTATACAGATAGAGCTGGAGAGGAGGTGCATAACTATTATACTGTACATCCTGATCCTATAGAGATAGCAGCAGCAGTATACAGATAGAGCTGCAGGTGAGGTGTATAACTACTATATATCCCAATCCCATATAGTTAATAGCAGCAGTTTACAGATATATCTGGAGGAGAAGTGTATCATTAATATATATCCAGATCCATAGAGATAGCAGCAGTATACAGACAGGGCTGGAGAGGAGGTGCATAACTATTATACTGTATATCCTGATCCTATAGAGATAGCAGCAGCAGTATACAGATAGAGCTGGAGAGGAGGTGAATAACTATTATACTGTATATCCTGATCCTATAGTGATAGCAGCAATATACAGATAGAGCTGCAGGTGAGGTGTATAACGACTATATATCCCAATCCCATATAGTTAATAGCAGCAGTTTACAGATATATCTGGAGGAGAAGTGTATCATTAATATATATCCTGATCCATAGAGATAGCAGCAGTACACAGATAGAGCTGGAGAGGAGGTGCATAACCATTATACTGTATATCCTGATCCTATAGAGATAGCAGCAGCAGTATACAGATAGAGCTGCAGGGGAGGTATATAACTACTATATATCCCAATCCCATAAAGTTAATAGCAGCAGTATACAGATAGAGCTGGAGGAGAGGTGTATAACTACTATGTATCCTGATCCCATAGAGTTAGTAGCAGCAGTATACAGTTAGAGCTGGAGGTAAAGTGAATAACTACTATATATCCTGATCCTATAGAGACGCAGCAGCAGTATAAAGATACAGCTGAAGGTAAAGTGTATAACTAATATATCTCCTGATCCTATAGAGATAGCAGCAGTATACAGATAGAGCTGGGAGGGGAGGGGCCGGTGAGCTGCTAGGAGGGACCTGATAAGTGATGACATCATCCTGTAGTTCACATGAAGTCAGCTGTCCCAGGACTGACCACTTCCTCTGACACATTCATCACTGTGATTTTCTGTGGGTCAGACCAGTAATCACACGACCCAGTTACAGTAATGAAACATGTAGACTAGTGATAGCAAGTGTTCAACATATGAGCAAAAACAAGACAAAAACAAAACAAAAAAACAAGGTCACGGTCACTGCTACAGTCTACATCTTATATTTTTAGCTTCACATAGCAATGCCTGGACAAATGATCGGGGCTGTTCGGGTATAATGGGAGTACGAGATACTGCCAGTCTTATCAAGTTACTAAGCATAAGGTGGTCCTGCTGCTGGGACCACTACTACCTGCTATCACCTGGGCATCCACCTCTATTATCCCAGTAGGTAATATGTACAGGGTTGTGTTCTCCAACCTGTGGCCCTCCAGCTGTTGCAAAACTACAACTCCCAGCATGCCCGTAGGCTGTCCGGGCATGCTGGGAGTTGCAGTTTTGCAACATCTAGAGGGCCACAGGTTGGACACACGTCAATTTATTTTATTTTTTTAAGTGACAGTGCCCATTTAAAGGGGTATTACCATGGAAACATTTTTGTAAATTACTTCTATTAAGGTTTGAAAATTACTTCTATTAAAAAAATCTTAATCCTTCCAGTACTTATTAGCTGCTGAATACTACAGTGGAAATGGTTTTCTTTTTGGAACACAGAGCTCTCTGCTGACATCTCTGTCCATTTTAGGAACTGTCCAGAGCAGCATATGTTTGCTATGGGGATTTTCTCCTTCTCTGGACAGTTCTTAAAATGGACAGAGGTGTCAGCAGAGAGCACTGTGCTCATGATGTCAGCAGAGAGCTCTGTGTTCCAAAAAGAAAACCATTTCCTCTGTAGTATTCAGCAGCAAATAAGTACTGGAAGGATTAAGATTTTTTCATAGAAGTAATTTACAAATCTGTTTAACTTTCTGGCACCAGTTGATAAAAAAAAAAAGTTTTCCACGGGAGTACCCCTTTAAGTCAGACCTCCCATGATCATACACCTATCCCTTTTGCACGTAACAACCCCTTTAAAGGGGCATCCCCCCCCCATCACGTAGTTATATCACTATATGGTCAGCGGGGGTCCAACTTCAAGGATCCCCATCGATCTTGAGAATGTAGGGGAACTGACCCACCACCTGGCTGTGCAGGGAACAGATGCCTTTTATTTGAATGGAACAGTGTTGCAGTTCCCTGCATGGCCAGGTGGTGGCCCCAGAGATCAGCCCCTTATTTCCTAGTAATAAATACTGTATGTCCAGGTCCTTCCTTTGGATTTAGACTGTGTGACTTGGTACTTTCTTTCGTCTGAAGTAAAAGGACATAGAATTCTGCTGCTGAATTTGTAGACTGGATGTTGGTTTAGGCCAAAGAAATGACTTCCTGACATTCTGGCGCCTACAAGAGAGATGTGAGAGGTGTAATGGTGAGCGCAGGATTCCCACAGCTCAGAGGGATCGCGCAAACCTGTGATGTCACAGTCTATAGTAGTGACGTGGTGGTGATGTCACAGTCTATAGTAGTGACTGGGTGGTGATGTCACAGTCTATAGTAGTGACTGGCTGGTGATGTCACAGTCTATAGTAGTGACTGGCTGGTGATGTCACAGTCTATAGTAGTGACTGGCTGGTGATGTCACAGTCTATAGTAGTGACTGGCTGGTGATGTCACAGTCTATAGTAGTGACAGGCTGGTGATGTCACAGTCTATAGTAGTGACTGGCTGGTGATGTCACAGTCTATAGTAGTGACTGGCTGGTGATGTCACAGTCTATAGTAGTGACTGGCTGGTGATGTCACAGTCTATAGTAGTGACTGGCTGGTGATGTCACAGTCTATAGTAGTGACTGGCTGGTGATGTCACAGTCTATAGTAGTGACTGGCTGGTGATGTCACAGTCTATAGTAGTGACTGGGTGGTGATGTCACAGTCTATAGTAGTGACTGGCTGGTGATGTCACAGTCTATAGTAGTGACTGGCTGGTGATGTCACAGTCTATAGCAGTGACGTGGTGGTGATGTCACAGTCTATAGTAGTGACTGGCTGGTGATGTCACAGTCTATAGCAGTGACTGGCTGGTGATATCACAGTCTATAGTAGTGACTGGCTGGTGATGTCACAGTCTATAGCAATGACTGGTGGTGATGTCACAGTCTATAGCAATGACTGGTGGTGATGTCACAGTCTATAGCAGTGACTGGTGGTGATGTCACAGTCTATAGTAGTGACTGGGTGGTGATGTCACAGTCTATAGTAGTGACTGGCTGGTGATGTCACAGTCTACAGCAGTGACTGGCTGGTGATGTCACAGTCTACAGCAGTGACTGGCTGGTGATGTCACAGTCTACAGCAGTGACTGGCTGGTGATGTCACAGTCTACAGCAGTGACTGGCTGGTGATGTCACAGTCTATAGCAGTGACTGGCTGGTGATGTCACAGTCTATAGCAGTGACTGGCTGGTGATGTCACAGTCTATAGTAGTGACTGGGTGGTGATGTCACAGTCTATAGTAGTGACGTGGTGGGGATGTCACAGTCTATAGTAGTGACTGGGTGGTGATGTCACAGTCTATAGTAGTGACTGGCTGGTGATGTCACAGTCTATAGTAGTGACTGGGTGGTGATGTCACAGTCTATAGTAGTGACGTGGTGGGGATGTCACAGTCTATAGTAGTGACTGGGTGGGGATGTCACAGTCTATAGTAGTGACTGGGTGGGGATGACACAGTCTATAGTAGTGACTGGGTGGGGATGTCACAGTCTATAGCAGTGACTGGGGGGTGATGTCACAGTCTATAGCAGTGACTGGGTGGTGATGTCACAGTCTATAGCAGTGACTGGGTGGTGATGTCACAGTCTATAGTAGTGACGTGGTGGTGATGTCACAGTCTATAGTAGTGACGTGGTGGGGATGTCACAGTCTATAGTAGTGACTGGCTGGTGATGTCACAGTCTATAGTAGTGACGTGGTGGGGATGTCACAGTCTATAGTAGTGACTGGCTGGTGATGTCACAGTCTATAGTAGTGACGTGGTGGTGATGTCACAGTCTATAGTAGTGACGTGGTGGTGATGTCACAGTCTATAGTAGTGACTGGCTGGTGATGTCACAGTCTATAGTAGTGACTGGCTGGTGATGTCACAGTCTATAGTAGTGACGGGGTGGTGATGTCACAGTCTATAGTAGTGACTGGCTGGTGATGTCACAGTCTATAGTAGTGACTGGCTGGTGATGTCACAGTCTATAGTAGTGACTGGCTGGTGATGTCACAGTCTATAGTAGTGACTGGGTGGTGATGTCACAGTCTATAGTAGTGACTGGCTGGTGATGTCACAGTCTATAGTAGTGACTGGGTGGTGATGTCACAGTCTATAGCAGTGACTGGCTGGTGATGTCACAGTCTATAGCAGTGACGTGGTGGTGATGTCACACTCTATAGTAGTGACTGGCTGGTGATGTCACAGTCTATAGTAGTGACTGGCTGGTGATGTCACAGTCTATAGCAGTGACTGGCTGGTGATATCACAGTCTATAGTAGTGACTGGGTGGTGATGTCACAGTCTATAGCAATGACTGGTGGTGATGTCACAGTCTATAGTAGTGACTGGGTGGTGATGTCACAGTCTATAGTAGTGACTGGGTGGTGATGTCACAGTCTATAGTAGTGACTGGGTGGTGATGTCACAGTCTATAGTAGTGACTGGGTGGTGATGTCACAGTCTACAGCAGTGACTGGCTGGTGATGTCACAGTCTACAGCAGTGACTGGCTGGTGATGTCACAGTCTATAGCAGTGACTGGCTGGTGATATCACAGTCTATAGTAGTGACTGGGTGGTGATGTCACAGTCTATAGTAGTGACTGGCTGGTGATGTCACAGTCTATAGTAGTGACTGGGTGGTGATGTCACAGTCTATAGCAGTGACTGGCTGGTGATGTCACAGTCTATAGCAGTGACGTGGTGGTGATGTCACAGTCTATAGTAGTGACTGGCTGGTGATGTCACAGTCTATAGTAGTGACTGGCTGGTGATGTCACAGTCTATAGCAGTGACTGGCTGGTGATATCACAGTCTATAGCAGTGACTGGCTGGTGATGTCACAGTCTATAGTAGTGACTGGGTGGTGATGTCACAGTCTATAGTAGTGACTGGGTGGTGATGTCACAGTCTATAGCAATGACTGGTGGTGATGTCACAGTCTATAGTAGTGACTGGGTGGTGATGTCACAGTCTATAGTAGTGACGTGGTGGGGATGTCACAGTCTATAGTAGTGACTGGCTGGTGATGTCACAGTCTATAGTAGTGACGTGGTGGGGATGTCACAGTCTATAGTAGTGACTGGCTGGTGATGTCACAGTCTATAGCAGTGACTGGCTGGTGATATCACAGTCTATAGCAGTGACTGGCTGGTGATGTCACAGTCTATAGTAGTGACTGGGTGGTGATGTCACAGTCTATAGTAGTGACTGGGTGGTGATGTCACAGTCTATAGCAATGACTGGTGGTGATGTCACAGTCTATAGTAGTGACTGGCTGGTGATGTCACAGTCTATAGTAGTGACGTGGTGGGGATGTCACAGTCTATAGTAGTGACTGGCTGGTGATGTCACAGTCTATAGTAGTGACGTGGTGGGGATGTCACAGTCTATAGCAGTGACTGGCTGGTGATGTCACAGTCTATAGTAGTGACTGGCTGGTGATGTCACAGTCTATAGTAGTGACTGGCTGGTGATGTCACAGTCTATAGTAGTGACTTGCTGGTGATGTCACAGTCTATAGTAGTGACTTGCTGGTGATGTCACAGTTTATAGTAGTGACTGGCTGGTGATGTCACAGTCTATAGTAGTGACGTGGTGGTGATGTCACAGTCTATAGTAGTGACGTGGTGGTGATGTCACAATCTATAGTAGTGACTGGCTGGTGATGTCACAGTCTATAGTAGTGACTGGCTGGGGATGTCACAGTCTATAGTAGTGACTGGCTGGTGATGTCACAGTCTATAGTAGTGACTGGTCTGTGTATGGCTGCATAGTTTGAAGATGCACACAGAAGATATAGTTGCAGTCTGTGTTTAGAGACATAACACACAGGTAGCAGCTTTTTGGAAATGAGTAGCATTGGGGACTTCCCTCTATGACGTCCTTACGGCCCACCAAGGCACGTGTTACTGGGAGAATCCCTTTAACCTCTTCAGGACACAGGGCGTATGGATACGCCCTGCATTCCGAGTCCTTAAGGACCGAGGGCGTATCCATACGCCCGTGGGAAATCCGGTCCCCACCGCTAGCCGGTTGGGGACCGGAGCCGGATGCCTGCTGAAATCATTCAGCAGGCACCCTGGCACATCGCCCAGGGGGGTCCTGAGACCCCCCCCCCCCCCATGTCGGCGATCGGAGAAAATCGCATGTCAATTCAGACATGCGATTTTCTCCAATTCCGGGCTGATCGGGTCCCTGGTGACCCGATCACCCGGAAAATAGGGCTGATTGGAGTTGTCAGCAACAGCCCCGATCAGCCTAAAGGATTGGAGTGAGGTCGCAAAGCTGCGATCTACTCCTATCCCCTGCCATTACTCAGAACGGAGTTCTGACCAATGGCAGCGCAGGACAGGGGGTTGCCATGGCAACCCCCCGTTCTGCCCGCCCCTGGATGTCGAGGGGCTCTGGAAAGAAGATGGAGGCCGTACCTGCAGGAGAAGATGCCTGGGGACCTGTGATCTTCGCTGGAGCCTGCAGGATCCTGATCAGGTAGGGAATCGACGGGGGGGGGGGGGGGGGGCGGGGAATTGAAAGTGAAAGTAAATCGATCTTTACTGTGGCAACCACTAGGGGGGCCAAACTGCAACTCCCAGCATGCCCAGGGAGCCAAAGGCTGTCTGGGCATGCTGGGAGTTGTAGTTTTGCAACATCTGGAGGGTCACAGTTTGGAGACCAATGTTACAGTGGTGCCCAAACAGTAGCCCTCCAGATGTTGCCAAACTACAACTCTCAGCATGCCTCGACTGCCCAGGCATGCTGGGAGTTGTAGTTCTGTAACATCTGTCCCTTCAGATTTAGCAATTTTCATGACATTTTTGAAAATTGCTGCTCTACTTTGAAGCCCTCTAATTTTTTCAAAAAGCAAAAGTATGTCCATTTTATGATGCCAACATAAAGTGGACATATTGTATTTGTGAAGAAAAATAAAATTTATTTGGAATATCCATTTTCCTTACAATTAGAGAGCTTCAAAGTTAGAAAAATGCAAAATTTTCATGAAATTTTGGGATTTTTCACCAAAAAAAGGATGCAATTAACTCCGAAAATTTACCACCAAAATAAAGTAGAATATGTCACGAAAAAACAATCTCAGAATCACAATATTCGGTAAAAGCGTTTTCGCGTTATTAATTTGTAAAGTGACGGTGGTCATAATTGCGAAAAAGGGCTCAGTCCTTAAGGTGAAAAAGGGCTGCGTCCTTAAGGGGTTAAGGTACAGTCCGGTCAGAGAATGTAGGGTAACTTAGGGATGGGGATACTGGAGAGGGAATCTCCCAATATGACAGGAGTATTAGCACTATGAAGAGGGTAGGGGGACCAGGCATACAGCTGCTCTTTGTTGCATTTTTCTGCAGCCACCTCCAGGTGGCGATCACAACAAAAACATTATTATAGCTTCCATTGAGTTGAAAATTAGCTGAATAAATCCATATGCTCTGAGCTCCCCCTAGTGGAGTCTGCAGGAAGCCACTTTAGACACATTGTTGCATAGGTTTTTATTGTCTAAGTTTTTATGGTATATGTTTGCATACGTTTTAAACGTAAAAAGGAAAAGGGGTCAAAAAGTGGCATTAAAAAAAAAAAAAAAAGGCAAAAAAAGTTTTGTTTTTGGTAATTTGTAAAACATGACAAACTACACAAGTAGGGTATTGTTTTAATTGAGCCAACCTAAAGAATAAAGATAACATGTCAATTTGACCACATGGAGAACTGTGTTAAGCGGTCGACCCCCCCCCCCCCAGCTATTGTCTGTCAGGGCATGCTGGAAGTTGTAGTTTAGCAACAGCTGGAGACTCACTGAGGATTAGAACTAACACTATAGCTCCACCTGTTACTATACTACACTATACAGAGGGTCCACGCAGAGTTTTTTTTATATAGTTTTTGTTTAAAATACAAACCATTATTATATTTCATTTCGAGCCCGGGTCTCGGGAGTGTAGAATAGCACGGCTGGTGGGTGATGCTCCTATACTCCTTCTCCCTGGATAATATATGCACTGCTAAACAAGGAGGGGGAGACCCTGGAGCAGCCTGCCGTGCTATTGACCGCTCATCTATGCGCGTTCCTGACAGGAGTGCAGCATAGATGACCTAAGAGCGGAAGTCGGCGCCCAGCAGGCATCGGTGACAACACACATGCTGGGGAAGTCTGCCTGGTAAGGGAGCACACTACCAGGTAGACAAATAGACATTTCTAAAGTGGTAAAAAAATAAATTAAAGGCAGGGAGGGGGGTTAGGGATAGATGGGCAATAGGCGGGGGGGGGGAAAAAGGATGGTGAAAGCTACTTTTTAAGACAACTGAGGATGGGAGAAAAGAAAAAAGTAACTTAAAAACACAAAATTTTAGTCCCATCTTTAATACACCAGGACAGATAAGAAATGCAATGTTACAAAATGGCCATTAAAACCACAATATGAGTATTTACAAATATACAAGCCCTATAAGAACTATACAAGATGGAAGCCATTGACAAGTTGCTAGAATGTAGTTATACTAAATTGCCCATAAGGGATTGTGATGTGGTGAGGTGCGAGGCCGACATGTACAATGTGAAGGATTGGATTTAATTTTTTTGTGTTATTGAAGTCACCTGAATACAGAGCAGGATGAATACTAAAACCTAAAGGTATAATTCATTCCAATGATCTGAAGCCAAGACATATCAATAGGCTATGCTGAAAGGGTTACTCCGCTACCCAGCGTCCGGAACATTGAATGCTGTGTGCGGGCTTATGTGTTCACGTCTGCCCCTTTGTGACAGCTGTCGCGCCCCCTTCCCATAGACTTTAATTGAGGGGGCAGGCCGTGACATCACGAGGGGGTGGGCGTGAACACAGAAGCCCGCACACAGGGTTCGGAACTCAATGTTCCGGACACGGGGTAGCGGAGTAACCCTTTAAACTTTGTGATCGTCCAGGATTGACCTCTGGGACTACAATAGTCTTTAAAACGTGTGCAGAGAACAACACAGTAAAATGGTGAGATTGCACAGTGCATGGGGTAGGACTGGATAGGGGATTAGATGTCTGATCGCGGGGGTCCCACCACGGTGGACCCCCGCAATCTCCGGGCCGGCAGCGACGGCATCCGGAGCACAAAAACTTGGAGCTTGCGTGTTTGGGATGTCATGCCATGCCCCCTCCAGTCATGTGTATGGGAGGAGGCGTGACGGCTAGTACGTAGCCATCACACCTCCTCCTATAGGCATGAATGGAGGGGGCGTGGTGCCGGAGATCGCGGGGGTCCCACGCAATTAGACATCTTATCCCCTATGCTTCGGATAAGGGATAAGATGCTTTTCACCTGAGTACCCCTTAAACTATTTTCCTTGGGCTGTGTATGGTATCACAATTTAGCTCCATTAGTTCGAGCTGCAATACCAGGTACAAGCTATAGAGGGCACCCCTTTCATGTTGTATATCTCTTTTAAAAACACCACATCTGACTGTCCCTTTAAATGTTTTCCAACCAGTGTGCCTACAGCTGTTGCAAAACTACAACCCCCAGCACGACCGGACAGCCAACGGCTGTCCGGGCGTGCTGGGAGTTGTAGTTTTGCAACAGCTGGAGCTGTCCGGGCGTGCTGGGAGTTGTAGTTTTGCAACAGCTGGAGGCACATTAGTATGAAAACACTGTTTTAAATTGTGTTCAGTGCAGTCACACCAGCAAGAATATACCTCAAAATAGAGACAAAACACCCTGCAGTTAAAAGCGGACTTACTAGTGGTAAGCTGGCATTTGTAGTCCCCCAATAGGTCGCCATTGCTAGTGAATTGCTTATCAGTCACTGTCAATAGAAATATTGCACATTAAAAAGGGTAGAAATTCTACTCCCGGCTACGATGAACGTTCACACTAGATATCATGAGATCTATGCGATTTGGCGCCGGCAGCTCACAGACTTCCAAAGATCGTTTTGTGACCACAATAAAAAAAAATAATTAATAATTTACAGTTCGCAAATACATAAATTGGATGGTCAGAAATGTTTTGTTTTTTTTCTTGCCCCCTCGAGATTAAAAAAAAAGCAGCACAAACCACAAAATGGTTCTCATCCTTCCAGACTGATCTTCCTTTTCGATCTGCGAGGATATAAATGATGTTGGACGGGAGGACTCTGCCGTTTTCTCCTGCCCCGCACCGCTGCCGCGTTGGCTGCCGCTGCGTTTTCTCTGGGGGTTGTTTCTATCTCTTTAGGTACAGTCTTTGCCACGTCCTGTAATACCACGTGACTTGAAAAGATTTTGTGTCTTACGTGAGATCCCTGTAACACCGGCTGAAGATTGAGCGCCTGGGAGAAGCCTTCAGCCTTTTCCAACTGAGCCGGGAGAGCCTGGAAAACGGGGAACAAACCAATGAGTGTGCGCATAGGTATAAGGTTACCACAATGGTGGGGTGGGGTGGGGCGTAGAAAATAGTCATAGTGTTGACTTTAACACTTTTTATACATTTTTTTTCAGGGATGATGTGTATTTTGTATGTATGAAAGGAATTATGCTTACTAAGTATTTAAAGGGGTACTCCGGCGCTTAGACATCTTAACCCCTATCCAAAGGATAGGGGATAATATGCCTGATCGTGGGAGTCCCGCCACTGGGGACCCCCATGATCTTGCACACAGAACCCCGTTAGAATCAGTCCCCCGAGTGTGTTTGCTCCGGGTCTGATTACTGTCGATCACAGCTGTCACGCGCCCTCCCATAGGCTTGCATTGAGGGGGCGGAGCGTGACGTCACACAGGGGCGGAGCCGTGACATCACAATGCTCCGGCCCCGTGATCGACAGTAATCAGACCCGGAGTGAACACGCTCTAGGGACTCATTTTAACGGGGTGCGGCATGCAAGATGAAGGGGGTCCCCAGCGGCGGGACCCCAGCGATCAGGCATCTTATCCCCTATCCTTTTGATAGCCGAGAAGTTCGTGACGAATCGAATTTACTGTAAGTTCGCTCATCTCTACCCATCATGATAAACCACCTCCTGCCTTTATTTAGATTATTTTTTTAGTTTTCTACCTTGAGATTGCTCTGTATTTTCTGCTCAGTCTCAGTCATATTCACAGACTGGGAAGGGGCGTTCCCCAGCAGGCTGTGACATCATCTGAAGCCATACAGGGGAGAACTTCCTTCCTCCCTCACTCTGCTACACACAGCCCAGAGCAGTTCAGTGCAAGAGGAGCTATGATTGGCTAAGGCTGCAACAGGAATCGTGTGATTAAAACTCACCATGTCTATCCTCATGGATCCTGCTGCATCAGGGATAAGTAAAACTAAATGGAGATGTGTGGTGACCCACAGGAGGCTGGATGGATTTAATGTGACTATCAGGCTGCAGTCATAAAGTGACCCCCAATTAGTCATCATTGGTCTGATGCCACATGATCCACGTACAGCAATAACACGATTTTTGGTCACACAACCCATGTTGAAGCCACCATGTAGCCCTAGTCTAAAGCGTTGTCTATAGATGATCTCCAGCCTCTTATAACTCTGACAGCATGAATTGTTAATAAATGCACCAACAGCGGCCTCCATGTAAATTCCAAGAGTGTGACCCAAATAAAGCACCCACAAAGTTCCCTTTAAATATCTTCCTGCTGATTCCACTTCTGGCTTTAACTCTAAAACTTCTAGGGCTCCCCCCCCCCCCCCCCCCAAAAAAAATGCAGTGCGCGATACCCAGGCTGAGCACATTAAAAAAAAAAACACCTCTTAAAAGGGTACTCTGGAGAGAGAAAAAAAGGCTTTCAAATTAAAACAGATTTGTAAGTTACTTTATTTAAAACTCTTAATCCTTCCAGTACTTACCACCTCCTGTATGCTCCAGAGGAAGTTGTGTAGTTCTTTCCAGTCTGACCACAGTGCTCTCTGCTGACACCTCTGTCCATGTCAGGAACTGTCCAAAACAGGATAGGTTCGCATTGGGGATTGTCTCCTGTTCTGGACAGTTCCTGACCCGGACAGAGGTGTCAGCAGAGAGCACTGTTGTCAGACTGGAAAGAACTACACAACTTCCTCTTCAACATACAGCAGCTGATAAGCACTGGAAGGATTACGATTTCTAAATAGAAGTAATTTACAAATCTGTAAAATTTTCTGGCACCAGTTGATTTGAAAACATTTGTTTTTCACCCGAGTACCCCTTTAAGGGTAGGGTAACAAGTAGTATATACACAGCTGCACAAAATACGTTGCATTGTGGGAAATACACTGTGCACTATTCTATGAGCAGACACACAGGGCTACTAGGGGACAGCCTTGTCTGCACAGTGAGGTTTGGAGGCAGGGCCAGCGCACCAAAGTGACTGATGCCCAGGCCCGCGTGGTAGCCATGTGTGTCTGCTCATAGGAGAATATTCAGCACATAACCAAGTGCAAACGCTACGTGTGACCCTACAACCCTTAAGGTTGATTATAATCCAGATTTTATATATTATATTAAGTATGTATGGCCCAACTCTGGTATTACCGTACATTGTGAGCAAATAAAAGTTGTGTACTGCATAATAAAATGTTCATTTCCAATAAGCTTTTTTTTCTATCTTATTGTGGCTTTTAAAATGTCAGTTTGCAATTATTCAATACGTTTAATGCTCTTATTAAATGACTGCAAGCAAAGAGCTTAAAAGCAGAGAAATTCCTACAGAAAATACTAATTCATTGATTGGAAAGGGATATCTACAAATGATAAGTGTAGCACTTCATACCAAATATTCACTCACACTCCACAAAGTGACACTGTGTGACAAGATGTAGTAGCTACATCTGCCACCTTAATGTACCGTATATACTCGAGTATAAGCCGACCCAAATATAAGCCGAGGCCCCTAATTTCACCCCAAAAACCCAGGAAAAGTTATTGACTCGACTATAAGCCTAGGGTGGGAAATACATCATCACCCCCCCCCCCCGTCATCATCCAGACCCCCGTCATTAACACCCTCATCATCACCGCCGCCCGTCATCACCGCCGCCCGTCATCACCGCCGCCCGTCATCACCGCCGCCCGTCATCACCGCCGCCCGTCATCATCCTACACCCCCCCTTCATCATCACCGCCTGTCATTATCCCCCCCCCCTTCATCATCACCGCCTGTCATCATCCCCCTGTCATTATCCCCCCCCCCTTCATCATCACCGCCTGTCATCATCCCCCTGTCCCCCGGTGAAGATGGTCAGCCCGGAACGACTATCCCTCCCCACCGGACAGTCCCTGCAGCACAGATAGTCCGGACCAGCTTACCCTAACTTCCCGCTGAGCAGAGGTGTGTACAAAACAAAAGGGGGGGGGGGGGGGGGGGCGGGGGCTGGATGATAACGAAGGCCGCAGTGGTCTTCAACCTGCAGACCTCCAGATGTTTCAAAACTACAACTCCAGGCATCTGGAGGTCCGCAGGTTGAAGACCACTGAGGGCGGAGAGTTTACTCGAGTATAAGCAGAGGGGGGTGTTTTCAGCACGAAAAACTTGTGCTGAAAAACTCGGCTTATACTCGAGTATATACGGTAAAGATCTGTGCAGAAGTGACAGTCAGCATTGTACAGCTGCCAAGATAAGGGTGCATTCACACCACGTTTTTTCACGTATACGGTTTTAGTGTAAAAACTGTATGGAACAGTAGTGCAAACCGTATGTATAGACATGTCATTGAAAACCGTATGACAAAACGTAGCATCCGGTTGTATAGGTTTTGCATCATTTATGATTTAATCCGTTTCATGCCCGTACACTAAACCGTAGTCTACTATGGTTTTATGTCCGGGTGAAAAAACTGATAGAAACCGTATATGTTTTTTTTAAATGGTGGTCAATGGGAACCGTACAGAACTGTATGTGCGTACGGTTCCATCCGGTTTGCACCATATGGTTTTTGACTTTGCACAGTTTTTTTCTTCTTGGATTTCAATCAAACAAGTGAAACTTTATTCATAATGGAGTGAAAAGTTAAAAACATATAAGTTTTTTTCTTAAAAAAACTGATGCAATTGGACACCATATTTCAAACCGTATACGGGTTAAAATTTGTACACACATTTTGATACAGTTTAGTCCGGTTTTGAGGAATCTGTTTTTCATAAAAAAAAAAACTGATACGGGAACTTTATTGCAAAAACGTGGTGCGAATGCAGCCTAACCTGAACACCATATTTAACGCTACATTCTAACTCACCACCCCCCTTACTGGAAGGACAGATTTGGTGAAAGTGTCTTGGTATCACTTTAAGACAGTGTCTTGCGAACCAAGGTTACTCCAGCTTTTGCAAAACTACAACTCCCAGCATGCTCGGACAGCCAAAGACTGCCTGGGCATGCTAGGAGTTGTAGTTTTGTAATAGCTGAATGCAGCTTGGTTGTCAAATAACTGCTTTAAAGATACCATCCAGGTCAGTGTTTCCCAACCAGGGTGCCTCCAGCTTTTGCAAAACTACAACTCCCAGCATACACGGACAGCCGAAGGCTGTTCGGGCATGCTGGGAGTTGTAGTTTTGCAACAGCTGAGGCACCCTGGTTGGGAAACACTGATCTGGATGGATTTATTCTTCATACAACCCTAGTTTTTTTTACCTTCATAGTTTCTTTAATCTGTTGAGAGATGGCGGCTGTGGTAGCAGTTTGTTCCCTCATGCGGGATTCTAAGGAGAAACATAAAATTAATTGTATGTATAATGTAACAAATACAATTAATAAAAGGTATAATCTGGATAATTTTTTGTCACATATTTATGTCCTGTGCAGCCTCCTAATATGTTAACTGCAAATTTTTTTGATACATTAGTGGAGATAAATAGAGATGAGCGAACTTACAGTAAATTCGATTCGTCACGAACTTCTCGGCTCGGTAGTTGATGCCTTTTCCTGCATAAATTAGTTCAGCTTTCAGGTGCTCCCGTGGGCTGGAAAAGGTGGATACAGTCCTAGGAGACTCTTTCCCAGGACTGTATCCACCTTTTCCAGCCCACCGGAGCACCGGAAAGCTGAACTCATTTATGCAGGATAAGGCATCAACTGCCGAGCCGAGAAGTTTGTGACGAATCGAATTTACTGTAAGTTTGCTCATCTCTAGAGATAAATATACCTGCCTACGCAAAAAAAATAGCAGGGTGTGTGCCATAAAACTGATTTACATGACTTGCACCACATTTTTAAGGTGTTTTAGACACTTTTGTACCTTGCTCACCAAAGGGGTGTTGCCTTCCAGAAAGTGAGAGTGACTTCTCAAAGGAAAGGAGGCATAGGCAAGACAAAAATGTGGCAAACTGTGGCACACTTTTTTTTTTTTTTTTTTTTAAACAGTAGAAGTTTATTGTAAATTTTCCAAAAAATACAGTATAAACAGTATGAACACAGTTTAAGGCACATGCATAGTCTTACACACAGGATAAGATAAGCAAGAAATACATGTGTATCAAGAACCGTAAGAATAATCCTAATCATATGCAATGTAAGCTCCACAGTAAGGGTATCAAGGGACTGTCCCTGCCTGATCTCAGCTGAGTAGGTATGTTGGGGCGCTGCACCAAGGAGATAAAGAGAAGGAGAGAAAGAAAAGGAAGGTGAGGTAGAAAGAAAGATGGAAGAATGAAAAGAAAGCGAGAGAAGAACAAGGGTATAGGAAAGAGAAGGCTTACCTCACAACAGGGCGCACAGGCTAAGACTCTCTGACATGGCGTGTCAATTTCAGGTAGGTATTAGATAGTGAGGGAAAGAAGGGCGTGAGCATCCCCCAAATTTGCAGTTAACTCGGGGGCCCCGGAGGTTCCAGATTTATAGATCTATATTCAGGGGAGGACATGAAAGAGACCCAAGGTCCCCAGATCAGATGGTACCTGTCCATTGATCGTCTGGAATCAGCTATTAACTCCTCCATCCTATGGAGATGTGAGAGTTTTTGCAGCCACGATGAGAAAGAGGGTGGGGAAGTGGATTTCCACAGCCTAGGAATGACCGTCCTAGCCGCTAGTAACATGAATCTAGCTAGTTGAGCGGGCCATTTGGGGAGGAGGGGGGGGGAGAATGGATAGCAGTAAGGGTCCCGGGTCCATATCCAATCTTATGGATGTTAACCTATGGATCACATCCAGCACTTGGGTCCAGAAGGTGCAGAGTTTTGGGCATTTCAACCAACACTTTTTTTTATCTTCCCCACTGGGGAATTAATTAAAAAAATCTCCCTTCATATTTGTAATGGATGTAGTCTGACAGTGTTCATCAATTTTCATGGACTAAACACTTCAGCTTCTTGCTGTTCTTTCTAAAGCTGCCCACAGACCTGTTATAACCGCTCCTGTGATAAATACACAGGTTCTTTACATTTGAATAATCTGGCGGGCACTAGGACCACTCAGAAATGCGCTGTTTTAGACTGCAAGACATTTCTGAGTGAAATCCTCAAAAAAAAGAATAGACAAATCTATTCATTTTGTGGACGCGAGAGTCAGGATGTCCTGAAATTCCACCGTGTGAACAGTGCAGCGGAATCCTATTGAAATCAATAGGACTCTGCTGCAGTGGAATGTCCATGTGGAATATTCCAATGGAATTCCACATAGACATTCTGGCTTGTGAACACAGCCTTACTCTGCAGTTACCTCCTTCTTGCAGACCCTCCATTCATTATGATAAACAAGACTATGTCTCTCTTATACACTCACCAGATCTTGAATCTAGCTTAAACTCCTTTGGTTCCACCACCGGTTTGTAGTGATGCTGTAAAATAAAAAAGTGAAATACAAGCAATTATAGATCTTTAATAACTGTATCCACAAAATGGTAACTTCCATGTCTTAGCATAAAAATAAGAGAATAGGATTTTAATTATTACAGTAGAATATGGGTCATTCATCCTAAGGCTGGGTTCACACTCAGATTTTCAAATATGGTAACGTATACGGTTTTCTGCTAAAAAAAACGTATGGCAAAAACCGTATGCAACCGTATGAATCCAAATACGGTTTTTCCCAGTATACGGTTCCAAAACGTATGTACGGTTCTATCCGTTCACATCGGTTTTTGCCAACGGTTTTGCTATTTTGTTG
Organism: Hyla sarda; assembly: GCF_029499605.1. Lineage (NCBI taxonomy): Eukaryota > Metazoa > Chordata > Amphibia > Anura > Hylidae > Hyla > Hyla sarda. Next base: position 415,236,232 of record NC_079191.1, read on the forward strand.
GAATTCGTTTTCAAGCAATTTAATAAAGTTACTATTGTTCTATTGAAATTCCTTCTGCGCTTGTGTCAACCCCAAAAACGGATTAGAGAAACCGTGTGCAACCGTATTCTGAAATTCTGTGTACGGTTCTCATAGACAACAATGTTAAAAGAACCGCATACGGTTCGCATACGGTTTTCCAACCGGAGGCAAAAACGTGGTTGAGAGCGTTTTTTTGCCTACGGTTGAAAAATCGGCAAAACCGTATCCGAGGCCAAACGGATGCAACCGTACACAACATTTGGAATACGGTTTACAATGCATTCTCTATGCATACGGTTTCGGATACGGTCGTATACGTTTTTCTGCGGAAAACCGTATACGGTTTCCATATTTGAAAATCGTAGTGTAAACCCGGCCTTATAAAGACAAGTGGAAAAGTAAAAAGCTGGATGTTTTCAAATGGCACCTGCCCCAATAAGGTTGTGTATATATGTATTTATATATATATATATATATATATATATATATATATATATATATATATATATATATATATATAGTCTTTTGGCATATACTACTTATTGGGGTAGACGCCATTCGAAAACGTCCAACTTTTTACTTTTCCACTTGTCTATACCGCACCATCCCCCGGTGAAGGACGCCGAAGCAGCCACCCTTTTTAACCTACGGACTACAAGGGAGTTTACATGCACTATAAGGTCCTTGATAAAGCCCTCGAGCGAAACGCGTTGGCGAGATGGAGCGGTGTGGTGGAGTCATCCTTGTACATATTACCCAACAAAATGTCACTGCTGCTATTTCCCCTGCACCAGCACTTTGGTTGTGTTTTTTTATTCTTCACACTTGACTGTTTTTTGCACTTAGCACCTTATATTCTTTATGTGATTTGCTCACATTCATGTTGGTAGTAAAGTTGCTATTTTAGGCTGAATATTTTTACCACGGTTGTGTTCTCACGTTATATTCTTATCCCCCTCACTGGTTTACAAGCAGCAGCATTTTCTGTAATAGAGGTCTATTTATTGGCCACATGTCATCAAGCTAATTATATGGGCTCCCCCTCCTGGCAGTTTTTATAAATATACAATCATCATTAACTATACAAATGTTAATGTGTTTTTATGCCTTTTTTATTCTGTCCCTATGTGGATAACATTGTTGTAATCATGTACTAAATAAATATATTTATTAAATGAAGCTATTTACCGTATATACTCGAGTATAAGCCGACCTGAATATAAGCAGAGACCCCTAATTTCACCCCAAAAACCCAGGGGGAAAAAAAATAAAAAAAATAATAAAATAAAGTTATTGACTCGACTATAAGCCTAGGGTGGGAAATACATCATCCCCCCCCATGTGATCATCCAGACCCCCGTCATCATTCCCCCCCCCCCCCCCCTTCATCATCACTGCCATCGGCTGTCCGGGCATGCTGGGAGTTGTAGTTTTGAAACCTCTGGAGGTCCGCAGGTTGAAGACCACTGCGGCTTTCGTCGTCATCATCCAGACCCCCGTCATCATCACCGCCTGTCAATCCCTTCGTCAGTGATCTTCAACCTGTGGACCTCCAGATGTTGCAAAACTACAACTCCCAGCATGCCCGGACAGCCGTTGGCTGTCCGGGCATGCTGGGAGTTGTAGTTTTGCAACATCTGGAGGTCCACAGGTTGAAGACCACTGAGAAGGGATCGACAGGCGGAGAGTTAACTTGAGTATAAGCCGAGGGAGGCGTTTTCAGCACGAAAAATCGTGCTGAAAAACTCGTCTTATACTCGAGTATATACGGTGTTCATTTTTATTTTGTTAAATTATCTTGGGGTTATTGTTCGTGCACATATAGGTGGTTAGAATTGGTTTCCTAACCCCTCCCTTTGTATATCTCAGTGAGCTGAGCACGGGTTGGGCTATTTTGGTCTCTCTGCACTATAAGGTGTTGTGCCCTCATCACTACAATACACGGTAAGGTGCAAATTAACCTTGCACACGTTATCTTACCAACGCAATGTTCCACTAGGAGCGCACCTCATTTTTTTTTTTCCTATTTCAGATAAATCCTAATAAGGCACATGGAGGTAAGAGGGGCGTCCTCATTGCTCAGGTCTCTTACTGTATGACAGTGGTCTTCAAACTGAGGACCTCCAGCTGTGGCAAAACTACACTTGCTGCATGCCCGGACAGCTGCCAGGGCATGCTGGGAGTTGTATTTTCGCAACAGCTGGAGGTTCCCAGTTTGGAGACTACTGCCCAATTACCAACAAAGACGCTAGAGCTGGCAAACCCAGCTTCTTCATGTATAATACAGTCGGTCATTGACTTAAATAGGTGCCATATAATATTTCCAACATGGTAGTCAGTGCCTGTTCACTTCGGTGATAACAGCTGAACCCTGCCCCCCCAATCTGAGATCAGCTCATTGTTGGAGAGTAGACCCCAAAAGAAGAGGACTGTCCACCTTTAGAGCACAATATAAATAATTATATTTGGCCACATACCAATATTTCCCGTTCAAGTTTTAGCGCTTGTACGACGTGAGACAAGATTTTTCTAGGGTGACGTTTTCTTTTCATTGCAACGTCTACAATGGCGTCATCTAGTTGGTCTTCGAGAATTTTAATATCAGGTTCTGTATGGAATGAAATATGGAATAGATTAAGGTTTTGTAGCATGTAGCCAAGACACAGGCCAATACAAAAGCATTTTGTCAGAATTTTACAGCAAGGTGAGAGATGAAAAGAGCCACGTAACTGAGATCTGCAGATGATCTGTACTACTACTAAAAATCTACTGTCACCAACATGTAAATCTGACATGAGAGGGGCCTGAAAATAGTCAAAGGTAGGGCTGGGCGGTATACTAGTTCATACCGAATTTTTTTTTTTTTGCTCACGATATGATTTTTGCCCATACCGCAATACTGGTTGGGCCCCTCCCCCCCCCTCTAATGAGTGAATTATCCACCGCAGTGCGCTGTCCCCACATCGGGGAACTAATCATATTTGACCCGCGAGCGCTATTCTGCTTCCCCCCTCCCCATATGAATTATCAGCTGCGCTGTCCCCTGCATCATGTCCCCTGCATCATGTCCCCTGCATCATGTCCCACATGCGCGCTCCTCTGCTCATCCTCATACGAGTTGTGGGACGCTGGCGCTAGAAATCTGTACTACAAGTAACGCTGCAAAAATAAATAAAACAAACTTTAACTTACCTTCTGACGTGGTCCCTCCTCATGGTCCCTCCGCTCCGGTCCTGGGAACGTCACAGAGCCGTCAGCCTATCACCAGCCGCAGCGATGTCCCGCCTCGGCCGCTGATAGGATGAGCCCACTGTCATGTAAGGAGCAGGTCGGCTTCATACATGACAGTGCGCTCAGCCTATCACCGGCTGCAGCGATGTCCTGCCACGGCCGATGATAGGCTGGCGGCTCTGTGACTTTCCTGTCCCAATGAAACAGCAAGAGGACCACAGCGCAGGACAGTGAAGACGGTACCAGAGCAACGGGGGAACGTAGGCAGGTTAGTTAAAGCTTTTGTTTATTTTTGCAGCCCGGAAAACGTTATTTGTAGTACAGATTTCTAGCGCCGGCGGCCCGCAACTCATAGGAGGATGAGCAGAGGAGCGCTTGCGGGTGACATGATGTGAAATACCGTGGAAACGCCATCACTTAAAAAAATACTGTGATACACGTTTATGCTCATACTGCCCAGCCATAGTCACAGGGTACTTTTATTTCACTTCTTGCTATTTTAAAAAATACATCACAAAGTATCCATCATAGGCTCTGTTCACCCTTGTGTTATGGCTTCCATTAACAAATGAGGCCACAACATTTGTCAGATCTGTTGCAAGATTAAGGCTGCATTCACACCACGTTTTTGCAATACAGTGCTCGTATCAGGTTTTTGATGAAAAACGGATTCCTCAAAACCTGACTAAACTGTATCAAAACGTGTACAAACTGTAACCCGCATATGGTTAAAAATCGTATACGGTTTGAAAAATGATGTCCGGTTGCATCCATTTTTAAGGAAAAAAACTATATACGTTTTTAACTTTTCACTCCATTATGAATAAAGTTTCACTTGTTTGATTGAAATTCCAAGAAGAAAAAAAAAACTGTGCATAGTCAAAAACCATATGGTGAAAACCGGATGGAACTGTACGCACATACGGTTCCCACTGACTTCCATGTTAAAAAAAAACAAAAAAACACATACGGTTTCAACGCGGTTTTTCACCCGGACCAAAAACTGCGGTAGGCTATGGTTTTGGGTACAGAAAAATAAAAAAACGGACAAAATCATACAAGATGCAAAACGGATGCAACCGGATGCTTTGTTTGGCATACAGTTTTCAATGGAGAGTCAATGTATACGGTTTTCAATACGGTTCAGTACAATTTTCACATTGAAAACGTACACGGGAACTGTATTGCAAAAACGTGGTGTGAACGCAGCCTTACATTGGTGTCCCATTAGGTTGCGGGGTGATTGTGTGTGGACAAGAATAACAGCGACACAGCCTCCAACACAAATGTTAACAGAGTTGGACAGACAAGTTATTAAAATTTCTCCCTCCTCCTTACCAGATGGTGTGTCCGGGGCTTCATGCCATGACTGCCCATTAATGCTTACGTTATCTTGAAAAGAAGTTTCAAAGTTCTAAAATTGAACAAATCATCAGTCATTTTTTTTTTTCCCCAAAGGTAAAACAGCCGCTCTACAGATACGACAGACGCTGCTCACTGGCCAAGCCCTCTAGAGACAGGATACTGGAAAGGGATTGTCTGCTGAAAAATGTCTTATCCCCTATTCCTGCGATAGGGGATAAGTATGTGATCGCAGGAGGTCCGACCCCATCTGAATTATTTAAATCTACAGTAGACCTATAAAGTCCTATAAACTCTAATGGTATTAAAGTGTAATGCAAATTCTAGAGCAGTGTTTCCCAACCAGTGTGCCTCCAGCTGTTGCAAAACTACAATGGGGGAAACCTCTAGGGAACCATGTCTGAAGGATTGCTCTTCTCTTGGGCTTAAAGCAGTGTTTCCCAACCAGTGTGCCTCCAGCTGTTGCAAAAACTACAACTCTCAGCATGCCCGGACAGCCGGAGGCTGTCCGGGCATGCTGGGAGTTGTTGTTTAGCAATAGCTGGAGGCACCCTGGTGGGGAAACACTGTTCTAGAGAGATGCTGAAATAAAACAAACTGAAGATATATTCCCAAATTAAACAGCTATTATTTAAACCATTCAAGGGGTACTCTGCCCCTAGACATCTTATCCCCTATCCAAAGGATAGGGGATAAGATGTCAGATCGCAGCGGTACCGCTGCTGGGGAGTCCTGGGATCCCCGCTGCGGCACCGCGCTATCATTACAGCACAGAGTGAGTTCACTCTGTGCGTAATGACGAGCGATACAGGGGACGGAGCAGCGTGACGTCATTGCTCCGCCTCTCGTGACATCACGGCCTGTCCCCTTAATGCAAGTCTATGGCAGGGGGAGTGACGACCGCCGCGCCCCTTCCCATAGACTTGTATTGAAAGGGGCGGAGCCGTGACGTCACGAAACGATGCTCCATCCCCTGTATTGCGCGTTATTACGCACAGAGTGAACTCGCTCTGTGCTGTAATGATAGCGCAGTGCCGCAGCAGGGATCCCGGCGATCTGACATCTTATCCCCTATCCTTTGGATAGGGGATAAGATGTCTAGGGGCGGAGTACCCCTTTAAGGACCAGGCCAATTTTATTTTTACCTTTTCATTTTCCTCCTCGCCTTCAAAAAATCATAACTCTTTTATATTTTCATCCACAGACTAGTATGAGGGTTTTTTTTTTTGTGCAACCAGTTGTCCGTTGTAAAGCCATCACTCACTTTACCATAAAATGTATGGCGCAACCTAAAAAATACTATTTGTGTGGAGAAAACCGCAATTTTGGAAAGCTTCGTTTTCACGCTGTACAATTTACGGTAGAAATGATGCGTGTTCTTTATTCTTTGGGTCAATACGATTAAAATGATACCCATGATAACCTACTTTTCTATTACTGTTGCGCTTAAAAAATAAAAAAAAAAATCGCAAACTGTTTAACCAAATTAGTACATTTAAAATCCTTCTATTTTGAAGACCTCTAACTTTTTCATTTTTCTGTATAAGCGGTGGTATAAGGTAGGGATCGACCGATATCATTTTTTTAGGGCCGATACCGATTATCGGTGGAGGTTAGGGCCGATAGCCGATAACTTATACCGATATTCCGGTATAAGTTATCAGCTATTTATCCCCCCGCGACACCGCTGCAGATCATTGATTTAAATCGGGAGCTTTAAATCAATGCACTGCAGTGGCTTTTGCGGTGTCATAGGCCTCCGCCGCCGCCGCCACCCGCTTCTCTCCCCCTACCTGTCGGGGTGGTCCGGGCCATCCATCCTTCCTGTAGTGCCCGGCGGCATTCCGGGTGAAGGGTGAACCGGTCCGGGCTGTCCTTCTCCGGGGGTCCTCTTCTCCACTCCGGGCAGGCTCCGGCCTAGTAACGCAGCATAGACGGCGCTGCGCAGTGACACCCGTGCGCAGCGACGCACCTGACGTCACGGCGTAGCGGCGTCTATGCAGCGTACTAGGCCAGAGCCTGCCCGGAATGGAGAAGAGGACACCCGGAGAAGAAGGACAGCTCGGACCGGTTCACCCTTCACCCGGAATGCTGCTGGACACTACAGGAAGGATGGCTGGCCCGGACCACCCCCATTACGGGTAAGTTTAATTTTTTTTATTGACTCGGAGGGTGGGGGAGGGGCAAAAATCCCTACCGTGGGAGAAAAAAAAAAAAAAAACGGAATCCGGTTCATACCGGTATACCGCCCAGCACTACGGTGGGGGGTGCGGTGGGTCGGTGGGGGTGGTCGCGGTGCGGCAGGTCGGGGTTGGGCGTTCGCGGTGCGGGGCATTATCGGCAAGGTAATTGCAGATACCGATAATGCCCAAAATCGCGATTATCGGCCGATAATATCGGCCATACCGATAATCGGTCGATCCCTAGTATAAGGGCTAATTTTTTGCGCCGTGATCTGTACTTTTTCTTGATAATATATTTGCTTATATAAAACAATACTTTTTTAAATAAATTTTTTGGGGAATAAAATGTAATAAAAAAAGCAGCTATTTTGGACTTTTTTTTTTTTTTTTACATTCACTCCGTTCACCGTACGGTATCTATAACATTTTATTTTAATAGTTGGGATATTTACGCACGCAGCGACACCAAATATGTATATAAAATATTTTTGTTTTTACACTTTTGGGAGTGAAAAAGGGAAAATGGAACAATTTACGTTTTTATTGGGGGAGGGGGTTTTTCAAAAAAAATTTTTTTTACTTTTATTTTTACACTTTAACCCCTTAAGGACCAAGCCAATTTTAATTTGGCATTTTTGTTTTCTCCTCCTCGCCTTCTAAAATCCATAACTCCTTTATATTTCCATCTACAGATCCATACAAGGGCTTGTTTTTTGGGTGACCAATTGTACTTTGTAATGACACCTCTCATTTTACCATAAAATGTACGGCGAACCCAAAAAAATATTTTTTTATGGAGAAAGTTTAAATGAAAACCACAATTTTGCACATTTTGGAGGGTTTCGTTTTCACACTACATTTTATCATTAAAAATGACATGTGTTCTTTATTCTGTGGATCAATACGATTAAAAGGATGCTCATGGCTAGATACTTTTATATTTTTGTAACGCATTAAAAAAAATCTTAAACTTTTTGTAAAAAATCAGTATTTTGACCACCTATAACTTTCATTTTTCCGTATATAGGGCAGTATTAGGACTCTTTTTGCGTCCTGGCCAGTGCGTCCTGGAGAATGGGATCTCTACATTAAAAGTTACCCGTTTTGGCTGCCTTACCGCCACATGCCCGGAGGCCTCACTTATCAAAAGGCTCCACAGATCAGAGGACCGGCATCTCATGCATCATAGCGTATATATATATACACACATACATACATATATATATATATATATATATATATATATATATCTCTATCTCTAGGAACCTCTACCAAACCTTAGGTATCTACCTTCCTTAAATGTCAAGTGCATGTCATCCGTGCTATTAGTCCATCATAAACTTGAATTATTTTGCATGGACTGCATACATAAAGAGATGAACATATGCACAGGATAGGGGATAAATGTCAGATCACCAGAAGTCCAACCACTGGGACCCCCCACAATTTCCTAAACAGCACCCGGCTCTCAGAGGGGAGCTTGTGCTGGGTTGGGGACACGTTCCGTTCATTATCTATGGGGGCGCAGAAGAAGTCCGAGTGCTGTTCTCCGGCATCTCTGGCGCCCCCAGAGAACTTGAGATGAATAGGGGATAAGTTACTTTTCACTACAGTATCCCTTTAACAAAATGTTAACAAAGGCCCATGGAGAAAACATATTTATTTATTTATTGGCACTTAAGTGTAATGCAATAACAAATAGAAGTTGCATATAAGTGAATTAGAACTTTTGGTGAATTAACTATTCTACTCACCATCATAAAGTTCTTTTGCTCCTGTTGCCTCTGCTCCTTATTTAGGTAATTCTGACTTTCCAAAATTTCTTTGCTAAATTCTGCGCACATTTCCAGAACCTCCTGTAACAACTGCTTTGAGGTGCACTGCACCTTGCTGTCTCTCAGGGCGGCCGGGGCAGAAGCAGGGTCTGAAGTCCCCTGATCTGTGTTTCTCACAGGGCTCTTGTTTTCACACACAAGGCGTCTTGAAGGACTTAATATTAAGGTGCTCGGGTTCTCATTGTTCCTTAAATCACTATTTCTGGAGGGGCCAGTAATCTCACTGCTCTGTACATTGTTGACACCCGAGGGCCCGGCCTCTTCCACATCAGTTCTCATCCTCTCCACAGAGGGCCCTGCTTTCTCCCCATCGGTCGTCCTGCTCGTGCTGGAGGATGTTCTTACTTCATGAGCGATATCTTCAATCTGTCCAACATTTTCTTGACTTCTTTCTTTGCTTCCCTGGGAGGACTTGGCTTCTGACACATGATTTCCTTCTTGGTTAACCTATAATCCCAACATTAAGATAATAATGAATTTTAATTTTAAATAGAATTTCATAAATAAATGAAAATAATAAATAATCATAATAAAAAATATATTTATTAGAGTATAATTGTGGTGTTTTAGAGCAGCACTAGGTGCATTTTTTTTTACTGTCTGCCAGTACCATGCTATAGTTAAAGGGGTACTACCGTGCTGACAACTTATCCCCTATCACAAAACTCCGGCCCCGTGATCGGCAGTCATCCGACCCGGAGCGGATGTTCGCTCCAGGGCCTAATGAGAGCGGGGTGCTGCGTGCGAGATCACGGGGGTCCCCAGCGGCAGGACCCCGCGTGATCAGCCAACTTATCCCCCTATATTTTAGATAGGGGATAAGTTGTCTACACGGTAGTACCCCTTTAAATGGGCACTGTCAGAATCAAAAAACTTTTTACATCTTGGCAAAACATGAACCTTTCTAACATTCACCATAAAACATTTTATCTCCTTTTAATAGAAATCACAGCTTATAGATAAGACCAATAGGGGTCTCCATACAATCCAGAACACATTCATGTCTGGTTTCAGCTCTATCTTTGTCCCAGCTGAAGCACAGGCTGGGACAAAGTCCAGGAAGTGAGGTCGGGACTAGCACTCCTCTGTGCTCACTCCTGTCCTATCAGACTGCAGCATGAAAACAGAGAGGAGGGGGTTACAGAGCAGCCTGCAGTGACTGGATGAAGAGACCCAGCACAGCAGACTCAGGGAGGAAGTAAATGCCTGGTGAGTGAGGGAGGGCTCAGTGCTTGCCTCGGACACACCCCTTCCTGAGCAGTGGATGTCAGAATGAGAGCAGCAGATCGGAATGGTTTGTGAGCAAAATACAGATGCTAGACACAGACATAAAGAATCTACATGACCTAGTAACACATAAGTATTATATTTTTTTCTGTGATATGACCGCTTCGCTTTAAATAGCCGTACTGATTTTTTTAACCAGGCAGATTTACCAACCACATCTGCTGGACATTTGCTCCAGGCATCTACTGCTACAGTAAAACTAACCTCAAACTGTGCCCCCTTCCCCTAACATGCTTTCTACAGCCTGAAACACCTTTACTTGTATGTCCTCATGACAAAATCTCCAAAAGACCACCCCCTTATCCAGAGATTTTCAAATCCTCCCTTTTCTATGCATTCTTTGAGAAGACAACCATTATGCAATGTTGAATGGTGTTCTAAAGAGGTTTCACTGTTTGTGTGTAGTGGAACCAACCTCTTCAAGTAGACCAGACACTTATTTAGATCAAATTTCCTATGACTGATTTTCAGTTCTCCCCAAGACCAACATGTTTCAAAGCAACTTTGAGTGCTCGTCTGCAAGATGTTTTACCGAAGAGATGTTCATATATATATATATATATATATATATATATATATATATATAGATAGATAGAGAGAAACCCCCATCACCTCACACTATTAACTCGTGCATCCATTTCCAAGAGGAATAACAGAGGAACGGCAAGACACAGATCTTTACAAAGATGCTCTGGAATTTATATTTCATAGAGAATCCAAGAATTTACTAAACCAGATATATATTACTTACAGTATATTCGATTCGTCACGAACTTCTCGGCTCGGCAGTTGATGACTTTTCCTGCATAAATTAGTTCAGCTTTCAGGTGCTCCGGTGGGCTGGAAAAGGTGGATACAGTCCTAGGAGACTCTTTCCTGAAAGCTGAACTAATTTACGCAGGAAAAGTCATCAACTGCCGAGCCGAGAAGTTCGTGACGAATCGAATTTACTGTAAGTTCGCTCATCTCTAGTCAGGAGCATTATAGCCAAAAACTGTATTTAATGCCATCACTGGATGACAGATTACTACTTGTGCAATTTTTGGGGTATTTTACCAAGTGGCCCCCGAAAGGTGGAGTCATGCTATAATGCAGTGCTATTCAGCTGTTGCAAAACTACAACTCCCGTCATGTCCTGACAGCCAGCTGTCAGGGCATGATGGTATTTGTAGTTTTGCAACAGCTGGAGAGGCTTTGGCTGCTGGAAGTTGTAGTTATGCAGCAACTGTAGGGACTGCATCTGACAGGGCATGCTGGGAGTTGTAGTTATGCAGCAACTGTAGGGACTGCAGCTGACAGGGCATGCTGGGAGTTGTAGTTAGGCAGCGGTTGTAGGGACTGCGACTGACATGGCATGCTGAGAGTTGTAGTTATGCATCGGTTGTAGGGACTGCATATGAACATGGCATGCTGGGAGTTGTAGTTATGCAGTGGCTGTGTGTACTTCGGATGAAAAAGACATGCTGGGAGTTGTAGTTAAGCATCGGTTGTAGGGACCTTGACTGAGAGGGCATGTTGGGAGTTGTAGTTATGCATCGGTTGTAGGGACTGCAGCTGACAGGGCATGCTGGGAGTTGTAGTTACGCATCGGTTGTAGGGACTGCAGCTGACAGGGCATGCTGGGAGTTGTAGTTATGCACCGGTTGTAGGGACCTTGACTGACAGGGCATGTTGGGAGTTGTAGTTACGCATCGGTTGTAGGGACTGCAACTGACAGGGCATGCTGGGAGTTGTAGTTATGCACCGGTTGTAGGGACCTTGACTGACAGGGCATGTTGGGAGTTGTAGTTATGCACCGGTTGTAGGGACCTTGACTGACAGGGCATGCTGGGAGTTGTAGTTTTATACAGCTACCAGAGTCACAGGATGATGGGGGATGGGGGGGGGGGGGGGGTGATAGTGCTGTAAAATTTACAAACCCTGGAAGGTGATGATCCGATGTCCACCTTGGGCTCCAGGCGGCTCAGCCTCCCATCATCCTGGAGACCATCTTGGCTTCCTCTTGTCTTTATGGCTCTTCCTTGTAATTTCTCATCAGGGGCCCCGAAGTCTGGTGCCTGGTCCCTAGTAGTGACTCCTGACGGTCCTCCCTGACCAGGTATAGCGCCACCCTTAGGCTCTTCTTCTCTCTGCCCCCTGGACCTCCTCTGGGGTCTCTCCACAGAGCTGCCCCCTCCCGACCCTGAATCGCTCCGTTTCCCCGCAGACAGCCGAGTTCTGGGACCCGAGGTCCGGCGGCCGCTCAGGGGCCCATTGGCCCCCAGAGAATCAGGCGTTACATTGTCTTTGCTCCTTCTCTGCAACCGTAAACTTCTCCGCTTCGGACTGTCATCTTTTGCCGCCATTTTCAAAACTCCGGAAGCCGGCGCCGGAAGTGTACCCCCGTCAAACCCGTCCCCCGTGGGAACTAAAGACTCCGAACTAAGGTTCCGCATATTAAACTTCTATAAACGGTAGCTATATGTTTAATAGAATCCCCTCCTTTACTTCGCTCTTGTATAACCAGCATCTACCTAACAATTATTATAATGTTTCATGTTCTTTCGCTTTTCTTTCCTCGTTTTAATGTTGGTAGGAGGTGTACAAAGGTGGCGGCCAAATGCGCATGCGCGCTGTGGCATTGGGCATCCATGGATTGGAGCGGGGGCTATGTGGACTGTCACTGTCATCTGTCTGCGGCAGAGTTCACCCATGTAAGAGGATTTAGTCCTGTTTTATCTCCTTATCTCAGTGTTTCCCGACCGGGGTGCCTCCAGCTGTTGCAAAACTACAACTCCCAGCATGCCCGGACAGCCAAAGGCTGTCCGGGCATGCTGGGAGTTGTAGTTTTGCAACAGCTGGAGGCACCCTGGTCGGGAAACACTGCCTTATTAAGTCTCTCATCCACTTTACAAAACTTTGGCTGATTCCAGTTGTTGCTTTTAATCAGTCATGCTGGAACTTGTAGTTCCGCATAAATGACTACTTGTGGGACGGTAAAATCCATAGGCGACCACTGGGAGGTGCCATTTAGAGATGAGCGAACTTACAGTAAATTCGATTCGTCACGAACTTCTCGGCTCAGCAGTTGATGACTTTTCCTGCATAAATTAGTTTGGCTTTCAGGTGCTCCGGTGGGCTGGAAAAGGTGGATACAGTCCTAGGAGACTCTTTCTTAGGACTGTATCCACCTTTTCCAGCCCACCGGAGCACCTGAAAGCTGAACTAATTTACGCAGGATAAGACATCAACTGTCGAGCCGAGAAGTTCGTGACGAATCGAATTTACTGTAAGTTCGCTCATCTCTAGTGCTATTGGTGCAATCCAGCAAGTCAGCCACTTATTGCTACATTGCCTATTGGGGTAATTGCACCATAGTGATAGTAATGTAAGGGTACGTTCACACTAAGGAATTGCGAGGAAATTCTTCTCACGGAAATTTCCTCCTCTTTTTACCATGGAGCAGAATCGATGTGGAATTGGCGCTTGTTTTCCCACAGAATTTACAACAGAATTGAGTGTCGAAATCGACCTAAGGGTACGTTCACACGACCGGATCCGATGGAAAAATTCAGCAGAGGAAATTCTGATGCAGCAGAGTCCTATTGTTTTCAATGGGATTCTGCTGCAGCACGCATATGGCGGAATTTCCATGCAGAATTCTTTCTGCGGAATCTGCTTGCAAATGCATTGCCGGCTATGGAGACGGAACATTTCCGAGCGGTCCTAGCGCTGGCATATTCTGTCAGCATCCACTGTTTGTGAATGTCCACGTGTGTTTTCCGGGGCAGACATTCTGCAAATTTTCCGCCACATGAACGTAGCCTTAGTCTATTCACATGGCAGAATTTTCGCATGCGGAATTCCGCACAGATTCCGCATCAAATTAAAGCCCAATAGACTTCAATGCAATGGGATTCCGAACTACCATTCACACTTCAGAATTTCAGCATGCAGATTCCACACAAGCCAGAAACCGCACAAATAAATGCGGAAATTCTGGCAGGATAGGGGATAGGATAGGGGATAAGTGTTTGATCGTGGGGGTCCAACTGCTGGGACACCCCCCCCCCCCCCCCGCAATCTCCTGTTACGCCCCCTCCCCATACATTTCTATGGGAGAGGCGGGGAGGCACGAACGCAGCCTCCCCGCCTCTCCCATAGAACTACATGGAGGAGGTGTGTCGGCCGCAACATCATACTGCATCCTGCATGGGAGAGCTGCGGACCCGTGCAGGGGGTTCCCAGCTTTCGGACCTCCCGCAATCAAACACTTATCCTCTATCCTGCGGATAGGGGATAAGTTGTTTTCGGCCAGAGGGCCTTTAAACAAGGAAATTCTCCGTGAATTTTTCTCTGCTTTATTACCATGGAGAAGAATTGATGTGGTATTGGTGCTTGTTTTCCATTGGCGCTTGAATTTGCAGCAGAATTAAGTGCCAAAATCGACTTAATGGGATTTTACTGAACAGATTCTGACAGAAAAAACGAACATGTTCATTCTTCGGGAAATGGCCTTTCACAGTAGCTGGTAAAACCCGAAGAAGGCAATGGAAGTCTGATGCAAGACACAATCCACATGCAGACACGAATTCTGCCTTGATTTTCCGTAGTGTGAACCAGCCCTATGATTGGAGAGATTGGCCATCACCACTAGGTACCTGTGGGCCTGTGCCAAGGGTGGCAATGTTGTGCAGAGCAGCACTAATGCGAGTAAAAAAAAAAAAAATATATATATATATATATATATATATATATATAAATAAATAAATACTTTTGATGTAGCTGCTGCTTTGCTGTGGAACAGAGGAAAAAAAACATTTCATTGGTTGAAGCCTTATGGGTCAGAATTTGTGGATTTGTGACTGATTTCACTACGTTATATATAGGAATGAGATCCACAGTAAATCTGCATGTAGCCCATATGGTTTTTGTTGTGTATTTGTGCATGAAAAACTTCTGATGCATATGAAATCATCCTAATGGGGTGTATTCAGTCCGAGTGCCTGGGGCAGTATGAGCTGTAAATACGACCCTGTGTATACCCTGTCCTGAACACTAGGGGAGAAAGTGACAAGTCGTGTGACTAGTTGAAGGTCGGATGTGATCATCTGGCTGTCGGATTTGAATCAGGTTTGAAAGCGCTTTGTCCTGAAAAGTCTTGTGAAAGGTCTCATCGGAATGTGTCTAATCTCTTTAAAATGTACCTGTCATTGGAAAAAACTTTTTATATAATGTAGATAATACACATATTATGGTATTTGTAATATACATTGGTTAAAAAAAATGTATATTACAACATTTTGGGTTTAAAAAGTGCTGTCCCTGCAGCTATTGCCTGTGTGTCTCTGTGAGGAGTCCAAATACAGGAAGTGAGGGAGGACAAGCAGGTCTCTGTACACCGAGGACAAGCAGGGCTCTGTACACCGAGGACAAGCAGGGCTCTGTACACTGAGGACAAGCAGGGCTCTGTACACTGAGGACAAGCAGTACTCTGTACATTGAGGACAAGCGGGGCTCTGTACATTGAGGACAAGTGGGGCTCTGTACATTGAGGACAAGTGGGGCTCTGTACATTGAGGACAAGCGGGGCTCTGTACATTGAGGACAAGCGGGGCTCTGTACATTGAGGACAAGCGGGGCTCTGTACACTGAGGACAAGCAAGGCCATGTATACTGAGGACAAGCAGGGCTCTGTACCTGAGGACAAGCAGGGCTCTGTACATTGAGGACAAGCAGGGCTCTGTACATTGAGGACAAGCGGGGCTCTGTACATTGAGGACAAGCGGGGCTCTGTACATTGAGGACAAGAGGGGCTCTGTACACTGAGGACAAGCGGGGCTCTGTACACTGAGGACAAGCGGAGCTCTGTACACTTAGGACAAGCGGGGCTCTGTACACTGAGGACAAGCGGGGCTCCGTACACTGAGGACAAGCGGGGCTCCGTACACTGAGGACAAGCGGGGCTCCGTACACTGAGGACAAGCGGGGCTCCGTACACTGAGGACAAGCGGGGCTCCGTACACTGAGGACAAGCGGGGCTCCGTACACTGAGGACAAGCGGGGCTCCGTACACTGAGGACAAGCGGGGCTCCGTACACTGAGGACAAGCGGGGCTCCGTACACTGAGGACAAGCGGGGCTCCGTACACTGAGGACAAGCAGTACTCTGTACACTGAGGACAAGCGGGGCTCCGTACACTGAGGACAAGCGGGGCTCTGTGCACTGAGGACAAGCGGGGCTCTGTGCACTGAGGACAAGCGGGGCTCTGTACAATGAGGACAAGCAGGGCTCTGTACACTGAGGACACTGGCTTGTCAGTAGTCCTGCTGATTTGCTAATTTGCTAATGACAGGTACACATTAAAGGTTTTTCCAGTTTCTGATAATTGTATTTTAAATAAAATTATCACTACAACATATATAACTTACTAATATAGTGCACTTTTGTGTGATTCATCCCTGACAGAAAATTGTATAGTCCTCTTATTGTCAGTGTGGTGTTGCCTCCAGCTCCCCGACACCTCCTTCTCTCCTGACAGAAAGTTGTGTAGTCCTCTCATTGTAAATGTGGTATTGTCTATGCAGCTCCCAGGCTCCTCCCTACCTCTCTTTACAGGAGGTTGTGTAGTCCTCTCGTTGTCAGTGTGGTGTTGTCTCAGCAGTTCCCAGGCTTCTTTCTCTCTCCTCTACTGTCTCAGGAGGCATGACTGGATCTTGTCTCTGAGCTCTAGCCCGCTACGTGAATGATGTCATCACCTTGGACCAGTCGTTACAGCCTACATCACCATCTCCCTGTCATATATACATATAAATCTTCATTGGGTGCTTATGCTATGTTTCCTTGTGCTGAACAATGTCACAGGCAAAGGAGCAGACAGGGAATGAATACATCAGTTGCAATATTCTGCAGAAGCTCTGGGTGGGGGAATTGACAGGAATGCTGTGGGAGGACTGTGATGACGAGCTGAGGGGAAGCAGTGCATTCTGGAAATTGTAGTTCTGAGTGATTGCTCAACCAGGAAGTACGGGACTAAGACCCCTCAAAATGAATAGATTTTTGGTAGTTTCAAAACTGGGGTAGACACGTAAGCAATGCTGTTTGCTACTGCAGCAGATTTTTTTTTTTAACCCGATGCCAGAGTACCCCTTTAAACCTGAGACAGCCCAACTCTAATGTAAGGTTAAATCTCCTACCCCCCAATTAAAAAAAAAAAAATACAAAAAAAAAAAACAAAAGCACAAGATCACTACTATGACATACAAAAAAGATCTGACTCAGAATAAATATAATGACGTGGTGGTAAAATAGCAGGATAGACCTAAAAAAAGTGGATAACACCTTTTTTATTATGAACTGACCCAACATGTCACTGCAGTATGGGATCAGCCCTTTGATTTTATGGAGTATTGTGTAATGCATCTTTTCCCCTGTGGAGGCACTGTAGCTGTAACTGCTCATTGTTAAAGGGGTACTCCCGTGGAAAACTTTTTTTTATTTTTTATTTTTATTCAACTGGTGCCAGAAAGTTTAACAGATTAATAAATTACTTCTATAAAAAAATCTTAATCCTTCCAGTACTTATTAGCTGCTGAATACTACAGAGGAAATGGTTTTCTTTTTGGAACACAGAGCTCTCTGCTGACATCACGAACACAGAGCTCTCTGCTGACATCACGAACACAGTGCTCTCTGCTGACATCTCTGCCCATTTTAAAAACTTTACAGAGTAGGAGAAAATCCCCATAGCAAACATATGCTGTTCTGGACAGTTCCTAAAATGGACAGAGATGTCAGCAGAGAGCACTGTGGTTATGATGTCAGCAGAGAGCTCTGTGTTCCAAAAAGAAAACCATTTCCTCTGTAGTATTCAGCAGCTAATAAGTACTGGAAGGATTAAGATTTTTTAATAGAAGTAATTTACAATTCTGTTTAACTTTCTGGCACCAGTTGATAAAAAAAAAGGTTTCCATGGGATTTCCCCTTTAAATTAAGAAAAAATTACTTTTTAGCAAAAAAAATTTAAAAATTGAAAACCTCAATAAAGTAAAAAAATTAATAAATAAAAAATAAAAACGAGCAGAACATGTGATTAATATTTTTTCTGCATCGGTTAACTTGTGTTCTTTTTTTATCTACAGGACATTGATAATGTCTTGGATGAAGCCAAAGCGGTAGGTACTGATGCAATTTTTTTTTTTTTTTTAAATAAAATGTTTTTTTCTTTGTTGAATATAATATAAATCCTTAACTCATTGTTTCCCAACCAGGATGCCTTCGGCTGTTGTAGAACCACAACTCCCAGCATGCCCGGACAGCCAAAGAGTTTTAGTTCTATGACAGCTGGAGGCGCCCTGGTTGGGAGACACTGCTTTAATATCGGTATTCAGAATATTGGGCAGACTAGAGGGGCCGTATTGGTTCTTATCTGCCCACACACTCTATAAAGGGAGTTTTTAAAGTGGTACTCCGCTGCTCAGCGTTTGGAACAAACTGTTCCGAACGCTGGAGCTTGTGACATCATAGCCCCGCCCACTCAATGTCACGCCCCACCCCTTCAATGCAAGTCTATGGGAGGGGGCGTGACGGCCGTCACGCCCCCTCCCATAGACTTGCATTGAGGGGGCGGGGCGTGACTTCATGAGGGTGCAGGACTATGACGTCACAAGCTCCCGGCTCCAGTGTTCGCAACAGTTTGTTCCGAACGCTGAGCAGTGGAGTACCCCTTTAACACATCTAAAACGAAACGCGTCTAAAGATTTTTCATATATATATATACAGGGGTCAAGTCCTGGGAAAAAAAGTGTGGGAACTCACTTAAGATTTCTTACTGAAGGGCTGGTCCTGCAGGAGTCCTGCAATGGGGAACAGTGTTTCTGCTGTGGAAAAAGTGCAGGTACTCCGTTCCCATGCGTTCCTGCAGGACTCGAGCCCTGTGTATATATATATATATATATATATATATATATATATATATATATATATATATATATATATAAACATTTTTATTTACTTCTATAGCTTGGCAGCTTCTTCTCGTGTTACCCTTATGCCCCATCTCTACATTTCAGATCGGTGTCCGGGCCCTTGTGGCTGTTGCGGAACATTCAGGAGAGTTTGAGAAAGTAATTAAGCTTTCTAAGCGGTGAGTAAATGGTAATGAACATATACATGTGATCCGACCAATCTGGGTACAGCGGGGGGGGGGGGGGCATTTACAAAGAGTGTTGTGAATTTTCATTGTTTTCTTTTAGCTGAAATTTTGCGGTAAAAGTTGCAGACTTTTCGTAAATTTGGCGCACGGATTTTGATGGATCACCACAGAACTGCTCTACTGTAGTCTGGTTAAAGGGGTACTCCACTGGAAAACATTTTTTTTTTTTTTTTTTTATCAACTGGTGCCAGAAAGTTTAATAGATTTTTAAATTACGTTTATTAAAAAATCTTAATCCTTCCAGTACTTATTAGCTGCTGAATACTACAGAGGAAATTTATTTTCTTTTTGGAACACAGAGCTCTCTGCTGACATCACCAGCACAGTGCTCTCTGCTGACATCTCTGTCCATTTTAAGAACTGTCCAGAGTAGGAGAAAATCCCCAGAGAAAACATATGTGGAGATGAGATGTCAGCAGAGAGCACTGTGGTCATGATGTCAGCAGAGAGCTCTGTGTTCCAAAAAGAAAAGAATTTCCTATGTAGTATTCAGCAGTTAATACGTACTAAAAAGAATTAAGATTTTTTTTTATAGAAGTGATTTACAAATCTGTTTAACTTTCTGGCACCAGTTGATTTAAAAAAAAAAAAAAAAAAAAAAGGTTTCCACCGGAGTACCCCTTTAAAGGGGTACTCCACTGGAAAACATTTTTTTTTTTTTTAATCAACTGGTGCCAGAAAGTTTAGTAGATTTTTAAATTACGTCAATTAAAAATCGTAATCCTTCCAGGACTTCTCAGCTGCTGTATGTTCCAGAGGAAATTCTTTTCTTTTTGAATTTCCTTTCTGTCTGACCACAGTGCTCTCTGCAGACACCTCTGTCCATGTCAGGAACTGTCCAGAGTAGGAGCAAATCCACATAGCAAACCTGTCCTGCTCTGGACAGTTCCTGACATGGACAGAGGTGTCAGCAGAGAGCACTGTGGTCAGACAGAAAGGAAATTCAAAAAGAAAAGAACTTCCTCTGGAGCATACAGCAGCTGATAAGTAATGGAAGGATTAAGATTTTTTTTATTTTTTATAGAAGTAATTAACAACAAATCTGTATAACTTTCTGGCACCAGTGGCGTACCTTTTTAAATGTCGCAGCGAAGTGGTGACCGTGCGACAAATGTATCGAATATTGCACGGACCCTAGTTGTATTGTCACATAGAGTTCTATAGGGTAGGGTTGACTTGCCCTTTGGTAACTTCTAAACCTGCCCGTCGGACATTTTTGCGACATTTTACAAAAAAGTCGCACGTGATAAATCAGTGACCGCTGCACAAAGTGATCTAAATACAAACGTTTCCTGGTAATGACATTTAAACGTTCTGAATGAAATGTCGCATGTGGCCAGCCTGCAGATTTACATGCAACGAATTTAGACGGAAAAAGCAGTCGAAATGGTTTGATAAATTCCCCTCAGCTTCCTTAGACTGGGTTCACACTGCATAAATTTCTCTAGTGCAGTGTTTCCCAACCAATGGGCCTCCAGCTGTTGCAAAACTACAACTCCCAGGATGCCCGGACAGCCCTTGGCTGTCCGGGCATCCTGGGAGCTGTAGTTTTGCAACAGCTGGAGGCACCCTGGTTGGGACACACTGGTCAAATGTGTCCTGTTGGCTATAGAACATGGCAAATAACGCCCCTGTATCTGATCTATCTATACAGGTATCCACAGCTGGTGTTCCCATGTTTAGGGGTGCACCCCGTCCAAGCATCACAGCCAGATCAGCAACGCAGCGCAACTCTTAAGGTGAGAGGTTTAAAATGACCTGTTAGGGAATTTTACCCATTTCCCCTATGACCTGCAGTCCCAGATTCACAGGGTAATCTGAATACAGTGGTCCCTCACGTTACAATATTAGTTGGTTCCAGAACGACCATTGTATGTTGAGACCATTGTATGTTGAGAAAACATAATTCTATGGGAACCTGGTAATTGGTTCTGAAGCCCCAAAATGGCATCCAAAAAAAAGGAAAAAGTGAGCCAAAGGCTGTCTGGGCATGCTGGGAGTTGTAGTTTTGCAATAGCTGGAGGCACCCTGGTGGGGAAACACTGCACTAGAAATACGCCACCAGCAGCAGCGATTACAATAGGATGAATCTCACCATAGAACATTCTCTATCCACAGACATCTTTCTTGGATACCAGATCCCATCACTGTTTCTTAAAGGAAACCTCTCATCACTTTAAAGGGGTTATCCCGGGAAGAACGTTTTATTTAATTTTTTTTTTTACATATCAGCTGGCTCCAGAAAGTTAAACAGATTTGTAAATAACTTCTATTAAAAAATCTTAATCCTTCCAGTACTTATTAGCAGCTGAATACTACAGAGGAAATTATTTTCTTTTTGGAACACAGTGCTCTCTGCTGACATCTCTGTCCATTTTAAGAATTATCCAGAGTAGGAGAAAATCCCCATAGCAAACATATGCTGCTCTGGACAGTTCCTAAAATGGACAGAGGTGTCAGCAGAGAGCACTGTGGTGATGATCTCAGCAGAGAGCTTTGTGTTCCAAAAAGAAAAGAATTTCCTCTGTATTCAGCAGCTAATAAGTACTGGAAGGATTAAGATGTTTTAAAAGAAGTAATTTACAAATCTGTTTAACTTTCTGGCACCAGTTGATAAAAAAAAAAAAAAAATGTTGCACCCCTTTAAAGAAAAATAAGTAGATAAGTAATATAGATAGATAGCACAGGTAAAGAGTACAGAACATGTAATACCTCCCTATACTGTAGGGGGCGCTACCAGACGCCAGTCAGTGCATACACTTCAGTAATACAGGTGTTTTACCAGTGAATGCCCATTCTGATTGGTCGGTTCTTCCGGCCATTGACGCGTTTCACAGATCTGGACTGTCCGTAGTATTGTATGTTAAGTCTGGTTTCAACTTACAATGGTCCAGAAAAGACCATTGTATGATGAAAATATTGTAAGTTGAGGGATCACTGTACAGTGGTCTCTCAAGTTACAATATTAATTGGTTCCAGGACGACCATTGTATGGTGAAACCATTGTATGTTGAGACCAGAACTCTATGGAAACCTGGTAACTAGTTCTGAAGCCAACAAAATGTCATCCAAAAATAGGAAAAAGTGAGGATTTAAGAAAAATAAGTAGATAACTAATATAGATAAAGCAAGTCCTTACTTTTGCTATGTTATGTTATTCTTTACTCTTTACTTGAAAATTTTAATAAAAACATACTATGGAAAAAAAAAGCAAGTCCTTACATATCACTGTCTATGTAGAGGACAGGAGCTTCTTCAGGGTCCTGTACAGTACATGAAATGTCCTAAAAAAGTAACATGGAGTCGCCCTCACCTGGTGTCCAAAGGAGCAGCTAACCCTGGTACAGGCAAAGAGTACAGAACATGTAATACCTCCCTGTACTGTAGGGGGCGCTACCAGACACCAGTCAGTGTATACACTTCAGTAATACAGGTAAAGAGTACAGAACACGTAATACCTCCCTGTACTGTAAGGGCCGCTACCAGACATCAGTCAGTGCATGCACCTCAGTAATACAGGTAAAGAGTACAGAACATGTAGTACCACCCTGTACTGTAGGGGGCGCTACCAGACACCAGTCAGTGCATGCACCTCAGTAATACAGGTAAAGAGTACAGAACATGTAATACCTCCCTGTACTGTAGGGGGCGCTACCAGACACCAGTCAGTGCATACGCTTCAGTAATACAGGTAAAGAGTACAGAACATGTAATACCTCCCTGTACTGTAGGGGGCGCTACCAGACACCAGTCAGTGCATACACTTCAGTAATACAGGTAAAGAGTAGTACAGAACATGTAATACCTCCCTGTACTATAGGGGGCGCTACCAGACAGGCAGTCAGTGCTTATGCTTTAGTAATACAGGAAAAGAGTACAGAACATGTAATACCTCCCTGTACTGTAGGGGGCGCTACCAGACACTAGTCAGTGCATACACTTCAGTAATACAGGTGTTTTACCAGTGAATGTCCATTCTGATTGGTCAGTTCTTCCGGCGATTGACACATTTCACAGATCTGGACTGTCCGTACATTGTATGTTGAGTCTGGTTTCAAGTTACAATGGTCCAGACAAGACCAGAAAAGACCATTGTATGTGGAAACTATTGTATGTTGAGGCCATTGTAAGTTGAGGGATCACTGTATATGGTTCCTGTTTATTGTCATAGATGTTATTATATGCTCCTTAGGGTGCGTTCACACTGAGTAATTCAAGAGGAATTTACTCGAGTAATTCCTCTTGAATTCTCCTCTTAGAAGTAATTAACACCTGCTTTGCCATTGACTTCAATGTATTGTACTCTGCACTGTTCACACTGCATAAATTCCGCTTGCGGAATTCCGTTCCGCTAGAAAAATACGGAATACGCGAGCAAAAGTCCATTGAAGTCAATAATAAAAACATTTCCGCTTAAAATTGTTTCTGTGCTGAATTTGTGCGGAAACTCCGCCCAATTCCAATTGGTGGTTGTAGTCCATAAAAAAAAAACCAGTTTCCTCCTTTATTCTGTACAGAAAATCTGCATGGAATTCTGCATTAATTCCGCTCGATTTTGCATGAAATTTTTTTTACCAGAGGATTGCTCTCCTATTCCTCAGTGTGAACGCATCCTTACACAGAGAGGGATTTATGCCAAGTTTTATGTGGACATGATTAAACAGAATAAAATGGCCTTCACTTTTAACATTATATCTGCTTATCTTCTACTCAGGAATAAAAAAAACACCCTCTAAATGTCAGACTGTTCCAAGTAGAAGAACAGGGGTGTGTACGTCTTGTGTCCGCTTCCATTAAATGTTGGGAGAATAAAGTGGATTCCCTCACGTTTTCCACTGATCAAACTTTGATGGTCTATTGCAGTATTTCCCAACCAGGGTGCCTCCAGCTGTTGGCAAACTACAACTCCCAGCATGTCCGGGAATGCTGAGAGTTGTAGTCTGGCAACAGCTGGAGGCACCCCGGTTGGGAAAACACTGGCCCATTTTAAAGGGGTATTCCAGGAAAAAACTTTTTTTTTATATATCAACTGGCTTCAGAAAGTTAAACAGATTTGTAAATAACTTCTATTAATTTTTTTAATCCTTTCAGTACTTATGAGCTTCTGAAGTTAAGGTTGTTCTTTTCTGTATAAGTGCTCTCTGATGACACGTGTCTCGGGAAACGCCCAGTTTAGAAGAGGTTTGCTATGGGGATTTGCTTCTAAACTGGGTGTTTCCCGAGACAGGTGTCATCAGAGAGGACTTAGACAGAAAAGAACAACCTTAACTTCAGAAGCTCATAAGTACTGAAAGGACTAACATTTTTTAATAGAGGTTATTTACAAATCTGTTTAATTTTCTGGAGCCAGTTGATATATTAAAAAAAGTTTTTTCCTGGAATACCCCTTTAAGCCTAGGCCATCAGTTCTAAAGTCCCAGAGAATTTCTTTAAAGGGAACCTGTCACATTGACAATGTCGCCCAATCTGCAGGCATCATGTTTTAGGGTAGGAGGAGCCGAGCAGATTGATATATAGTATTGTGGGGAAAGTTCCAGGACAACTTGTCATTTATTCATGAGATTCTCATCTCATTCTGGGGTAAATAGTCATGTGGGCGGTCCTACTCATTGAGTGATAGATCTCTCTATAGGACCGCCCACTTGACTACTTAGCCCTGAATGAACAGAGAATTACATGAATAAATGACAAGTTATCCTGGAACTTTTCCCATAAAACTTTATATTAATCTGCTCTGCTCCTCCTGCTCTATAACATGATACTGGCAGATTGTACTGTATTGTATATATCATCTGCTCAGCTCCTCCTGCTCTATAACATGATACCTGCAAATTGTACTGTATTGTATATATCATCAGCTCATCTCCTCCTGCTCTATAACCTGATACCGGCAGATTGTACTGTATTGTATATATCATCTTCTCCGCTCCTCCTGCTCTATAACATGATACCTGCAGATTGTACTGTATTGTATATATCATCTGCTCAGCTCCTCCTGCTCTATAACATGACACCTGCAGATTGTACTGTATTGTATATATCATCTGCTCGGCTCCTCCTGCTCTATAACATGATACCTGCAGATTGTACTGTATTGTACATATCATCTGCTCAGCTCCTCCTGCTCTATAACATGTTACCTGCAGATTGTACTGTATTGTATATATCATCTGCTCAGCTCCTCCTGCTCTATTTATTTATTTATATAGTGCCTACAGATTCCGCAGCGCTTACAATTATGGGGTACAAACAAAGACAAGTATCAGATATAAAATTACACAATAACTATTCAAACAAGAGGTGTGAGGATATGTTGGGGATATGTTGGGGATATGTTGGGGATATGTTTGGGATATGTTGGGGATATGTTGGGGATATGTTGGGGATATGTTGAGGATATGTTGGGGATATGTTGGGGATATGTTGGGGATATGTTGGGGATATGTTGGGGATATGTTGAGGATATGTTGAGGATATGTTGGGGATATGTTGGGGATATGTTGGGGATATGTTGAGGATATGTTGAGGATATGTTGGGGATATGTTGGGGATATGTTGGGGATATGTTGAGGATATGTTGGGGATATTTCGGGGATATGTTGGGGATATGTTGGGGATATGTTGGGGATATGTTGGGGATATGTTGAGGATATGTTGAGGATATGTTGAGGCCAATTAAAGAATGTTATAGGCCTGTCTGAAGAGATGTGTTTTTAGGCCACGATTGAAACTATGGATGTTGTTGTTGAGTCTGAGGGATTGAGAGATAGCATTCCAGAGAACCGGTGCTGCACGAGTGAAGTCTTGGAGACGGGAGTGAGAAGTTCGGATTATAGAAGATGTTAGTGTGAGATCATTAGCAGATCGGAGAGAACATGTAGGATGGTAGACAGAGATGAGAGAGGAGATGTAAGGAGGTGCAGCATTGTGGAGAGCTTTGTGTGTGAGACTGAGGATTTTGTACTGTATTCTGGACTGAATTGGTAACCAGTGTAGTGACTGGCACAGGGAGGAGGCGTCGGTGTAGCGGCTGGAGAGGAAGATGAGTCTGGCTGCGGCATTAAGGATGGACTGGAGAGGAGAGAGTTTAGAGAAAGGAAGGCCTATTAGTAAAGAGTTACAGTAGTCGAGGCGGGAGTGAATCAAAGCAATAATGAGAGTTTTAGCAGTTTCAGTAGTGAGAAACGGGGGATTCTGGAAATGTTTTTGAGATGCAGGTGACAAGAACGTGAAAGAGACTGAATATGGGGAGTGAAAGACAGATCAGAGTCAAGTATAACTCCAAGACAGCGATCCTGCTGCCCGGGAGTTATGGTAGTACCACATACCGAGATGGAAATGTCAGGGTTAGGTACAGTATCAATTGATGGAGAAAAAACAAGAAGTTCTGTTTTAGAAAGATTTAGTTTCAGATATAAAGAGGACATGATGTGTGAGACAGCAGAGAGACAGTCACTGGTATTCTGTAGGAGTGCAGGGGTGATGTTGGAGGAAGAGGTATAGAGTTGGGTGTCATCAGCATAGAGGTGGTACTGGAAACCAAATCTACTGATTGTTTTTCCAATGGGGGATGTGTAGAGTGAAAAGAGTAGAGGACCCAGGACCGATCCCTGGGGAACCCCGACAGCAAGGGGAAGAGGAGAAGAAGTAGAGCCAGAAAACGAGACGCTAAAGGAGCGGCCAGAGAGGAGGAAAACCAGGCGAGAGCAGAGTCCTTGAGACCGATGGAGCGGAGACTACTGAGGAGGAGTTGGTAATCCACAGTGTCATAAGCCGCAGACAGGTCCAAGAGAATCAGTAAAGAGAAATTGCCATTTGATTTGGCCGTCAGAAGATCGTTAGTGACTTTGGTTTGGGCTGTTTCTGTGGAGTGAAGGGAGCGGAAACCAGACTGTAAGGGATCAAGGAGAGAGTTCTCGGAGAGATAGCGGATAAGGCGGGAGTAGACCAAGCGCTCCAGGAGTTTGGAGATAAAGGGGAGATTTGAGACGGGTCGATAGTTGGCTGCACAGGACGGGTCCAGAGATGGTTTTTTCAAATAGAGTATTTGACGGAGGAGGGAAAGACCCCAGAAGAGAGGGAGGGGTTAAAGATTTTAGTTAGGTGACAGCTGATAGCAGGAGAGAGAGAGAGAGACTGGATGAGGTGTGAAGGCATGGGGTCACTAGAGCAGGTAGTGGAGCGGGTGGAGGAGAGGAGCCTGGAAACCTCATCCTCCGTTACAGGCTCAAAAGCTGAGAGTGATGAAGAGGAGACGTGCCTGGGAATTGGATCAGAACTTTTAGGGGACTGGGAGAGGATTTCATCACGAATGTCATCAATTTTAGTTTTGAAGTATTTGGCCAGGTCTTCAGCACAGAGATTAGTGATTGGGGTCTGTACTTTAGGCCGAAGGAGAGAGTTGAACGTGTCAAAAAGGCGTTTTGGGTTGTTAGACAGAGAGGATATTAGATTGTACTGTATTGTATATATCATCTGCTCAGCTCCTCCTGTTCTATAACATGATACCTGCAGATTATACTGTATTGTATATATCATCTGCTCAGCTCCTCCTGCTCTATAACAAGATACCTGCATATTGTACTGTATTGTATATATCATCTGCTCAGCTCCTCCTGCTCTATAACATGTTACCTGCAGATTGTACTGTATTGTGTGTGTATATATATCATCTGCTCAGCACCTCCTGCTCTATAACATGATACCTGCAGATTGTACTGTATTGTATATATCATCTGCTCAGCTCCTCCTGCTCTATAACATGATACCTGCAGATTGTACTGTGTTGTATATATCATCTGCTCAGCGCCTCCTGCTCTATAACATGATTCCTGCAGATTGTACTGTATTGTATATATCATCTGCTCAGCTCCTCCTGCTCTATAACCTGATACCTGTAGATTGTACTGTATTGTATATATAATCTGCTCAGCTCCTCCTGCTCTATAACATGTTACCTGCAGATTGTACTGTATTATATATATCATCTGCTCAGCTCCTCCTGTCCTATAACATGATACCTGCAGATTGTACTGTATTGTATATATCATCTGCTCAGCTCCTCCTGTTCTATAACATGATACCTGCAGATTGTACTGTATTGTATATATCATCTGCTCAGCTCCTCCTTCTCTATAACATGATACCTGCAGATTGTACTGTACTGTATATATTATTTGCTCAGCTCCTCCTGCTCTATAACATGATACCTGCAAATTGTACTGTATTGTATATATCATCTGCTCAGCTCCTCCTTCTCTATAACATGTTACCTGCAGATTGTACTGTATTGTATACATAATCTGCTCAGCTCCTCCTGCTCTATAACATGATACCTGCATATTGTACTGTATTGTATATATCATCTGCTCAGCTCCTCCTGCTCTATAACATGATACCTGCATATTGTACTGTATTGTATATATCATCTGCTCAGCTCCTCCTGCTCTATAACATGATACCTGCAGATTGTACTGTATTGTATATATCATCTGCTCAGCTCCTCCTGCTCTATAACATGATACCTGCATATTGTACTGTATTGTATATATCATCTGCTCAGCTCCTCCTGCTCTATAACATGATACCTGCAGATTGTACTGTATTGTATATATCATCTGCTCAGCTCCTCCTGCTCTATAACCTGATACCTGTAGATTGTACTGTATTGTATATATCATCTGCTCAGCTCCTTCTGCTCTATAACATGTTAGCTGCCGAGTTGACTGTTTTATCAACATGACAGGTTTCCTTTAAAGGACAATGAATGTATTATATCTTTTGAATGTATTGAATTTTTTTCTCCAAAATTAATCAATCCACACGACTTTTCCGAGACAGATTTGCCTTTAAGGAAACTAACCTGACAACCTCCGTGTGAGATCATATCGTCACATACATTTGCCCGACACAGAACAGCTTTTGAATGTGTTTTAAAGGCAATTTTTCTCTGTATTTCCCTCCCAGGATCTAGAAGACGCTCTGCCTTTAATAGAACAATACAAAGATGACTTGTTGGCTATCGGAGAGGTACTGAACATAGTTTTGTGGATGTTCTAGGTCGAGACATGTCTAGGTTATATAATGTTGGACAACTGCTGATTTGGTTGTCCGGGCATGCTGGAAGTTGTAGTTTTGCAACAGCTGGGGGCACCCTGGTTTGGAAACTCTGCACTGAATTCTATGCAGTAAGAGGTGGCGGCAGGTGGACAGATTTGTTATTGAATTCTGTATTTATGCAGGAGATTGGGAGCTCTGTATCAGCTTTATTAAAGGGGTACTCCGCTGGAAAACTTTTTTTTTTTTTTTTTTAATCAACTGGTGCCAAAAAATGTTAACAGATTTGTAAATGACTTCTATTTAATAATATTAATCCTTCCAGTACTTTTCAGCTGCTATATGCCCAACAGGAAGTTCTTTTCTTTTTGAATTTCCTTTCTGCCTGTCCACAGTGCTCTCTGCTGACACCTCTGTCTATTTTAGGAACTGTCCAGAGTAGCAGCAAAATCCCCATAGCAAGCCTCTCTCTCCTGCTCCGAACAGTTCCCGACACGGACAGAGGTGTCAGCAGAGAGCACTGTGGTCAGACAGAAAGGACATTTAAAAATAAAAAAACTTCCTCTGTAGTATACAGCAGCTGATAAGTACTGGAAGGATTAAGATATATTTTTTTTTTTAAAAGAAGTAATTTACAAATCTGTTTTAACTTTCTGGCACCAGTTGATTCAAAAGAAAATGTTTTCCAGTGGAGTTCCCCTTTAACTAGCAGAACACTAGAAGATTGTTTTTACGACTGCTTTTGGAACCCCCTTCCCCCCTCTTTTAAATGGGGGCAGGGGGAGGTGTAGAAAATATAGACCGGTCGGAACTATTCTCTATCAGCTGAAGCATTGATGGTCGTCCAAAGTGTTTTTTTTTAATTTGCACTAGAAATATGATATACATTGGTTTCCATTAGAGATGAGCGAACTTACAGTAAATTCGATTCGTCACAAACTTCTCGGCTCGGCAGTTGATGACTTATCCTGCGGAAATTAGTTCAGCTTTCCGGCGCTCCGGTGGTCTGGAAAAGGTGGATACAGTCCTAAGAAAGAGTCTCCTAGGACTGTATTCACCTTTTCCAGCCCACGGGAGCACCTGAAAGCTGAACTAAGTTATGCAGGATAAGTCATCAACCGCCGAGCCGAGAAGTTTGTGACGAATCGAATTTACTGTAAGTTCGCTCATCTCTAGTTTCCATGGGTAACACTATTGCCTATACGTATACTTGTATTGTAATTTATGATTTCATATTTAAATATTTTTTTGCCATTCTGTCAATAGGTGGGATTGGATTTTACCCCCCGTATAGCAAACACAGACGACCAGAAAGAAGAGCAGCGTCAGGTGTTTATCAGACAGATTCAACTGGCCAAGCGGCTCGGTCTGCCCCTGTAAGTGCCCGGCTCAATAGCATCACTCATTTCTTGTAGGGGGGAGGGGGGGGGATAGAGACTTTTTATTTATTTATTTTATTTATGTTATTTTTTTTAAGGGCTAGCCCAGGGAACTGAAAATGTCAGACACTTTCCCCCTAAGTGTATGATGGCAGGGGGTCTGATTGCTGGGACACCCCACAAGCTCCTGTAGGGGGCCCTGGCTACTTACACATCCTCAAAGCAGAGCGGCCCTCACCTACCTGGATGAATGCAAGTGACGGGCCGCTCAACCAATCACAGGCCTCAGTGATGTCTCGTCTTAGACAGTGATTGGCCAACAGGAAAAGAATGTGGGAGCCGGAGTGCACCGAGGACTTGTAAGTAGCCAGGGCCCCGTATAGTAGCGGTTTGTCCCCTGCAATCAGACACTCCTCTCCTGTGGATAGGGGATAAGTGTCTGATAAGTTCAGTTCACTGTCCTACCCCTTTAACCCCTTTAACGACACAGGACGTAAATGTACGTCCTGGTGATGTGGTACTTAACTCACCAGGACGTACATTTACGTCCTAAGCATAACCGCGGGCATCATAGCGATGCCGGCATCATGCGCGGCAGGTCTAGGCTGTGGATCGCAGCCAGGGACCCACCGGTAATGGCGGACACCCGCAATCCCGCGGATGTCCGCCATTAACCCCTCAGATGCCGTGATCAATACAGATCACGGCATCTGCAGCATCGCGGTCACTTAACAGGATGATCGGATCGCCCGCAGCGCTGCCGCGGTGATCCGATCATCCTGCACGGCAGACGGAGGTCCCCTCACCTGCCTCCGCTGTCTTCCGGGAGTCTTCTGCTCTGATCTGCCTTCCCGCAGACCAGAGCAGAAGATGACCGATAATGCTGATCAGTGCTGTGTCCTATACATAACACTGAACAGCATTAACAATCGAATGGTTGCTATAAATAGTAAAAAGTAAAAAAATAAAGTAAAAAAAATGTGAAAAACCCCCTCCCCCAATAAAAACGTAAACTGTCCCATTTTCCCTATTTTACCCCCAAAAAGTGTAAAAAAATTATTTTATATACATATTTGGTATCGCCGCGTGCGTAAATATCCAAACTATTAAAATAAAATGTAAATGATCCCGTACGGTGAACGGCGTGAACGTAAAAAAAAAAAAGTCCAAAATAGCTGCTTTTTTATAACATATTTTATTCCCAAAAAAATTAATAAAAAATGTAATAAAAGTTTTGTATAAGCAAATATGGTGTTAATAAAAAGTACAGATCACGGCGCAAAAAATGAGCCCTCATACCACCGCTTATACGGAAAAATGAAAAAGTTCAAATAGGGGGATTTTAAATGTACTAATTTGGTTAAAGAGTTTGCGATTTTTTTTAAGCGCAACAGTAATAGAAAAGTTATAATCATGGGTATCATTTTAATCGTATTGACCCAGGGAATAAAGAACACGTCATTTTTACCATAAATTGTACGGCGTGAAAACAAAACCTTCCAGAATTTGCAAAATTGCGGTTTTCTTTTTAATTTCCCCACACAAATAGTATTTTTTTGGTTGCGCCTTACATTTTATGATATAATGAGTGATGTCATTACAAAGGACAACTGGTCGCGCAAAAAACAAGCCCTCATACTAGTCTGTGGATGAAAATATAAAAGAGTTATGATTTTTTGAAGGGGAGGAGGAAAAAAACGTAAACGTAAAAATAAAATTCTCCTTAAGGGGTTAAAGGGGTACTCTGGTGGAAAACTTTTTTTTTTTTTTTTTTTTTTTTAAATCAACTGGTGCCAGAAAGTTAAACAGATTTGTAAATTCCTTCTATTAAAAAATCTTGATCCTTCCGGTACATTTTAGGAGCTGTATACTACAGAGGAAATTATTTTCTTTTTGGATTTCTCTTCTGTCACGACCACAGTGCTCTCTGCTGACCTCTGCTGTCCATTTTAGGAACTGTCCAGAGCAGCATATGTTTGCTATGGGCATTTTCTCCTGCTCTGGACAGTTCCTAAAATGGACAGCAGAGGTCAGCAGAGAGCACTGTGGTCGGGACAGAAGAGAAATCCAAAAAGGAAAGCATTTCCTCTGTAGTATAAAGCCGCTTATAAGTACTGGAAAGATTAAGATTTTTTAATAGAAGTGTTTTTCAAATCTTTTTAACTTTCTGGCATCAGTTGATATAAAAAAAAAAAAAAGTTTTCCCCGGGAGTACCCCTTTAAAATTAAGAATAAAAGATCTTTTATACTAATATGAAATACTGCAATCTTCTATAACTGAATGTGGCCGCCATCTTCCTCTATACACAACATCAGATATTGGCTACTCTTTCGGCCATTTCTTTGTAAACCATTCTACTAAGAAATAATTCACTGTCGTGTTTGAACTTTTTTCCTTGTTTTTTTTTTATTTTTATTTTTTTTTTCCTTTTTAATTGTGATTTTTTCCTGCTTTTCATTCCAGAAATGTTCACTCCCGTTCAGCTGGAAGACCAACTATTAACCTCCTCAAGGAACAAGGTGCTGTACATTTTACTTTTGGACTTGACTAGGATTAAAGGGAACCTGTCACTTAAACTCTTGCTATATAATAGTAGTATGTGTCATATGTCATGAGTTCCATGTATTAAAGGGGTATTCCAGGAAAAAAACCTTTTTTTTTTTATATCAACTGGTTCCAGAAAGTTGAACAGATTTGTAAATTACTTCTATTAAAAAAATCTTAATCCTTTCAATACTTATCAGCTGCTGAAGTTGAGTTGTTGTTTTCTGTCTGGCAACAGTGCTCTCTACTGACATCTCTGCTTGTCTTGGGAACTGCACAGAGTAAAAGAGGTTTGCTATGGGGATTTGCTTCTACTCTGGACAGTTCCCGAGACAGGTGTCATCAGAGAGCACTTAGACAGAAAAGAACAACTCAACTTCAGCAGCTCATAAGTACTGATAGGATTAAGATTTTTTAATAGAAGTAATTTACAAATCTGTTTAACTTTCTGGAGCCAGTTGATATATATATATATATATATATATATATATATATATATATATATATATATATAAAAAGTATTTTTTTCTTGGATAACCACTTTAATGTGCTGAAAAAGACTTTTAGGCTATGTCTGCACACAATTTTTGGATATCTGCCTCTGCAGTTTTAGAGCCAAAGTCAGAAGCGGATCCAGTAGGAAAGAAAAGTTTCGCCATAAAAAAGAAAAAAAAAACCTGCGTGGAAACCTAGCCTTATAGTTGTCCCACGCTATATGCAAATTGGCTGACGTAGTCATTGGCGTGGCAACTGTTTAAAATGAGTCACAGCGACCCGTGCTGTAATTACTTCTATTGAGGTTTGATTAAAGGGGTATTCCAGGCAAAAACTTTTTTTATATATATCAAGTGGCTCCGGAAACATAAACAGATTTGTTAATTACTTCTTTTAAAAATCTTAATCCTTCCAATAGTTATTAGCTTCTGAAGTTTTCTGTCTAACTGCTCAATGATGATGTCACGTCATGATGTGAGTCATCAGAGAGCAGTTAGACAGAAAACAACAACTCAACTTCAGAAGCTAATAACTATTGGAAGGATTAAGATTTTTTTAATAGAAGTAATTTACAAATCTGTTTAACTTTCCGGAGCCAGTTGATATATATAAAAAAAAAGTTTGGGCCTGGAATACCCCTTTGAAGAGAACAAGGTAGTAGCCTGTAAATCAGTGGTCTTCAACCTGTGGACCTCCAGATGATGCAAATCTGCAACTCCCAGCATGCCCGGACAGCCAACGGCTGTCCGGGCATGCTGGGAGTTGTAGTTTTGCAACATCTGGAGGTCCGCATGTTGAAGACCACTGCTGTCAATAATTAAGGTGGGGGGGGGGCACTGATCACAGCATGACGATTGCCCCCATTAACATTGGAGCAATTGACCTGTATTCTAGTGATTGTTGGAAGTCTCAGCATACAGACCCCCTATTTAGCTGGTTATCCCTTATCCTGTAGATACTGGATTATTTCTAATCTTGGAATAACCCATTTAAGAGAAAAGATAACTGACTGCTGTCTGTGTACTTGATGGACCTTTGTCCTTTTTGTTTTCCCAGGTGCTGAACATGTCCTTCTTCATGCATTTGATGGGAAGCCATCAGTAGCCATGGAAGGTGTCAAAGCTGGATTCTTCTTTTCCATCCCACCTTCTATCATCAGAAGTGAACAGGTATAATGAGAAAAAATCTGTTGTTTGCTTTTGTAGGATGTCTGATCCTGAGTTATATCCTGTATTATACTCCAGAGCTGTACTCACTATTCTGCTGGTGGGGTCACTGTGTACATTACATTACATTACTTATCCTGTACTGATCCTGAGTTATATCCTGTATTATACTCCAGAGCTGTACTCACTATTCTGCTGGTGAGGTCACTGTGTACATACATTGCATTACTTATCCTGAGTTATATCCTGAATTATACCCCAGAGCTGCACTCACTATTCTGCTGGTGAGGTCACTGTGTACATACATTACATTACTTATCCTGTACTGATCCTGAATTATATCCTGTATTATACTCCAGAGCTGTACTCACTATTCTGCTGGTGAAGTCACTGTGCACATACATTACATTACTTATCCCGTACTGATCCTGAGTTATATCCTGTATTATACTGCAGAGCTGTACTCACTATTCTGCTGGTGAGATCACTGTGTACATACATTACTTATCCTGTACTGATCCTGAGTTATATCCTGTATTATATTCCAGAGCTGTACTCACTATTCTACTGGTGAGGTCACTGTGTACATACATACACTACATTACTTATCCTATACTGATCCTGAGTTATATCCTGTATTATACTCCAGAGCTGTACTCACTCTTCTGCTGGTGAGGTCACTGTATATATACATTACATTAATTATCCTGTACTGATCCTGAGTTATATCCTGTATTATACTCCAGAGCTGTACTCACTATTCTGCTGGTGAGGTCACTGTGTACATACATTACATTACTTATCCTATACTGATCCTGAGTTATATCCTGTATTATACTCCAGAGCTGTACTCACTCTTCTGCTGGTGAGGTCACTGTATATATACATTACATTAATTATCCTGTACTGATCCTGAGTTATATCCTGTATTATACTCCAGAGCTGTACTCACTATTCTGCTGGTGAGGTCACTGTGTACATACATTACATTACTTATCCTATACTGATCCTGAGTTATATCCTGTATTATACTCCAGAGCTGTACTCACTATTCTGCTGGTGGGGTCACTGTGTACATACATTACATTACTTATCCTGTACTGATCCTGAGTTATATCCTGTAGTATACTCCAGAGCTGTAGTCACTATTCTGCTGGTGAGGTCACTGTGTACATACATTACATTACATATCCTGTACTGATCCTGAGTTATATCATGTATTATATTCCAGAACTGTACTCACTATTCTGCTGGTGAGGTCACTGTGTACATACATTACATTACTTATCCTGTACTGATCCTGAGTTATATTATACTGATCCTGTATTATACTCCAGAGCTGTACTCACTATTCTGCTGGTGAGATCACTGTGTACATACATTACATTACTTATCCTGTACTGATCCTGAGTTATATCCTGTATTATACTCCAGAGCTGCACTCACTATTCTGCTGGTGAGGTCACTGTGTACATACATTACATTACTTATCCTGTACTGATCCTGAGTTATATTCTGTATTATACTCCAGAGCTGGCAGTTGTTTTTCTTCAACATCTGGAGGTCCACAGTTTGGAGACCACTGATCTAGATGATGTAACTTATGTAAAGAATAATGTCTGTGCTCTGCATTATATTTAATTCATTCCCATTTTGTTTAAGAAGCAGAAACTAGTGAAGCAGCTTCCTCTGGAGAACATATGTCTGGAAACAGATTCCCCTGCCCTAGGACCAGAGAAGCAGGTATGGGATGGGGTATTGATCATAGTTTTTTTTAAATTAAGAAAAACTTTATTAGCAATGAAACGTCATTACACATACTTATGATATACTGTGACGCAGCACACAATAAATGAATACAATTACTAATACAGTATAGCATGACAGTTCAAAATACATCACGTGTTTCTACACTATACATCATACCACATGCTACGCTAACATTCCTGCACACATTATGAAACAAAGTCAAACAATAAAGCATTACAAACCGTAATAGGGCATGGGGGTCGTATTCTTGCTGCTGGCATATACTCTTATGTATACACACATTCCCTCACAGAGGAGAAAGGTGCAGGTAAGCTCAGCTGTGCTGTGATATCTTCGGGGTCATCGCTTTAAAGGGGTACTCCGCTGCTCAGCGTTTGGAACAAACTGTTCCAAACGCTGGAGTTGGCGCTGGGAGCTTGTGACGTCATAGCCCTGCCCCCTCAATGCAAGTCTATGGGAGGGGGCGTGACTGCCGTCACGCCCCCTCCCATAGACTTGCATTGAGGGGGTGGGGCTTGATGACATGAGGGGGCGGGGCTATGACATCACAAGCTCCCGGCTCCAGTGTTCGGAAGAGTTTGTCCCAAACGCCGAGCAGCGGAGTACCCCTTTAAGTCTTCAGCTGGCAGGACTTCTCTACCGGGCCTCGCCATCTAAAACTTTATATGTGTTTTACATTTTTTATCATAATTTGAGATGTTGTTTAGTTTCATACTCTCCTCCATTTATTCCAGATTTGTTTTGCACGCCTCCAGCTTCTCCTTGTCACCACTGCAGTAATGCAGGGCATTTATTATTTGCATGTGGTTATTTTGACTTGTAAAGCAACTTCTGTAAAGCAAGTCTGGATTGAAGCGTGCGATCGGTGATATTAATAAGGCACTGACGAAAAATCAAAAAGCAGGAGTGTATAAAAAAGAATGGGAAATGCAAAAAATTCTGGATTTGGCTTGTAAAAATAAATTAAAAAATGTGTGTTTTAAAAACAGCACTGCGCTAAAAATGTGTGTTACCAGCCTTACATTAGCATATTTCACTGAGATGGATATGTAGTTGATAAAATAAACTGTTTCCTACCTAAATAACTTTTCCTATTCTCCTAAGTATAATGATACACACAATGTGATGTCTCCTTACCAAGCCATTATAGCCCAGATTAAAAGTCCATATTAAAGGGGTACTCTGGTGGAAATTATTATTTTTTTAATGAACTGGTGCCAGAAAGTTAAACAGATTTGTAAATTATATGTATATAAAGGGCTGGCGCATACAATAAATGAACTATTAAAAATGGTATAGTATTATTTTATTTAGAATAAATATATTACCGTATTTATCGGGGTATACCACG
This sequence comes from Hyla sarda, assembly GCF_029499605.1. Classification (NCBI taxonomy): domain Eukaryota; kingdom Metazoa; phylum Chordata; class Amphibia; order Anura; family Hylidae; genus Hyla; species Hyla sarda. The sequence goes on from NC_079191.1 coordinate 415,274,106, forward strand.
CACCGGCCTATAACACGCACCCTCATTTTACCAAGGATATACACTGCACTGCGGGGCGCAATGACGAGTGACGTCAGTGCGCCGTGCAGCGCATAGCAACGACGCAGGGGACGCACACCGGAGGCCTGAAGCAGCGCGGACCCGACCCCGGCAACAGGTAATTATACAACCAGGGATGGGGAGAGGCAACGAGAATCATTATTTCCTTTGATTTTCTGTATTGTTTTTAGTCTTCCAGAAATCCAAAAATCTCAAAGTCACTATTTAGTCCATGTGGGGTCCCAGTGTTGAGATTAAAAATCCACTTAGCTTCTGCTCAGGACATTTATATACTCGAGTATAAGACGACCCGAATATAAGCCGAGGCCCCTAATTTCACCCCAAAATCCCAGGAAAAGTTATTGACTCGAGTATAAGCCTAGGGTGGGAAATACATCATCTCCCCTGTCATCATCCAGACCCCGTCATTAACACCCTCATCATCATCACCCTGTCATCATCCCCCCTTCATTATCACCGCCAGTCATCATCCCCTTGTCATCATCCCACACCCCCCTTCATCATCCCCTGTCATCATCCCACACCCCCCCTTCATCATCCCCTGTCATCATCCCACACCCCCTCTTCATCATCCCCTGTCATCATCCCACACCCCCTCTTCATCATCCCCTATCATCATCCCACACCCCCCCTTCATCATCCCCTGTCATCATCCCACACCCCCCCTTCATCATCCCCTGTCATCATCCCACACCCCCCCTTCATCTTCCCCTGTCATCATCCCCCCCTTCATCTTCCCCTGTCATCATCCCACACACCCCCTTCATCATCCCCTGTCATCATCCCACCCCCCCCCTTCATCATCCCCTGTCATCATCCCACCCCCCCCTTCATCATCCCCTGTCATCATCCCACACCCCCTCTTCATCATCCCCTGTCATCATCCCACACCCCTCTTCATCATCCCCTTGTCATCATCCCCTCCCCCCTTCATCATCCCCTTGTCATCATCCCCTCCCCCCTTCATCATCCCCTGTCATCATCCCACACCCCCCCTTCATCTTCCCCTGTCATCATCCCCCCCTTCATCATCCCCTGTCATCATCCCATACACCCCCTTCATCATCCCCTGTCATCATCCCACCCCCCCCTTCATCATCCCCTGTCATCATCCCACACCCCCTCTTCATCATCCCCTGTCATCATCCCACACCCCTCTTCATCATCCCCTTGTCATCATCCCCTCCCCCCTTCATCATCCCCTTGTCATCATCCCCTCCCCCCTTCATCATCCCCTTGTCATCATCCCCTCCTCCCCCTTCATCATCCCCTTGTCATCATCCCCTCCCCTTCATCATCCCCTTATCATCCCCTCCTCCCCCTTCATCATCCCCTTGTCATCATCCCCTCCCCCCCTTCATCATCCCCTTGTCATCATCCCACACCCCCCCCTTCATTATCCCCTGTCATCATCCCACACACCCCCTTCATCATCCCCTTTTCATCATCCCCTCCCCCCTTCATCATCCCCTTGTCATCATCCCCTCCCCCCTTCATCATCCCCTTGTCATCATCCTACACCCCCCTTCATCATCCTCTTGTCATCATCACCACATGTCATCAGCCATCGGCTGTCCGGGCTTGCTGGGAGTTGTAGTTTTGAAACCTCTGGAGGTCCGCAGGTTGAAGACCACTGCGGCCTTCGACATCATCCAGCCCCTCTCACCCCCTTTAGTTCTGTACTCACCTCCGCTCGGCGGGACGTTAGGGTGCGCTGGTCCGGTGCTGCAGGACTGTCCGGTGGGGAGGTCTTCCGGTGGGATAGTGGTTCTGGGCTGCCATCTTCACCAGGGGGCCTCTTCTCCGCGCTTCGGGCCCGAAATAGAGGCATTGCCTTGACGACGACGCAGAGGGATGTTGGTAATGAACGTCCCTCTGCGTCGTCGTCAAGGCAACATGACTATTCCGGGGCCGAAGATGGCAGCCCGGAACCACTATCCCACTGGACAGTCCTGCAGCACCGGACCAGCGCACTCTAACGTCCCGCCGAGCGGAGGCGAGTACAGAACTAAAGGGGGTGAGAGGGGCTGGATGATGTCGAAGGCCGCAGTGGTCTTCAACCTGCGGACCTCCAGAGGTTTCAAAACTACAACTCCCAGCAAGCCCGGACAGCCGCTAATAAGTACTGGAAGGATTAAGATTTTTTAATATAAGTAATTTACAAATCTGTTTATCTTTCTGGCACCAGTTGATTTAAAAAATAAATAAATAAAAATTCCATCGGAGTACCCCTTTAAGTGGGCACAGCCCTACTGCTGATCTTGAAAATGCAGCGGGGGCCACAGCCACCTTAAATCACTGATCTGGAGTGGCTGCAGAGACTGATGAGACGTAGAGGCGCTGAGCATTCTCCTGGGCCTGCCAGAGGACACTGCAGGGAAAAGGGGGAGTAATGATGGGGAACAGGGGGTGGGCAAGAGGGGGGGATGAAATGGCACAGGGGAGGTTCAAGTGGGGGAATAAAGGGGCACGTGGTGGATCGGGGGATGAAATGGCACAAGGGGGATTAAGAGGGGGGGGGTAAATTGAACAGGGGGTGATGAAATGGTAGAGGGAGGTAGTAGCCACATTTCTAATGGTGATACTGGTATCATGTTGTGCTTTGTAGGGCGCTCAATGCTATATGTGTACTTGGCGGTACAGTGAGGGGTGTGTCACCAAACTACGCTTGAGCTGGCGCCGGGCGCTCGTGACATCATAGCCCCGCCCCCTCGTGACATCACGCCCCGCCCCCTCAATGCAAGTCTATGGGAGGTGGCGTGACGGCCGTCACGCCACCTCCCATAGACTTGCATTGAGGGGGTGGGGTGCGACATCATGAGGGGGCTGGGCTATGATGTCACAACTCCCGGCGCCGACTCCAAAATTGGGAACAGTTTGTTCCAAACTCTGAGCAGCGGAGTACCCCTTTAAACACTTGCTTAGAGGTCCTATTCGTGGTCTGGTGTGGATGCGGAAGCAATGCCAGTACAGCTCTATATTTACACATTTTTACTTTCTAGATTAGAAATGAACCAAAGAACATAACCTACGCCGCAGAATACATCGCCTCGGTCAAAGGAATCTCATTGGAAGAAGTTATTCAAGTTACTACTAAGAACGCCGTAAGACTGTTCCCCCGACTGCTGCAAGTTGTGCGTAAATAAAAACATTATTAGTGTGTGAAGTTTTATTCAACATCGACTTCGAGTCAGTAGTTACTGGTGACACATGTAGAAAATCAGATGTGCACTGTAAGAAGTAATCTATGTTCTTGATACTTGTATAAAATGCTCAACCCCTTTAAACAGCTTATCGGCAAAGGTGTCAGACAAACAGAGAGGTGCACGTTACAGAGCAGCCTGTAGTGATGGGATGAAGAGACCCAGCACAGCAGACTCAGGGAGGAAGTGAATGCATGGTGAGTGAGGACGGGCGCAGTGCTTGCCTCGGACACGCCCCTTCCATAGCAGTGGATGTCAGAATGAGTGAGCAGCAGATCAGAGGGATTTGTGAGCCAAATATAGAAGCTAGACACAGAAAGACATGCAAAGCATCTTCATGACCTAGTGAGTAAGGCTGGGTTCACACCACGTTTTTCAAATACGGTTACCGTATACGGTTTTCCACTAAAAAACGTATGGCAAAAACCGTATGCAACCTTATACAACCGTATGACTCCAAATTAAAATGTATACGGTTTTTCCCCGTACGGTTCTATCCGTTTGCATCAGTTTTTGCCAACGGTTTTGCTATTTTGTTGGAATTAGTTTTCCAGCAATTTAATAAAGTTATTATTGTTCTATTGAAATTCCAATCTGCGCATGTGTCAACTCCAAAAACGGATTAGAAAAACCGTGTGCAACCGTATTCTGAAATTCTGTGTACGGTTCTCATAGACAACAATGTGAAAAGAACCGCATACGGTTCGCATACGGTTTTCCAACCGGAGGCAAAAACGTGGTCGACAGCGTTTTTGCCTACGGTTGAAAAATCGGCAAAACCGTATCCGAGGCAAAACTGATGCAACCGTACACAACATTTGGAATACGGTTTACAATGCATTCTCTATGCATATGGTTTTGGATACGGTCGGATACGTTTTTTTTGCGGAAAACCGTATAAGGTTACTATATTTGAAAAACGTGGTGTGAACCCAGCCTAACATACAGAAGCAGGTTTTCCGCATGTTAAACCTTGTTCTTAAAAAGCCGAATGCTGAAGCAGCTGAATTATATGTGAACACTGTAGCCTTCACAACATTATAGTGAAACACCTGTCGGAGGAGGATAAAAAGTATTCTTTTAAGCAAAAGGGGCCCTTGACTTTGAGGCATCCCCCTCCATGGTCACGGCATCAGCCATGGTATTGTTTATAAACTTTACAGCGCTATTATGGCCCTTTTACTTTGGTAGTGCTCTTAATTCTTCAGCACTATATGACAGTATTATATAGGCATGATATGTCACTATTATTGGTGCCATATTATGGTATTATTCCCCCTCCTTTTTTCCTCCTTCCAAAAAAACGGGGTTGGGTTGTGGTCCCACCAGATATGCTTTCCCACAAGCCCCCACAGGTCTTGGACCCAACCTTATAGGCTTGGGGAGGTTGTGCAAAGGCAAGTCTCCAAGTTTATAAGGAGTCTCAAACAATTGAATGTGTATGGAATCTCCTGCCACTCCAGCAACAATGCCCCCGTACTGGTGTTAGTTTACATGACAGCAGCTACGTTGTGACCTTCAATGGTGATACATGTGCTGGACAGTCCGGACGTGGATGAAGAAGAGGACTAACTAATTATTTAATTTACAGGTATCATAAATGTATAGGACCTTCCCAGGTCATGTGATCCACAATTGTGAATGTACATATGATTAAGGACCTTCCTGGGTCATGTGATGTACCCAGAGTTCACTGGGTTCAGGACTTACAGGTTTGCTGACCAATGAACTTAGTCTATTATATTATATAAAGAGCTGTAGTCTGTAAATTCTCTCTCTCTTTTTTTCCTGCTCTTATCTCCCGGATCCAAAGCCAGCACAATCAGCATATCTTCAATCTCAAATCATCTAGGCCAAAGCCTAAAGGACTAGCAGCCACTAAAGCCGTGAGTTATAAAGCTCAATCCTACAAATCCTGTGTGACTACTATTCTACTCAAATCTTATAATTAGTAGCACAGTGGCCTGCTGAAAGCTCAAGACTATTAGTCCCAGCAAAGCCTGTGAGGAACCTACATCCCGGTTACCGCAAGAGAAACTGTACAATTGTAAAGACTGTTGCATAAAGTTCAAGTAAAAGTTTCTTGTTCTCTCATAAAATCTGCTGTGGACATTCAGTTTATTATCCCTGACGTTTGTGGGCCGGTTGGCGACAGGATCTCCAATACTAAGCAAACCTTACCCTGGCGTCACGAAAAGTAAGGGTTAATACCACCAGACCCTTCATTCATCATTGCAACACCCCAGAGAGGGCAAAGCTAGGCTGATGTTGGGGCCCACTGCTCTCCAGAGGCACACTGATGCCCACCCTCACTACATAGTCTCATCACAATTGGCAGCTGCATGTCCTTAAAGGTGTTCTCCGGTGCTTAGACATCTTATCCCCTATCCAAAGGATAGGGGATAAGATGCCTGATCGCGGGAGTCCCACCGCTGGGGACCCCCGGGATCTTGCACGCGGCACCCTGTTTATAGTCAGTCCCCGAAGCGTGTTCGCTCCGGGTCTGATTATGGGCGACGGTGTGTGACATCACGCCTCCGCCCCTGTGTGATGTCACGCTCCGCCCCTCAATGCAAGCCTATGGGAGGGGGCGTGACAGCTATCCCGCTCCCTCCCGTAGGCTTGCATTGAGGGGCGAAGCGTGACGTCACACGGGGGCAGAGGCGTGATGTCACACACCGACGGCCCTATGGTCGCCGGTAATCAGACCCGGAGTGAACACGGGGACTGATTACAAATGGGGTGCCGCGTGCAAGATCCTGGGCGTCCCCAGCGGCGGGACTCCCGCGATCAGGCATCTTATCCCCTATCCTTTGGATAGGGGATAAGATGTCTAAGCACCGGAGAACCCCTTTAATGTTGTGGGTCCCCCCCTGCAGTATGTTATCATTCATGGGCCCCCACATTCCCCTGATCAGTGGTCTACAGTTTCATGTCTCCTCTTCACATCAAGGGAGGTTCTCCTATTCTCCGTGTCAGGACCATGTGCATTATTTTCAGTTTTGTTCATTGCACTTTCTCTTTTTTTGTAAGTTTTTATATTATATGATCATGTGTTTATAATGATTTCAAAATTCACTATTTGTTGCTATGTCTTTAAGAATGTTCCTCTATAATCAGTAGGAAGTTTTCTTTGTACATAGTATTGTTATATAAGGCTCATGTCTCTATTAATGTTGTGTGACTATGACTAAGGATCTGCGGTCCGAAACATGTCAGTCCTTTTTTAAGATTGTTTCACTTTTTTCTATCATGATGTTTCAATAAACATTTTTTTTTATATTTTGGACTATACCTCGTGGAGCTGGAACTTCTTTCTACGCGAAGACCATGTACATGATCCATGGTAATTGTAGCCCACCTGAGCCATAGTTACATAGTACGGTTGAAAATGACAAATGTCTGCCACACAGCTGCCTCACCCCAGTCCCTGTTCTCTATCTACTTTAGCACCGAGGTCTGTCACTGAGGGATGACCAACAGGGAGGCGAGAGCAAAAATCCACACACAGCGACAAGATGGGGGACCAGTGCAAAATATAGCAGTGCTTCCCAACCAGTGTGCCTCCAGCTGTTGCAAAACTACAACCCCCAGCATGCCCAGACAGGTCTGGTTATGGGCACACTTGGGAAGATTTATCAATGTGTCTGAGTGCAGCCACTTTACAGCCTTTTTTATTTATTAATAAAAAATTTTTGCTGTGTTTTTGGCTTATGTGTGCCAAATCATCTCAAAACTTGCTGTATGATGTCATTTTTCTAAGGTAAGGCAGAGGTGGTATGAATTAGTATTATTATTATTTTTTTTTTTTACATTTGCATTTTAAAAAAAAAAGACGCAAAAGTCGCAGTTAAAGGGGTACTCTGATGGAAAAAAAATATATATTTTTTAAATCAACTGTTGCCAGAAAGTTAAACAGATTTGTAAATGATACAATGTGGGTTTGGAGAGGCTCTTGTCAATCAAATAACCATACGACCTGGGCTACCCAATTGTATCACCTATACCCAAGGTGATGAATTAGTTAAATGTAAAAAGAAGGTAAATTGGGGCTCAAGGTCTTGAACAAATGGCCATAGAATATAGTTTGATAAAAAACAGTTTATTATATATGTAAAAAGAACTAGTGGAGATAGGTATACCACAGGGCCCTTGTGATAACACCACTCCAACAAGTATAACAATAAAATGGTATAGTAAATAAAAATATAAAAATGTGACCACTATAGGAAGGTATATAAATTCCTTTAAATGATGCGCTCGTTTTTTTCAATTGGCGCAATACTATAAAATAGCAACTTAATGGCTGTAACCCGTAGCAACCATATGCGAGACTGTCAGCCGGCAATAGTAATTCTTAATAAGTTCCTTCAGTCCTTAATCAACGATAGATATGAAAAAATGGATATAAAAAAGGATATAGAAAATGCTGGCCAGCATAAATATTTCGTTTCAACACGTACTTTAAGTTCAAGTCTCTCGCGCAGTCAATTTATAACAAGTTGTACAGATTTAACCTGCTGCAGCAAATAAAGTCTATGATGTTTGTCAATTATGCAAGCGATACTGGCAGTTATGACAGGTAATTTTGTATCTCACCACTCCCGGGTATGTTCGGTTGCGATCACCTCTGCGATCCCTTCTAAGATGCAGTCCTCGCAGTGTATTGTATACGCATCAGTGGCGGCGGATGCCGGGTCGCGGACCTGCAGCGCCTGCAAGTGGCGTCAAAACAGCGGTCTCACAGCTCCCACGCCCGGACAGCAGAAGGTGGCGGTGATCGCCAGATGGTGAATCCCCAGATGGTGAATCCGCAGCACCGCCGACAGCAGGTAAGTGGCAATGCTGGTAGCGTCCTCGTGGTAGCGAGGCGCGCGTAGAGATAGTGGTTTGATTGACAGGTATCTCCGCTACTCTCTGGTTGCTTTAGAGATGGAATGTAGCTATATCAATTCCATATACAAATGGTCTCAGTGGTCACAGGGGGACGCTGGACGCGTTTCAGGACTGTCTCGAGACTGTCTTGAGACAGTCCTGAAACGCGTCCAGCGTCCCCCTGTGACCACTGAGACCAGAGGTGATCGCAACCGAACATACCCGGGAGTGGTGAGATACAAAATTACCTGTCATAACTGCCAGTATCGCTTGCATAATTGACAAACATCATAGACTTTATTTGCTGCAGCAGGTTAAATCTGTACAACTTGTCACAAATTGACTGCGCGAGAGACTTGAACTTAAAGTACGTGTTGAAACGAAATATTTATGCTGGCCAGCATTTTCTATATCCTTTTTTATATATCCATTTCCTCATATCTATCGTTGATTAAGGACTGAAGGAACTTATTAAGAATTACTATTGCCGGCTGACAGTCTCGCATATGGTTGCTACGGGTTACAGCCATTAAGTTGCTATTTTATAGTATTGCGCCAATTGAAAAAAACGAGCGCATCATTTAAAGGAATTTATATACCTTCCTATAGTGGTCACATTTTTATATTTTTATTTACTATACCATTTTATTGTTATACTTGTTGGAGTGGTGTTATCACAAGGGCCCTGTGGTACACCTATCTCCACTAGTTCTTTTTACATATATAATAAACTGTTTTTTATCAAACTATATTCTATGGCCATTTGTTCAAGACCTTGAGCCCCAATTTACCTTCTTTTAGATTTGTAAATTACTTCTATTAAAAAATCTTAATTATTCCATAACATATCATCTGCTGTATAATGCAGAGGAAGTTAATTTATTGCTGACACCTCTGTCCATGTCAGGGACTGTCCAGAGCAGGAGAGGTTTGTTATGGGGATTTGCTCCTACTCTGGACAGTTCCTGACAGGGACAGAGGTGTCAGCAGAGAGAACTGTGGTCAGACAGAAAAGAAATTAAAAAATAAATGAACTTCCTCTGTATTATACAGCAGATGATAGGTACTGGAATAATGACGATTTTTTTAATAGAAGTAATTTACAGATCTGTTTAACTTTCTGGTACCAGTTGATAAAAAAAAAATATATATACATGTTTTCCACTGGAGTACCCCTTTAACCTTTTAAGGATGCAGGGCATACCTGTACGCCCTGCACCCGATCCCGGTATAAAACGCAGACCCCGCGTCATACCGGGTCGGTCCTGGCGGCTAATGACAGCCAGGACCCTGGGCTAATAGCGCGCTATTAAACATTTAGACGCGGCGTTCAAAGTTGATCGCCGCGTCTAAAATGTAAGAAAAAGCTTCCTGGCAGCTCAGTCGGGCTGATCAGGGCCATCGCAGTGAAATTGCGAGTCCCGATCAGCTAGAACGCGAGCGGAGGTCCCCTCACCTGCTTCCGTCACGTCCGATCGGCGATTGATTGCTCCAAGCCTGAAATCCAGGCTTGAGCAATGAACCCCCGATTACACTGATCTTTGCCGTGTCTATGCACGTCAATGATCTGTGTATGAACGTCCCTGTGCGTCGTCGTCAAGGCAACGTCACTAGTCCGGAGCGAGCGGAGAAGAGGGCCTCCTGGTGAAAATGTACAGCCCGGAACGACTATCCCTCCCCACCGGACGGCCCAGACCAGCTCACCCTTCCTTCCCACCGAGGGGAGGTGAGTACAAAACTAAGGGGGGGGGGGTCTGTATGATGACGAAGGCCCGCGCAGTAGTCTTCAACCTGCGGACCTCCAGATGTTTCAAAACTGTCCAAGCATGCTGGGAGTTTTAGTTTTGCAACATCTGGAGGTCCGCAGGTTGAAGACCACTGATGAAGGGATTGACATCGTCAATCGTGCTGAAAAACTCAGCTTATACTCGAGTATACACGGTATGTAGTATCGCTGCGTGCGGAAATGTCCGAACTATAAAAATATCCAAAATAGCGTATTTTTGGTCACTTTTTATGTAATGAAAAAATTTTTAAAAAGCGATCAAAAAGTCCAATCAATATAAAAATGGTACCGCTAAAAACTTCAGATCACAATGCAAAAAATGAGCCCTAAAAAAGTTATAGGAGGTCAGAAGATGACAATTTTAAATGGATACATTTTCCTGCATGTAGTTATGATTTATTTTATAATACAAAATCAAACCTATATAAGTAGGGGATCATTTTAACCGTATGGACCTACAGAATAAAGAGAAGGTGTCATTTTAACAGAAAAATGCACTTCGTAGAAATGGAAGCCCCCAAAAGTTACTAAATGAAATTTTTTCTTCAATTTTGTCGCACAATTAATTTTTTTTCTGTTTCGCGGTGGATATTTTGGTAAAATGACTAATGTCACTGCAAAGTTGAATTGGTGGCGCAAAAAATAAGCCATAATATCGAATTTAGGTGCAAAACTGAAAGCGTTATGATTTTTAGAAGGTGATGAGTAGAGATGAGCGAACTTACAGTAAATTCGATTCGTCACAAACTTCTCGTCTCGGCAGTTGATGACTTATCCTGCATAAATTAGTTCAGCCTTCAGGTGCTCCGGTGGGCTGGAAAAGGTGGATACAGTCCTAGAAGCCCACCGGAGCACCGGAAAGCTGAACTAATTTATGCAGGATAAGCCATCAACTGCCGAGCCGAGAGGTTCGTGACGAATCGAATTTACTGTAAGTTTGCTCATCTCTAGTGATGAGGAAACAATAAAAAAAATGCAAAAACGGAAAAATCCTGAGTCCATAAAGGGGTACTTCTATTAAAAAGTCTTAATCCTTCCAGTACTTATTAGCTGCTGAATATTACAGAAGAAATTATTTTCTATTTGGACGGGACGGCGTGCGTGACGACGTGATGACGTCAAAGGAGAGCGCCCGCCAAGCAGGGGATCCCGGAGCAGACACCGAGGAGGCAGGTAAGGTCCTGTAAGCTGTTCGGGACGCCGTGATTTCACCGCGGCGGTCCCTAACAGCCCGACTGAGCAGCCGGGTTAGTGTCACTTTCCCTTCAGACGCGGCGGTCAGCTTTGATCGCCGCGTCTGAAGGGTTAATACAGGGCATCACCGCGATCGGTGATGTCCTGTATTAGCCGCGGGTCCCGGCCGTTGATGGCCGCAGGGACCACCGCGATAGGTGTTTGTATTCGCCGTATAAGACGCACAAACTTTTCCCCCCAGTTTTGGGGAAGAAAAAGTGCGGCTTATACGGCGAAAAATACGGTATATAAACAAATAAAGAGCAAGGAAATAATCAACCAGCCGCCACACACAGACACAAGGATAAGAGGAGGCAAAACCTGCAAACCAACAATTAGAACTAAAAATGTCACCCATCCGTCCCAGTGCCAAAAACTCCACGCGTTCCGTCACTGAGTGACTTCCTCCTGAGGATTTGCCTCCTCTTATCCTTGTGTCTGTGTGTGGCGGCTGGTTGATTATTTCCTTGCTCTTTATTTGTTTATATACATATTTATTAGGCGGTGTAACATCATCATTCAGCTTCACACCACGTATTGCTTTAATTTGATCACTTTACTGTGATTTTGCTGGCAGGTTATACTATTGTGATTGTCTATTCACTGCATATTTTATACCGCAGCATCTAGTGTTAGGAGGACTTTACTATACCTGCATATATTGTACTTTAGGATATTACACAGTTAATACATATATATATATATATATATATATTTTTTGTCCCAGTCCCTAGTGGGACACTCACCATGTCTCACTTGTGTAGTGCGGTCCAGTGTGGACCTTTTTAGTGTTTTTAAATGTATGTGTCTGTCATTTTTTCATCTTTCACTTGTATGAGCCTTCAATAAAGATTTTTCAAATTTGATACGTATTATTGGATTGGCGTGCTTTCATGTGGTACATTGACTCTGGTCTTGGTGTTTTGTTGCTTGTTTGTTCAATGTAGTTATCCCCCCTCACATAGTATATTGCGTGGCTGAGCCCCCCCCTCCCCTTTTTTTCTATTTAAGTGCATATTTTTGTGCAAACACTAACTGTGCAAAAAGTTTGCGCCAAATTTCACTAAGGCAATGATAAATCTCCCCCACTGTGTATCTAGTTATGGTAATAACCTGTCTGGTTATGGGGACACTGTAGCTTTAGTTATGAGGACTCTGTCTTATTCTGGGGACAATTTGTCTCTGGTTATGGGGACACTGCGGCTTTTATTGTGGAGACATTGGGGGATATTTATCAAAGTTGTCTATGTCCCGCATCAATATAGACCAAACTACAGAGCGTTAGGCCGGTCTATTGTGCACCTAATTTATCAAAAGGCGCACGGCTCTTGATAAATTCGAGATCTATGCTTTAGACTGTATTTAAAGGGGTACTCCGGTGCTTAGACATCTTATCCCCTATCCAAAGGAAAGGGGATAAGATGCCTGATCGCAGGAGTCCCGCCGCTGGTGACCCCCGTGATCTTGTACGCGGCACCCCATTTGTAATCAGTCCCTGGAGCGTGTTTGCTACGGGTCTGATTACGGGCGATCACAGGGCGGGCGGCGTGTGATGTCACGCTCCGCCCCTCAATGCAAGCCTACGGGAGGGGGCGTTACAGCTTTCATGCCCCCTCCCATAGGCTTGCATAGAGGGGCGGAGCGTGACATCACACGGGGGCGGAGGAGTGACGTCACACGCCGCCCGCCCTGTGATCGCCCGTAATCAGACCCGGAGTGAACACGCTCCGAGGACTGAGTACAAACGGGGTGCCGCGTGCAAGATCACGGGGGTCAACAACGGCAGGACTCCCGCAATCAGGCATCTTATCCCCTATCCTTTGGATAGGGCAGGGGTCTGCAACTTTTAAGACAAAAAGAGCCAGAAAAAAAAAAACTGGGAGCCGCAAAACCATTGCGACATTTAAAGCAAATATAACACTGCATATATTGTTTCTTACCTTTGGGGCCCAGGCCTGGGGTGGGCTTTTTTTGGGGCCCAGGCCTGGGGTGGGCTTTTCTTCCTCTCTCGGCGGCGCTCTTCGTCTGAGGCGCAGGCCGGCGACGTCATTGTCATGTGATGTTACATTGTCACATGACAGTGAGGATCTGCGCGGCCCTGGAAAAAGAGACTCCGTTCCGATGGCACCAGGGCAGGTAAGTAAACCGACGGCGGCTCACGGGCTCAGATCATTCCGGGACACTGCATTGTCCCGGAATGAGGGTGACCGGGACCCGGGACAGACTCGCGGAGCCGCGGCAAAGGAGTAAAAGAGCCGCATGCAGCTCCGGAGCCGCGGGTTGCTGACCCCTGGGATGGGGGATAAGATGTCTAAGCACCAGAATACCCCTTTAAACCTGCTCCAGCATGGTCGGACATTTCGGCGTACTTTCAGCCAATGTGACTTGTCGCTGAAAAGTCGCTTTTGATAAATTCAGCACCAATGCATTTTCCATCTAAAATAGACAAGAATGCATCATGTTCTAAAAATCCTCTAGAGCAAAAGTCGCAGAAAAGTGGCTCAGATTTAGACTGCGAATTTCTGTGCGACAAATTTAGACAGGAAAAAACAGTCTAAATCCTTTGATAAATATCCCCCACTGTATCTGGTCGTTGGGACACTCTGGCACTGGTTATAGGGACACACTGGCACTGGTTATAGGGACACACTGGCACTGGTTATGGGGACACTCTGGCACTGGTTATGGGGACACTCTGGCACTGGTTATGGGGACATTCTGGCACTGGTTATGGGGACACTCTGGCACTGGTTATGGGGACACTCTGGCACTGGTTATAGGGACACTCTGGCACTGGTTATGGGGACACTCTGGCACTGGTTATGGGGACATTCTGGCACTGGTTATGGGGACATTCTGGCACTGGTTATGGGGACACTCTGGCACTGGTTATAGGGACACTCTGGCACTGGTTATGGGGACACTCTGGCACTGGTTATGGGGACACTCTGGCACTGGTTATAGGGACACTCTGGCACTGGTTATGGGGACACTCTGGCACTGGTTATGGGGACATTCTGGCACTGGTTATGGGGACATTCTGGCACTGGTTATGGGGACATTCTGGCACTGGTTATGGGGACACTCTGGCACTGGTTATGGGGACACTCTGGCACTGGTTATGGGGACACTCTGGCACTGGTTATGGGGACACTCTGGCACTGGTTATGGGGACATTCTGGCACTGGTTATGGGGACATTCTGGCACTGGTTATGGGGACACTCTGGCACTGGTTATGGGGACACTCTGGCACTGGTTATGGGGCCCCTTTGGCTCTTGTCATGGGGACACTGGCTGTCTGGGCATGCTGGGAGTTGTAGTTCTGCAGCACCTGCCATAGGTAGGTGAATTTGTGCAGTAACTGTCACCAGCCACAGCAGCTCATCCTGACTTATATACACGTGTTCAGCTATGAAGTTCTAAGCCCCGCCCACTGGACCTATTTGTTCCCGCCCACTGTGGGGTCACTAGGGGACGGCTGAGAGGAAGGCTACAGTAATGGCGGGCGGCTATGTAGACTGTCACTGCCACATGACAGCCGAGGAGTTCTCCCAGGTAATCTCTGAGTAATGTGACTCCATACCCTGTTCTATAGAGGAGAACACATTACAGGCTGGCGGCGGCGGCGGCGGCCATTTTCTTGGAGACCAGGGCTGGAGACATTCAGTCCTGTGTAGGTCCTGTGTCTGTACGTGGACTGATGTAATTACTATAGTGAAATCTGCGGGGACCCTCCTAGACTGTCACATAGTTTGAATACACTGTGTCCCTGGTTATGGGGCTCTGTTGTGGAGACACTCTGGCCCTGCTTGTGGGACCATCTTGCTCTGGTTATGGCGCACTGTGACTGATGTGAAGACACTCTCACTCTGGTTATGGAGACACTGGCTCTAGGACACTGGTTGGAACTTTGAAGACACTGGTTATGGGGCAGTTTGATTCTGTTATGGAGACACTCTGGCGTTGGATATTGGACACTCTTGTTATGGGCACCTCTGTTTCTGGTTATGGAGTGCTCAGGTTCTAAAATGGAGACACTGGCTCTGGCTATGGGGCACTCTGGCTATGGTTATGGGGATGCTATGGTTATGGGGGCACTCTGGTTATGGGGCACTCTGGCTATGGTGCACTCTGGCTATGGGGCACTCTGGCTATGGTTATGGGGCACTCTGGCTATGGGGCACTCTGGCTATGGGGACACTGGTTATGGAGCAATCTGGCTATGGTTATGGGGACACTCTGGTTATGGGGCACTCTGGCTATGGTTATGGGGCACTCTGGCTATGGTTATGGGGCACTCTGGTTATGGAGCAATCTGGCTATGGTTATGGGGACACTCTGGTTATGGGGACACTCTGTTTATGGGGGCACTCTGTTTATGGGGGCACTCTGGTTATGGGACAATCTGGCTCTGTTTATGGGGGCACTCTGGTTATGGGGCACTCTGGTTATGGGGCACTCTGGCTATGGTTATGGGGACACTCTGGTTATGGAGCACTCTGGCTATGGTTATGGAGACACTCTGTTTATGGGGACGCTGTGATTATGTAGACTTGTTATGTAAACTTTTGCAGTAGCCTCTGGCACAGGTAAAGTTTTGTCCGTAAGGGCGCGTTCACACGATGCAGGAGATCCGCTACCAGTTTCACTACTATTCAATGGGTCTGCAGTCAATCTGTAAATCTGCCACTGTCACCGATTCGGGGACCCATTAAAGTGAATGGGAGCAAAACTATCAGTGTGAGAGCGTACAGATTTTGGGGCTATCTGGTTTCTTTACTGGGACACCCCAATACTAGAGCTGGCATAGATTATGCAGACACAGCGATTTTGGGGACACTCTCTTACTTTGGCGACAAAGATATTCTGACTCTGGTTAAATGGACACTTGATTATGGGGGCACTAAGACTGTGTAGGAGCAGCTCTCTCTCTGGAGGACCCATCGTGTCTATGCACTAGAACAATTGTCTCCAAACTGAATCCCTCCAGAGGTTGTAAAACTACAACTCCCAGCATGCCCGGACAGCCAATGGGAGTTGTAGTTTTGCAACCTCTGGAGGGCCACAGTTTGGAGACCACTGCTGTAGAAGAATGGTTATTTGACTGAATGACCGGCATGCAATGCTACATGTATCCTTCGGGGGCAGGCTAGTGATAACACAGGGGGAAGCCATTCCCCAGGCAATCCTGGTATTGCCCCTCCACCTTCTCTTTTACTTGAGACAACCCCATTTAATACCAGTAACCCCATTGTTGTGCACAGGCTTCCACCCTATCTACATATATATTTGGGTCAGCGTGCGGTTAATAAGCACATATGGCACCCCAAATTTTATAGTGGGTCCTACAGACCCTTCAGACGTTGGACTTATAGCGAATCCTACCATTACAGGGACTTCCATTAATTCTTTGTTATATACCCTAGTGGGGCATATTATGGCAATAATGTAATGGTGCCCCCAGGCTTGGTGCAAGGATTATTGCCACCCTAGGCGAAAACTTATTTTGCCACCCATTGGCTCTGCCTTTTAACACGCTCCACCTCAGTACTCGGGAGACACATTGTAACAAACCCCCTCCTCGTGTAATCTCCTTACTACTAGGGTGACACACTGTAACAAATCTCTTCCTTATGTAATCTCCTTACTACAGTGGGGTGACACACTGTAACAAACCTCTTCCTCATGTAATCTCCTTACTACTGGGGTAACACACTGTAACAAGCCTCCTCCCCATGTAATCTCCTTACTACTGGGGTGACACACTGTAACAAACCTCCTCCTCATGTAATCTCCTTACTACTGGGGTGACACACTGTAACAAACCTCCTCCTCATGTAATCTCCTTACTACTGGGGTGACACACTGTAACAAACCCCCTCCACATGTAATCTCCTAACTATGGTGGTGACACACTGTAACAAACCCCCTCCTCATATAATCTCCTTACTACTGGGGTGACACACTGTAACAAACCTCCTCCTCATATAATCTCCTTACTACTGGGGTGACACACTGTAACAAACCTCCTCCTCATGTAATCTCCTTACTACTGGGGAGACACACTGTAACAAACCTCCTCCTCATATAATCTCCTTACTACTAGGGTGACACACTGTAACAAACCTCCTCCTCATGTAATCACCTTACTACTGGGGTGACACACTGTAACAAACCTCCTCATGTTATCTCCTTACTACTGGGGTGACACACTGTAACAAACCTCCTCCTCATGTAATCTCCTTACTACTGGGGTGACACACTGTAACAAACCTCCTCCTCATATAATCTCCTTACTACTGGGGTGACACACTGTAACAAACCCCTTTCTCATGTAATCTCCTTACTACTGGGGTGACACACTGTAACAAACCTCCTCCTCATGTAATCACCTTACTACTGGGGTGACTACTGGTGGTGTTGATGGATGGGCGGGTGCTTCGGATGCTGGCTAACTTTATTGCTGCGGGCAGAGCGGCGCCCCCCATCAAGAGTGCGCTCTAGGCGGCTGCCTATTTTGCCTAAAGGCAGAGCCGGCCCTGGAGTCCCCACACCCCGATCGTCTCTAGACGCCTGGACACCAATCCATTCCTAGGTGTGTTCATTAAAGCTGACATTAGGTTGATACCTAAATTCCTTACTGGCTACAACACACGGCCATTGTACATGGCAGTGTTTCCCAACCAGAGTGCCTCCAGCTGTTGCAAAACTACAACTCCCAGCATGCCCGGACAGCCAACGGCTGTCCGGGCATGCTGGGAGTTGTAGTTTTGCAACAGCTAGAGGCACCCTAGTTGGGAAACACTGGTATATGGACGAGGTTTTATGAGCAACCACAGCGTTAGAGCGTAACCTAAATGGAGGTCAACTAGGGTCAGGTATGCCGCCATTCGGTGCACTGGAGTAATGCAAATATATATATATATATATATATATATATATATATATATATACAAATGTATTTCCGCCAGGAAATAAAAGGAACAAATATCTATAACTCTGCCCCATTGTCTGCAGGGCTGCACTCTCCTATTCTTTTTTTGTCCTGGATCCATTCACTACTCACATCTATTTTTCTTTGAAGCCACAAAATGATCAAATAAAAACATTTACACTTAGGAATAGTCCCGGACCGGAGGCCTGCAGCGCAGGTTCTTCTTATCTCAGCAAAGCTAACACAAATATTTGCATTTGCAGGATAGAGCGGATATTCTGGAAAGAGCTAGAAAAGTAAGTAAAGCAGGAAAAAACATTTTAAAGGGGTTATCCAGGAAAAAAACTTTTTTATATATAATCAACTGGCTCCAGAAAGTTAAACAGATTTGTAAATTACTTCTATTAAAAAATCTTAATCCTTTCAGTACTTATGAGCTGCTGAAGTTGAGTTGCTCTTTTCTGTCTAAGTGCTCTCTGATGACACCTGTCTCGGGAACCGCCCAGTTTAAAAGCAAATCGCCAGAGCAAACCTCTTCTACTTCTGTGCAGTTCCCGAGACAAGCAGAGATGTCAGCAGAGAGCACTGTTTCCAGACAGAAAACAACGACTCAACTTCAGCAGCTGATAATTATAGAAAGGATTAAGATTTTTTTAATAGAAGTAATTTACAAATCTGTTTAACTTTCTGGAGCCAGTTGATATTAAAAAAACTTTTTTTTCCTGGAATACCCCTTTAAGGGGTATTGCGGTTTCTTGAAATGTGTTATTTGTTGTAAAATGAGAAATTGTAAAAAAAAAAAATTCTAATCTACTTTTAGGGTACGTTCAGACGAGCGGATTTGCTGCGTATTTTACGCTGCAGATCCGCCGCTTAAAGGGGTTCTCCGGTGGAAAACCTTTTTTTTTTTTATCAACTGGTGCCAGAAAGTTAAACAGATTTGCAAATTACTTCTATTAAAAAATCTTAATCCTTCCAAGACTTATTAGCTGCTGAATACTTCAGAGGAAATTCTTTTCTTTTTGGAACACAGAGCTCTCTGCTGACATCATGAGCACAGTGCTCTCTGCTGACATCTCTGTCCATTTTAGGAACTGTCCAGAGCAGCATATGTTTTCTATGGGGATTTTCTCCTGCTCTGGTCAGTTCTTAAGATAAACAGAGATGTCAGCAGAGAGCACTGTGCTCGTGATGCTAGCAGAGAGCACTGTCCTCGTGATGTCAGCAGAGAGCACTGTGTCCCAAAAAGAAAATAATTTCCTTTGTAGTATTCAGCAGCTAATAAGTACTGGAAGGAATAATATTTTTTAATAGAAGTAATTTACAAATCAGATTAACTTTCTGGCACCAGTTGATAAAAAATTTTAAAAAAAGTTTTCCATCGGAGTACCCCTCTAAAGCCATATGTTCAGAATTAGGCCAACACTTTGTTATATTGTAAATTTTCCATCCTATGGTAAAGTTGTATGGTGCCGACATAAAATAATGTTTCCACCGGAGTACCCCTTTAAGTACCTCTGTATGGTGCCTTTTACATGTGCCTGCTCGTAGAGGCAATACGCCGCTACGTGCAGACACACTGAAGCGATGCACAAGAGGTCGCGCATGCGCGGTGTACTCGCACACATCGCGCCTGCTCAATGACCCAGGCCAAGAGCTCCCGCGATGTGCGAGTATACTGCGCATGCGCGTGGCGACTCGCACATCGCAGTGCGTCTGCTCGTAGCAGCGTATTGCCGCTTTGAGCAAGCACATATAGAGGTCCTTCAGCGGCGGATCCATAGCGAAATACGCGTGGAAAATCCGCTCGTCTGAACGTACCCTTAGGGTGCATTCACGCTGAGTAATTCAAGAGGAATTTACTCGAGTAATTCCTCTTGAATTCTCCGCTTCTTAATAATTAACACCTGCTTTGCCATTGACTTCAATTTATTTTGCTCTGCACTGTTCACACTGCGTAAATTCCGCTGGCGGAATTCCGTTCCGCTAGAAGAAAAAACACGTTCATTCTTCTTGCGGCATATGCGAGCAGAAGTCCATTGAAGTCAATGGTAAAAAATGTTTCCACTTGAAATTCCGCACAAAAAAAATTAATAAATAAAAAGGTAAATTCCAATTGGTGGTTGTAGTCCAGCAAAAAAAAAAAAAAAAAACAGTTTCCTCCTAGATTCCGCACAAATTTAACGCAACATTCTCGCAAAAAAAAAAAAAATTCCACGGCGGAATTTTTACATGAGGATTCCTCTCCTATTCCTCAGTGTGAACGCACCCTAAGTGTCTGTTCCTGACAGTTTTCAAGATTATAATCATTGGGAACCGTAAGGGCTCGTTTACACTACGGAATCTCCGCCCGTCTGGAGCGGCATAGGCAAAACAAGCTTGCTAGGACCACTCAGAAATGCGCAGTCTGAATAGGTGACAATGTTTTTCGGAGAGTATTCAGCCAAAAGGATGAACATGTTCATTCTGTCTGGGGTCCGGAATTTCCTTATATGTGAATGGTGCAGCAGAATCCCATTTGAGAATAATAGGAGGCTGCTGCACTTTATTTTTTTCAAGCGGAATTCTGCTCGCAAAATACGTAGTGTTCACTTGCAAAAATCTCTCCTGTTCATAGGATGGACACAAGAATGCCACGATCAATAGCAATCTGGACATTAAAACTTTTAGTGCACATCTTTAGTGTCTAGATGGTCTATTTGGCTCACCTGCAATGTAATCTCAGGTTGTTAGGCCAGCCTAAGGCCTGCCGTGACTCAGCTATTGATACAGCCCGCCTATAGCAAGCTGTAATAATGCTGACTTAACAGAGTTCTGACTATGTAATCCATATATGTGTAATCTCTATACATGGATCTGCATAAGCAACCAAATTATTGCTTATAAACGTGTACAGTTTCAATAGATAATTTGAAGAAACGGCGCCATTCCTAACCTTCACCACACACTTTTCACCCAGTACAATGAGAAGAATCCTGTTCACATTAGCAATTATAGTCCACAAAAAGGGGCGCCAATTTACACAGTTCCAAACTGTAAGTACAAGCCAACATGATAAAGAAGTAGAATGTTCATGCTTTATTGTTTATCCAAAACAAAAACACCATGGCTCGTGGTGAGGGTAAGACAGACAGATGGCAATGGGGTTGGGGGCATTCTCAGATGATGTGCCGTTTCACACGCTCAGCGTGTGAAATGGTCCATTGTCTGAGAATGCCGCACTTCCCTTCTGCTTGGTGTGAGACTCTAGAGATAACTTCAAAAGCCAAACTCCAAAACATGGAGGAATACGGATCAAGAAAACAGGAATATTACAAAACCAAACTCAATACCATGGAGGAATACGGATCAGGACTCTAAACAGGAATACTAAATACGGAGCACGGGTACAAGCACAAGATTCACAGTGCGAACACAGACTAAGATAACAAGGTTAAAGCAGAATGGACATACATAATCCTAAAAAACAACAGATGTACTTAAAACCTATATCGTAAACAGCAATCAACCATGGTTAAAACTCAGACAAACAGATATAGCAAAGTTAAATAATAAAACAGTCAGAGTAAGAACTAATAAACAGCCCAGAGTACCAGCAGAGCTCGGGTTTTAATACCACACCCAAGCTGGATTAGGCTGATAGCATTAAATATTCCCTATCCAGGGGTAA
Organism: Hyla sarda; assembly: GCF_029499605.1. Taxonomy (NCBI): domain Eukaryota; kingdom Metazoa; phylum Chordata; class Amphibia; order Anura; family Hylidae; genus Hyla; species Hyla sarda. The sequence goes on from NC_079191.1 coordinate 415,295,868, forward strand.
TAGCACAGAAAACTGTATAGACCCAAACCTAGTGTCTGAACAGACACCAAAACAGAAAAATACAAAAACGGACATTACAGTAATTGCTTATAAAAAATAAAAAAAAGTGTTAAAAAAAGTTAAAATTTGCCCTTCCACTTCCAGCTAATAAAAATTCAAATCACCCAAATCCCCCCATTTTCCAAATAATTTTTTTTTTTAAATCTATCTGTATATAATATTAAACAAAAAGCAAACATATTTGGTATAGCTATGCGCAGAATTCTCAGAACTATTAAAATATCAAATTTCTTTTCAAACACAGTTCTTAAAGGGGTACTCCGGGAAACTAAACCCATAGCTCATCGGTTCCCTCTTACCAACCTATTTATTTGTCTAAATATCATTCATTAGCTATATATATATATATATATATATATATATATATAATATAGAGAGTGCGCAGTGTCCCTCTTTCAGCTGTCACTTACATGCATGGAGTGAGAGAAAGACTTCATATTCAGATCTTGCTTGTCTTGAAGGAGGGTGGGGCTACGTCTCAATGATGGGTTAACACAAAGACAAATACCACATGATTTCTGGCTTTACAGCCACAGAATGAGTGAGGAGCTTGCTGTTGAGAGAAGCCCAGTGAAGATTCTCAGTCTCCTCAACACATAACTCTGCTCTTTTCTTGCTGCGGATCTTATCACTGATTGCAACCTTTCAGAGCATAGCATGATTTATTGCTGGGGGGGGAAGGATAGTTTAAAAGAAAAGACATGTAGTGTGTGAGGCTGACTGTTTACAACACAGTATGCACACAGATAGTGAAAGCAATTGGCTGGCAGCCATTACACCGAGCTGAAATGACTTCTTGGAGTTGTAGTCTGGGCTGCAATCAAGGAAAAATAATATTAAGGCGACAAGAAGGGCCAAAGGAGCTGCCAAAACCACATGGATAACTACAGGGGACACAGAACAGGTATTGTGGTGGCTTTTTGGGCATTTGTTTTTCTTAACTTCATCGGAGCACCCCTTTAAAGGGGTTAGCAACCATAAGGTGATTTTAGTACTTACCTCACCTGCCAGTCTTGGGGCTAAATGGCTGTATTGTGAGTCTACCATAACGCTGCTATCATTTTGTCAAAAGATTATTTCCTGTTGGAGTTCCCTCCCTTCAACTACAAGTCCCATGATCCCTTGCTTGTAAGTGTGAGGTCACTTTTCTCCCTCCCACACATAAACCACTGCACCCATTGAAGCCCACCTGAGCTCCCCACCATGCTTTGCTGTGTCCTTTTTGCACACCTGACTAGTGATGTAATGTCTTGGGCCGCACTGCAACCTGGGAAAACCAGGGAGACTACTCTCATTTTGTATGCTGTTAAAAATTAACAGTGGGGCAAAGATCTCATGAATTGCTGGAATACAGCTCATGCTGCAAGTGTGTGTATAATATGCATATATTATACATATGGGGGGAGACCCCTTTGTTTAATTCACCTCGGGCAGCAGAAAGGCTAGTGTAGCATGCTATGTAGGACAATAAGGGAAGTTTCAAATTTGAATCCGGATCCAACAGCTAAGTCGTGCAAATTGTACCTGAAACATTTTTTTGGAAATTAAGAGGGTTATCCACCAGAAGGTGATTTTAGTAAGCACCTGCCAGATAGTAATGGACATGCTTAGGAAGGATCCTTGAACTGGGTATTTCCTGATGGAGTGCCTTCTCTCAAACTACATGTCCCATAATTCCTTGTTTGTAAGTGTGAGGTCACTTTCCTCCCTCCCACACATCAGCCACCCCACCCATTGAAACACAAATGAGCTGCATTCCATTCAAAAGAATGGAAAAATTATGCAAAAAAAACAATTAGATGCAGAATGATCTCCCTCCCACCCAATGGTCTCTCCACCCATTAAAGCAGACAGGCACCCTTTTAACACCTGGCTAGTGATGTAATGTCTCGGGCCGCACTGCAACCTGGGAAAACCTGAGATGTTGCTAATTTTTTATGCTGTTAAAAATATACATTAGGGCAAAAATCACAGAAGAATTGTGAGACCAGTCATCAAACACAGGTACAGGTACACTATATTATGAATGACACTCATTTGACTATGCCTCTGTAGCATAGTCAAATAAAATAAATGCCGGAATACCCCTTTAACTCATCTATAGTTCCTAATGACTGACAGCAAGCTTAAAAACTGTCAGGAATTACACTGGAGAATTGTAATACTGTTTATAATACAAAGAATAACGTGTTGATTAATACTGGAGATATATGAACTCAGATGTATGTTGTTTATATGTTGCATAGTAAACGTTCTGTTGTGTTCTCCAGGGAGGAGTCCAGGCTCTTGTGTCAGTAACGGAGCACGCAGGAGAGCTGGAGACTCTTCTACACCTCTCAGACAGGTTTGTTTCTTGAATATTGCAAATTCCATTTGGATAAATGAGACCGTCACAGAAATTTCGGCAACAAAATCTGCAGCTTGTAAATTCTCCCTTAGGGTGTATTCACACGTGCAGTACGTATTTGATGTGCTGGATTTGAAGCTGCAGATTTGACCAAGTCAATTAGTTCACATTCAAATCTGCAGCTTCAAATCCTGTGCATCAAATATACCTTTAAAGGGGTACTCCGCTGCTCAGCGATTGGAAAAAACTGTTCCGAACGCTGGAGCCAGGAGCTTGTGACGTCCTAGCCCCGCCCCCACCATGACGTCACGTCTGCCCCCCTCAATGCAAGTCTATGGGAGGGGGCGTCACACCCCCTCCCATAGACTTGCATTCAGGGGGCGTGACTCCCAGTGCCCCTTTAAGGTAGGGTCACACAGCGCGCACCCGCAGCGTAGTTCACAAGTGCAGTCACAAGAGCGAGCTACCTGCTGTGGCTGAGTAGCTCTGTGTGTTCGCCAGAATCCGCCGCTATGAGCAGACACACAGAGCTACCCAGCAGCAGGAGGCTCACTCTTGTGACTGCCATCGGTGCATCTGCAGCGTAAAATACAATGCGCCCCATGTCACCCTACCGATACATGTACAGTATTCGCATATTTGATGCTGCAGATTTGAAACTGTGTTCAGCCATTTAGTTTGATTTAAAATCTGCAGCTTCAAATCCTGCGCATCAAATATGTGCAGCATACCATACGTGTAAATGTACCCTTAGGGGATCCGCAGTGGATTTGAAGTTGTAAAATCTACAATTGTGGATCCGCAGCTCCGGTTTCTACAAGGCAGTTCTTATGTGTTTTTGACTCCAATTGCAGATCTACAATTCCGGATGCGGAGTATGTGAATACACCTGGTAATCTACCACTATGAACAGACACACAGAGCTACCCGGCCGCAGCAGGGAGATCGCTCTTGTGACTGCCGTTGGTGCACTGCTGGATGTGCTCCGTGTGACCCCACCCTTAGGGTATATTCACACACACACACTGGATCTGTTGCGGATTTGAAATTGCTGATCTACAGTTGTTAAAGGGGTACTCCGGTGGAAAACATTTTTTTTTTTTTTTTTTAAATCAACTGGTGCCAGAAAGTTAAAAAGATTTGTAAATTACTTCCATTAATAAATCTTTACCCTTTCAGTACTTTTTAGCAGCTGTATGCTACAGAGGAAATTATTTCCTTTTTTAATTTCTTTTTTGTCTTGTCCACAGTGCTCTCTGCTTACACCTTTGTCCCTGTCAGGAACTGTCCAGAGCAGCATAGGTTTGCTATGGGGATTTTCTCCTGCTCTGGTCAGTTCCTGATACAGGCATCAGGTGTCAGCAGAGAGCGCTGTGGACAAGACAAAAAAGAAATTCAAAAAGAAAATATTTTTTTTTCCTGTAGCATACAGCTGCTAAAAAGTGCTGAAAGGGTAAAGATTTTTCAACAGAAGTAATTTACAAATCTGTTTTAACTTTCTGGCACCAGTTCATTCAAAAAAAAAAAAAAAAGTTTTCCACCAGAGTACCCCTTTAAAGTAGATCTGCAGTGTTAGACATTTATCCCCTAGGGCAGTGGTCTTCAACCTGCAGACCTCCAGATGTTGCAAAACTACAACTCCCAGCATGCCCGGACAGCCAACGGCTGTCCGGGCATGCTGGGAGTTGTAGTTTTGCAACATCTGGTGGTCCAAAGGTTGGAGACTAGAGATGAGCGAACTTACAGTAAATTCGATTTGTCACGAACTTCTCGGCTCGGCAGTTGATGACTTATCCTGCGTAAATTAGTTCAGCCTTCAGGTGCTCCGGTGGGCTGGAAAAGGTGGATACATTCCTAGGAAAGAGTCTCCTAGGACTGTATCCACCTTTTCCAGCCCACGGGAGCACCTGAAAGCTGAACTAATTTATGCAGGAAAAGTCATCAACTGCCGAGCCGAGAAGTTCGTGACGAATCGAATTTACTGTAAGTTTGCTCATCTCTATTGGAGACCACTGCCCTAGGGGATAATTGTCTGAGCGCGGGGGTCTTAACGCTGGGACCCCCTGCGATCTCCTGTACGGGGACCCGGCTCTCCCGTGCAGGAGGCGTGTTGGCCGCAGCGTCACAAGCCTCCTCCATGTATCTCTATGGGAGAGGCGGAGATGCAGCGTTCATGCTTCTGCCATAGAGCTGTATGGAGTGTATGTGTTGTCGGCCTCAGTGAGGTCAACGACACACGCATTAGCCGCGCCAATGCTGGCTCCCCGCACAAGAGATCGCAGGGGTCCGACTGCTGATCAGACACTTGTCCCCTATCCTGCGAATACGTATCTAACACTACGGTACTCCTTTAAGTCCGCAATTGTAGATTTTAGAAGGCGCTCAAAAGTACACAAGAACTGCCTTGTAAAATCTGCAGTTGCGGATCCTGCATTCAGTCACCTTTGCATGCAAATAGGGGGTCAGGAGACCCCCACCAGTAAGATATCCATTCAGTATATGTTGTGTGGTACGCTGGTTTTACCTATTTGATATTTTGGGTGTTTTCTAGGTACCCCAGTTATGTTATGCCATGTTTTGGGGTACATCCTATACAGAGTACGGCAGACGGTTCCCACAGTGTGACAATGCAGGTAGGTGTTTAGATCAATATCATGTATCTCTGCATGTTAGAATTACACTCACTCCAGCTTAAAGGGGTACTCCGGTGCTTAGACATCTTATCCCTTATCCAAAGGATAGGGGATAAGATGCCTGATTGCGGGGGTCCCGCCGCTGGGGACCCCCGTGATTTTGCACAAAGTACCCCAGTTAAAATCAGTCCCCGGAGCATGTTCACTCCGGGTCTGATTACCGGCGACAGCTGTCACGCCCCCTCCCATAGGCTTGCATTGAGGGGCGGAGCGTGACGTCACACGGGGGCGGAGGCGTGACGTCACGCGCCACCTGCCCCGTGGTCGCCGGTAATCAGACCCGGAGAGAACATGCTCCGGGGACTGATTTTAACTGGGGTGCTGCGTGCAAGATCATGGGGGTCCCCAGCGGCGGGACTCCCACGATCAGGCATCATATCCCCTATCCTTTGGATAGAGGATTAGATGTCTAAGCACCGGAGTACCCCTTTAAGCTGGAGTGAGTGCCAGAGTACCCCTTTAATACCCCTTAAATACCCCTTTAATACACAGCATTTAGTCCCAAGGGTCATCTTTTCCTGCAAAATGTAAGTAATGGAAGTATTGGTACCAAGTTTTGCTCTTCAGTAACTCAGAAAGTGACCAAGTTGGTCTCTTTAAAGGGGTACTCCTCTGGAAAATATTTTCTTTTAAATCAACTGGTGCCAGAAAGTTAAACAGATTTGTAAATAACTTCTATAAAAAAAAAAAAAATTTCCAATCCTTCCAGTACTTATCAGCGGCTGTATAATCCACAGGAAGTTCTTTTCTTTTTTGAATTTCCTTTCTGCCTGACCACAAGTGCTCTCTGCTGACACTTCTGTCCATGTCAGGAACTGTCCAGAGCAGGATAGGTTTTCTATGGGGATTTGGTACTACTCTGGACAGTTCCTGACATGGACAGAGGTGTCAGCAGACAGAAAGGAAATTGAAAAAGAAAAGAATTTCCTCTGTAGTATAAAGCTGCTGATAAGTACTGGAAGGATTGAGATTTTTTTAATTGAAGTAAATCTGTTTAACTTTCTGGCACCAAATTGATTTAAAAGAAAATGTTTTCCAGTGGAGTACCCCTTTAAGAGCATGAAGATCTATTGTGGTCACCTCTGTGGTGGCAACTGTTGTAGTGGGGGCGCTGCCATGCAAGGCTCAGTCTTCCTAAGTAACCAAATTTGGAAGACTTCATATGCCTTGATGTGGTCCTTTGGTCACAACAGTGTTTCCCAACCAGTGTGCCTCCAGCTGTTGAAAAACTTCAACTTCCAGCATGCCCCGGACAGCCTTTGGCTGTCCGGGGCATGCTGGGAGTTGTAGTTTTGCAACAGCTGGAGGCACTCTGGTTGGGAAACACTGGCATAAAATGTTTGTATTGGATTTTTATTAAAGGGGTTCTCTGGTGGAAAACTTATTTTTTTTAAATGAACTGGTGCCAGAAAGTTAAACAGATTTGTAAATGACGTCTATTAAAAAAATCTTTATCCTTCCAGTACTTATTAGCAGCTGTATGCTACAGAGGAAATTCTTTGCTTTTCGAATTTCTTTTTTTTGTCTTGTCCACTGTGCTCTCTGCTGACACCTGATGCCCGTATCAGGAACTGTCCAGAGCAGCAGAAAATCCTCATAGCAAACCTATGCTGCTCTGGACAGTTCCTGACACAGACAGAGGTGTCAGCAGAGAGCACTGTGGACAAGACAAAAAAGAAATTCAAAAAGAAAAGAATTTCCTCTGTAGTATACAGCAGCTAATAAGTACTGGAAGGGTAATTTTTTTTTTAAATAGAAGTCATTTTCAAATCTGTTTAACTTTCTGGCACCAGTTGATTAAAAAAAAAAATGTTTTCCACCGGAGTACCCCTTTATAGAAATCTGTGCGCACTGTCAAAGGAATCCATGACAGATCCCCTTTGTCCCAGAAATCCAGCAGCCTGAGGTCACAGACTTCACCAATGTCTATGGATGTGACCCTACAGTTTCACACCAAAGAGCACCCAATAGGATACCTGCAATATTTGGGTTTAAATAAAACTTACATGATGAATGAATAAGGTTTTGTTCACATCTGGATACCATTCATAACAATAGGTGCATGACTTGGATCCATTGACTTACAGTGTCAAATATGATGCAATCTGAACAATGCGGCAGAATCCCATTACAGTGCTCCCTCAAATTACAATATTAATTGGTTCCAGGACGACCATTGTATGGTGAAACCATTGTATGTTGAGACCATAACTCTATGGAAACCTGGTAATTGGTTCTGAAGCCACCAAAATGTCATCCAAAAATAGGAAATGTGAGGATTAAAGATAAATAAGTAGATAACTAATATAGATAAAGCAAATCCTTACATATAAAAGTAAGAAAGATCTGCTGGGAGCTGTAATCACTGTCTATTTCAGTCTTTCCCAAAGAGGGTGCCTCCAGATGTTGCAAAACTACAACTCCCAGCATGCTGGGAGTTGTAGTTTTGCAACAGCTGGAGGCACCCTCTTTGGGAAACACTGGTCTATGTATAGGACAGGAGCTTCTTCAGGGTCCTGTACAGAACACGCCATATCCTAAAAAAAAAGGAAAATGGAGCCGCCCCCACCTGATGTCCTAAGGAGCAGCTAACCCTTGCACAGGTAAAGAGTACAGAACATGTAATACCTCCCTGTACTATAGGGGGCGCTACCAGACACCAGTCAGTGCATACACTTCAGTAATACAGGTAAAGAGTACAGAACATGTAATACCTCCCTGTACTATAGGGGGCGCTACCAGACACCAGTCAGTGCATACACTTCAGTAATACAGGTAAAGAGTACAGAACATGTAATACCTCCCTGTACTGTAGAGGGCGCTACCAGACACCAGTCAGTGCATGTACTTCAGTAATACAGGTAAAGAGTACAGAACATGTAATACCTCCCTGTACTGTAGGGGGCACTACCAGACACCAGTCAGTGCATACACTTCAGTAATACGGGTAAAGAGTACAGAACATGTAATACCTCCCTGTACTGTAGAGGGCGCTACCAGACACCAGTCAGTGCATGTACTTCAGTAATACAGGTAAAGAGTACAGAACATGTAATACCTCCCTGTGCTGTAGGGGGCGCTACCAGACACCAGTCAGTGCATGCACTTTAGGAATACACGGATTTTACCAGTGAAATATCCATTCTGATTGGTCGGTTCTTCCAGCCATTGACACGTTTCGCAGATTCCATAGCATTGTATGTTGAGTCTGGTTTCAAGTTACAATGGTCCAGAAAAGACTATTGTATGTTGAGGCCATTGTAAGTTGAGGGATCACTGTAATCAGTCGGATTCTTCTGCAAGTTGGGTTCTGCTCGGAGGGGCCCTTACAGTTTATCATAGGTTTTATTTTATTTTTTACTGCAGCTGTGTCTATTGGAAGTAGAGATGAGCGAACTTACAGTAAATTCGATTCGTCACGAACTTCTCGGCTCTGCAGTTGATGACTTTTCCTGCGTAAATTAGTTCAGCTTTCAGGTGTTCCGGTGGGCTGGAAAAGGTGGATACATTCCTAGGAAAGAGTCTCCTAGGACTGTATCCACCTTTTCCAGCCCACGGGAGCACCTGAAGGCTGAACTAATTTATGCAGGATAAGTCATCAACTGCCGAGCCGAGAAGTTCGTGACGAATCGAATTTACTGTAAGTTCGCTCATCTCTAATTGGAAGAATGTATGGAGGGTCCAGCACTTCGTTGCAAACAGCTTTATTGAAGATACATCACACCATAAAAACGACAATCAGTCAGACATGTTTCGAGCGCACGCGCTCGAAACATGTCTGTCTGATTTGTCGTTTTTATGGTGTGATGTATCTTCAATAAAACTGCTTGCAAAGAAGTGCTGGACCCTCCATACATTTTTCCTTTGACATTGGATGCCTTGCCGGGCACCGGTCAGTGCACCGTACACAAGGGAAGGTGAGTTGGATTACTTACCTGTTTGTTGCAGCTGTGTCTATTATATGTCTTTTCTTTTTGCTTTTGTGGGCAATTAAACGTCTTTGATTGGAGGACCTGAAACCTGCACTTGACAAGTTTGAACAGTACAAAGACCGTCTTGTTGGCATAGGAGAGGTAAGGGTTAAATCATTCTGGGAAATGATCAGATTTGGCTCCTAGTGAAACCAAACAGACCAATAATGAGTTAAAGGGGTACTCCGGTGAAAACCTTTTTTTATTTTATTTTTTAAATCAACTGGTGCCAGAAAGTGAAACAGATTTGTAAATTACCTCTATAAAAAAAAAAATCTTAATCCTTCCTGTACTCATTAGCTGCTGAATACTACAGTGGAAATTCTTTTACGTTTGAAACACAGAGCTCTCTGCTGACATCATGAGCACAGTGCTCTCTGCTGACATCTCTGTCCATTTTAGGAACTGTCCAGAGTAAAAGGAAATCCCCATAGCAAACATATGCTGCTCTGGACAGTTCCTAAAATGGACAGAGATGTCAGCAGAGAGCACTGTGGTCATGATGTCAGCAGAGAGCTCTGTGTTTCAAACGTAAAAGAATTTCCACTGTAGTATTCAGCAGCTAATGAGTACAGGAAGGAGTAAGATTTTTTTAATAGAAGTTATTTACAAATCTGTTTAACTTTCTGGCACCAGCTTATTTAAAAAAAAAAAAAAAAGTTTTTCACCGGAGTACCCCTTTAATATGAAGGTTTATCTGAAGGATGTACACACAGGGGTGCGGCTACCTGCGCCTGCCTATAGGGGAGCTTACTCCAGCCTTAAAAAATAGTTTAAGGCTAGGCACTGCCATCTGCATCCGACCTGTTAAGGGTCCAATCGGCTCTTTAATTTTTTTTTATTCTTTAGCTGATCGGACCCTGAAACTGGTCAGATGCGAACAGCTACTGTTAGGTTCCGACGGCCCCCATTTACTTGCATGGGGCCCATCGGTGATCCAGGAATTTAGCAGAGAAAAAGAATAAAGCTTGCACTGTATTTTTCTCTGCTAAACTTGACGGAACTGCCGAAGAAGCCCGACAGCAGTGTGAACGAGGCCTTTGTGCATCAGTAGCTGTATAAGTACATATGCCGTTAGCTCCCCCTAGTGGTGGCTGCTTTCAGCCAGTATGCTACTGTATATCAAATCATAAAAACAGAGACCACTCAATAGCCCCTGCATTGCAGTAGTAAGTAGGGGGCTCGATTAATAGGAAAATGCCCAAATTAACATTAGAACTGGGATGGCACTAACTTATTTACCCACCTTGTTCTCCTTTTCCCTGTATAGATCGGGTTAGACTTCACCCCCTGGCTCACTCCCACCTCCAAGGAGAGAGAAGAGCAGCTGAGAGTTTTCCAGAAACAACTGGACATTGCAAAACAAATGGACTTACCAGTGTCAGTGTATAGCGAAACCAATGCAAATATATGAGCCAACGCTTCTTCCTGACCCAATAGTAGCTTTGGCCTCTTCACTTTGGAGATCTCTGATCTCTAGGACCCTCTATCTGTTTGAAGGGTCCCTTTACACTAAGCTTTTCACAAAGTACCCCCCCCCCCCTCTCCACTGGAACCTTCAATGATCGGCTGTATTTTAAGATGGGGATCTTGTAGCCATGACCCCTCCGTTCTACCTTAGACATGTATGTTATTTCTACAATATATACAGTACCGTACTATTCATAGACATGACTAGGGGCGTGGTGTAACATCACAAGGGGGTGTGGCATGACGCCTCGACCACTGCCACCCAAACCCAGCGGCATATGTTCAGAACGCTGGGTGCTGTGCGGAGATCATGGGGGTCCCAGTAGCGGGAACTCTGTGATCAGACATCTTATTCCCTAGCCTTTGGATAGGGGATAAGATACCTAGCATCTGAGTACCCCTTTAAGATACACATTCATATTGTTGTTGTTCTTTATGTAAAGTAAGAAAATACAGCAGATCACTTGAATGACATTTATACCAAAGCAAAAGGAACATCCTTCTGATAGATGGCGTCATCTCTTCTCCATTTTCACCCAGCAATGAAAGTTGATTATTCGGGAGATCCCAGGAACAGGACCCCTCAATCACCTGACCCCTCAATCACCTGACCCCTCAATCACCTGACCCCTCAATCACCTGACCCCTCAATCACCTGACCCCAATTACAGTCATACTGGAAGGAGTTGCCTTAAAATTCAAAAAGTTTAATTTTTTTCTTCTTTTTACAGAAATGTCCATTCTCGTTCAGCTGGGAGACAAACTATAGCTTTTCTTAAGGAACAAGGTAAGAACATTGCTTCTGAAAGGTAACCACCATAGCAAATCAATGGCGATCTTCATGCATCCCCTTTCTTAGGCTCACACTATGGAACTTCTGTAGTGTGCACTGAGCAGCTGACTCCCATTGAGATCAATGGGAGTCTGCTGCATGCAGAATCCGTGCAGCTTTTCCGTAGTGTGAATGTGGGCCCTTAAGAGGACCAGTTACTTGATACCTGCTTGTTCAAAATGAATCCATAGGATTTCATATGTATGTGTGTGTGTGTATATATATATATATATATATATATATATATATATATACATAAATGTTTATGTGTTTGGTGTTGATTGTGACTTTCAGGTGCTGAGAAAGTCTTACTGCACAATTTTGCTGGTCGCGCCTCAGTTGCCTTGGAGGGGGTGCAGGCCGGATACTTCTTCTCCTTCCCCCCAAGAGTCGCAAATAATGATCAGGTAAGTAAAATGATAACAGATTTATTAACCATATTAAAGCAGAACATTATACAGGAATAAATGTATGTGTTTCCAGATTGTTTTTTAGGTTACAGTTTCGACTTTCTCCGGAGTCTTTTTCAAGCCTTAAAATAGACTCTGGAGAGAGTTGAAATGTTGCTGTTCACATCATGATGGAATAAAACTTGTTTCACTGTTTTTTCACTAATATTGGAGTGCAGCAATTTTTTATTTTAATTTTTTTTTTACATCCTACAAGGACTGTTTGTGAACCTTACCCTTGTTTTTGCTTGCACCCATTCTCTTTAGTCTCATTGGAGGCACTCCACCCCTGAAAGAGTGCAGCTGAATTTATCTTTTTGATAGATAGAGAGATAGATAGATATGAGATAGATAGATACATATGAGATAGATAGATAGTAGAGATGAGCGAACTTACAGTAAATTTGATTAGTCACGAACTTCTCGGCTCGGCAGTTGATGACTTATCCTGCATAAATTAGTTCAGCTTTCAGGTGCTCCAGTGGGCTGGAAAAGGTGGATACATTCCTAGGAAAGAGTCTCCTAGGACTGTATCCACCTTTTCCAGCCCACCGGAGCACCTGAAAGCTGAACTAATTTATGCAGGAAAAGTCATCAACTGCCGAGCCGAGAAGTTTGTGACGAATCGAATTTACTGTAAGTTCGCTCATCTCTGATAGATAGATAGATATGAGAGAGATAGAGAGAGATAGATAGATAGACAGATAGACACTTGATAGACGGAGCAGCACACAAACACTGGTGAGTGGGCGCAAGCTGTGGTTGGACCCTGGTCCTCGGTCCCTCTGGATACAGCAAAATAGAAACATGGCAGCACTCCAAGAAGTACGGCGAATGGTGGCTTTATTATCACCAAAGTGTACAGCGAAGTTTCGGCCACCTCACGTGACCATCAACCAACTTGATGATGGTCACGTGAGGTGGCCGAAACTTCGCTGTACACTTTGGTGATAATAAAGCCACCATTCGCCGTACTTTTTGGAGTGCTGCCATGTTTCTATTTTGATAGATGGATATGAGATTAATAGATATTAGATAGATAGAGAGATATGAGATAGATAGATATGAGATAGATAGATAGATAGATAGATATGAGATAGATGGATATGAGATAGATAGATGGATAGATATGAGATAGATGGATAGATATGAGATTGAGAATAATAGATATGAGATGGATAGATATGAGATGGATAGATATGAGATGGATAGATATGAGATGGATAGATATGAGATGGATAGATATGAGATGGATAGATATGAGATAGATAGATAGATATTAGATAGATAGATATGAGAGAGATAGATATGAGAGAGATAGATATGAGATAGATAGATAGATATTATAGAAATGCGGGCAGCACTGTTAGATGTATGCTGGTGCTGCAGGTAAACCCGGTCACAGGTCCAGTAAATCTAACGTAGAAAGCAGCAGCACTCAATTCCGTGAAAAAATGTGTGGCTTTATTCAACCAAACATACAGGAGGCGACGTTTCAGCTGTCTCACGCGGCCTTTGTCAAGCAGTGACTGGTACATAGTGTGAGGTTTATATAGTCAACAGGTGACAATAAATTAGTGTCATAATTGTTTACAAAACAAAGTGCAGCAATACAGTGGTTATTATGATCATAGATAGTAGGGTACAATTAACCCCTTAAGGACCAAGGACGTACCGGTACGTCCTTGGTCCTGCTCTTCTGATATAACGCGGGGTTACACAGTAACCCCGCGTCATATCACGGCGGTCCCGGCGTCATAGTGAAGCCGGGACCCGCCTCTAATAGCGCGCAGCGCCGATCGCGGCGCCGCGCGCTATTAACCCTTTAGCCGCGCGCTCAAAGCTGAGCCGCGCGGCTAAAAGTGAAAGTGAAAGTTCCCGGCTAGCTCAGTCGGGCTGTTCGGGATAGCCGCGGCTAATCGCGGCATCCCGAACAGCTGACAGGACAGCGGGAGGGCCCCTACCTGCCTCCTCACTGTCCGATCGCCGAATGACTGCTCAGTGCCTGAGATCCAGGCATGAGCAGTCATCCGGCAGAATCGTTGATCACTGGTTTCTTATGAGAAACCAGTGATCAACATAGAAGATCAGTGTGTGCAGTGTTATAGGTCCCTATGGGACCTATAACACTGCAAAAAAAAAAGTGAAAAAAAAAAGTGAATAAAGATCATTTAACTCCTCCCCTATTAAAAGTTTGAATCACCCCCCTTTTCCAATAAAAAAAAAACACAGTGTAAATAAAAATAAACATATGTGGTATCACCGCGTGCGGAAATGTCCGAATTATAAAAATATATCATTAATTTTTATAATCGGTCAATGGCGTGCGCGCAAAAAAATTCCAAAGTCCAAAATAGTGCATTTTTGGTCACTTTTTATATAATTTAAAAATGAATAAAAAGTGATCAATAAGTCCTATCAATGCAAAAATGGTACCGTTAAAAACTTCAGATCACGGCGCAAAAAATGAGCCCTCATACCGCCCCATACACGGAAAAATAAAAAAGTTATAGGGGTCAGAAGATGACAATTTTAAACGTATTAATTTTCCTGCATGTAGTTATGATTTTTTCCAGAAGTCCGACAAAATCAAACCTATATAAGTAGGGTATCATTTTAATCGTATGGACCTACAGAATACATATCAGGTGTCATTTTTACCGAAAAATGTACTACGTAGAAACGGAAGCCCCCAAAAGTTACAAAACAGCGTTTTTTCTTCAATTTTGTCGCACAATGATTTTTTTTCCCGCTTCACCATAGATTTTTGGGCAAAATGACTGACGTCATTACAAAGTAGAATTGGTGGCGCAAAAAATAAGCCATCATATGGATTTTTAGGTGTAAATTTGAAAGAGTTATGATTTTTTAAAGGCAAGGAGCAAAAAACGGAAACGCAAAAACGGAAAAACCTCCGGTCCTTAAGGGGTTAAACACCTTACATGCATCAGGCGCCTACCATACATGAAATAAACTCAGTTCAAAACAATAAGTAAACTCAAAACTGTTCACAACTTTTATAAAGTGCATAATTTTTGTGCAAGTATTCACCGTGATGAGTGGATCTTCCGGGAGGGAGGAGTTCCGCCGCGCGTCCTCCATTCACCGGCACACACGAGGACGCCAACCAGTCCAGCCCAGGTCCGTCTTCTACGTCTTTCCGGTTTGCGCCGGAAGTGATCTCATGGTAAACAAAAGCACGTGTATGGCTCGCGCTTGCGCACTAGAGTGAACGCGGGCTGTACGCCATCTTGGGTCCTGGCTACCCTTACTGTCAGTCCATATATGTGATAGTGGTACCTATGATACCGGTTATACCGGCGCATCGTGGGGGTGGGACTGTCAACTGTTATGGGGTGATGCCATAGAACGGGAAACCCGTTCTGTTTGGCATACCGGCTCTGTGTCTCCCTGTCTGGTAATCCAGTCGGGTGGCACAATCCGGGTATACCACCCCAAAAGTGACAACCTGGCATCCACTCACCCATCTTTGCCTTCGTAGGTGTATTTCATGCAGCTCATTTTCGGGGTGCTCAGGTACCCGGCGTCAGGTGCTTAGGAGTATCCGTAGAGTAAGGAAAGGGTGTTGTGATGGCGTCCTCAGTGACCGGTCATGGCTGGAGGCGCAGCGTCTCTCATTCACTCTTCTGGAAGAAAAATAAAATAGCATAAGTATATAGAAAAATTTTGAAAAAAAGTACCAAACATACACCATATTCCGCGTACTTGTCCTGTGGCGTGTCTCCGTGCCAGAGGAGAAATTATGGATTACATATTTTATGGCTGATTTTATATTCAGTATTCAAACCATGAGGTTTGAGATTATTCAACTCGTAGATCCACCTCAGCTCTCTCCTTTTTAACTTACATTCCCTATCTCCACCTTTTTTAAGGGGGGGGAATGTGGCCCAACTCCTCAAAATGTTTAGCCGTGAATTACGTGAATTACGTTTTATGTTGGTAGACCACATTCCCCCCCTTAAAAAAGGTGGAGGTGGATCTACGAGTTGAATACTCTCAAACCTCATGGTTTGAATACTGAATATAAAATCAGCCATAAAATATTTAATCCATAATTTCTCCTCTGGCACGGAGACACGCCACAGGACAAGTACGCGCGGAATATGGTGTATGTTTGGTACTTTTTTTCTAAATTTTTCTATATACTTATGCTATTTTATTTTTCTTCCAGAAGAGTGAATGAGAGACGCTGCGCCTCCAGCCATGACCGGTCACTGAGGACGCCATCACGACACCCTTTCCTTACTCTACGGATACTCCTAAGCACCTGACGCCGGGTACCTGAGCACCCCGAAAATGAGCTGCATGAAATACACCTACGAAGGCAAAGATGGGTGAGTGGATGCCAGGTTGTCACTTTTGGGGTGGTATACCCGGATTGTGCCACCCGACTGGATTACCAGACAGGGAGACACAGAGCCGGTATGCCAAACAGAACGGGTTTCCCGTTCTATGGCATCACCCCATAACAGTTGACAATCCCACCCCCACGATGCGCCGGTATAACCGGTATCATAGGTACCACTATCACATATATGGACTGACAGTAAGGGTAGCCAGGACCCAAGATGGCGTACAGCCCGCGTTCACTCTAGTGCGCAAGCGCGAGCCATACACGTGCTTTTGTTTACCATGAGATCACTTCCGGCGCAAACCGGAAAGACGTAGAAGACGGACCTGGGCTGGACTGGTTGGCGTCCTCGTGTGTGCCGGTGAATGGAGGACGCGCGGCGGAACTCCTCCCTCCCGGAAGATTCATTCATCACGGTGAATACTTGCACAATAATTATGCACTTTACAAAAGTTGTGAACAGTTTTGAGTTTACTTATTGTTTTGCACCGAGTTTCTTTCATGTATGGTAGGCGCCTGATACATGTAAGGTGTTTAATTGTACCCTACTATCTATGATCATAATAACCACTGTACTGCTGCACTTTGTTTTGTAAACAATTATGACACTAATTGATTGTCACCTGCTGACTATATAAACCTCACACTATGTACCAGTCACTGCTTGACAAAGGCCGCGTGAGACAGCTGAAACGTCGCCTCCTGTATGATTGGTTGAATAAAGCCACACATTTTTTCACGGAATTGAGTGCTGCTGCTTTCTACGTTAGATAGATAGATAGATAGATAGATAGATAGATAGATGTGAGATAGATAGATAGATAGATATGAGATAGATAGATAGATAGATAGAACGACACACAGACATACATAGATGTTTCTGATCTGTATCTCACTTGGAAAAACTCTCATAGATCCAGAAAGTTTTCCTATTTCCCCTGCTAGGATCTTTACCATCTATCCTGGCACCAAATCTACAGATGAAATGCAGATCCCATACATGGCGGGTGAATACGTCCTCAGACTCCCTGCCTACTCTTTGTGCCATGTTCTCTGCTGCTGCTTCCAGTTATTACATTATTAGAACTAATTGGTTTTTATTGTAAATCACTTTGCACAAACTCCAGAGAGAAAAGCTGATAAGACGGATCCCATTGGAGAACATCTGCTTAGAGACTGATTCACCAGCCCTGGGACCAGACCGACAGGTACGGACAACACTACTATGTACATAGAGCATTACCAAGGGACTGGACACCGGTGTTTCCCAACCTGGGTGCCTCCGGCTGTTGCAAAACTACAACTCCCAGCATGCCCGGACAGCCGTAGGCTGTCCGGGCATGCTGGGAGTTGTAGTTTTGCAACAACCGGATGCATCCTGGTTGGGACAGACTGGTGTAGATAATGGGGGTTTATATAGAAGGTATATAGACTCCTGTCACCTACTGTGCCAGGCAATGGGAGGACTCTCAGTCTTTCCTGGCAGCTCTTTATGTATCTTGTATTGTACCTGTAAAATGATAACATTATATTCAAAAAAAAATTTATAAGCAGTTGCCGTCTAGTTTATTATGAATAGTAGGACATTATTAATTACCTTAATTACCATAGTTTTTGTCTTTATTTCAGGAAAGGAATATACCATCCAATATCTTCATCTCCTGTGAATACATTGCCCGCGTGAAGGGTCTGTCACCGGAGAAAGTCTGCGAGGCGACCGCCCATAATGCCTTCCGGCTATTTCCAAAGATCCGTCACAAGATGAATAATAGATATTAAAGGGGTTGTCTTGTATAGGAAAAGCATTTATTTTTACATTTTTTTTTAGCTCAGCACCTTTAAAATGAATGGGACTGAGCTGCAGTACTACATATGACCTGTAGACATGAGTGGCACTGTTTTTAAAAAAATAAAAAGGATCAGGGTTTTTTCTTATTATGGACAATCCCTTGAAAGGGGTTTTCTGGAACTACAATGCGGGTGGAGGTCTGACTTCCAGCACCCCATCTGATCAGTTGATTGAAGGGGCCATATCCTCTTTATTTTTTACTAAGTAGTGCCATCAGGGACATGCACAGGTTGACTTAAAAGGGGGCTTAAAGGGGTACTCCGCCCCTAGACATCTTATCCCCTATCCAAAGGATAGGGGATAAGATGTTAGATCGCCGCGGTCCCGCTGCTGGGGACCCCGGGGATCGCCGCTGAGGCACCCCGCTATCATTACTGCGCAGAGCGAGTTCGCTCTGTGCGTAATGACGGGCGATACAGGGGCCGGAGCAGCGTGACGTCATGGCTCCGCCCCTCATGACATCACGGCTCCTCCCCTTAATGCAAGTCTATGGCAGGGGGTGTGACGACCACCACGCCCCCTTCCCATAGACTTGTATTGACGGGGGCGGGCCATGACGTCACGAGGGGCGGAGCCATGACGTAACGATGCTCCGGCCCCTGTATTGCCCGTCATTACGTGCAGAGCGATCTCGCTCTGCGCAGTAATGATAGCGGGGTGCTGCAGCAGCGATCCCCGGGGTCCCCAGCAGCGAGACCCCGGCGATCTGACATCTTATCCCCTATCCTTTGGATAGGGGATAAGATGCCAGGGGCGGAGTACCCCTTTAAGCCCCTGCCCTTTTCATGTTCTTCCTATAAGTGCCCTAGGCAGTCTGGCATCATTATGTGGGCATTTATATAAATAATTACAAGAAGTGCCCCTGCCCCCCAAAATGTCTATGCATGTCCCTGAGTGCTATACATTTTGTAGTGGTTGTGGCTGATATTGCAGCCCATTAAAAAAAACTCTGGTACTTAAAGGGGTACTCAACTGGAAAACTTTTTTTTTTAAATCAACTGGTGCCAGAAAGTTAAACAGATTTGTAAATTACTTCTATTAAAAAATCTTAATCCTTCCAGTACTTATCAGCTGCTGTATGCGCCACAGGAAGTTCTTTTCTTTTTGAATTACTTTTCTGTCTGACCACAGTGCTCTCTGCTGACACCTCTGTCCATGTCAGGAACTGTCCAGAGTGGGAGCAAATCTCCATAGCAAACCTACCCCGCACTGGACAGTTCCTGACATGGACAGAAGTGTCAGCAGAGAGCACTGTGGTCAGACAGAAAAAAAATTCAAAAAGAAAAGAACTTCCCCTATAGTATATAGCAGCTGATAAGTACAGGAAGGATTAACGTACCCCTTTACGACCCCATATGGTTCCTTGAGACTTATTCTTCACTGAAAGAATTGCTTCTAGGGGACATAGTATTATACAGTCATGGCCGTAAATGTTGGCACCCCTGAAATTTTTCAAGAAAATGAAGTTATTGCAGTAACACATGTGTATTCCCTTTGTGTATTGGAACTAAACCAAAAAAGGAGGAAAAAAAAGCTAATTGGACATAATGTCACCAAACTCCAAAAATGGGCTGGACAAAATTATTGGCATCCTTTCAAAATTTTGGAAAAATAAGATTGTTTCAAGCATGTGATGCTCCTTTATACTCACCTGGGGCAAGTAACAGGTGTGGGCAACATAAAAATCACACCTCAAAGCAGATAAAAAGGAGAGAAGTTCACTTAGTCTTTGCATTGTGTGTCTGTGTGTGCCACACTAAGCATGGACAACAGAAAGAGGAGAAGAGAACTGTCTGAGGACTTGAGAACCAAAATTGGGGAAAATTTCAACAATCTCAAGGTTACAAGTCCATCTCCAGAGATCTAGATTTGCCTTTGTCCACAGTGCGCAACATTATCAAGAAGTTTGCAACCCATAGCACTGTAGCTAATCTCCCTGGGCGTGGACGGAAGAGAAAAATTGATGAAAGGTGTCAACGCAGGATAGTCCGGATGGTGGATAAGCAGCCCCAAACAAGTTCCAAAGATTTTCAAGCTGTCCTGCAGGCTCAGGGAGCATCAATGTCAGCACGAACTATCCGTCTACATTTAAATGAAATGAAATGCTATGGAGGAGACCCAGGAGGACCCCACTGCTGACACAGAGACATAAAATGCAAGACTACATTTTGCCAAAATGAACTTGAGTAACCAAAATCCTTCTGGGAAAATGTCTTGTGGACAGATGAGACCAAGATAGAGCTTTTTGGTAAAGCACATCATTCTACTGAGGCCTACAAAGAAAAGAACACAGTACCTACAGTGAAATATGGTGGAGGTCAATGATGTTTTGTGGTTGTTTTGCTGCCTCTGGCACTGGGGGCCTTGAATGTGTACAAGGCATCATGAAATCTGAGGATTACCAATGGATTTTCGGTGGCACTGTACAGCCCAGTGTCAGAAAGCTGGGTTTGCGTCCGAGATCTTGGGTCTTCCAGCAGGATAATGACCCCAAACATACATCAAAAAGTCCCCAGAAATGGATGGCAACAAAGTGCTGGAGAATTCTGAAGTGGCAGCAATGAGTCCAGATCTAAATCCCATTGAACACCTGTGGAGACATCTTAAAATTGCTGTTGGGAAAAGGCGCCTTCCAATAAGAGAGACTGGAGAAGTTTTGTAAAGGAAGAGTGGTCCAACATTCCGGCTGAGAGGTGTAAGAAGCTTATTGATGGTTATAGGAAGCGACTGATTTCAGTTATTTTTTCCAAAGGGTGTGCAACCAAATATTAAGTTAAGAGTGCCAACAATTTTCTCCAGCCCATTTTTGGAGTTTGGTGACATTATGTCCAATTTGCTTTTTTTCCTCCTTTTTTTGGTTTAGTTCCAATACACACAAAGGGAATAAACATGTATATAGCAAAACCTGTGTTACTGCAATCCTTTTCTGTGAGAAATACTTCATTTTCTTTAAAAACTTCAGGGGTGCCAGCGTTTACGGCCATGACTGTATGGAACATTCCATAATTATAAAGCCAGAAGGAAAACCTTCATAAAAAGTTAGTATGAGGCCTAGTACTGGTTTCCTCTTATTTGTAACGATTGTATCTTTGTCTCCTGTAATAACAAACTTCTCATTGTTCCCATCTGTCGTCCTTGTTGTGATGACCTTTACCTGGAGAGAATATCCGCAGCGTTTCATTCTTAATACGACCATTACATTCTCTCCGGACGAACCATGAACAGCGGGAGCCGCACAAATTCTTACCAAGTAAAACAGATGGAAATACATCTGTAGTGAGCGAAGCGATGGCTGAACCTTTTTTATGGAGATGTTATTTTAGTCTGAATACAACTTGCAAACTTTCCACCGCTTCCTGCTGTTGTGATCTTTAACCACTTAAAGGGATTAACCAGGAAAAAACTTATTTATATATATATATATATATATATATATATATATATATATATATATATCTCAACTGGCTCCAGTAAGTTAAACAGATTTGTAAATTACTTCTATTAAAAAATCTTAATCCTTTCAGTACTTATGAGCTTCTGAAGTTTAGGTTGTTCTTTTCTGTCTAAGTAATCTCTGATGACACGTGTCTCGGGAACCGCCCAGTTTAGAAGAGGTTTGCTATGGGAATTTGCTTCTAAACTGGGCGGTTCCCGAGACACGTGTCATCAGAGATTACTTAGACAGAAAAGAACAACCTTAACTTCAGAAGCTCATAAGTACTGAAAGGATTAATATTTTTTAATAGAAGTCATTTACAAATCTGTTTAACTTTCTGGAGCCAGTTGATATATATAAAAAAGTTTTTTCCTGGAATACCCCTTTAAGGACCCAGGGCGTACCTGTACTCCCTGAGTCCGCTACCTTTCTATAACATATACATATGTGGTATCGTGGCGTGCGGAAATGTCAGAATTATAAAAATATATCGATAATTAAACCGCACGGTCAATGGCGTACACGCGAAAAAATTCCAAGGTTCAAAATAGCGTATTTTTGGTCTCTTTTTATATAATGAAAAAGATTCATAAAAAGCGATCAAAAAGTCCAATCAATACAAAAAGGGTACCGATAAAAACTTCAGATCACGGCGCAAAAAAATGAGCCCTCATACCGCCCCGTACGCAAAAAATTTAAAAAGTCATAGGGGTCAGAAGACAATTTTAAACATATACATTTTCCTGCATGTAGTTAAGATTTTTCCAAGAAGTGCGACAAAATCAAACTTATATAAGTAGGGGATCATTTTAATCGTATGGACCTACAGAATAAAAAGGTGTCATGTACCAAAAAATTTAACAGAAGCCCCCAAAATTTACAAAATGGCGTTTTTGTTGCACAGTTTTGTTGCACAATTCATTTTTTTTCCCATTTCGCGTAAATTTTTGGGTAAAATGACTGACGTCATTACAAAGTAGAATTGGTGTCGCAAAAAATAAGCCATCATATGGATTTTTAGGTGGAAAATTGAAAGAGTTATGATTTTTGTAAAGTAAGGAGGAAAAAACAAAAGTGCAAAAACGGAAAAACCCTGCGTCTTTAAGGGGTTAAAGGGGAAATTCCTCCTGAAGTCGAGTCATGGGACTGCGGAACAACATAGAGAGCCAAAGATGTAAAATTATGTTACTATAGGATATATATATCTACATAAAACATATATTTATTTTTACTATACATATTATTACTGCATATTGTAAATATATGGCGCGGCAATCTAGTATAGCTGTCGCTTTTACACAGTCTGAACCAGGTTCTGATCTCTGACTTTTTAGGGGGTTGAATACTTTTGCAATGGGTTGTATGAATATAAGTTTACTTGTGTTTTATTAAAATAATGATGCTTGTGTCTACTTTACTCACTAGAATGGCGTTTCCCAACCAGGGTGCCTCCAGCTGTTGCAAAACTACAACTCCCGGCATGCCCGGACAGCCTTTGGCTGTCCGGGCATGCTGGGAGTTGCAGTTTTGCAACAGCTGGAGGCACCCTGGTTGGGAAACAATGCACTAGAAATACACTACCACCAGCAGCAGAGATTACAGTAGGATGAATCTCACCATAGAACATTCTCTCTCTATCCACAGACATCTTTCTTGGATACCAGATCCCATCACTGTTTCTTAAAGGAAACCTGTCATCACTTTAAAGGGGTTATCCAGGAAAAAAACTTTTTTTTTATATATATATATATATATATATATATATATATATATATATATATATATCAACTGGCTCCAGAAAGTTAACCAGATTTGTAAATTACTTCTATTAAAAAATCTTAATCCTTCCAATAATTATCAGCTGCTGAAGTTGAGTTGTCCTTTTCTGTCTAAGTGCTCTCTGATGACACCTGTCTCGGGAACTGTCCAGAGTAGAAGCAAATCCCCATAGCAAACCTCTTCTACTGCAATTCCCGAGACAAGCAGAGATGTCAGCAGAGAGCACTGTTGCCAGCCAGAAAAGAACAACTCAACTTTAGCAGCTGATAATTATTGGAAGGATTAAGATTTTTTAATCGAAGTAATTTACAAATCTGGTTAACTTTCTGGAGCCAGTTGATATAAAAAAAAAAAAAAAAGAATTTTTTTTCCTGGACTACCCCTTTAATTCTGCCTAAACCTTGAGTCATCATACCTGGTGGCTTCTTCCTACCTTACTAGCTTGATTGACAGATTTCTCCCTATTCCCAAACAATAGTGTTGAGCGTGAATATTTGGAATGCAAATTTTTACCGAGAATATCGGCACTTCGCGATTTTGCGAATATTTAGAATATAGTGATATATATTTGTAATGACGAATATTCATTTTTTTTTTTTTTTGTTTTTTTTTACTATATGCGAATATGCAAAGTATAGGGGATACTAGGTATAGGGGATACGTTTTTCAGCTGAAAGGTAAATATCTTGCCCAATGCCCTGCTACATATATATGCAGCAGGGCAGTGGGCAAGATATTTACCTTTCAGCTGGTTGGGCCCTTTAAGGGGTATTTCAGGGAAAAACTTTTTTTATATATATAAATATATATATATATATATATCAACTGGCTCCAGAAAGTTAAACAGATTTGTAAATTACTTCTATTAAAAATTCTTAATCCTTTTCAGTACTTATGAGCTTCTGAAGTTAAGGTTGTTCTTTTCTGTCTAAGTGCTCTCTGATGACACCTGTCTCAGTTTAGTAGCAAATCCCCATAGCAAACCTCTTCTAAACTGGGTGGTTCCCGAAACAGGTGTCATCAGAGAGGACTTAGACAGAAAAGAACAACCTTAACTTCAGAAGGTCATAAGTACTGAAAGGATTAAGATTTTTTAATAGAAGTAATTTACAAATCTGTTTAACTTTCTGGAGCCAGTTGATGTATAAAAAAATTTTTTTTTCCTGGAACACCCCTTTAATGTAAACTGCATGAAGGCACAGGCAGGAATTAACCGAAGAGTCTGCGCTGGACGCCGAAGCACCTGACTTGTCTGACGCTTGGACATCATTGGCTCCTCACTTTGTCAGTAGATCCTCATCCTCTGTGTGACAATAATCATTATAATGCTGCCAGACATCATTCCTCCCTAAAAATAATACTAATAATAAAAAGGGCTCCTCCACACTGCGGACATTCAGCTGGCAGTCAAGAATTGCGTATTTTTGGTCGCTTCATATACCAGAAAAAAACTTAATAAAATGCCATCAAAAATCAAAACAAAACAAAAATTATATCAATGAAAACTAAAGTCCATTGTGCAAAAAAATGAGCCTCATACATCCCTGTATACAGAAATAAGTTATGAGGGTCAGAAGAGGACAATTTTCGGCGTACTAATTATTGTACAAAAAAGTTATCATTTTTATATAAGTAGGTTTTATAAGTAGTAAAATAAAATAAAACCTATATAAGTTGGGAATCGTAATCGTATGGACCTACAGAATAAAGATAAGGTGTCATTTGTACCGAAAAGTCCACTGCGTAGAAATGGAAGCTTCCAAAAGTTGCACATTTTTTTTTTTCAACTTCTTCCCTACATGTATTAATTTTTAAATTTTGCTGTATATTTGGTGGTAAAATGAATAACATGATTACAAAGTACAGTTGGTGGTGCAAAATATAGGTGGAAAACGGACAGCATTATGGATATTAGAAGGGGAGGAGGAAAAAAACGAAACCTTCCCTTATTTTGTGTTCCAGGACAAGTGGATTGGGCTCCCGTTTAAGTCCCTGGACAATTTTTTTTCCACACCCCTGCAACTTGTGTGCCCTCCCAAACATCTCAGTCACCTACACTTCCTGACCCCTCAGTCCCCTACCCCCCCAGACCCCTCAGTCCCCTACCCCCCCAGACCCCTCAGTTCCCTATCACCCCCCAGACCCCTCAGTCCCCTATAACCCCCCCAGACCCCTCATTCCCCTATCACCCCACCCCCGGACCCCTCAGTCCCCTATCACCCCATCCCCGGACACCTCAGTCCCCTATCACCCCACCCCTGGACCCCTCAGTCCCCTATCACCCCACCCCAGACCCCTCAGTCCCCTATCACCCCACCCCTGGACCCCTCAGTCCCCTATCACCCCACCCCAGACCCCTCAGTCCCCTATCACCCCACCCCAGACCCCTCAGTTCCCTATCACCCCCCAGACCCCTCAGTCCCCTATAACCCCCCCAGACCCCTCATTCCCCTATCACCCCACCCCCGGACCCCTCAGTCCCCTATCACCCCATCCCCGGACACCTCAGTCCCCTATCACCCCACCCCTGGACCCCTCAGTCCCCTATCACCCCACCCCAGACCCCTCAGTCCCCTATCACCCCACCCCTGGACCCCTCAGTCCCCTATCACCCCACCCCAGACCCCTCAGTCCCCTATCACCCCACCCCTGGACCCCTCAGTCCCCTATCACCCCACCCCCGAACCCCTCAGTCCACTATCACCCCACCCCCAGACCCCTCAGTCCCCTATCACCCCACCCCCGGACCCCTCAGTCCCCTATCACCCCACCCCTGGACCCCTCAGTCCCCTATCACCCCACCCCTGGACCCCTCAGTCCCCTATCACCCCAGACCCCTCAGTCCATGCCCAGGGCTTATTTAAGTGCATCACTCAGGGTTCGGAGGCCGGCCAGAAGGAGTGAGTCCCCCTTCAGCATAATCTGAAAAGAGGGCCTTGCGCGGGGCAGGGGATGGTAACTGGGTTTTGGGGCTGCTTTTGTTCTCTGTCGGGACTGCTATTGTAGAGGCTCCGGGCAGATGGGCGGCCATGCGGACGGCCCGGCCCACCAGGCAAATGCCCGATGGCCAGTCTGGCCCTGCTCGACATAGGGGACATTGTGGTGTCCTTACGGTGGTGGGGGCCAGAGCAAGGCCCCCACCAGCGTGAGGCATTAGGCGGCTGCCTATATGGCCTAATGGAAGAGCCGCCTCTGGATCAAGGCTAGTGGGACAGGGAGAAGCTACTTGCCACAGCTCCAGTGACTTATGGTTCAGGCAGCATGAAATTGATGGCAGATTCACTACAGGGAATCTATCACCAAGATTTTTTTGTTTTTGTTACCGATTTTAATTTCTTAGACATCATTATGGGCACAGCCATCTTGCATTCTCTGTTTTTCACAGCATTTAGAGATATACTTTACAGCAAGCCCCATGGACATTGGCAACAACAGACAGGAGCTGTTTCATTGACATAAATAAAGGTGTCTAGGCATGCTTTGTGACCTTTAAAGGAAGGAGAGGCTGATCTGTGAGCAACAGCTGTTGTGTGTACCTCAATTATCTATACACTGGTGTCACTGTACTCCTGTCAGTAATGATAAGGAGGAGACTGTTGGAAAGTAATCCGTACAGAACAGGAAGTCTCCGCTTAGTTTTGGGCCTAGTAATCAGTATACTTAACTATGTATATCCTTTGTTGTTTCCTAAAGAATTGCTGTTATCCTTGGCAATTTGTTCTTGAAATGTTTGTACTGAGTAAATATGTTAAACTTTCAATAAAAGTCAATTGAAAAGAATAGCAACTGCAAGATTTCAGTATCATGTTATAGTAAAATAACAAATTGAAGAAATCACCAAAACTTCTTTAAAAATATGGTTAACAGTTGCAGTCTGGGTTAAAGAGTGGGAGTTAAGGAGTGCCTGTCATATCCTACATAATAAAGAGTTATATATATCACTCAGAACCTAATTGTGATCATGTAGCTCCTATATTTCTCTTACAAATACCTTCTATCTGTTGCTCACTTGCTTTGTCACCCTGTGCTTTGGAGGAGGCGTGTCCTCACTCTGCATGACTCATCTTCCTCCCTGAGTGCTGGGTCTCATCATCCAATCACTGCAGGCTGCTCTGTAACCCCCTCCTCACTGCTGCAGTCTGATAGGACAGGAGTGAGCACAGAGGAGTGCTAGTCCTCTTGATTTGAACAATAGTTAATTTCCAGATGACACATTCCCTTTAAAGCGGTACTCCGGTGGAAAACTTATTTTTTTTAAATCAACTGGTGCCAGAAAGTTAAACAGATTTGTAAATTACTTCTATTAAAAAAATCTTAATCCTTCCAATAATTATCAGCTGCTGAAGTTGAGTTGTTGTTTTCTGTCTGGCAACAGTGCTCTCTGCTGACATCTCTGCTTGTCTCGGGAACTGCACAGAGTAGAAGAGGTTTGCTATGGGGATTTGCTTCTACTCTGGACAGTTCCGGAGACAGGTGTCATCAGAGAGCGCTTAAGACTGAAAAGAACGACTCAACTTCAGCAGCTCATAAGTACTGAAAGGATTAAGATTTTTTTAATAGAAGTAATTTACAAATCTGTTAAACTTTCTGAAGCCAATTGATATATTTAAAAAAATAAATAAATAAATAAATTTAAAAAAAAAGCTTTTCCCTGTATAATCGCTTCAACATCCCCCTGCTGCAGCCGCACAGATGAAGCTATGGAAAATCTGAACTGAATAAAGATTGTACAGATCATAATATGTCATGTGAAGGAATGACGAAAAGCAAACGTAGGTATTAGATGACATTTATTTTGGGAGTCACTGATGCGCAGAAGGTGGAAGATCAAGTAATAATATCTGTACGTAATTCTATACATTCTGGAAGTCGCTGTTGGCCGTAGTCATTGCTTATAGTTCGGTAAGAAGCTTATATGTCTTACACCAAATGTCCAGTCCCTGAAAAATACATATATATCAATTATTGTGCATCGTATGTAATGTACAGTGCCTTGCATAAGTATTCACATTAGAGATGAGCGAACTTACAGTAAATTCGATTCGTCACGTACTTCTCGGCTCGGCAGTTGATGACTTTTCCTGCATAAATTAGTTCAGCTTTCCGGTGCTCCCATGGGCTGGAAAAGGTGGATACAGTCCTAGGAGACTCTTTCCTAGGACTGTATCCACCTTTTCCAGCCCACCGGAGCACCGGAAAGCTGAACTAATTTATGCAGGATAAGTCATCAACTGCCGAGCCGAGAAGTTCGTGACGAATCGAATTTACTGTAAGTTCTCTCATCTCTAATTCACATACATATACAGTGCTCACTCAACTATTAAAGGGGTACTCCACTGGAAAACATTATTATTATTATCATTTTTTTTAAATCAACTGGTGCCAGAAAGTTAAACAGAGATGTAAATCACTTCTATTAAAAAAAATCTTAATCCTTCCAGTACTTATCAGCCATTGTATACTTTTATTTTTGAATTTCCTTTCTGCCTGACCACAAGTGCTCTCTGCTGACACCTCTGTCCATTTCAGGAACTGTCCGGAGCAGGATAGGTTTGCTATGGGGGATTTTCTCCTGCTCTGGACAGTTCCGGAAATGGACAGAGGGGTCAGCAGAGAGCGCTGTGGTCAGACTGAAAAGAAATTCAAAAAGAAAAGAACTTCCTCTGTAGTATACAGCAGCTGAGAAGTACTGGAAGGATTAAGATTTTTTTAATTGAAGTGATTTACAAATATGTTTAACTTTCTGGCACCTGTTGATTAAAATGTTTTTTGTTTTTTTTCCCAGTGGAGTACCCCTTTAATGGCTTCAGGTTCCATTATTTACAACATACAATGGTCTTTTCTTTTCCAACCATACTTAACAATCATCGTCAGGAAGAGTCCAGATCCATAGATCGTGTGAATGGCTGAAATATCCGACCAATCAGAGAGGGCATTTTATTGGTAAATTCCCTGTATTATTGAAGATCATGCACTGATTTGCTGTCTAGTAGCGCCCCCTACAGTATAGTGCAGTACTGTTTTGTTTATGGGTGACAGCAGAAAAATTTCCAGGTGGGGGAGGATTTGAAATGGGTACTTCAGTACTTACCTATCCACTGAATAGGCAATAAGTGTGTGATCGCGGATGTATGACTTCTGGGACCCCCCACAATCTCCAGAATGGGGCCTCGTCTTTTCGTGTATTGTCTAGGTGAGAGCCAGAGATACACGAGCGGTGTACTGGGGTATGTCTGGCGCTCCATTAATGTATAGATCAGTGTTTCCCAACTAGGGTGCCTCCAGCTGTTGCAAAACTACAACTCCCAACATGCCCGGACAGCCTTCGGCTGTCCGGGCATGCTGAGAGTTGTAGTTTTGCAACAGCTGGAGGCACCCTGGTTGGGAAACACTGGTATAGATAGATATCCACAGCAGAAAATGCCGCAGCAGTCACGGATAGTATTCAAGTGCGTGGCTTTTATCCTTCAAAATGTTTACAGTGATGTTTCGGCGCTATCACATGACCATTGTTGGTCTGTAAACATTTTGGTGAATAAAAGCCACACAGACTGACGCTGATCCTTGGATGAGCCTGCACCGTGCATCTTGCTTTACCCTGAATGTGCTGCTCCTCTTCTGAACTAGATAGATAGATATGAGATAGATAGATATGAATTATGAGATAGAGAGATAGATATGAGATAGATAGATATGAGATAGATAGATAGATATGAGATAGATAGATAGATATGAGATAGATAGATAGATATGAGATAGATAGATAGATATGAGATAGATAGATATGAGATAGATAGATAGATAGATAGATAGATAGATAGATAGATAGATAGATAGATAGATAGATATGAGATAGATATGAGATAGATAGATATGAGATAGATAGATAGATAGATATGAGATAGATAGATAGATATGAGATAGATAGATATGAGATAGATAGATATGAGATAGATAAATAGATAGATAGATATGAGATAGATATGAAATAGATAGATATGAGATAGATAAATAGATAGATATGAGATAGATATGAGCTAGATAGATAGATATGAGATAGATATGAGATAGAAAGATAGATAGATAGATATGAGCTAGATAGATATGAGATAGATAGATATGATAGATAGATAGATAAGAGATGGATAGATATTAGATAGATTGATAGATATGAGATAGATAGATAGATAGATATGAGATAGATAGATAGATATGAGATAGATAGATATGAGATAGATAGATAGATATGAGATAGATAAATAGATAGATAGATATGAAATAGATAGATATGAGATAGATAGGTATTAGATAGATAGATATGAGATAGATAGATAAATAGATAGATAGATATGAGATAGATATGAGCTAAATAGATATGAGCTAGATAGATAGATATGAGCTAGATATGAGATAGAAAGATAGATAGATAGATATGAGATAGATAGATATGAGATAGATATGAGCTAGATAGATAGATATGAGATAGATAGATAGATAGATAGATAGATAGATAGATAAGAGATAGATAGATATGAGATAGATTGATAGATATGAGATAGATAGATAGATATGAGATAGATAGATAGATAAATAGATAAATAGATATGAGATAGATAGATAGATATGAGATAGATAGATAGATAGATAGATAGATATGAGATAGATAGATATGAGATAGATAGATAGATATGAGATAGATAGATAGATAATGAGATAGAGAGATGAGAGAGATAGATAGATATGAGATAGATAGATGAGAGAGAGGACTGATGGACATTTTTCTACCTGTCACAGGAAGGAAGATACAGCATGTGAGGACCAGAGGTGCAACACCTAAACCATTCTCCCAGGTAAGAGCATTTTGGGGGGGGCAACCAAGATGGGGCCCACTTTCTCCAATGCCCTTATAGCAGCTGCATGGTCTGACACTTTGATATATACACCCCTGACACTACGACTTACCTGCATCGGGGAAGTGCCTTTTCTCCCTATGTTTTGGCGTTATTTGGGTCCATGTGCTTCTAGACTCCATGGTTGGTTGCGGTCTCTCATTGAGGACACTTTTCAAGTGTTGGGAGAAGTGCCTCATTTCCCGCCTGCACCAGTACTGGGTGGGGTGCCTCTCCACCATACACCAGCTCTCTCTCTTCTCATAGATTTCCTGCAGATTTTCTGCTTTGTCAGCCATTTGTGCTGGTGATCTTGTCTCCGAGATGATCTGTAGATGATCTGTCTAGTGTTACCCAGGCCGCGGACAATGAGTCTTGTCACCATGGAAATGAAACATAAGCCTCTCCATGGAAACCTAGAACTGGATTCTCACCATTTTTTAGCATGTCCACACTTTGTCAGGGCAGACACCTCAGTAATCCAATACACACGTTTCTGAGTAAAAACAAATTCTATTTTTGTGTTCATTTATTAATTTATTAATTAATTTATAATAATATATACATTTCATTTTGTACTATTCTCTTTGGTTTTCAACTTTGCACAATTTTCACAGACATTTGGAAAACTTAAAATAAAGGATACGAGTAACTATATGTATAGATATATATAATGTAGATAGGAATAGTAGCTTGCACTCACTGTCCTTGTAGCTAATTACAATATGAGCGTTCTGATTGAACATAGCGAATATGCAAATTTTGCGAACATAGGATGAATAATCCTCAATATATTCTCCAAATATCGCGAATTCGAATATGGCACCTGCCACTCATCACTAATGGGGAGTGGGAAATCCACCGCTATGAGCGGACACACAGAGCTACCCAGCCGCAGCAGGGAGGGCAAAGGTGACACAGGCTTGCCAATTTCCTAGCGTAGGAGGTCTAGGTGTTCCTGGATAGGCCTTGGAGGTGCTGCCATCATTGAGTCTCTGCCATAGTAGGGGTCAATGGGAGGAGGTTTATCAGGCTGTCTCCATTGCTGATTGGAATATTGTTGCCCCATTGGTTGATTCATCCAGGGCCGTTGTTGGTTCCACTGTGGGCCAACTCACCTGGGTGCTCTGCATTCTCTTTTGAAGTGGCCCAGCTGGTCACAATTGAAGCAGGTCCAGGTGTCGCCTATTTGTCAATAGGTTGGAGGCACAGTCATCATGGGGGGAGGAGTGTTCTTTGGGGTCCCTTGAGGCTGGGATTTAATTCCCTTCGCCACTAGGAGGAGGGTTTCCATAGGCAATGTCTGTATTAGCCCCTTCTTCATGGGTTCCCTTAGTCCCATTAGAAATGCTAAGGATAGCATCTGCATGTGTGACTTGATCAAGATTAAGAATCCAAGATCCTGGAAGGCTTTGATCAAGCGCAGGTGATACTTCTCCACAGATTCTACTTTGTCTTGTGTTATGTCCTGAATGGTGGTGGCCTGATTGGCTAGCTGGTCCTGGGCCCATGCTTGAGGTTGTTCGCAGAATTCCACACCAGATTCCCATGAATGGTCACTGTAGATGTTTCTCCATTATGGGCCAATATGTATCTATGGCCTTCAATTCTGTGAGTCCCTTCAGGTCTCTCCATGTGGCTGAAAACATCTTCTGGATTTGCACCATCCGGCAGTAGAACTGCATCGGTTGCTTCTGGCAATCCGGCAGGCTGGCCATCAGGGTGGAGGCCTGAGTGGGGCTGAAGGTTAGATCGATGGGGGCATCAGGTGGAGGCCCAAAAAAGTTGTGTCCGTAGGCAGGGGATGCAAAAGGCTGGGGTCCGGAAAAGTTTTGGGTCCCTTCCTCTGTTGGGGTCTAGTTGGCCTGGGTGGTGCACTAGTGGCTGTGGTGGTTGTCCAGGTTTAATTGTGGAATTAAAGGGGTTGGATGGGGACCAAGTATTTGGAATGGCCGGTGGTATTGGGACAAGAGGGGGAGGGCCCAGGTGAGTTGGGGCTTCGGTGGTCTGGGCTGGAGGTGTTGTGTTCCAGGTGACCATTAGGTCTTCCGTACCCTGGCTACTTCCCTCCACTGTGGCAGGTGGTTCTTGGTAGGAGTGTTCACTAGGGGCCCCAGTGTTAGCATGACTGCTAGGGGCTTGGGCAGCTGCTGTTAAGCCTGAAGTGTTGGAGGGCAGGACCTGGACCCCTCCCACCGGCAGAGCCGTGGTGAAAGTGGCATTACCGACTTGGACAAGCATAAGAGGGGCAGGCATGGAGGGGGCACCTCCGGTGGGTCGTACATAAAATGTGCAATCGGTCCCAAGAACCGGGTACAGAGGAGTGGGGGCTTCAGGGCCTTTCGGGTTGGGTGCAGTAGGTGTACCAAGATGGCCAACATGGGATGAGCCGGAAGAGGCAGGACCAGGAAGGGCCAAAGGTGTAGGCCCAGGACTAGTTCCAGGTGTACCAATATGGCTGCCACCGGAAGCGGCGGGACTGGAAAGGGCTAAAGGTGGAGGCTCAGGAGTAGCCGCCACCGGAAAGAGGCTGTACGAGAACTGACATCTCGGGGAAGAAGGTGAGGGGTTTGATACAGGCGTGGCAGGGAGGACGGGGTGGAGTAGGGAGTACTCGGTGGACTCAGATTGGTGGGGTTTATGATGAGTGTTACAATTATAACAGGTATCACGCCACTGGGGATTCTGGATGCCACAGACAGGACACACCCAGTACGGCGATCCACCATTATAGGGCGGTGGCAGCCCGGGGGTTAATGGGGGCATATCATGACAATTCTCATGATACACATATACAATTTGATTCCCTACCTACACTTCTTGTTCTATCCACTTCTCTTTGTGTATGGCTCTGGCAACACTATACCAAGCCTCTGCTGCTTTCAGCAAATTATTATCTTCAAGGACTCCATTTTTGTCCCGTAAGGCTTTCCGCCATCCCTCAGCCTGTCATCTCCCTCCCACAGTATACGGTAACCCGCATACCTTCATTAACTTACTCTGCTCTCTACATTCACCCCCCTCCCTTTCCGTCACCAGGTCGCATGCTAGGGTGCCTTCTGAGGTTTGAACGGCTGTGCACCCATCTTTCCTAGTTGGAACCGAACCCTAGTCCTCAGACTCTCTCCTGTTCAGCTTTCTCACAACCTTCTGGTTTATCCTGGTCACTCAGACACTTCTCAATACTGTGTCTGCTTACTGTTGTACCGGAGTCACCACGTCAATGTTCCCGGCATCCTGCGCCAATTTCCCACAACGTCACTGTGACGTGCAATTCCCGGCGCTCTTCCTGAGCAATGCGCCCACCGCATGCCGTCAGAGGAATGACTGCACCCAATCATCCAGTTCACTCACTCCCCCCAGAGTCCCACCAGGGATCACAAGTGCAACATTTAGCATAAGAGTTCTTATGAAGCTGCTGGTGTATACATAAAACAGACGTGTAAGGATCAGCAGTCCACCTACACTAAGAGTCCATAGAAAATATACAAATTGGCATGTAAGGATCAGCAGTCCACCTACACTAAGAGTTCATGGGAAGGGAAAGGAAACACGGCCATACCACAAATCAGCCGGGTACAGTCCTTATGAATCTCCTACTGGCTAGGAGTCTCTTGAACTTGGTTGCTGTAAAACAAAAGTGGTTAGCAAGAGAAACAACAGGGCTTGAGCACCATCTCCAAACTAGGATGGACACATGACCCTTTCGTCGGTACCTCAGGAACAGGCGAACTCTCATGGCTCCGAGAGGGCCTAGGTACATACGTTGGTACCTTGGGGACAGACAAACTCTCACTGCTCCGAGAGGGTCTAGGTACTGATTTTGGTGGCCGCAACTTTGGCCTACTTTCCTGATCCTGTGCAGGACTGGCTCTTGGCGGGACACAGAAGATGATCTTTGCTGTTGAGGCTCCTCCTCCTTGGGTACGTTGATGGAGGCTTTAGGAGCGGACCATTTCAGCCTCAAGTTGAAGGAGACGGACTCCCAATCAGTTGACGGGAAATACTTGAAAGGAAGCTGTGTTGGGGCAGTGTGTCTTGTGACCGCAGCAGCCCATTCCCCTCGAAGGCTCTGGACGGGGGTGTACTCCACAATTTCACCCACCTCCAGAGAGTAGAACTTCTTGTGTAGATATGGCTTTTGTACTGCTCGCCGGTTTACGAGGATGGTCTACCTAGTGTGGCAGTCAAGAAGTGTCCCATAACCTCTGACCTTGTCGTACTTGGCCACAGTTGCTCTTCTTCTTTCCAATGGCTCCTCCCCTTCTCGGGGGTGATCCCATCTGCGTATGTACAATGCCTCCATTTCTTTGGTATTTTCTTGATGCCGCACTTCATGAGGCAAATGCACATGTTTAGGGGCATACAATTCTCTGTGTCGGGCCTTTAACTTTTCCATCAATTCGGCCAGCTCGGCTTCTTGACGGGCCCTTTCCCTTTGTGCAGTTGGGATTTGTGGGAGTGGCTTCCCAGGTATTGGCTGAAGTACCTTGTGCATGTATTCGATCAGCTCCGGCTCATCTGCAATCACCCATTGCGGCAATTTTGGTGAGCACGGTCGTGCACTTGGCAAGCTTGATCGGGGCCGCTGTTCCGGCGCCATTTTGCCATCTTCACCACTTGGAATGTTGCTCTCCGCCATGTCTGTACTCTCCGGCTCCCTGTGCAGACTGAAGAGGTCGCTGTGCGTGGTGTCTTTTATAGTGGGCTTCCCCAAAATGGCAGCCGGCAGGAAGGACGTCATCGGTGCAGCCCCGACTTCCGGTCCCTCCAGAGACGACTCCTGTATCTCCAAGTTCCCTTTCGGCTGTGATACAGTGACTTGGCAACCACGCCCAGGGGCGGGGCGTGGCGCAATGCTGGCCTTCTTCGGGCCCTTTTCCGGCAGCAGTTCAGCTCCGCCTGTGCTGACCGGACCAGAGGATCGCAGCATGAACTCATTGCGCAGTTTACACATCTTAGTTGCAGATAAATTTTCGCCTCCCCCTTACTTTTCTCGTGGCCCCCTTGTATGGTGCACCACAAACACCGCTCCCATACACAACAACACGGTTCACAGCACATGAATAAAGTTCGTTACTTGGGGGGGAGTACACTTTCACTAGTGGCAACAGTAGTAGGCACACACCTGAATCCTGTTCGTGCGATGCCAAAAAGGCTTTGTGGTAGGGCCTTGGGGGTGTAGTGTAGCTGGGGTGTTGCTTCGGTATATGAGGGGTTAATTTAATCCGTCACTCGTGACGCCAGGGTGAGGGTTAATACGCTGAGGTAAATCTTCGGCCTATCGCCACCCTTCCCAGAAACGATAGGTACGTGTTTAAATGAATGAAGGTCCACAATAGAGATGAACTTGAACTTGTATAAACTTTACTGAGGTACTTGCGGTACATCCAATTAACAGCAACAGTCTTAGCAATACAGTCTCTATGTAGTACGGCAGTGATTGACAGATGCCGTGGACCATTAACTTATCCAAAGGACTAGTAGAATTAGGATTGATGTAGAGGTCCATACGCATTTAGGGGTCTGTTTAGGTCCGGTGATCTTGCAGACTTAAGAGGGATTGAGGTAACTCACAGTTTTGTAAGATGGCTGTTGCCGCAAGGCTTGGGCCTAGTCACTGCTGATGACAGCTGCGCAGATGCTGCTTGCTTGACAGCGCAGGAACAAGAGCGAAAAGAGCGCGATTAATGGCCGTCGCTCCCTTATATGTGCAGGGGCAGGGCCATTTTGGATTGGTCCATGTTAGCTGTCACTCACCATTACAATGCATGGTGGGCGATCACCTGACTTGATCCAAAGGTCCTTGAACCATAAACCATAGAGTTTTGGAACGCATCACGTGACCCGCAGGTCCTGCGACACTACAACAAAGTAAGTACACTTTATATACATATATACACTTAGAATTTGAATAATTTTAACTATTAAAGGGGTGACTAGGGGCTAACTATAGATGAGGATCCCACTGGTACCTAGGGACTCTGACTTTGGGCACCTCACCACAAGGTTACGGATGCAATCCGGTACCGGGACACCACAAGTACAAACTGAGCTCTTTAGCATGCAAAGGTAGAAGGAAAAACAGGAAAAAGCCGGGTATAAAGCGCAAACCACTCCAGACGTCTCTTCAAAGGTAATATAACTTTATTACAGCCACATACAACGCGTTTCGAGGCACATGCCTCTTCTTCAGGTAACAAGGTAGCCTGTTACCTGAAGAAAAGGCATGTGCCTCGAAACGCGTTGTATGTGGCTGTAATAAAGTTATATTACCTTTGAAGAGACGTCTGGAGTGGTTTGCGCTTTATACCCGGCTTTTTCCTGTTTTCCCTTCTACCATATCCATCGGCTGGAGTCCGATCCACGCTGACACCGGAATAACAGCACCACTATCCACCTATACGCTTCAAGTAGTTGTGAATTCTTCACAACTAACCCAGGTGAGCACTTACACTCAAAACCTGTCTGTGCATCTCCTGCGTTATTAGATATACTGTCCCATGGGAAGCTCTGCCTTTTTTTTATCTTATAGAGACAATTGTTACTTTAGCATGCAAAGAATGGGAGAAGACTTATATGGAACCTGTCAGAACCTTTTAACCCTATAGGTTCTGACAGCGACAGCCCCAAAACATCAATGCTCTAGAGAAGATTTGCATGGAGGAATGGGCCAAAACACCAGCAACAGTGTGTGAAAACCTTGTGAAGACTTACAGAAAACGTTTGACCTCTGTCATTGCCAACAAAGAGTATATAACAAAGTATTGAGCTGAACTTTTGTTATTGACCAAATACTTATTTTCCACCATCATTTGCAAATAAATTCTTTAAAAATCAGACAATGTGATTTTATGGATATTTTTCTCATTCTGTCTCTCATAGTTGAGGTATACCTATGATGACAATTACAGCCTCTCATCTTTTTAAGTGGGAGAACTAGCACAATTGGTGGCTGACTAAATACTTTTTTGCCCCGCTGTAACAACATACACATAACAAGAACAGGGCAGCAGAAAATCATTATGACAGATTCGATATAAACGGACTCCGGACAAGGACTATATTACCTGTCTTTTGGTCGCTGCAGAACAGCCGTCTAAGTCACAGACCAACGTGGGAGGCAGATGTACAGGCAAGGTAACTTAATTTTCTCACCGTACTTGGAGTTGATCAGGCTTCTGTCTTCGTCCACCATTAATCTACCTCAGCGACTTTTTCTTGCAGCTGTTCCTTAACACACAACCCGCTAGTCCCATCTGGGGTGCCACCAGAAAAAGATGCTGGTTGTACCCAGTGAAGAGCCCCCTACCTGATTAGTTCTATCAGAAGCAGTGCACACGCTATGAAAGACCACCCAGACACCTGTTAGCTGAGATTATACTTTCTTTTATTACACCAGGAAGAGACTATGGGGGGATTTATATGGTAATGCAATTCTGTGTGCAGGAGGTTACCTGAAATTGGGTGTTAACAACTGCTAATTGGTTAAAACTCCTTCTACGTATTTCTTATCTCTACCACATTCCAATCCAGGACGCCATCTTCGATGCTCAATGGAGGGAGGGAAAAGGAGCAAACAGGTGGAGGAGGAGGGAGCAGTTCAGCGCAGCAAGGATATACAATGCAATTTAGGAAAATATAAATTTCAATAAATATACAGTGCCCCCCCCCCGACCTACGATGGCCCCGACATACGATCATTACAACATACGATGACCTCTCAGAGGCCATCGCATGTTTAAGGCAGCATCAACATACGATGCTTTTGTATCTCGGGGCCATCGCATAAACTGCTATCCGGCAGCGCAGACTGCTTCAGCTGCCACCGGATAGCCGTTTACGGTGCCCCGTGTGGTCCGTTGACGATCACTTACCTGTCCTCGGGGCTACGGCACGTCCTCTTCGGGATCCCCTGCATCATCGGCACTCTCCATTGTCATCATCACGTCGCTGCGCACGCCGTCCCATCATCCAATAGGAGCGGCGTGCGTAGCGACGTGATGGTGGCGACGGAGAGTGAGGATGCCGTGGAAGCAGAGGCCTTGCCGGAGGGGCGGGGAAACCACGGCGACAGCGATGGAAGGCGACATCCAGGGCAGCGGTGACGAGCGATGACGGTCCGGAGCAGCGGGGACACGTGAGTATAACCTCCAATACCAGTGGACCACTGTCCTATACTTTACATTGCACGGATCCCTCAACATATGCGATGGTTTCAACAAACGATGGTCCATTTGGAACGGATTGCCATCGTATGTTGAGGGACCACTGTGTATATATATATATATATATATATATATATATATATATATATATATATATATATAGGAACAGCAGAATACAGCAGCACACTGCTAGCACAAAGATATAGATGAAACATGAGTATATAGATAAAACATGAGTATATAGATAGAACATGAAAAGCTATACAGCTGTAGTGCAATCAATGAAGATATGAAACTATGAAATTATGAGGTACTTAGCTTGCAAATTTGGCGCCAAATAGCGTGGACCGTCCCACCACGGTAAGGTGACCTCATTCTGGGACGGACCCTACACTGTGAATATGCCTCTGTGTGAACAGTACAGCAGACATGCAAGGTATGAAACATCCAAGGCACCTTATATACACCTAATAGAGGTGGGTGGGGTGCAAGAGCCAACATGGAGGTAGCCACTCCCCTGTATGTGTAATACAACCAAAGAATAAGTTGGCCAGCACTATTAATTCCAAACTATTGTAAAAATAGTTTTTATAGGATAGACTGCTTTGCACCCTGATATGTTCTCTCTGATATAGAGATTGGGTCTCCATGTTCTTGTGTTTCGTTGTATTTCTAACAACACTGACAAAACATCTGACAGAAGTAAGGAAAAATCAGAATATCTCAGTAGTGCAGCCTCAGGCTCTGGACCTTCTCTAACCCCAATTGTCAATATTTTAGCATATACCAACTTTTAAAGGTCTTCTTAAATTTGGTTGCATGGAAACCATCCAGATTTTGCTTGTTTAGTCATCTCATATTTATTTGGAAAGATATTAATGAATGAATTTAACCGCTTGTAAGGACAAGCAAAATGATGCCAAAGATTGTGTAAGGAGAAAACCTTGTTCTTTTACTCCTATAGAGCAGATAAAATTCTCGGTTGTGCGGGGGTGTACACAGGATTTTCTCCATGTGAGTTTAAAAAATAAATAAATAAATAATAATAATTCCGCAACACCATGACAATGTCTTATCACCATACTGTTACTAATTAAAAAGTCAATACAAAGACCAATATCCCCCCCATACAGTGATAGATACCGGCTCTACACAGATTCCAAAGACTGTACAAGTGATCACAGTTACATCCAGTGACTCACAGCTGATGTCTTGTCTGATCGGAGATGGTCACTTTTCCTTTTGTACATCCATCAGGCCCAGACCGCCAGGATGATTTCTTCGAGGAACTCAGCAGAATCTGCAAAACCTGCCCGACAAATATCTTCAGCTAGACACCACACTTTTCCAGCACATTTCTTCCATTTTCCCCATCAATAGTGCCACAAACAGTAATATTGTCGCCATTGGTTTCTTACACAGTTAAATGGGTATGTAAGTAAGTTAAGGGGGTTGGTAAATTACTCCAGCGACCAAGTAGTCAGGTCTTTCCAGTATGTAGTTCTCCCTATTAGATAGGTGCCATCACCAGTATGCAGTTTCCCCACTTTATAGGTGTCCCCAGTAGGTATTTCAGCCCTGTAGATACAGTATATCCCATAAATGAGTCCACCCCTCACATTATATATATAGTATCTCCCATAAGTGAGTCCACCCCTCACATTATATACAGCATCTCCCATAAATGAGTCCACCCCTCACATTATATACAGTGTCTCCCATAAGTGAGTCCACCCCTCACATTATATATACAGTATCTCCCATAAGTGAGTCCATCCCTCACATTATATATACAGTATCTCCCATAAGTGAGTCCACCCCTCACATTATATACAGTATCTCCCATAAATGAGTCCACCCCTCACATTATATATACAGTATATCCCATAAGTGACTCCACCCCTCACATTATATATACAGTATATCCCATAAGTGACTCCACCCCTCACATTATATATACAGTATCTCCCATAAGTGACTCCACCCCTCACATTATATATACAGTATCTCCCATAAGTGACTCCACCCCTCACATTATATATACAGTATCTCCCATAAGTGAGTCCACCCCTCACATTATATATACAGTATCTCCCATAAGTGAGTCCACCCCTCACATTATATATACAGTATCTCCCATAAGTGAGTCCACCCCTCATATTATATATACAGTATCTCCCATAAGTGAGTCCACCCCTCACATTATATATATGTGGTGAGGGTGTGATGAGGGCAAATGTTATTACCCTTGGGACAGGTTGCATTAACCCCTTGTGTTCGTGACGCCAGGGCGTGGTTTAACCTCTGCACCACCCGAAGGTATGGCCACTGGATCCTGGGCTAGGCACGGGGGCAAATAATGGCTCCGACGCCAAGTTATGGAACAACAGCAGCTTTACTGAGGCAGACAGATGTAATAGTCTTGACAGCTCAGTTAGGCCCAAGGTGGTGGCCAGTGACTTCAGAGACTTTAGGGCTCGCTGGGACATAGTGTATTTGGACAATTTGCTGCAGGCCCATGCTGACTGTATACAGACTGATCTTGACTGACTTGGCTAGACTGACTTAAAAGGCTTCACCCCATATGTAGCTTACCAGGTTTTGACGTTCAACTGTGGGTTAGTGGACTTGTGGATGATTGGCTGCGTGGTAGGCTTTAGGCCTCCTTGGGATTAGCCACTCTCTCAGGTCTTGACTGTTCCTCAGCATGCAAGAAGAGACTGAACTAGCTCCTCCTAGGGTTTATATGGGGGAGACTCTGGAGGGGTTCCATAGGTCCCTCTCTAGGTCACATGGTCACTGGTACCTTCCTTGGTTACAACACATAACAACAGTATTTAAAGTCGTATAACAATATATACACCTGACATTTGATAACATAGGTGCTTATGAAGTATTTAGGGAAAATAGATGAAAGGAGGGCCCAGGGGT
Source organism: Hyla sarda (assembly GCF_029499605.1). Taxonomy (NCBI): domain Eukaryota; kingdom Metazoa; phylum Chordata; class Amphibia; order Anura; family Hylidae; genus Hyla; species Hyla sarda. The sequence continues at coordinate 415,338,114 of NC_079191.1, forward strand.
CACTGAAATAGAGTTCATCTGACAGGGTAGCAATGGTACACGGGTGCAACTCCTGTACTGGGCTACCACATATACAGTATCTCCCATAAGTGAGTCCAGGTAGTTTTCCAATGTAGGTTCCTCCTGTAGATATGTGGTGTCCCAGTTCCGGAGTGCGTCCCGTCAGGTAAACATTGCTTCAGGTGCCTGCGCTAGGCCCTGCTAGTCAGGGGATGCTTTAATATTCATTATGGTCTTTGCCTGTAGTCTACTGAAGTCTATTCCCACTTCGTTGTTCCCAGGCTGTAAAAAAATAGAAAACAAACTTTCACTCACCTTCCTCCGTTCCCCCGGAGCGCCGCTACAGCTGATTTGTCCACCGGTCCGGTCTTCATCCTTCTTCCTGTGCACGGATCATCACACGGCGCTCAGCCTATCACTGGCTGCAGCAATGTCCTACCTCGGCCGGTGATAGGCTGAACACCGTGTAACGATCCGTGCACAGGAAGAAGGATGAAGACCAGAGGACCAATCAGCTGTACCGGCGCTCCGGGGGAATGGAGGAAGGTGAGTGAAAGTTTGTTTTCTATTTTTTTACAGCCCAGGTACAACGAAGTGGGAATAGTCTGCAGTAGACTACTCCTTTAATGTATTATGTTTTGCACTGTATCTTTAAGAAATGTACAGGAAATCTGTTTTGAGGTATGATGCAGAGTACCCATGTGACCCTGATTGCCCAATGGGAGGGCCGCCTAGCCAGGCCATATATAGAGTAGGAGGGGAGGAGTTATCCAGACTAGTGCAGAGCTCAGTGTGAGCTGCAGTGTGGAGAAGAGACAGCCAGAGTGTGAGGTGATTCAAATGAACCCTAAAGAAAATCTTCAAGCAAGCGACTGCGCCATTCTGCAAGTGTTGCCTGCCCAGGAGGAGTCGGAAATTCCTAACTGTAAGCATAATACCCAGTGAGTCCACGGGCCACACAGTGATAGTTCAAACCCTGGAGGTGTAGCATTAGTTGGACACTGTCAGAACCTTAGTCAGCATGGGAGGCCTCAGCATTAAAGAGGTATTCCAGGCCAAAACTTTTTTTTATATATCAACTGGCTCCGGAAAGTTAAACAGATTTGTTAATTATGTATAGAAAAAATGTTGCCCGGACCTTCCAAGGTAGTGTAATCAATTGTATATAGAATATGGATTACTGGGTCGTACTCCAATGATAATTCAAAATAATTTTTATTTAAAATATATTCTAATGCAGTGCATTACTCCTCACAGGGCCCATATGAGAAGAACACATATAAGAAATATACAAATGCAGACAATCTTAAAAAAATGAATACATTTTTAAATATTTTAAAATATATATATCACTGGCATATGTGATGGCTCTATATAGACATAATATAACTCGATCCTATATGTATCCTCACAGTATTGGGATGATGCGATATAATACTTGAGTGTCCTTTTATATATAACAGTTTTGTAAAATGCTGTGTTACCGGTCCTGTGGTGGAATAGATGATTTGGCTCGGACGGCTCTCGCTGAGGCAGTTAAGGTTGTTCCTGTGCCTGAATATGGGAACTGCAGTCGGCGGTCTCAGATGGTGCTGTGGCTTTGGCTTACAGAGTCCAGATGGAACGCGGTGGTGGTCGTCATAGGCTGGTGGCGCTGGCAGGCGCCGATGGTGTAGTTGCCGGGAGACCGTTAGCGTTGGCAAGCGCTTGTGATGTCAATTTCCTCACCGCTGGACTTGGAAGAAGCCGGAGAACGCACGCTGAGTAGATGGAACTCGCCTCGTGTAGGTGGCGTGTGACGTCAGCTGAGCCCGGAGCTAGAGAGGTAAAATCAGGACCGGACAAAAGTCTGAATCGACTAGTACGTAGAGAGTCCACGGTAAGTGATCAACTTACTCCGTGGGTGATGGACACAGTTCATACAGGGCATATGTGCCAGTGTGTGCATATGTGTCATCCTTGACTACTGAGGAAAGGGTCGCATTTGAGAACCCTGAAACGCGTCTTGTCTTTCTCACTGGCGCATATGCCCTATATGAACTGTGTCCATCACCCACGGAGTAAGTTGATCACTTACCGTGGACTCTCTACGTACTAGTCGATTCAGACTTTTGTCCGGTCCTGATTTTACCTCTCTAGCTCCGGGCTCAGCTGACGTCACACGCCACCTACACGAGGCGAGTTCCATCTACTCAGCGTGCGTTCTCCGGCTTCTTCCAAGTCCAGCGGTGAGGAAATTGACATCACAAGCGCTTGCCAGCGCTAACGGTCTCCCGGCAACTACACCATCGGTGCCTGCCAGCGCCACCAGCCTATGACGACCACCACCGCGTTCCATCTGGACTCTGTAAGCCAAAGCCACAGCACCATCTGAGACCGCCGACTGCAGTTCCCATATTCAGGCACAGGAACAACCTTAACTGCCTCAGCGAGAGCCGTCCGAGCCAAATCATCTATCCCGCCACAGGACCGGTAACACAGCATTTTACAAAACTGTTATATATAAAAGGACACTCAAGTATTATATCGCATTATCCCAATACTGTGAGGATACATATAGGATCGAGTTATATTATGTCTATATATAGCCATCACATATGCCAGTGATATATATATATATATTTTAAAATATTTAAAAATGTATTCATTTTTTTAAGATTGTCTGCATTTGTATATTTATGATATGTGTTCTTCTCATATGGGCCCTGTGAGGAGTAATGCACTGCATTAGAATATATTTTAAATACAAATTATTTTGAATTATCATTGGAGTACGACCCAGTAATCCATATTCTATATACAATTGATTACACTACCTTGGGAGGTCCGGGCAACATTTTTTCTATACATAATTTCTAGTTCTTGCAACTGTGGTATAGTTGCATGCCCTGTTGACCTCGGTTAGTGTTATTTATTAATTGTGAGCTGCACTTACACTTTTTCTTTATTCTTTAGATTTGTAAATTACTTCTATTAAAAAATCTTAATCCTTCCAATAGTTATTAGCTTCTGAAGTTGAGTTGTTGTTTTCTGTCTAACTGCTCTCTGATGACTAACGTCCCGGGAGCTGTGCAGTTCCTATGGGGATATTCTCCCATCATGCACAGCTCCCGGGACGTGACATCATCATTGAGCAGTTAGACAGAAAACTTCAGAAGCTAATAAGTATTGGAAGGATTAAGATTTTTTTTATAGAAGTAATTTACAAATCTGTTTAACTTTCCGGAGCCAGTTGATATATATAAAAAAAGGTTTTGCCTGGAATACCCCTTTAAGTCTAAAGTCCCAGGCCTGCAACGAGTAAAGCCAAGTGGGTGTAAAATACTACAAGTTACAGCAAGTCTACCGGGCTCCCAAGGGTCATTCATCATCCAATGAAAATTTTATTCACCTACCTTTTTTTCATTCTCAAGATAAATAAAGCTAAAAAAAAAACTTAAAAAAAATAAAACATAATTGCTATAGCATTTATGGCAATACCAATTATGTTGATTTTTAATTAATAAATTTTTTTAAGTTTAGTTTTATTTATATAACAATAATAACAATGGCCCAGATTTATCAAACAGTGTGAGAGAAAAAGTGGAGGGATTTCCCCACAGCAACCAATCACAGTTCAGGTTTCACTTTACCTCAGATCGTTAGCTGAGCTGTGATTGGTCGCTGTGGGAAAATCCCTCCACTTTTTCTCTCACACAGTTTGATAAATCTGGGCCAATAATCATAATTAAGAATGTCCCGATACTGATACTGGTATAAGTATCTATACTGGACATTTTCACAAATACTCGTGCAAATGTCCCCAATAAATATTAATATTTTTTTGTTTTGTATTGCATTTTATTGTAAAAAGACGGGTCCCAAAAAATACAATTACAACAAACAAACGCCCGTATGGCTCTGACGAAAAAAAACATATGAAAAAAGCTCTGGATCTTGGAAGACGAGGAGAAAAAAGTGTATACAGCAAAACCGAAGCTGTTAAAGGGGTTATACTGGATTAATAAAACAGCATCACACCACAGGTTATGAGTGTTAGCACAACTCGGTCCCATTTACTTCAGTGGGGATCAGCTGTAATACCAGATACAAACTATGGGCAGGTGTGGCACTGTTTCCTGGAACAATAATAGAAACACGACTGGAATTTTTAGATTTTGTATAAAAACATACGATGTAATTAATATAACTTTAGGAAACAATCACATTCCGCATACATTGTTAAAGGGGTTATTCAGTATTAGAAAAACAGAGCTGATTCCTTCCAAAAACAGCACCAACCCTGTCCTCAGGTTGTGTGTGGTATTACAAATTGGCTCCATACACATCAATGGAACTTATATGCAATACCAAATGCAACGTGAGGACATGTGTGGCGCTGAAGGAATCAGCATACCACCCAAATCATCCGGCGGGACATTCCTGCTTTTGGGGATATGTCCCGCTGTCCCTGTACGGCCCCCACATGTCCCGCATTTAACTGTTAATGCCTCCTAAGAGACGCTTACAGTTAAATGTGGGGCTCGGTGGGAAATTATACAGGGTGAAGAGCCATCGGCTCTATCACTCTTTTGCTTGTGGCAAACATAAGAGGCCGAGCTCTTCCTCTGTGCTCTGGCAGCTCTGACACATGAATGACGTCATCAGACGCCAGAACAGATAGGAAGAGAACAGGAGAAACCGAGCTGAGGGAGCCGCAGGAGCCGACAGGAAAGAAGAGCCGCTGGAGGTAAGTATGTGGCAGAGGAAGGAGGGAGGGGGGGACTGCTGCTGCCTTCTATGAGGCAAACTACTGCTGCCTTCTATGGGGCAAACTACTGCTGCCTACTATGGGGGAAGTGCTGCTGCCTACTATGGGGGAAACTAATGCTGCCTAGTAGGGGGAACTGTTGTAAGGGACACATGTAAGGGACAACTGCTGCCTACTATGGGGGAACTATTGCCTACTATAAGGGAATTGTTGCCTACTTTGAGGAAACTGCTGCCTACTATGGGGAAATCTGCCCCATTATTGTTCTTGGAAAAGTGGGGAGCCCAAAATGTTTTTTTTTTTTTTAGCCATGTTCTCCAGAGATGAGTTGTAGCCAGAAGATCTAATCATGGCGGTCTGAGCTGGAGAAGAAAAAGGAAAGTGAACGCGTCCGATCAGAGAAGATGTGCCCTGTCAGTCACCATTCGGCAGGTGCAGATGTGGTTAGGCCGTGTGAATATGGGCAAGGTTATGGGCGTGGCTTGTCCCTCTTTGTTCTCAGCAAAAGTTGTGAGGTATGGAATCAGCGCTGCTTTTCTAATACTGCATAATCCCATAAAAATGTGAATAGAACATAACAGCAGCCTCTTGTTTTATACAGCCATGGTCGTAAATGTTGGCACCCCTGAAATTTTTCTAGAAAATGAAGTATTTCTCACAGAAAAGGATTGCAGTAACACATTTTGCTATACACATGTTTATTCCCTTTGTGTGTATTGGAACTAAACCAAAAAAGGGAGGAAAAAAAGCAAATTGGACATAATGTCACCAAACTCCAAAAATGGGCCGGACAAAATTATTGGCATTCTTTCAAAATTGTGGAAAAATAAGATTGTTTCAAGCATGTGATGCTCCTTTAAACTCACCTGGGGAAAGTAACAGGTGTGGGCAATATAAAAATCACACCTGAAAGCCGATAAAAAGGAAAGAGGAGAAGAGAACTGTCTGAGGACTTGAGAACCAAAATTGTGGAAAAATATCAACAATCTCAAGGTTATAAGCCCATCTCCAGAGATCTAGATTTGTCTTTGTCCATAGTGCGGAACATCAAGAAGTTTGCAACCCATGGCACTGTAGCTAATCTCCCTGGGCGTGGGCGGAAGAGAAAAATTGATGAAAGGTGTCAATGCAGGATAGTCCGGATGGTGGATAAGCAGCCCCAAACAAGTTCCAAAGATATTCAAGCTGTCCTGCAGGCTCAGGGAGCATTAGTGTCAGTGCGAACTATCCGTCGACATTTAAATGAAATTAAACGCTAAGCCAGGAGACCCAGGAGGACCCCACTGCTGACAAACAGACATAAAAAAGCAAGACTATATTTTGCCAAAATAAACTTGAGTAAGCCAAAATGCTTCTGGGGAAATGTTTTGTGGACAGATGAGACCAAGATAGAGTTTTTTGGTAAAGTACATCATTCTACTGTTTACCGAAAATACAGTGAAATATGGTGAAGGTCAATGATGTTTTGGGATTGTTTTGCTGCCTCTGGCACTGGGTGCCTTGAATGTGTACAAGGCATCATGAAATCTGAGGATTACCAATGGATTTTGGGTCGCACTGTACAGCCCAGTGTCAGAAAGCTGGGTTTGCATCAGAGATCTTGGGTCTTCCAGTAGGACAATGACCCCAAACATATGTCAAAAAGCCCCCAGAAATGGATGACAACAAAGCGCTGGAGAGTTCTGAAGTGGCAGCAATGAGTCCAGATCTAAATCCCATTGATCACCTGTGGAGAGATCTTAAAATTGCTGTTGGGAAAAGGCGCCTTCCAATAAGAGAGACCAGGAGCAGTTTGCAAAGGAAGAGTGGTCCAACATTCCGGCTGAGAGGTGTAAGAAGCTTATTGATGGTTATAGGAAGCGACTGATTTCAGTTATTTTTTCCAAAGGGTGTGCAACCAAATATTAAGTTAAGGGTGCCAATAATTTTGTCCAGACCATTTTTGGAGTTTGGTGACATTATGTCCAATTCGCCTTTTTCCCTCCCTTTTTTGGATTAGGTCCAATACACACAAAGGGAATAAACATGTGAATAGCAAAACATGTGTTACTGCAATCCTTTTCTGTGAGAAATAATTCATTTTCTAGAAAAATGTCAGTGGTGCCAACATTTATGGCCTTGACTGTATATATATCTATGTGAATAGAACATAACAGCAGTCTCCTGAGATATATATATATATATATATATATATATATACACAATACAAGAATATGGATGCACTACTGTGGTAGATGTAAACAATACATTGGCTATCCCTCAACACTGATGTTAAAATTGAGACATTCGCCAGTGTATCCTTATATGAAGGACACACCAGAGCCCGCACACCAACGCCAAGGTTTCTCATTTTGGTGCGAGACCTAACGCTAGTCCTACCTGTGCTTGATAAACAGAACAGGGGCCAGTGGGCAATTACGGCAGCATTCGGCTGGCTCACAACTTCCTTCCAGATACCCTCCAGTGTTACTACGCACACATGCAATGGGAGGAGGGAGGCAAGCTGCAAGCCCCACCTGAGTTGGCTATTATGGGTGCCTGGCCTCACAGGTGCTTCCTTAATGCTGCCTGGTAGATATTCAAGGCGCATTAATGTTGGAGTTTACACACCTCCAAATTTAAAATTTAAACAAACAACAAAAAACGTGGTTTCAAATGGCTGGAAGTGCTCAACCCCAAATGCGGTTGTGCATTTATACTGGGGGAGCAGATCCTGCCCTTGTAGTCCGTTGCTAGGGGCGATCCCCAGCATAAAAATGCATACAATGGAGGATGCCTGCAGGGGACTACAAGTGCCACAATAGAATCCTACACCAGATAAACGGTGTGGATATGTAACAATTAGAATAATACAATACAAGAATATGGATGCACTACTGTGGTAGATGTATACAGTGACATTGGCTATCCCTCAACACTGATGTTAAAATTGAGACATTCGCCAGTGTATCCTTATATGAAGGACACACCAGAGCCCGCACACCAACGCCAAGGTTTCTCATTTTGGTGCGAGACCTAACGCTAGTCCTACCTGTGCTTGATAAACAGAACAGGGGCCAGTGGGCAATTACGGCAGCATTCGGCTGGCTCACAACTTCCTTCCAGATACCCTCCAGTGTTACTACGCACACATGCAATGGGAGGGGGAGGCAAGCTGCAAGCCCCACCTGAGTTGGCTATTATGGGTGCCTGGCCTCACAGGTGCTTCCTTAATGCTGCCTGGTAGATCTAATTGTTACACATCCACACCGTTTATCTGGTGTAGGATTCTATTGTGGCACTTGTAGTCCGCTGCAGGCATCCTCCATTGTATGCATTTTTATGCTGGGGATCGCCCCTAGCAATGGACTACAAGGGCAGGATCTGCTCCCCCAGTATAAATGCACAACCGCATTTGGGGTTGAGCACTTCCAGCCATTTGAAACCACGTTTTTTGTTGTTTGTTTATATATATATATATATATAGCAACAGAAGAATGCAGCAGCACACTGCCAGCACAAGGATATAGGTGAAACATGAACATGCAGATAAAACATGGAGAGCTATACAGCTATGGTGTAATAGATGCAAATGTGAAACTATGAAATAGTGAGGCACTTAGCTCGCAAATTTGTCTCCGCCGGCGGTCAAATAGCTTGGACCGTCCCACCGCGATAAGGTGTCCTCATTGGGACGGACCCTACACTGTGAATATGCCTCTGTGTGAACAGTTCAGTAAGCATGGCAGGATCTGGAACATCCAAGACACCTTATATACACCTGATAGAGGTGGGTGGGGTGCAAGGCCAACATGGAGGTAGCCACTCCCCCGTATGTGCAATACAGACAAAGAATAAATCAGCCAGCACTTTAGTTGATACCAAACTATTATATGGACCTGGCCTATATATATATATATATGAACATGACAGCAGTCTCCTGTTTTCTAAATATTTCCATCTTTTGCATAAATTATGTAATGAGTATGTTGCAACAATCACATTTCTGTTTAGTAGTTTTAAAAATGAAAACAGTGATGTGATTGGTGGTTGCTGTGCCACATGTCCCCCCCCTTATCCCCGCCCCTTTATTTATTATTCCTTTATCAGCAGTCACACTCCTATCTGTGGGTGGGGCGTGGCCATAATATAGACAGCGTCTGATTGGCTGAGCGGATGACACCATGCTTCCTGATTGGTCGCTCGGTGCCGGCTCATTAGACTAGGAATGACAAGGAGCTGTCACTGTGTCCCCCGCTCACTGCACGCCGGCCGGGCTGAGGGATGCGCAGTGTATCCGCTAGTCCTGCATTATTCCCGGTACTATGGTGTCCACGGAGCTCGGCCATCACCACAATGGACTCACCCTGGGGAAGGAGGTCGGCGGGGACGGCCTGGCCAGCCCGAGCAGTAACGGGGAGGTGGTGACGGTGTTTGTGAGCCCCGGCGCGGAGCAGGATGAGAGACAAGCCTTCCTGCCCGGGCTGGCGGTGGCTCCGGTGCCGGAGACCCGGCTGTTTGCGCGGCGGTTCGCGGTTCTGTCCGTCTTCTCGCTGTACTCTCTGGTGAACGCCTTCCAGTGGATCCAGTACAGCATCCTCGCCAGCATCTTCACCGGCTTCTACCGGGTGTCCTACCAGGACATAGACTGGCTGTCCATGGTCTACATGCTGGTCTACATCCCGCTCATCTTCCCGGCCACCTGGCTGCTGGACACCAAGGGGCTGCGGCTCACCGCCCTGCTGGGCTCCGGCCTCAACTGCCTGGGAGCCTGGGTGAAGTGCGCCAGCGCCCGCTCCGACCTCTTCCCGGTCACCGTGTTCGCACAGCTCGTGTGTTCCGTGGCGCAGATCTTCATCCTCGGGCTGCCCTCCCGGGTGGCATCCGTCTGGTTCGGACCCAAGGAGGTGTCCACTGCCTGTGCCACGGCCGTGCTGGGCAACCAGGTACTGACCACGTGTGTGTAGGGGAGGGAACCAATACTATTTATATATAGGGGGGTGAGGGCACCAATACTATTTATATATATTGGGGTGAGGGCACCAATACTGTGTATATATAGGGGGATGAGGGCACCAATACTATGTGTATATATAGGGGGATGAGGGCACCAATAC